>NC_090440.1:1437340340-1437940340 GCF_031143425.1 Pleurodeles waltl
CAGAGCTGTTTTTAGCAAAGTGACTACCTGTAGATTTTGGCCTCTAGCTCAGCCGCCACCTAGGGAAACCTACCAAACCTGTGCATTTCTGAAAACTAGAGACCTAGGGGAATCCAAGGAGGGGTGACTTGTGTGGCTCGGACCAGGTTCTGTTACCCAGAATCCTTTGCAAACCTCAAAATTTGGCTAAAAAAACACATGTTCCTCACATTTCTGTGGCAGAAAGTTCTGGAATCTGAGAGGAGCCACAAATTTCCTTCCACCCAGCGTTCCCCCACGTCTCTCGATAAAAATAATACCTCACTTGTGTGGGTAGGCCTAGCGCCCGCGACAGGATATGCCCCAAAACACAACGTGGACATATCACAGAAAACAGAGCTGTTTTTAGCAAAGTGACTACCTGTAGATTTTGGCCTCTAGCTCAGCCGCCACCTAGGGAAACCTACCAAACCTATACATTTCTGAAAACTAGAGACCTAGGGGAATCCAAGGAGGGGTGACTTGTGTGGCTCGGACCAGGTTCTGTTACCCAGAATCCTTTGCAAACCTCAAAATTTGGCTAAAAAAACACATGTTCCTCACATTTCTGTGGCAGAAAGTTCTGGAATCTGAGAGGAGCCACAAATTTCCTTCCACCCAGCGTTCCCCCACGTCTCCCGATAAAAATGATACCTCACTTGTGTGGGTAGGCCTAGCGCCCGCGACAGGATATGCCCCAAAACACAACGTGGACATATCACAGAAAACAGAGCTGTTTTTAGCAAAGTGACTACCTGTAGATTTTGGCCTCTAGCTCAGCCGCCACCTAGGGAAACCTACCAAACCTGTGCATTTCTGAATACTAGAGACCTAGGGGAATCCAAGGAGGGGTGACTTGTGTGGCTCGGACCAGGTTCTGTTACCCAGAATCCTTTGCAAACCTCAAAATTTGGCTAAAAAAACACATGTTCCTCACATTTCTGTGGCAGAAAGTTCTGGAATCTGAGAGGAGCCACAAATTTCCTTCCACCCAGCGTTCCCCCACGTCTCCCGATAAAAATGATACCTCACTTGTGTGGGTAGGCCTAGCGCCCGCGACAGGATATGCCCCAAAACACAACGTGGACATATCACAGAAAACAGAGCTGTTTTTAGCAAAGTGACTACCTGTAGATTTTGGCCTCTAGCTCAGCCGCCACCTAGGGAAACCTACCAAACCTATGCATTTCTGAAAACTAGAGACCTAGGGGAATCCAAGGAGGGGTGACTTGTGTGGCTCGGATCAGGTTCTGTTACCCAGAATCCTTTGCAAACCTCAAAATTTGGCTAAAAAAACACATGTTCCTCACATTTCTGTGGCAGAAAGTTCTGGAATCTGAGAGGAGCCACAAATTTCCTTCCACCCAGCGTTCCCCCACGTCTCCCGATAAAAATGATACCTCACTTGTGTGGGTAGGCCTAGCGCCCGCGACAGGATATGCCCCAAAACACAACGTGGACATATCACAGAAAACAGAGCTGTTTTTAGCAAAGTGACTACCTGTAGATTTTGGCCTCTAGCTCAGCCGCCACCTAGGGAAACCTACCAAACCTGTGCATTTCTGAAAACTAGAGACCTAGGGGAATCCAAGGAGGGGTGACTTGTGTGGCTCGGACCAGGTTCTGTTACCCAGAATCCTTTGCAAACCTCAAAATTTGGCTAAAAAAACACATGTTCCTCACATTTCTGTGGCAGAAAGTTCTGGAATCTGAGAGGAGCCACAAATTTCCTTCCACCCAGCGTTCCCCCACGTCTCCCGATAAAAATGATACCTCACTTGTGTGGGTAGGCCTAGCGCCCGCGACAGGATATGCCCCAAAACACAACGTGGACATATCACAGAAAACAGAGCTGTTTTTAGCAAAGTGACTACCTGTAGATTTTGGCCTCTAGCTCAGCCGCCACCTAGGGAAACCTACCAAACCTGTGCATTTCTGAAAACTAGAGACCTAGGGGAATCCAAGGAGGGGTGACTTGTGTGGCTCGGACCAGGTTCTGTTACCCAGAATCCTTTGCAAACCTCAAAATTTGGCTAAAAAAACACATGTTCCTCACATTTCTGTGGCAGAAAGTTCTGGAATCTGAGAGGAGCCACAAATTTCCTTCCACCCAGCGTTCCCCCACGTCTCCCGATAAAAATGATACCTCACTTGTGTGGGTAGGCCTAGCGCCCGCGACAGGATATGCCCCAAAACACAACGTGGACATATCACAGAAAACAGAGCTGTTTTTAGCAAAGTGACTACCTGTAGATTTTGGCCTCTAGCTCAGCCGCCACCTAGGGAAACCTACCAAACCTGTGCATTTCTGAAAACTAGAGACCTAGGGGAATCCAAGGAGGGGTTACTTGTGTGGCTCGGACCAGGTTCTGTTACCCAGAATCCTTTGCAAACCTCAAAATTTGGCTAAAAAAACACATGTTCCTCACATTTCTGTGGCAGAAAGTTCTGGAATCTGAGAGGAGCCACAAATTTCCTTCCACCCAGCGTTCCCCCACGTCTCCCGATAAAAATGATACCTCACTTGTGTGGGTAGGCCTAGCGCCCGCGACAGGATATGCCCCAAAACACAACGTGGACATATCACAGAAAACAGAGCTGTTTTTAGCAAAGTGACTACCTGTAGATTTTGGCCTCTAGCTCAGCCGCCACCTAGGGAAACCTACCAAACCTGTGCATTTCTGAAAACTAGAGACCTAGGGGAATCCAAGGAGGGGTGACTTGCGGTTCTCGGACCAGGTTCTGTTACCCAGAATCCTTTGCAAACCTCAAAATTTGGCTAAAAAAACACATGTTCCTCACATTTCTGTGGCAGAAAGTTCTGGAATCTGAGAGGAGCCACAAATTTCCTTCCACCCAGCGTTTCCCCATGTCTCCCGATAAAAATGATACCTCACTTGCGTGGGTAGGCCTAGCGGCCGCGACAGGAAACGCCCCAAAGCGCAACGTGGACACAACCAAAATTTTGGAAGAAAACAGTGCCTACCTGTGAATTTTGGCCTGTAGCTCAGCGGGCACCTAGGGAAACCTACCAAACCTGTGCATTTCTGAAAACTAGAGACCTAGGGGAATCCAAGGAGGGGTGACTTGCGGGGCTCGGACCAGGTTCTGTTACCCAGAATCCTTTGCAAACCTCAAAATTTGGCTAAAAAAACACATGTTCCTCACATTTCTGTGGCAGAAAGTTCTGGAATCTGAGAGGAGACACAAATTTCCTTCCACCCAGCGTTCCCCCATGTCTCCCGATAAAAATGATACCTCACTTGCGTGGGTAGGCCTAGCGGCCGCGACAGGAAACGCCCCAAAGCGCAACGTGGACACAACCAAAATTTTGGAAGAAAACAGTGCCTACCTGTGAATTTTGGCCTGTAGCTCAGCGGGCACCTAGGGAAACCTACCAAACCTGTGCATTTCTGAAAACTAGAGACCTAGGGGAATCCAAGGAGGGGTGACTTGCGGGGCTCGGACCAGGTTCTGTTACCCAGAATCCTTTGCAAACCTCAAAATTTGGCCAAAAAAACACTTTTTCCTCTCATTTCTGTGGCAGAAAGTTCTGGAATCTGAGAGGAGCCACAAATTTCCTTCCACCCAGCATTCCCCCAAGTCTCCCGATAAAAATGATACCTCACTTGTGTGGGTGGGCCAGGTGCCTGCAACAGAATAAGGCCCAAAACCTGAAGAGATAGAAGGGATAGGTATTTTTGCAATATATCATTTTGATGTGTGCACATACGTCCGTGATGTGCCAAACACTAAAATAGTGAAAAGAAACACTTAGGTTATGTGAAGAAGACCCCTCACCCACCAACCAAGTTGGTGGCATGCTTCATCATCGGGGTCCCACCCGAGGCACCTAGCGTGTCACAGGTGTGCTGCGACGCCTGATTACAGCGGAGCAGGTTTTGTCATTTTTTACAACACATACTGGTTGGATTTGGCACGAGGGTGAGTGATGGTTCAGTGGATCAAATTTTATTAACAAGAGATTTCACAAAAATGAAATGCACTGCTAATAACTGAAAGGCAAAAAAGTGAACCAATGACTCACAGCTCGTGAGCTGTAAAGCCGCGACAAGGCACCAACCGCTTTACAGTCCATTCACACACCTTTCATACATGACACGCACAAGACCATTCACACCGCCAGCCACGGGCCCAGCACATTACAACACTCACATCGACAGACCGCGCCACTCAAGGGCCCATCACTTACATACGCCACATGCCTGATACAAGAATCACACCAGCTGATGGGAGTGTGGACTGCCGTTTGGCTGGCACCGCCAGCCAAGCGCCACCCCACGCACACCGCCAGCCAAGCGCCACCCCACGCACACCGCCACCCCACGCACACCGCCAGCCAAGCGCCACCCCACGCACACCGCAATCACTTTTTTTTATTTATAAACAACAAATAAACTACTATTTATAAAATAGGCACAAAACTACAAACACAAAACCTCAAACTAAATACACGACAGATGCCAACCGTGGAAAATATAAAACAGACAGCTTACGCTCACGGTATTTCCCAAAAGTTTTTCCTTGTGTGGTAACTTCTAAAACAGCTAGGCACACACAGCCCAGGCTTTGAAGGGCATTCGGGGCAGTACATCCGGCTCTCCCTCCGGATTGATCTCCGGGCACATACTCTACATTTCTTTGTGGGCATGTCTTTTTTGGGAGTGGGAGGAATGTGATCTGGAAAGTGCCGATCTTTCAATCTAGCCACATCCTCCACCACTTCTACTCTAGGAACTCTTGCCGGTTCCACCACAATAAGGCTTTCTATCACCGACTCCTGAAATTTAACAAAAGTCATCCTTGACTCAGGTGAACAATCCTTGTATACAATAAAGGCATTAAAAGTTGCCAAATGAAATAAATGTAGGGCCAACTTTTTATACCACACATAGGACTTACGAAGAGCAGTGTAAGGTTCCAACCTCTGATCTACTCTATCAACACCACCCATGTGCCTATTGTAGTCCAAAATGCACGCAGGTTTGCGCACTTCCGCAACCTGACCCCAAACAGCCACAGGGGAAGTACTCTCATCATGGATGGTCGATAGCATGTACACATCCCTCCTGTCTGAAAATTTCATAGCTAACAGCTCATTATTCCGCAAGGCACTGCACTGTCCCCTCTCAAGTTTTTTACAGACAAGCTCCCTTGGATAGCCTTTGCGGTTAGAACGGATTGTGCCACAAGCAACAGTGTCCACCCTAAACAACTCCTTGAACAACTGCACTCCAGTGTAGAAATTATCTACGTACAAATGGTGACCTTTGTTAAACAGCCGTCTAGCAAGTTCCCACACAATTTTTTCGCTAACTCCAAAAGTGGCCGGACAACCAGGAGGGTCAATACTGGAATCCCTACCAGTGTAGACCCGGAAATTATAAACATATCCTGTACTGCTTTCTGACAGCAGATACAATTTAATCCCATACCGTGCCCTCTTACTAGGGATGTACTGCTTAAAAACTAAACGCCCCTTGAAAAGGACCAAAGACTCGTCCACACTTATCTCTTTGCCTGGAACATAGACCTCTGAAAACCGATCCACAAAATGATCAAGGACAGGCCTAATCTTAAAAAGGCGGTCACAATCAGGGTGATCTCGTGGCAAGGCTAAAGCATTGTCTACAAAATGCAGCATACGAAGAAGAAGCAAATACCGATTACGTGTCATAGTTGCAGGAAATATAGCAGTTGCCATCAAGGGACTAGTAGACCAATAAGAAGCCAGTGACGGCTTCCTGATCAACCCCATCAAAAAAGACAAACCTAAAAACCTTTTCATCTCTTCCAGATATGTGGGAACCCAATGAGTAGCTCTAGACTGAGGCTTAAGTCTGGCAGCGTTGTCCCGCAAATATTGCTCTGCATACACATTTGTCTGCTCCACAATCTCTTCCAAAAATACATCGTCCATAAACAAGTGAAAGAAATGGACAGGCAGAAAGTTTTCCGTATTAACTCTACACCCTGGGAGACTAGTAAATGCAGGTAACTGTGGCTGCTCCATGTTTGGGGCAATCCAGGTGTCAGGTCTTCTAATGGGAAACCCTTCAGCCCCAGGCTGCTGCACTCTTGGCACATCAATGTCCTCCTCTAACTCAGGCCCTTCATCTGCACTGAGAGTAGCTTCCTCATCAGAAGAATACTCTTGGACAGAAAACTCACTTCCAGAATCTCCTGCTTCCTCCTCTGCCTCAGATGCAGAGTCAGTGTCGTAATCATGGTCTGAAGACGACTCAAAGAGCATGCGAACAACCTGCTGAGCGGTCACTTTGCGGCTAGCCATGATCCTAACAACAAATGGATTGCCAACAACAACTAGCACTAAAATAAGTAATAAACAAAGTGTAGCTTTATCACAAAGAGTTATGTACTACAAAAAACTATACCACTCAGTTGCCTGAAATAGCTACTCACCAAGCAACTACTCTGCACAGACACAGCAATCACCAATGATATCCCACTAAAAAGAAAAAAGAAAAAAGCAAATTAGACATATGACAACACAAACATCACTGTGCTCAAATCTAAGGACAATGTCAAACACACAATACTGCATTTAGTACACCACCTACAAACATGTCATTCATGCATGTCAACAATACTCCTTTGGAGTAAATTGCTTTCACTTACCTAAAACATGCAGCTATGCAAACCACTGGACAACTACTGCCAAAACCGCTAAGACCCACAGCAAAGGAAGCAAAAGCGTTGAACTAGAAGAAAAAGAAGAAATAAATTGTTATAATCACAAATACAAATACTTTGCCTGTTGACAAACACCCCACCACCAAGAACTTAGAAGTTGTCCCTGGTACCTAAGTGGATCCTGCCCCCCCTCGGGGGTAGATGGGCGTAAAAAAATTAGCCGAAATGGGCAACACCTCTGTGCCCCCTTTTAGGGGGCAACCCTTCCCAAAGGGGGCACCCCCAGCACAAAACAAAAAAATCCCTGCCGTATTGGTGGTTTCTGCCCTCCTTGGGGGCAGATGGGCCTACAAAATTACACACACACCACACATTCCCTGGCGCCTAGTGTGCTTCCACCCCCCCGGGGCCAGATCGTCCAAAAAATGACTGGTCTGCCATCGGGGGGCCGAAACAGAAAAAAAAACCTCCCCAGGGGAGAGACCCTTGCCCAAGGGGTTGCCCTCAAAATAAACAACAAAAACAAAATCCCTGGTGTCTAGTGAATTTTGCCCCCCGCCCCCCCCCCCCCCCGGCGGCACATCAGCCCAAAAATTGGCAATCTGCCCCCGTGGGGGGAGGGGGGGGGCAAATACTAAAAAATGTGTCCCCCAGTGGGACGCCCCTTGCCCAAAGGGTCGCCCCCCCAAAAAAAACTTTACAATAAAAATAAATCCCTGGTGTCTAGTGGTTTTCAACCCCCCTCGGGGGCAGATCTGCCAAAAAATCAGCGGATCTGCCCCCCGGGGGGGGGGGGGCTAAATACAAATAAAAATTCCCCGGGGGGGCCACCCTGGCCCAAGGGATCGCCCCCAAAACATACACAAAATATAAAATCCCTGGTGTCTAGTGGTTTTCGCCCCCCCCCGGGGGCAGATCCGCCGAAAATTCGGCGGATCTGCCCCAGGGGGGGGGCGAAATACAAAAAAAAATTGCCCCCGGGGTGGGGCGACCCTTGCCCAAGGGGGTCGTCCCCAAAATAAACATAAAATACTATATCCCTGGTGTCTAGTGGTTTTCGCCCCCCCCGGGGGCAGATCCGCCGAAAAATCGGCAGATCTGCCCCCAGGGGGGGGCGAAATACAATAAAAAAATGCCCCCGGGGGAGGGCGACCCTTGCCCAAGGGGTCGCCCCCAAAATAATAAATATAATACATTTTCCCTGGTGTCTAGTGGTTTTCGCCCCCCCCTGGGGGCAGATCCGCCGAAAAATCTGCAGATCTGCCCCCAGGGGGGGCGAAATACAAAAAAAAATTGCCCCCGGGGGGGGGCGACCCTTGCCCAAGGGGTCGCCCCCAAAATTATGGCAAAATAACACTATCCCTGGTGTCTAGTGGTTTTCGCCCCCCCCTGGGGGCAGATCCGCCGAAAAAACGGCGGATCTGCCCCCAGGGGGGGGCGAAATACTAAAAATAATTGCCCCCGGGGGGGGGCGACCCTTGCCCAAGGGGTCGCCCCCAAAATATTGAAAAAAATAAATCCCTGGTGGCTAGTGGAGATTCCTGCTCCACGATCGCGGGCTCTGCCCGCAATCGTGGAGCAGGAATCTAATGAAAACAGGCACCGGGGGAAAGGAAAAACCCTTTCCTTTCCCCCCGTGTCTGTTTCCCACCACCCCCGACCCCCAAAAACGAAGAGGACTCACCTTTCGTGTCCTCCTCGGTAGACGCGCTGGAAGCAAATGGCTTCCAGCGCGCCCGGCAACACTAGATGACGTCAGCGCGCTGTGCGCGCGCTGACGTCATCGGATTGCCGTGGGGGGGGGCGGGGGTGGAAGGGGAAGGTCTTCCCCTTCCATCCCCGCCTGGGGGGGGGACGGGGGTGCACGGGGGGGGGGCGCGCTAGCCTTGGACGAGATCATCTCGTCCAAGGCACAGAAGAGGTTAAAAGAAACAAAATAGTACCTCAATCACATCGGGAGCAGCAGACGGGCACTGATTAAGTTGAATCAATCAGTGCTTTGTCCCTGCTGCACAAAGAGGGATAGATAGGATGCCACACCTGCAGTGACAAATTACTAGGCTGTAAAGAAGAGTGCCATGCAAGCCAACAACTGGTAAGTGATAGAGGGATTCCAAGCCCTTTAGTGTACACAACAGAGTCTCACAGTTGAGACACATGCACTAGCGCATGGACTCGCAGGCTCGACCCTAAAAACTGCACACCATCCTCCACCAGGAAAATAGAGCCCCAGCTCCCGTCTGCAATACTGTGCTCTTTGATGCTCCCTTTTAGTTGCACAATAAGGCAGTGCCTTTCCTCACAGTTTGGCTGGACAGGTCCTGTGAATTTGCATAGTAGGCATTCTGCCATTGGTGTGCCTTTGGAGCTTAGGTGTCCTCTACTGCCCCCCAGCCACTTTAGAACACATGAAATTACAGAAAATTACCACGCACCGGTTATTGTGGAGTCAAAAACAAAGACAGGCCAAGGTCATTAATTGATAAAGCATTGATGTGCATTGTCAATGTACGTAAAAAAAGGCTAATCATTTTTTTAAATGAAGGTCACCCAACTAGATGTCTTATTGTAACAGTAGTGCAATATTCTTTTGTACTGCATTTATTTATTGAACAATCAGTGCAAAAATGTAGGTTTAATATTTAGGTAACTAAAACACCTGTTATTTACAGCGGTACAAAATGGAAAGTATGAGGCAGCAAGCACTATCTTTATTTGTTTATTTATTTCACATAGTAGCCAACCTGGCTAGTGTGGGGATAATCACCACATGGAAGGGTATCTGGAGGTGATCAGGACGTTGTTAGTGGGAGGGTGTTTGAAGGAGTTCATATATCCATCATAGTCTTTAAGACTGCTATTGATACAGAGCTGTGGGTGGTCAGGGACATAGGCATGTTGGTTAGACTAGCATCCAGACTTGGTTCTCTCAGAGATGAGGAAGACAACTCCGTTGAGAGTGTAGGAGCGCTGGTTGGTGGACAAGAACTTGACATCCAAAAAACGCTTGATTGAAATTAGGCAGAGATGGATGTTAGTTTGCCTTGGAGTTTTTTAAGAGGTAAGGCAGGGAGGCCAAATTGAAAGACTCAGGAGTACAGCATTGAAGTCCCATTGAGAAGTGTAATGGGGCGAGGATGGCGGGAAAGCCTTTCATGAGTCTGCGTATGGGGGGAACTTTAACTAAGGAGAGCAAGTTAGTGGGGTGGCTTGCAAATATAGCAGAGCTTATCATGTTAATTGTTCAAAAGGTGAGGCCCTTCTCGAAAAGTGCGGTGAGAAGTTTATCTGAGTTGAGCTGAGAAGCATGAAGGGGATCCAGGTCTCCTTCCAGGCACCAACAAACCTAGAAAGTTCAGTCAGAGTGGTAGCTCCTCTTGGTTCCTTGGGCCCATGATTCTTCCCGGAGTCAAGAAGTCATGCCCGGAAGGCTTTCCAATCCTCCATTAGTTCTGAAGCGAGCAAAGCCAGTAGTACAAGAAGGTTGTTAAGAACTAGAGGGTGAGGGTTTCCCTCCAGATTTAATAGGAGAGTTGGGAAAGATTGGAGAAGATGAGCACACACTAGGAGGGAAGGAAACCAAGCCTTGAAATTACAATGGCCAACTTCAATTTGAAGCAACAAAGATGAAGGGGTGGAGCATAACCCCAGAGGGGTTATCAGTCTTGGAAGAAGTCATCTACCTCCCAGATGCACAGGTCTGGATGCCAAGACAGGATCTTCTGAAGCTGTGTGTTGGGGCAGGAAACAAACCATTGCACTTACAATGAGTATTAAAGTGTGGGTATTTTCTAGAAAAATGTGGGATTCCGCTTTGAATCGCTTTAATTGTGTTGGTGTGACGCCTCGCTTAACCGCGGCGTATCGATTATCGGAGCACCGTCCTCCGCGTTTTTGCCCAGTTCTTGCGACGCGTGCCAGGAAGCATTTTTCATGCTCCCGGACACGTCGTCCTAATCTGTCTTTGTAATATTTTGTATTTTCTGTTGGTGGTGGACTCCTTTCCTTTTTCTTTTTCTTCTTTTCTTCTGTTTTTCTGTGCTCTTGTGTTTTTCTTCTTTCTGGTCTCCATGCTGTCTTCTTCTGTTCCTTTTTCCCAGCATGCCCTTTTTCTCTTATACTGCTACTTTTTTCCTATTCTCTTCTATGGGCCTTTCCCAATCCAAGATGGTGTTGTTTCCTTTTCCTATGTTGTCACTTCCTGTTTTCCAGTATATAAGTCACTCAGTCCTGATCTGCCTTGCGTTGCAAACACTTCCTCTTGGTGGTGATCTTCTCTTCTGTTTGTCGTTTGTTTTCCAGTTCATGTTCCTCTGGTTGTGAATTTTTCCTCTTTTTTTCCGGTTTTCATTCCTGTTTTTTCCTCTTTTTCAGGAGTTCCTGTTTTTGAGGTTTTTCCCATTTTTGGGGTTGTTTCCTCTGGGACTCCTTCTGGAGGGTACGGTCTGATTTGGCGTTTTCATGTCAAGTAGCATCTTGGCTACTAGAAAGGGTCACCTCTATCTTGGTCTATCCAGAACCAGCAGAAGACCGGGTGCTCTTTCAAACCCTTCAGTCAAAGGTGAGAAGCATCACGCACATCGTGACAGATTGCAACGCCCAAAGAATCCGCATTGCGAGACCATGGAAGGACCACAGGGAGACGTAGTAGAAAATGCACAAGCCATGCTGCAGACCATCCAACAACAAGCTCAAGAGTTACAGCAAGTGCGGGCTGAAAATACTGCACTAAGACAAGTTCTGTCCTCCCGGTCAATGGATGTGCCACCCGTATCTGCTGCTACACCTCGATATTCTGCGGATCCTCAGAAGATAAAGGAGTTTCTGGATGCCCAAACGGTCTTCTTTGCTTTCCGTCCGCTACAGTTTTCTTTGGTTAAGGCTAAGGTGGGTTATCTGATCAGTGCCTTTTCTGGCCCTGTACCAGCCTGGGTAACTCCCTTGGTTTCCGCGGAAGATCCCATCCTGATTAATTATCCTGCCTTCTTGAAACTTTTCAAGCAGATGTTTGAAAGGCCTGGGTTAGAAGCAGCGGCAGAGGAGGCTTTATGTGATATACAGCAGGGCAATCAGGACGTTTTGCAGTATATAACCCGCTTTAAACAGTTGGCATCCTAAACCACCTCGGTGGAACGCACCTATGTAACTTTGTTCCGCCGAGGACTGCATGAAGAAATCAAGGATGAGTTACTACATTCTACTCCAACCCGTTCCTTGAAGGAATTAATAGACCAAGCCATGAACATTGAATATAGATTACTAGAGCGTAAAATGGAAAAAAGAAGAATGCGAGTACCATATCAACCTGGAGTTAAAAGTACAATTAGTCGGCAAACTGATGAAGTCCATTCTGAAGCTTCTCCATCCTCTACCGAAGAACCCATGCAGATTGATCTTGTCCATGGTTATCTGAGTCTGAAAAGGAGGATAAAAGACAAAAGGGTCTTTGCCTTTACTGTGGCAAGGCTGGCCATCTGATTCTTTGTTGCCCTGTTCTTCCTTCCAGACCTGCGGGAAACGCCAACTCCCGTCCCCTGTAAGGAGGAAGGAGACAGGAAGAGCTGAGGTACCATCAATATGTTCCTCCAAAAAAGTATGTCCACCTTGTTTATCCTTTCGGTCACATTACAATGTTCACAAGGTCAGGTTGCTCTTGTAGACTGTGGAGCTAGCGGTATCCGTTTAGATGAGACCTGGGCTAAAGATAAGGGGATTCCAGGTATTCCTCAGGAAACCCCGGAGCAGTACACACAGTAGATGGTTCCCCTTTAACCTCTGGGCCTGTGTTTGCTTCTACTCCTATACTCTGTTTGAATTTTGGAAGGCACCAAGAACATGTTGCTTTTGATCTTATATCCTCGCCTAATAACACAATGATTTTAGGAATACCTTGGTTAACCTGGCACATCCCTATATCAATTGGGAAACGAGAACAATATCCCTAATATCTCAGTTTTGTCAGCAAAATTGCTTTTCTACCAACTCATATTGGTCTCCTAAAAGATTCTATCAGTCCTCTCAGAATTCCGATAACGCTATAAATATGATTCAATGAGTACCAGATTGATACCATGAATATTTTGACATCTTTCAGAAACCTATTCATCCCATCTTACCTCCTCTTCGAATCTATGACTGTGCTATTCCTCTGGTTCTGAACGAGATAGTTCCATTTGATCGAATGTATTCTTTAACAGATTACGAAAAGAAGGTACTCAAAGAATACCTGGATGACAACTTAAAGAATGGGTTAATTACTCCTTCTTCATATCCTGATGGGGCTCCTCTTTTCTTCGTTCCCAAGAAGACGAAAGTTCTGCATCCATGTGTTGACTTTCGCGGACTCAATAAAATAACAATCAAAGATCCTTATCCCTTACCTTTAATTCGGGATATACTGGACGCCACACAAGGAGCCAAGATGTTCATAAATTGGATTTAAGAGGTGCCTATCATCTTTTGCGTATCACGGAAGGAGATGAATGGAAAACAGCCTTCCCTACTCCCTTCGGACACCATGAATATCGTGTTATGCCTTTTGGATTAACCAATGCACCTTCTGTTTTCCAACTATTCATGGATTCTTTGTTTTCTGACTTGTTAAACCACAATGTAGTAATCTATCTGGATGACATATTGATATACTCCTGTTGTCCTGAGCAACATACTGAATATGTACTACAGGTTTTGGAAAGACTCTAAAAGAGCCAATTATATTGCAAACCAGAGAAATATGAATTCCACAAGACCGAAGTGAAGTATTTGGGGTTCAGTATTAATCAAACTCGGAATATCTATGGGCCCAGACAAAGTAAGAGCCATCCTTGACTGGCCTTCTCCCTCTTCTATAGAGGAAAATCAATGTTTTCTTGGGCTTTCAAACTTCTACCGACAATTCATTTAGGATTTTGCCACCAACAATGTTTCATCACCCAGATTATTAAAAAAGAAAATCTGAAGAAGGGGTTTTCTGGACTGAAGGTGCTAAGTGGGCCTTTCAGGAACTAAAGAAGTCCTTCACCCAAGCACCCATTTTGCGATATCCTGATACTACAAAAAATTTATAGTAGAGACTGATGCGTCTGAAAGAGCCATGGGAGCGGTTTTACTTAAAAAACAAGACGATGATGGATTAGAACACCCTATCTTCTATCTCTCACATTTTGTCGGAAGCAGAACATAATTACTCAGAACTGGAACGGGAATTACTTGCTCTCAAAGTAACATGTAAAGAATGGAGACATTTCTTGATGGGCACGAGAGAGCCTTTTGAAGCCAGGACTGACCACCACAATTTACAATGTCTTCGAAGCTTCCAGTGCCATAATAATGCACAAGCAAGATGGGCTTTCTTTTTTAGCCAATATGATTTTGTGATAACTTATATAGCTGGGTCCCAGAATCTCTTAGCAGATGCATTATCCCATCGATACCCTGACATTGCCAATACCTCCTTTCCACACATCATTGAGTCCAGTAGAATCCTAGGGGTTACTCAGTCTTTTCTGGATCGTGTCAAATTGGAGTACCAGTTCCTTCCACTTGAAGAGTGGAATAAAGTGACACCTCTTTTACGAAAAGAAAAATACTATTTCTATCATCAACCCTTTTCTTACCTACTAATAAGGTACAGACCGAGGCATTGCAAATGTGTCATGATTCTCCCATGGCTGGGCATCGAGGAATCAAGGAGACACAGGAACTGCTTCAACGATCTTTTTGGTGGCCTTCCCTTAAGAATGATATGGAAACCTATGTCTCAGCATGCACTGTATGCACCCAGACCAGAACAAAACCAACAGGTTTATTGATGCCTTTACCCAGTCCCTCAGCTCCTTGGGGTACCCTTTCCACAGATTTCATTTGTTCCCCACTGTCTTCTTCTGGTAACCATGTCATCATGGAAACTGCTGATTCCTTCACCAAGATGGTGCATTTTACAGCCCTAAAGAAATTACCACCAGCCCCTGAAATGAGTTGTAAATTAATGCGAGACATTTTTCATCTCCATGGTCTTGCGCAAGAAATCATTTCTGATAGAGGGCCACAATATGTGTCACGATTTTGGAGAGCTTTTTGCGACTTATTAAACATTGATGTGTCCTTGTCCTCTGGTTTTCATCCACAAACCAATGGTCATATTGAACGTGTGAATCAGGAACTCCAACAATACCTGAGATGTTACTGTAATGCCTCTCAAAGTAATTGGTCGGATTTTCTTGCCCTTGCTGAATTCTCCTATAACAATACAGTTCATAGTGCAACCGGAGTAACACCTTTTAATTGCACCTATGGATTCCATTCTAGGGCCATGTCCGCTATTCCTAGTAAGACTTCACTTGTTCCTACAGTCACTTCATATGCACGGCGAATCCACCAAATCCAAGGCCTAATCCACACCACTCTTTTGGCCTCTAAACAAGCAATGAAACGAAAGGCGGATCGCCAACGTCAGAAGGCACCCTCTTATCAAGTAGGACACAAGGTGCGGCTTTCCTCCAGATTTCTGCCCCCTCGGTTTTCTCTAAACAAATTCAAACCTCGTTTTTATGGACCCTTTCGGATCCTGCGAAGTATTGAATCCTGTCGCTGTTCGACTATGGTTGCCTCATACCTGGAGAGTTCATCCTGTTTTTCACGTATCCCAGTTAAAACCTTTTGTTTCTGATCCGTACAACCAACATTTTCAACGACCTCCTCTTTCTGTGGACGGCCATCCTGAATATGAAGTACAGGAAATCTGTGATTCTCAATATTCTCGGAACAGACTGCAGTTTTTGATCCACTGGAAGGGTTATCCCCGCAATGACTGCCCTTGGGAGGATGCCTCCTCCGTTCATGCCCCCCAATTGATTCACCTTTTTTATTCACATTATCCTGACAAGTGAGGGGCCTCGGGGACGGGACTTACTGTGACGCTGCACTTAACTGCGGCGTCTCTGTGTACAACCACGGTCGGACAGCGACTCGATTATCGGGGCGCCGTCTTCCACGTTTTTGCCCAGTTCTTGCGACTCGTGCCAGGAAGCATTTTTCATGCTCCCGGTCACGTCGTCCTTACCTGTCTTTGTTAATTTTTTTATTTTCTGTTGGTGGTGGACTCCTTTCCTTTTTCTTTTTCTTCTTTTCTTCTATTTTTCTGTGCTCTTGCCTTTTTCTTCTTACTGGTCTCCATGCTGTCTTCTTGCAGGTTTCCATGTTGTCTTCTTCTGTTCCTTTTTCCCAGCATGCCCTTTTCCTCTCTACTGCTACTTTTTTCCCATTCTCTTCTTTGGGCCTTTTCCCAATCCAAGATGGTGTTGTTTCCTTTTCCTGTGTTGTCACTTCCTGTTTTTCAGTATATAAGTCACTCAGTCCTGATCTGCCTTGTGTTGCAAATACTTCCTCTTGGTGGTCATCTTCGCTCCTGTTCATCGTCTGTTTTCCTGTTCCTGTTCCTCTGGCTGTGAATTTTTCCTCTTTTTTTCCAATTTTCATTCCTGTTCTGTCCTCTTTTTCAGGAGTTCCTGTTTTTGAGTTTTTCCCATTTTTGTTTTTTTTTCCTCTTGGACTCCTTCCGGAGGGCACGGTCTGCTTTGCCGCTTTCCTGTCAAGCAGCATCTTGGCTACTAGAAAGGGTCACCCCTATCTTGGTCTATCCAGAACCAGCAGAAGACCGGGTGCTCTTTCAAACCCTTCAGTCAAAGGTGAGAAGCATTGTGCAGATCATGACAGTTGGTGCCAGGAGAAACAATCTGCTGCTGAATTGTGGGTGCCCTGGAGGTATTCTGTTTCGATTGAAAGATTCCTTTCGGGTGATACATCAAGCAGGGACATGGAAATGGGGGTGTCCCAAAATGTGTTTTTCCCATGCATCTTTCCATAGGGATTTTGAACACAACTACTGCCCGAACCCATGGACAGAGTTACACCAAATTTGGCAGGAAGGTAGTTCTTGGTCCAAAAGAGCCCTTTTTCTTATTTGGTGTAAATCCATTCAGTAGTTTTTTAGATATTAAAGAAAATTTTAATTTGTATATATAGGGACGCAAAGGTGCTGAGATGCTTTTGGCTGCCTACGCTTTAACCAGGAAATGTTGGTAGCCTCCTTGGGACTGAGCTGCAGCCGAGTCTGAGAAAAAAAATAAGAAAAGGGGCCAAGTTTAGGAACACCCTTACCCCTTAGCTCTGGTGCTACCACAAGGAGAAAAAACACTTAAACATTTTTGTTTGGGATGAATTCATGACAGGTTCACGAATCAACAGCAGGAATTTTAAAATAACAAGCGCGGTCTCCTGCTCTTGTTTTAATAAAACTCCCGGGTGGTCTAGGTCCCGGGGGCATATAAAATATAAAGGAGAGGTGCATGGGGCCCACTTCTGGACTTATTTGTTATTTCAAGTAACTATAACTTGCAGCCTAAGATAATTATAACCCGCACCCTGGCCATGCACAGCTAATTACCCCAGATATTATAGCTCCCATGACAACTTTTATAACACCAATAAAAATTTAAATGAAACATTAGAAGTCAAATTATTGAAGAAAAACTCTGCATGGTGGGGGTGCGAGATATAGTTACCAGAAGCTGCAAGTTATATTTACTTGAAATAACTGTAACTATAACTGCTGAATTTCTCTGGTGTTGTGTGAGTAAATTCAGAACCTTACTGTAACCTCCCTGTAATATATATATATATATATATATATAGATATATATATATATGTATACACATATATATATATATATATGGATTACAGTCATCACTAGGTAGTTATAGATAGAAAGAGTGATTTTTGTCTTGCTAATAACTTTGGCGCCGTTTGACAAATCTTTACGAAATTTTCCAAGAAAATGCGACACACACTTCAGCTGCTGTCTGGAAAGTTGTGGGGTGATCCATCAAGTGGAGGCTGGGAAAAAGGGGGGCCGAAAACATGTTTTCCCCATTCATATTTCCATAGGGACTTTGAACAGCAATAGTGCCGAAACCACTGGACAAAATTACACAAATTTGGCAGAAAGGTAGTTCTTGGTCCAAAAAGAGCCCTTTTTGTTATTTGGTATAAATCCGTTCAGTAGTTTTGGGGAAATTAAAGGAAATCTAAATTTGTACATATAGGGATGCTTATCCATCGCAAATCTGACGTGAAATGCATGGCTCTGCATGTCAGAGGTTGACCAAGGAGTGTCTGAAGGACCCCTTATGTGTTTGAGATGGTTCAAAAGTCCATCACATCCTCCTGCCTGGACCCCCTTGTAATGTTGTGATGGAGTCGTAACCCTGGCACTAAAACAAAAAAAAATAGAAAATCACAGACACACTCACACCCTCATGCACTCAATGACAGAACCATTGGGACACTCACACACCCATTCATAGACTCAGAGACACACTTGAATGCCCACTCAGAGACCCCACCCAAAGAGCCTCTCAGTAACTGATGCTCTTACTCACAGACCCACTCAGACACTCATGCACTCACTCACACACCCACCTTAACTGTCATACACCCAATCACATATGTACACAGGCACTCATGCACCCACTAACAGACCGACTCTGACCATAATGCACCAACTCAAAGGCCTACTCACACACTTGCACACCCATTCGAAGACCCAGACAGACACTTGTGCATGCACTCAGAGACTCACTAAGTTACTCATACACCCACACACACACTGATACCCTCATGCATGCACTCACAGACCGACACAGAGCCTCATGCACCACTTACAGACCCACTCAGACACTAACCCACTCAGTCACAGATGCAGTCAGACATGCAGGGACCCACCCACACACCCATATTGACCGTCATGCACCCACTCACAGATCCAGTTATATACTCGTGCACTCACTCAGAGACCCACAGAGACACTGATGCAGTGACTCGCAGACCTACTCAGACCCTCACTCACACAGTCACAGTTACAGTCAGACACTCTTGCACCCTCTCAAGGACCCTGTCAAAGACTGATACACTCACCCACAGACCCACTCAGACACTCATGCACACACTCACACACCCACCTTGACCATCATTCACCCATTCACAGATCCACTCAGGCACTCATGTATGAACCGACAGACGTACTCTGATTGTCATGCACCAACTCACAGACCCATATGCACACCCATTCACAGAAACAGACAGACACTGATGCACACTTTTAGAGATCCACTGAGTTACTTATACACACACATACACACACACTTATACTCATGCATGCACTCAAAGACCCACACAGACCCTCATGCACTCACTGACAGACCCACTCATATCCTCACTCACCCACTCACAGTCCCACTCAGATACTCATGCACACACGTCCACAGACCGGAACAGACAATTGTACAGTGACACGTCCACATTGAACAATATGCACCCACCTACAGATACAGTTATATACTGATGTATCCACACACAAACCCACTCTGATTAAATTGCACCCACTGACACACTTGTACACCCATCCACAGACCCAGACTGACACTTCCACACCCATTCAGAGATCCACTGAGTCACTCATATGTCTACTCACACACCTACTTTGACTGTCATGCACTCACTTACCCAGTCAGTGTGTCACTGATCCACTCACATAGTGATTCAGAATGTCAATTACTCATTTTTAGAGCCACTCAAATACGTATGGATGCAGATAGAGATCTCATTACACTTCCACTGAGGTTTTGAGAAATGTATTGCCACATGAAGAGAGTGGAAGAAAAACATATGAACAATATGTTGGTGTGTATCTAATGTGAGCTTTTGGTATGCAAATCTGCGATGGATTCACAACTCCGAAATTTTTGTTGAAAATAAATTCAGATTTTCTTTGTAATTTAAAGAGTGTTTGGGGTATAGGGTGGCTCTAAAAAGAGCCTTTGTGTTTATTGTGTGAATATGTTTAGTAAACATAACAGTGGATACAGAGTGTTAAGTTGTTGAGAAACACTCTATTGCCTTTATCTGTGAAGTGCACACCATCTCTTCTATATATCCCTTCCATGTGAAACTGGAGGTTATTACTGTAGATAAAGCCCAGGTTATGGTCTCTGAGAAATGCTGAAACAGTTTCATTAACATGTTTCCTGGATTTGTCAATCTTTGGACAGAATTGATTTGACCATTTCTGCCTCTGGCATATGTTAGACAAGACAAAAGCAGTGTGAGGGAAAAGGTGCATTAAAAGAACAAAGGTATCCTTCATTAGGATTTCCAAGCCTACCCCTGTCAGTGTGGCTAGCTCATTACCACCACAGAGCACAATCATGAGGTAAGGTGGTTGGCAATCTCTAATGCTTTCAACCAATGGAAGCAATTGCTGCCACTTAAACCCTCTCTGGCCAACCCAAGTAATATCCACATTTGGCAAACCTAGGTCCTTGTCAATGCCACTTATTCTTGCATACTTACTAGCACAAGAAACATAGTTGTGACCTACAATCCAGACTCTGAACATTTTGAAGGGAAGGAGCGGTTGCACACAGGAGTGCTGCAGCTGAATGAGGGATTTCTCAAAATGTGAGGTGGTTAAAATGGAGGGAGCACCAGATTGAAAAGGCACATATTTGATTGGATGTTGTAAAAACAGTGATGGATAAAAGTAGGTTGTACCTGAAAGAATCAAGTCAGTGAACTTGTGATTGGTTCTTATATTTTTTAACAAGAAATCTCATTTTGGATATGGTTAGGTGTAGCAATAGTCAACCACACCTGCTACAGCAAAAAGTAAAGCTAGACCGCTGCTAAAACAATTTGTATGAGCTTTTGAACTCTTGCTGTAGTGCAGTGTTCTGCAGGAAGTTGTGATGGCACCTGTGGACATACAGTGTGAGGGGAAGAGCAGCTCTTAAAGGAGACAAACATTTTTTATTAAAAGAGAAGTTACTTGAGAATCCAAAGAAATAATTTCCCCAGATTAATATCCTCTGTAATTTTATAATGTAGATAAAAATGTAAAATAAGTAAGGGGAAATATATTTTTAAACCCTCGAGTGGAGTCGCAATGGGGGACGCAAAGGAGTCATGACTCCAGCAGCATACAGTAGGAAATTGGACTTCTTACCAAAAGCACAAAAAAAGGGTTAACAGTTACTAGCCATTGAAATGTAGAATAACATCAGTAAAACATGAAACACAGTTTCTGATTCGATAAGTAGGATAGTATCACCACTGACACCAGAGGTGAATAGATTGCCATTACTGGTTCCTTGGACTAAGAGTGGTGTACCATTCTTATTCTGAGATTTTATTATTATATAAAAAAAGACCCAAAGCGATATTTCCATAGTATTTTACCTGTCAACAGAAGCTATTAACAGGTATGTCACTTAAAGTATTAATTTGAAAGCAATGTGTTTTTAAATAAGTGTGATAAAAGTGTATATTATATAGATAAGACTACATTAACTGAGTTATACCAGAGAGGTATTGACACTTTTATTAACATATATGGTATTGGACTTGATGTTTTAGAAAGTGTCTACCAGTAGAAGGTTTAACACTATGTTTTTTGTCTAGAACTATACATTTTATATTGATTTGGTATTTATATCTACTTAGATATGCATACAGCTAGGTTTTTAGTACATAGACGTTATGTCTAATTTAGAATGTATATGTGTTATAGAGAGAGCGATATTGATTTATCGTATCAGTGTTTCAGATATTTATTTTCACTAAGAAGAGACTTTGAAGATGCAAAAAAAATATGAAACCAAAAAAACCTGAGGAAAGCCTACTGTCTACTTGCAGGACAAAAACTAAAGGTGTAAGATGAGAAAATTGTGGTTAAAAAGAAAAGAGCCACTGGTAAGAGAAGCAGACATTTTCTTAAAACTATATGTGGCAAATAGTAAAGTGTGGAAAATGATGTAAATAGTAAAGGAAGTTTGAAGTCAAGCAAGAAAGGAGAAAAGTCAGTGCTTATGATCGGGGTGGAGGACATGGCGGGCTGCAGCGGCACTGCAGCGCTCTGAGCACTGCATCTTCCGGGTTGGGGAGCGGGCGGGACGAGAGCTTCCCCATGCATGCTGAATATGTCGGCCTGACTTTTTGGATCTCCTGAGTCGCGGGAGCAGCGAGCTGGCTCTGACACTGTTGTCTGGCTACTGAGGGGCTCTGTGGAAGCGAGCAGCCGTGGAGCTTCGGAGTTCCCGGAGGGCCATAGCACAGGCCCCCCTCCGGGGAGAAGTAGGCAGGGGCAGAGCCAGCACAGGCAAAAGCTGGCTTAGCCCCGGTCGTCCTAAGGCTCATCCAGGAGGCTGCAGGAAGGTGAGGAGTGGCAGTGGAGCACTGGAATGGCCTGGAAAGTCTTCATGGGCCCAACAAGGATGGCCCTTGCTGTGGAACACGTGGAGTGGGGCTCAATTACAAGGTAGGAGGGTCTCAGACCCTGTTTGTTTGGAGACTGTTGGTCCTCTCTCTAACTCTGCTTGTTTAGCTGATGGTGAAGGGCCTCAGGACCTAGGGATGAAGTCAGTACCACCGGGGCAGTGGGCCAGACCCTAACAAAATGGTCCAGAGGTCTGTGCGGCAACAAAAATAGCAGCGTTGCCCCTAAAATCACCCCCTCTGTGAGATCCTTCTTTAAACTTAAGCCTGGGATGGAAGTCTTCCCATTAGAGACCGTGCTGGAAAGGGACTCCCAAGGCACTACTGAGATGCAGGAGCAATCGGATACAAGGTGTTTTGGACTAGGGGGGGCCCTTCAAGTAGTTGAGATCCCACTAAGGTCTGGTGAGGTGTCAGCCCAGGGGGATGAAGGGCTCCCCTCTCTTCAGGCAACTGGGAGCGAAGAGCCACCTGCAGAGGTAACACAGAGCTCTTTGGAGGGTACTATCCCTTGTCAGGTTCCAGCTGATCAGTCGGCCTCCTCGCAACATGCTTCTGGCCAGGAGCCTTCAGTAGAAGCAATTTACTCTCCCTCTCGAAGGATATTGGGAAAGGGTTCTCTATTTCAGAAAAAAATCAGGCAGAGATTAGAGAGGCCTGTGAGGCTTTGGAAAAGAAGCTGGCTCTCCTGTCATTAAGAACACAGGCCCTGGAAGCCATGGTGGGGACTATGAAAGAGGAAATTTTAGTGAACAAAGTCGATATTCAGGCCTTGAAAGACTCTGAGCAGGCTCTTCAGAATAAATTGGAACAATTAGAAAATAATTCAAGGAGAAATAACTTGAAGGTTCTGCATGTTCCGGAAGGGGCAGAAGGAGTAGATTTGAAGGCTTTTCTAGTATCACTTTTGAAGTCCGCGCTCTCGTTAGAGCAGAGTGAAGAAGAAATTGCACGGGACATTCAGAGGATACTTAGAGACCCCTTCAGGAAAAATCCAAGTATTAGCAAGCTTCAGAAAATTCTGATTAATTTTCTAACATATGGTCTGAAGGAGAAAATTTTGTTAAATTCACTTAAATTGAGATCTTTAAAAGCACAGGATTTTTCATTTGAAGTCAAATCAGATCTCTCTAGGATTACCATCAACAGGCAGTGTGAGTTAGGGCAACGGCTAAAGGAGTTTAAATTATTGGGAACTTCTGCAAAACTTAAATTTCCTGCTATTCTAAAGGTTATGTTCAATAATAAGATGTATAATGTGAGAGATGGGAAAGCTGCGGATGAGTTGTTGGCCGCGCTCAAGTCGGGGGACAGTACGACGGGGAAGTAACATCTGTTGCCCTAACCCGGGAATCATGTGTGCTCTAATTGTGGACAAATTTCGGTCCAATTTTCGAAGGGGTTCCTCCATGGGAAGGGTGGGAGGCGGGAGGGGGTGGGGCACAGGGTGGGGAGCATGTGGAAAAAAAAAAAAAGGTTCCTCATTCACCTCAATCAAAGTGGCACCCAGGGGATAATGGCTGGTGAGGGTAGTGAATGCCAGGACCTCTCTTCTTTTCAGATATTCTCTTGGGATGTGAATGGCTTAAGAACAAAGGGTAGGAGAGACAACATTTTACAATATTTAAAAGATTCCTCTGCTCAAATTTTAATTTTACAGGAGACACCTCTGACCAGAGAAGAGGGGGTTGATCTCTTTAAAAAGTAAGCATGGGTATACTCATACGCTTGTACGGAGCATAATTTCAATACTAGGGGTGTTGCCATTTTAGTTAAGCATGGGATCAAGGCAGGATTATTAGAGGTACGATCGGATCCAGTGGGAAGATGGCTTATAGTTAAACTACAAATTTATAATAGAAGATATACAGTGGCGGGGTTCTATGGTCCAAATTGTGACGATATTGGCCCTCTCGAAAAATCCTTTTCACAGTTAGTTGACTTTCCGGATCCAGTCTTAATTGCTGGGGACTTTAATGTTGTGCTAGATAATAAACTAGATAGATCTGAGAAGTGCAGGTCACTGGGGACTCAAAAATCTCAACGTTTTTTGAGGGGAGTGATGAAAGAGTGGGGGTTGAGGGATGTATGGCTGAAGAGGAAAAGAGATCTAAGGGAGTTCTTGTAGGAAAGTACCATCTTGCCTGGCATGTTACCCTCATATTTCACTGTATATATGTTGTTTTAGTTGTATGTGTCACTGGGACCCTGCCAGCCAGGACCCCAGTGCTCAAAAGTGTGTCCTGTATGTGTTCCCTGTGTGATGACTAACTGTCTCACTGAGGCTCTGCTAACCAGAACCTCAGTGGTTATGCTCTCTCTTTGCTTTCCAAATTGTCACTAACAGGCTAGTGACCAATTTCACCAATTCACATTGGCATACTGGAACACCCTTATAATTCCCTAGTATATGGTACTGAGGTACCCAGGGTATTGGGGTTCCAAGAGATCCCTATGGGCTGCAGCATTTCTTTTGCCACCCATAGGGAGCTCTGACAATTTTTACACAGGCCTGCCACTGCAGCCTGAGTGAAATAACGTCCACGCTATTTCACAGCCATTTACCACTGCACTTAAGTAACTTATAAGTCACCTATATGTCTAACCTTTACCTGGGAAAGGTTGGGTGCTAAGTTACTTAGTGTGTGGGCACCCTGGCACTAGCCAAGGTACCCCCACATTGTTCAGGGCAAATTCCCTGGACTTTGTGAGTGCGGGGACACCATTACACGTGTGCACTGTACATAGGTCACTACCTATGTACAGCGTCACAATGGTAACTTCGAACATGGCCATGTAACATGTCTAAGATCATGGAATTGTCACCCCAATGCCATTCTGGCATTGGGGAGACAATTCCATGATCCCCTGAGTCTCTAGCACAGACCCGGGTACTGCCAAACTGCCTTTCCCGGGGTTTCACTGCAGCTGCTGCTGCTGCCAACCCCTCAGACAGGTTTCTGCCCTCCTGGGGTCCACCCAGTCTTGGCCCAGGAAGGCAGAACAAAGGACTTCCTCAGAGAGAGGGTGTTACACCCTCTCCCTTTGGAAAAAGGTGTCAGGGCTGGGGAGGAGTAGCCTCCCCCAGCCTCTGGAAATGCTTTGATGGGCACAGATGGTGCCCATCTCTGCATAAGCCAGTCTACACCGGTTCAGGGATCCCCCAGCCCTGCTCTGGTGCGAAACTGGACAAAGGAAAGGGGAGTGACCACTCCCCTGACCTGCACCTCCCAGGGGAGGTGCCCAGAGCTCCTCCAGTGTGCTCCAGACCTCTGCCATCTTGGAAACAGAGGTGCTGCTGGCACACTGGACTGCTCTGAGTGGCCAGTGCCAGCAGGTGACGTCAGAGACTCCTTCTGATAGACTCTTACCTGTGTTGCTAGCCTATCCTCCTTCCTAGGTAGCCAAACCTCCTTTTCTGGCTATTTAGGGTCTCTGCTTTGGGGAATTCTCTAGATAACGAATGCAAGAGCTCATCAGAGTTCCTCTGCATCTCTCTCTTCACCTTCTGCCAAGGAATCGACCGCTGACTGCTCTGTACGCCTGCAAAACCGCAACAAAGTAGCATAGAAGACTACTGCAACCTTGTATCGTTGATCCTGCCGCCTTCCTGACTGTTTTCCTGGTGGTGCATGCTGTGGGGGTAGTCTGCCTCCTCTCTGCAATAGAAGCTCTGAAGAAATCTCCTGTGGGTCGACGGAATCGTCCCCCTGCAACCGCAGGCACCAAAAGACTGCATCACCGGTCCTCTGGGTCCCCTCTCAGCACAACGAGCGTGGTCCCTGGAACTCAGCAACTCTGTCCAAGTGACTGCCATAGTCCAGTGACTCTTCAGTCCAAGTTTGGTGGAGGTAAGTCCTTGGCTTCCCACGCTAGACTGCATTGCTGGGTACCGCGTGATTTGCAGCTGCTCCGGCTCCTGTGCACTCTTCCAGGATTTCCTTTGTGCACAGCCAAGCCTGGGTCCCTGACACTCTAACCTGCAGTGCACAACCTCCTGAGTTGTCCTCCGGCGTCGTGGGACCTTCTTTTGTGACTTCGGCTGAGCTCCGGTTCACTCTTCTTCGTAGTGCCTGTTCCGGCACTTCTGCGGGTGCTGCTTACTTCTGAGTGGGCTTCTTGTCTTGCTGGGTGCCCCCTCTGTCTCCTCACGCAATTGGTGACATCCTGGTCCCTCCTGGGCCACAGCAGCATCCAAAAACCCTAACCGCGACCCTTGCAGCTAGCAAGGCTTGTTTGCGGTCTTTCTGCGTGGGAACACCTCTCCAAGCTTCTTCACGACATGGGACATCCATCCTCCAAAGGGGAAGTTCCTAGTCCTCTTTGTTCTTGCAGAATCCACAGCTTCTACCATCTGGTGGCAGCTTCTTTGCATCCACAGCTGGCATTTCCTGTGCATCTGCCCACTCCCGACTTGATCGTGACTCTTGGACTTGGCCCCCTTGTTCCACAGGTACTCTCGTCCAGAAATCCATCGTTGTTGCATTGCTGGTGTTGGTCTTCCTTGCAGAATTCCCCTATCACGACTTCTGTGCTCTCTGGGGAACTTAGGTGCACTTTACACCTACTTTTCAGGGTCTTGGGGTGGGCTATTTTTCTAACCCTCACTGTTTTCTTACAGTCCCAGCGACACTCTACAAGCTCACATAGGTTTGGGGTCCATTCGTTTTTCGCATTCCACTTCTAGAGTATATGGTTTGTGTTGCCCCTATACCTATGTGCTCTCATTGCAATCTATTGTGACTGTACATTGCTTGCATTGCTTTCTATTGCTATTACTGCATATTTTTGGTATTGTGTACATATATCTTGTGTATATTTGCTATCCTCATACTGAGGGTACTCACTGAGATACTTTTGGCATATTGTCATAAAAATAAAGTACCTTTATTTTTAGTATATCTGTGTATTGTGTTTTCTTATGATATTGTGCATATGACACCAGTGGTATAGTAGGAGCTTTACATGTCTCCTAGTTCAGCCTAAGCTGCTCTGCTAAGCTACCCTTTTCTATCAGCCTAAGCTGCTAGACACCTCTTCTACACTAATAAGGGATAACTGGACCTGGTGCAGAGTGTAAGTACCCCTTGGTACCACTACAAACCAGGCCAGCCTCCTACAGTTCTCCTTTTACAATTATAAATATAAGCATGCCTCTGGTATAGATTATTTTCTTATTAACTGTAGGCTTGAAGGTTTGGTAGGTAATATTACTTATTTACCCGCCCACCTTTCAGATCACGCAACAGTGACATTAGATTTAAAGGTGGTTGGACAGTCAGGTGGTAGTAGATGGACGTTTGACCGCACCCTACTGCAAGATTTGGATGCCCTCGACCAGTTGCGAATAGAGGCGGAGGTCTTTTTCAAAGGTAATTTGGGTTTGGCTTCTCTGGCAGTGGTGTGGGACACTTTTAAAGCAGCTATGAGAGGTAAAGTTATGAATAGCTAGCTATAAGAATAGGCAGTGTAGGGCTACTACTTTTCAGTTGGAACAGGAAATGCTTAAAGTGAGGAGGCAACTATTGGGGAACACTAAGAAGAAGGAGGGTGAGGTTTTGGAGAACAAGTTGAAGGAGCTGAGATTTCAGTTGGAGGAGGTGTTACAAGCCAGAGTCGCCAAAAGAGTAGAGGCTAGTAAATTAGCCTACTTTGAGTACGGGGAGAACGCAGGCAAGTTACTAGCTTGGAAATGCAAGCGAGATTTAGTGAGGAACTATATTAAGGAAGTAGAGATATATCAAGCAGGCAAGAGATCATCGAATAGTGAGGAAATGGAGGTAGCTTTCCACTCTTTTTTTTCTGAATTGTATAAAGAAGAGGCTGAGGTAGGAGAGCAGGACATCGGTAAATGGTTGGCAGATGATCCACTTCCAACTAAATCACAAGAAGAACAAATCGTTTTGAATAGTCCGATCTCAGCTGGGGAAATCAGGAAGGTGCTGATGGGCAGTAAGGATGGTAAGGCACCTGGGCCCGATGGCATTCCTATGGAATTCTATAAATTGATGGCGGAGTCAATAATTCCAGTTTTGGTAGAATTATTTGCTGCGATCTTTGAAGATAGGGCCCCCATCCCTGGTTCTTGGAATGAGGCTACGATTGCTTTAATTCAGAAATCAGGTAAGAGTCCGATTAAGTGTGAGTCTTACAGGTCTATCTCTTTGCTGAACTGTGATTATGAGATATTTGCTAAAATACTTGCTGATAGACTCAGGAGAGTGGTGGGTCAATTAATTCATTCTGATCAAAACGGATTTATCAAGTGTAGGTTTCTTTATGAATTTACATACAATTTGGCAGGGGCAATAGATATGGCCACATCTTTTGAAATGCCCTTGGCTATGGTTACCCTGGATGCAATGAAGGCCTTTGATAGGGTGAACTGGAGATACTTAGCATTCATTCTGAGATCAGCTGGTCTAGGAGAAAATTTGTGTGGAGCTATAGATCTAATATTTAGAGATCCCATTGCTAGAGTTTTAGTAAACGGTAATCTTACTGAGCCTCTGAAGATCACTTGGGGCACTAGGCAGGGTTGTCCTTTCTCCACGTTGTTGTTTGACTTGTATATAGAGCCACTGGCTAGGAAAATAAGAGGCAATTCGGTTATTGTTACTTTTAAGTGTAATGGTTGGGTGAAAAAGATGGCTCTGTATGCTGACGACCTCTTAATTTATACGGCTGACCTGGTATCTGCCCTGCCTATGCTTTTGTCCTTAGCTGACGACTTTGGGAAAGTTTCGGGATTTCGGGTAAAAACAGAGAAAACAGAGACTATGGCTTGGAATCATTTGTCGGTGGGACAGATACATCTGAAGAGAGAAATTAGATATTTAGGGATTTCATATACCCAGGATATTCATCTCCTTGCAATGACAAACCTAAAACCAGTGGTAGAAGAAGGGTGCAGATCCCTTCAGATATGGATGTACCTTCCCCTGACATTGGTAGGGAGGGTTAATTTGGTTGAAATGATTCTGCCAAAACTTAATTTTTTGTATAGCTCTATACCTTTACTAATGCATAAGCAGTATTTGTTAAAGCTTCAACAGTCTATTACCTCTTTTATTGGGGCATCAGAAGGATCTAGGATTTCATGGAAAAAAATGAGGAGAAAGAGGTAAAAAAGAGGGGCTAGCGCTCCCGGACTTAAACTATTACGCTTGGGCATTCCAATTGAACTCTGTAAAAATGCTGTTTTCCACTCCTGATGCCTCAGCTATTGGTGTAATGTTTAAAGCTATGTTGGGCACGGTCAAGGGAGCCGCTAAGGGATATCTCTTTAAGTTTGGAGATCCAAACTTCTTTAAAAAAATTAAATTGAAAATCCTCAGCGCTCTTGCGACAAGTTGGTACTATTTGAGGCTGGCGGCAGGAGTTAGTTACTACAGCCCATATGCTTCAATTTGGGACTCTCCTGTTACCCCGGAATGTTTAAAGGACGTTTTAGCATTGCCATTGAAGAAGGCAGGGATAGTGCCTTGGGGGGATTTGTTTAGCGAAGGAGTGCTAATGTCTCTGGAAGATCTTGAGGTGAAGCTGTGGGGTACCTTTTCTATTTTGAAGTATGCTCAAATAAAAGGCTGGCTGTGGGAATCATGAGTGCTATGTGGGGCTGCCGGCTTTTTGGAAGAATCTGTGTTAACTGTGTCCCCCAGACTTAAGCGGGTTTCAAATTGGTACTGGGAGATACTAGCAGGTCTAGATGGGGAATTTACACTGCCCTCCTCCTTATGGGGGAAGGCTATGCCACAAGGAAAAGTGGTGCAGTGGTGGGAATCCTCTATGTCAACTCTGTTTAAGATTGCAAAGAAGGCATCTCTCCGGAGGAATCATTTGTTTACGATTCATAGAGCATATTATCCCCAAGAAGGCTCTCTAGAATAGGTAGCAACAAGGCAATTAAGTGTCCTAAATGTGACTTACAGCTTGCTTCTGATGTTCATATGTTTTATGAGTGTCCAGGGGTGGAGCTTTTTTGGAAAGATCTTTGTAAATATCCCTCTCATTTGTTGGGATGGGAGGTTTTGGTAACTCTCCCTTTATTTTTGGCCAGACGCAAGGGGCAGCTGGAGAAAGGCACAACACCAGTAAAGCCACAAGGACTTTATTTTTTATTCTATCTTGGTGGCTAGGAGGGAAATTTGTTGAAAATGGACGGTGAATACACCTCCCTCGCTCAAGGATTGGCTGCTAGCCCTTCTTTACTTTGCAAAAATGGAGTTGGTGGTGGGAGGCTCATGCAAGAGGAAAGAGGAAATGTGGGCCCCTTTGCTTGGTTGGCAAGGAAGATGAATATGCCCATAGTCTAATAGGGAGCGTACAAAATGAGGTTTGGTCTGTTAATCTCCAATGATTATTTTTCCTCCTCCGCCTCTCTCGCTAGACTGGGTGGCGCGGGTATACCATTTACCGCTCGACATCTATATGAGAGAAAATGTGGGCTCCTCAGCATGATCAGCTTCTCTCGGGAAATGGTGCCGGGATTAACTATGGGGCTGATATAGGAGTTTCTGTGAGGTGTATGAGGACAAAAAAAGAAAGGAGAAAAGTTACGTGACATAAAGAGTAAGAAATCAATGAAGAAATCAGATAGCTTAAACAGAAGGCAGCAACAGATAAAAGAAATCATGGGCCAGATGTAGCAAATGTTTGCGACTCGCAAACGGGCCGAATCGCAATTTGTGACAGTGCAAAATCGGAAATGGGATGCAAAAAGCCCATTTCCGACTCGCAAAAAGCGATGGGACCCGTTTGCGAGTCGCATCCGGTGCGACCCCATTTTGCGACCCGCAAATTGCAAGTTGCAATTTGCGAGTCGCAACCCATATGCAATTGCAACTCGCAAATTGCGACTAGTCGCAAAAAGCCCAGTTTGCATGTCCCATTTACCACTAACTCAGAGCAGGTGGTAACCATTACCAAAGTATAAAAGGGGACCCAGAAGGCATCTGGGTTACTCAAGATAGCGGAGATATACCTGATAGCAGTGAGTAGGAGAGTCTACGCAGCCCAGCAGAGGAGGAGGAGGGGCCACAGACAGGAGAAGATATATAGAACCAGGCAGACTCTTTTTCAGCAAACTGAAGAGGAGATCTATGACAAATACCGCCTTAGCAGCGCAGCCATTCTAGAATTAATAGATTTACTGAAACCACAGCTAGAACACAAGACTCTGAGTGGCTGCGCCATCCCTACGCATGTGCAAGTACTATGCGCACTGCACCTCTTGGCCTCAGGGAGCTATCAGGGGGTCATTGCCGTGGCAGGTGGGGTATCCCAAAGTGCAGTGTCAAGGTTCCTCAGGGCATTCTTAGATGCCTTAGTCACGCACATGTCTCACTTCATATACTTACCAAGGAATGAGGCAGAAATTAACAGCACCAAGCTGGACTTTTACCGCATTGCCCACTTTCCCCATGTCATAGGGTGTGTAGATGGGACACACATTCAAATATGCCCCCCTGCTAATCTGGAACACATTTTCCGCAACAGGAAGTGTACCCACTCACTCAACATACAGGTTGTTTGTGATGCCCATTATGTCATCACGGACATCGTAGCTAAGTTTCCTGGCAGTACCCATGACTCATACATTTTTAGGCATAGTGGGATACATCAACGCCTGGGACGCGGGGAATTTGGAGACGGTTACCTCCTAGGTAGAGCCACAGACACTTGCAGACATACACACAGGTCACTGTGCACGACTATCTGGAGTTCCTAACAGTGTACTTTTGTGCCCAACAGGTGACAGTGCATATGCTCTCAGGCCTTGGATCATGACTCCGTTTTTAACACCCAGAACTGAATCTGAGAGGCAATACAACAGTGCGCATAAGAGGACCAGGAACCTGATCGAGCGCACCTTCGGACTGCTGAAGGCAAGATTCAGATGCCTCCACCGCAGTGGAGGCGCCCTCCAATACACCCCCATTACCGCTTTCAAAAATGTGGTCGCATGCGCCATCCTCCACAACATAGCCACCAGACGTGGGCTACCTCTCACCCCTGCAGACCCAGATCCTGATGATGAAGAGCAAGAACAACCACATCGCCATCATGGGGATAGGAGTATCGCTAATCAAGGCAGACTGAGACGGGACCACATTGCAACGTAATATTTTGGACGGTACGTGTCAACTCCCACCATACTCACCTATTAACCATAAACTCCATTTGTTAAGTGGAACAAAAATAACTGTTTTATTAATGTCATGAAGAAACAAGAAGCAATTTTGAAGGTAATCGCAATTTGCGACACCTACTCGCTAATTGCGAGTTCGTGTTTTGCACACTCGCAAACAGCGACCTCGCAAACTGCGGACTCGCACACAGCGTTGCGAGTCTGGCTGCGAGTCGCAAAATCGGATCGTTTTTTTTTCTGGCATTCCAATTTGCAACTCGCATTTTGCGACTCGCATCAACTCGCAAAATGCGAGTCGCAATTTTTATTTTTGCTACATCTGGCCCCATGTTTCCTGCCAGAGTCATTCAGAATCTTTTTTTGAATATGAAGAAGTACACAAGGAGAAGGAAAGTAATTAAACAAAAAGAATGTCTTGAAGCTATATTTGGTAGGGCATTTGCCTTAAAGAGGAAGCTCACTAAAATGAGAACACTGAATAAAACATTGTTCTGTATGAAGAAATGCAGTCAAAGGAAAAGACTTGTTAATAAAAGTACTTTTTGTAAAATATTTAAGGGTGAATGGAGCCATACCTCAAGTACAGAGCCTTTTTTTAATGAAGAAGGGATATTCACAAGAGAACGCATTAGTGTACGCAGTTGATTCAACTGGTCGATATTATTAGATGAAGGATGGCAGTCCAGTTGAAAAATAAGAAATTGTTCTAAGAAATGTGGAAGAGGTGATAGCTGAGGACATTCAAAGAAAGGCCTAGACAGGATCCTGTTTACAAATAGAAGTACAGTAGTATTTCCAGCATTTGGCAGCAATCCATTGATTTATTTCGTACTTTTGTATGTGAGTTTCCGTGTAGAAGTCTCAAGCAAAAATTTCACTTTTGCAAGGATTAGATCCATGTAAAGTAAGAAAGTTTATAGATCTACCAGGACATTCATTAGCTTGTTTATCGAAGAAAGAGTGCCAAAGCACCCTTAATCTCTATAGAATGTTGGCAGTTCATCATTCAAAAATACAAACTCTAGTTAGGAGACTTTACTTTGTGAAGGCTCCAGCGTTATGTTTAGGAGAGATTAATAGAGTACATTTGCATGGTACTGTAAAAGAGGTAGAAAAAGTTTGTGAGGATATGCCTTTTGGTTTCTTTGGACCTGAAGAGGAATCTAGGGAGAATAAGGAATTTGTGGGTATAGTTTTTGACGAGCAGAGCACAGGTATTTCAAAAGAGATTTTTGCACAAGAGATTAAAAAAGTTTACAACTTGTTCTGAAAATACAAATTATATTTGTACTTGTTGTAGGCGCAGTCACTACAAAAGTCAAACACTAAATGTAAATATATTTTCTAAAACTGAAGGGGAAAACAGAGAAGAGTGGCAAGAATTTGCTGCTTATTTATTAGCATAGGAGCATTTCGATTTGTTCATGCAGCAAGTTATATGTAAGTACTGCTGTGATAAATTACAAGATCCGAAAACATCGCTACAGCAGTATTTAACACATTCAAATGTATATGAATCTATCCTTATACAATCTGTACATCAATTTTAAGCAATGATACGTTTGAAACCAAAAACAGGTAAATTGCATCCAACAGAGTTATTGAAAGACCTTACAGGAAGATTAGTGTATTTGCCATTTGACTTTCAAAAATGTTGAAACTGTAGGAGTAGAGAAAAACTATGAGGAGACACTTATTATTCTGGTAAATGGTGTCCCTACTAAGACTAAAACCATTTTGCAAGAGTAGGTTGATGTTAATAAGGTTAAAGAGGCAACATTATACCTGGTACAAAATAATGTTTATTATAAAAATGTTGAAGTGGAACCTGATGTACCAAATGTTGATGGTGACAGTTTAGCAGGAGGTGGATGTATGGAAATGCCTCCTTGGCATGGTTACCCCCTGACTTTTTGCCTTTTCTGATGCCAAGTTATGATTTGAAAGGGTGCTGAGGCCTGCTAACCAGGCCCCAGTACCAGTGTTCTTTCCCTAAAACTGTACCTTTGTCTCCACAATTGGCACACCCTGGCATCCAGGTAAGTCCCTTGTAACTGGTACCCCTGGTACCAAGGGCCCTGATGCCTGGGAAGGTCTCTAAGGGCTGCAGCATGCCTTATGCCACCCTGGGGATCCCTCACTCAGCACAGACACACTGCTTGCCAGCTTGTGTGTGCTGTTGGGGAGAAAATGACTAAGTCGACATGGCATAGATAAGTCACCCCTCTAGCAGGCCTTACTGCCCGAAGGCAGGGTGCACTATACCATAGGTGAGGGCATAAGTGCATGAGCACTATGCCCCTACAGTGTCTAAGCAAAACCTTAGACATTGCAAGTGCAGGGTAGCCATAAGAGTATATGGTCTGGGAGTCTGTCAAACACGAACTCCACAGCACCATAATGGCTACACTGAAAACTGGGAAGTTTGGTATCAAACTTCTCAGCACAATAAATGCACACTGATGCCAGTGTACATTTTATTGTGAACTACACCCCAGAGGGCATCTTAGAGATGCCCCCGGAAAACATACCCGACTTCCAGTGTGGGCTGACTAGTTTTACCAGCCTGCCACACACCAGACATGTTGCCGGCCACATGGGGAGAGTGCCTTTGTCACTCTGTGGCCAGGAACAAAACCTGTTCTGGGTGGAGGTGCTTCTCACCTCCCTCTGCAGGAACTGTAACACCTGGCGGTGAGCCTCAAAGGTTCACCCCCTTTGTTACAGCGCCACAGGGCATCTCAGCTAGTGGAGATGCCCGCCCCCTCCGGCCACGGCCCCACTTTTGGCTGCAAGGCCAGAGGAGATAATGAGAAAAACAAGGAGGAGTCACTGGCCAGTCAGGACAACCCCTAAGGACTCCTGAGCTGAGGTGACTCTGACTTTTAGAAATCCTCCATCTTGCAGATGGAGGATTCCTCCAATAGGATTAGGGATGTGCCCCCCTCCCCCCAGGGAGGAGGCACAAAGAGGGTGTAGCCACCCTCAGGGCTAGTAGCCATTGGCTACTAACCCCCAGACCTAAACACACCCTTAAATTGAGTATTTAGGGGCTACCAGAACCGAGGAAGACAGATTCCTGCAACCTAAGACGAAGAAGGACTGCTGACCTGAAGCCCTGCAGAGAAGACGGAGACACCAACTGCTTTGGCCCCAGCCCTACCGGCCTGTCTCCCCACTTCAAGAGAAACTGCAACAGCGACGCGCTCCCCAGGGTCCAGTGACCTCTGAAGCCTCAGAGGACTACCCTGCATCTAAAAGGACCAAGAACTCCCAAGGACAGCGGCCTTGTTTCAAAGAAACTGCAACTTTGCAACAAAGAAGCAAGTTTTAAAGAGAACACGTTTCCCGCCGGAAGCGTGAGACTTTCCACTCTGCACCCGACGCCCCCGGCTCGACCTGCGGAGAAACAACACGACAGGGAGGACTCACCATCGACTGCGACCCTGTGAGTAGCCAGAGTTGACCCCCATGAGTCCCCCCAGCCACGCCTGCAGAGGGAATCCAGAGGCTCCCACTGACCGCGACTGCCTGCTTCCAAGAACCTGACGCCTGGTAAAGACACTGCACCCGCAGCCCCCAGGACCTGAAGGATCTGACCTCCAGTGCAGGAGCGACCCCCAGCTGGCCCTCTCCCTTGCCCGGGTGCTGGCCACCCGAGGAGCCCCCCCTTGCCTGCCTGCTTCGCTGAAGAGACCCCTGGGTCTCCCATTACCTATTGCAAACCCGACACCTGTTTGCACTCTGCACCCGGCCGCCCCTGTGCCGCTGAGGGTGTATTTTCTGTGCTGACTTGTGGTCCCCCGGTGCCCTACAAAACCCCCCTGGTCTGCCCTCGGAAGTCGCGGGTACTTACCTGCTGGCAGACTGGAACCAGGGCACCCCCTTCTCCATTGAAGCCTATGCGTTTTGGGCACCACTTTGACCTCTGCACCTGACCGGCCCTGAGCTGCTGGTGTGGTAACTTTGGGGTTGCCCTGAACCCCCAACGGTGGGCTACCTTGGACCCAACTTTGAACCCTGTCGGTGGTTTACTTACCTGCAAAACTAACAAATACTTCCCTCCCCCAGGAACTGTTGAAATTTGCACTGTCTAGTTTTAAAATAGCTTATTGCCATTTTTGCTAAAACTGTACATGCTATTTTGCTGATTCAAAGTTCCTATGGTACCTGAGTGAAATACCTTTCATTTAAAGTATTGATTGTAAATCTTGAACCTGTGGTTCTTAAAACAAACTAAGAAAATATATATTTCTATATAAAAACCTATTGGCCTGGAATTGTCTTTGAGTATGTGTTCCTCATTTATTGCCTGTGTGGGTTCAACAAATGCTTAGCACTACCCTCTGATAAGCCTACTGCTCGACCACACTACCACAAAATAGAGCATTAGAATTATCTCTTTTTGCCACTATCTTACCTCTAAGGGGAACCCTTGGACTCTGTGCATGCTATTTCTTACTTTGAGATAGTACATACAGAGCCAACTTCCTACAGTGGACAAATAGGAAAAGTGGGCTTATCCCAATCAGAGAAAATGTATGAGCATTACATCATCCATCCTTGCATTCCAAAGAAGTAATGGGTGATGCTATAGACATTTTCCAAATGAAGCAAGCTAAAGGAGCTCCAATAAGTGTGTGGGAACAAAAAGCTTAACCCCTTCGCTGCCAGGCCTTTTCCCCCCTCAGGTGCCAAGCCTTTATTTGGCTGTTTGGGGCAGTTTGCGCTTAGGCCCTCATAAATTTTTGTCCTCATAATCTACTCACGCCAAATTTGTGTCCTTTTTTTCCAACGTCCTAGGGATTCTAGAGGTACCCAGACTTTGTGGGTTTCCCTGAAGAAGACCAAGAAAGTAGCCAAAATACAGCAAAAAAGTCGTTTTTTTTTTAAGAATTGAAAAAGGGGCTGCTGAAGAAGGCTTGTGTTTTTCCCCTGAAAATGGCATCAGCAAAGGGTTTGCGGTGCTAAAATCACGATCTTTCCAGCTTTCACAAACAGGCACAGAAAACTCCATTTTTCAAAACAATTTTGGCATTTTACTGGGACATACCCCATTTTTACAGTTTTTTTGTGTTTTCAGCCTCCTTCCATTTATGGACAGAAATGGGTGTGAAACCAATGCTGGATCCCAGACACCTAAACATTTCTGAAAAGTAGACAAAATTCTGAATTCAGCAAGGGGTAATTTGTGTAGATCCTACAAGGGTTTCCTACAGAAAATAACAGCTGAAATAAAAAAATATTGAAATTGTGGTGAGAAAAACAGCCATTTTTCTTCTCAATGTTTTACTCTGTAACTTTTTCCTGCAATGTCAGATTTTTAAAAGCAATATACCGTTACGTCTGCTGGACTCTTCTGGTTGCGGCGATACATAGGGCTTGTATGTTCATCAAGACCAGAGCCAATAAATGAGCTGCACCTTGCAATGAGTTTATATTCTATACTGGGTATACAGCAATTCGTTTGCTGAAATATAAAGAGTGAAAAATAGGTATCAAGAAAACCTTTGTATTTCCAAAATGGGCACAAGATAAGGTGTTGAGAAGCAGTGGTTATTTGCACATCTCTGACATCCAGGGTGCCCATACTAGCATGTGAATTACTGGGCATTTCTCAATTAGACGTATTTTTTACACACTGTCTTACATTTGGAAGGAAAAAATGAAGAGAAAGACAAGGGGCAATAACACTTGTTTTGCTATTCTGTGTTTCCCCAAGTCTCCCGATCAAAATGGTACCTCACTTGCATGGAACATGGACACATCACATTTTTACATTGAAATCTGATGTGTTTTTTGCAAAGTGCCTAGCTGTAGATTTTGGCCTCTAGCTCAGCTGGTACCTAGGGAAACCTACCAAACCTGGGCATTTCTGAAAACTATACATCTTTTAGGCTGACTCTGCTTTGGGGACCCACATAAGTGAAGTATCATTTTACTTGGGAGACTGAGTGAAACGCTGGGTGGTAGGAAATTTGTGCTGGAGTGGTGATCCTACAAAGAAAAGTGAGGAAAATGTGCTTTTTTAAGCAAATTTGGAAGTTTGCAGAGGAGCCTGGGTAAGAAAATATTGGGGGATCTAGGCAAGCCACTCCTCCCTGTATTCCTTGGGGTGTCTAGTTTTAAAACATGTCTTGGTTTGGTAGGTTTCCCTAGACGAAGGCCGCACCCGGTACTAAAGACAAACACAGGTAGTTTTGCAATACATCATTCTGATGTGTCCACGTACTTATGTGATGTTCCAAATACTAAAATTGTGAAAAGAAACGCTTAGGTTATGTTAAAAAGACCCCTCACCCAAAACCAAGTTGGTGGCATGCTTCATCATTGGGGTTCCACCCGGAACACCTAGGGGGTCATTAAAACCCTGGCGGACGGTGTTAAAGCAGCGGAAATACCGCAAACAGGCCGGCGGACAAAAAAAGGGAATTATGACCCTGGCAGAAACCGCCAACAAAGACAGCCACTTTAACACTTCGCCCGCCACGGCGGTACAGACAAGCAGCGCGGCGGTCACCGCCAACAGACAGGCGGAAGACAATGTACCGCCCACAGTATTACAACCCGCCAATCCGCCACCTTTTCCGGGGCGGATTCACCGTGGATAAAAACACGGCAGAAACAGTTTCTGCAATGGGAAAACGCTCACCTGAACATATCCCACGAGGAACGAGGAATCCATGGAGCCGGAATTCCAAATACTCCCTGCCCTTGTGTTTCTGCTCCTCTACGACCAACAGCTACGTAGGCGCCGCAGACAACGGTGAGTACTACACCTACGACATGGGTTAGGGGGAGGCAAAAGTTAGGGGGACACCCACCAAACACCTCCACCCCCACCCTCGCATATTACAACATACACACCAATGCATTCACAAAAAATCACTGTATCAACCCACAATCCGCCCGGAAGAATGAATACACAAAGCGAAAATCGGTCAAACAATGTAATGCGCCAATATACATGTCATACAAAAATATACAGATATATATTTGAAAATCAGTCATAATTATATACAAGACGAGAAGTAGTGCAGATATGTACATAACAATGTCCGTGCACCAACAGTCCAAAAATGCATGGGCGAGGCCCACAAACGATACCTGACCACAATCGGAGAGAACACTGCCTGGGCATCAGATAGAAATACTACAGGCACCTCAGGGGGAAGGGAAGGGGGGGCACCTGTAGGAAAGTAACATCTTGCCTGGCATGTTACCCCCATTTTTCACTGTATATATGTTGTTTTAGTTGTATGTGTCACTGGGACCCTGCCAGCCAGGGCCCCAGTGCTCATAAGTGTGCCTGAAATGTGTTACCTGTGTTATGACTAACTGTCTCACTGAGGCTCTGCTATCCAGAACCTCAGTGGTTATGCTCTCTCATTTCTTTCCAAATTGTCACTAACAGGCTAGTGACCAATTTCACCAATTCACATTGGCATACTGGAACACCCTTATAATTCCCTAGTATATGGTACTGAGGTACCCAGGGTATTGGGGTTCCAGGAGATCCCTATGGGCTGCAGCATTTCTTTTGCCACCCATAGGGAGCTCTGACAATTCTTACACAGGCCTGCCGCTGCAGCCTGAGTGAAATAATGCACACATTATTTCACAGCCATTTTCACTGCACTTAAGTAACTTATAAGTCACCTATATGTCTAACCTTTACTTAGTAAAGGTTAGGTGCAAAGTTACTTAGTGTGTGGGCACCCTGGCACTAGCCAAGGTGCTCCCACATTGTTCAGGGCAAATTCCCCGGACTTTGTGAGTGCGGGGACACCATTACACGCGTGCACTACACATAGGTCAATACCTATGTGCAGCTTCACAATGGTAACTCCGAATATGGCCATGTAACATGTCTAAGATCATGGAATTGCCCCCTCTATGCCATCCTGGCATTGTTGGCACAATCCCATGATCCCAAGGGTCTGTAGCACAGACCTGGGTACTGCCAAACTGCCTTTTCAGGGGTTTCACTGCAGCTGCTGCTGCTGCCAACCCCTCAGATAGGTTTCTGCCCTCCTGGGGTCAAGCCAGCCTTGGTCCAGGAAGGCAGAACAAAGGACTTCCTCAGAGAGAGGGTGTTACACCCTCTCCCTTTGGAAAAAGGTGTTAAGGCAGGGGAGGAGTAGCCTCCCCCAGCCTCTGGAAATGCTTTCATGGGCACAGATGGTGCCCATTTCTGCATAAGCCAGTCTACACCGGTTCAGGGACACCTCAGCCCTGCTCTGGCGCGAAACTGGACAAAGGAAAGGGGAGTGACCACTCCCCTGACCTGCACCTCCCCTGGGAGGTGCCCAGAGCTCCTCCAGTGTGCTCCAGACCTCTGCCATCTTGGAAACAGAGGTGCTGCTGGCACACTGGACTGCTCTGAGTGGCCAGGGCCAGCAGGTGATGTCAGAGACTCCTTCTGATAGGCTCCTTCAGGTGTTGCTAGCCTATCCTCTCTCCTAAGTAGCCAAACCCTCTTTTCTGGCTATTTAGGGTCTCTGCTTTGGGGAATTCCTTAGATAACGAATGCAAGAAGTCATCAGAGTTCCTCTGCATCTCTCTCTTCACCTTCTGCCAAGGAATCGACTGCTGACCGCGCTGGAAGCCTGCAAAACTGCAACAAAGTAGCGAAGACGACTACTGCAACTCTGTAACGCTGATCCTGCCGCCTTCTCAACTGTTTTCCTGGTGGTGCATGCTGTGGGGGTAGTCTGCCTCCTCTCTGCACTAGAAGCTCCGAAGAAATCTCCCGTGGGCCGACGGAATCGTCCCCCTGCAACCGCAGTCACCAAAGAACTGCATCACTGGTACCCTGGGTCTCCTCTCAGCACAACGAGCGAGGTCCCTTGAATCCAGCAACTCTGTCCAAGTGACTCCCACAGTCCAGTGACTCTTCAGTCCAAGTTTGGTGGAGGTAAGTCCTTGCCTCCCCATGCCAGACTGCGGAAATCCTTTGTGCACAGCCAAGCCTGGGTCCACGGCACTCTAACCTGCATTGCACGACCTCCTGAGTTGTCCTCCGGCGGCGTGGGACTCTCTTGTGCAACTTCGGGTGAGCACCGTTTCACTCCTCTTCGTAGTGCCTGTTCCAGCACTTCTCCGGGTGCTGCCTGCTTCTGAGAGGGCTCCTTGTCTTGCTCGATGCCCCCTCTGTCTCCAGACGCAATTGGCGACATCCTGGTCCCTCCTGGGCCACAGCAGCATCCAAAAACCCTTACCGCACGATTTGCAGCTAGCAAGGCTTGTTTGCAGTCTTTCTTCAGGAAAACACTTCTGCACGACTCTTCACGATGTGGGACATCCATCCTCCAAAGGGGAAGTTTCCAGCCCTTGTCGTTCATTCAGAATCCTCAGCTTCTACTGCCTAGTAGCAGCTTCTTTGCACCCACAGCTGGCATTTCCTGGGCATCTGCCCATCTCCGACTTGCTTGTGACTTTTGGACTTGGTCCCCTTGTTCCACAGGTACTCTCGTCTGGAAATCCATTGTTGTTGCATTGCTGGTTTGTGTCTTTCCTGCAGAATTCCCCTATCACGATTTCTGTGCTCTTTGGGGAACTTTAATGCACTTTGCACTTACTTTTCAGGGTCTTGGGGTGGGCTATTTTTCTAACCCTCACTGTTTTCTTACAGTCCCAGCGACCCTCTACAAGGTCACATAGGTTTGGGGTCCATTCGTGGTTCGCATTCCACTTTTGGAGTATATGGTTTGTGTTGCCCCTATCCCTATGTGTCCCCATTGCATCCTATTGTAACTATACATTGTTTGCACTGTTTTCTAAGACTATACTACATATTTTTGGTATTGTGTACATATATCTTGTGTATATTTGCTATCCTCATACTGAGGGTACTCACTGAGATACTTTGGCATATTGTCATAAAAATAAAGTACCTTTATTTTTAGTATATCTGTGTATTGTGTTTTCTTATGATATTGTGCAAGTGACACTAGTGGTACTGTAAGAGCTTCACTCGTCTCCTAGTTCAGCCTAAGCTGCTCTGCTAAGCTACCATTATCTATCAGCCTAAGCTGCTAGACACCCTATACACTAATAAGGGATACCTGGGCCTGGTGCAAGGTGTAAGTACCCCTTGGTACTCACTACAAGCCAGTCCAGCCTCCTACAGCACCTCAGCCGGATAACTGCAAAGCCAGATCCACGACGGGGCTCCATGCCCATTTATGCCATCCTGGTGAGTGCAAAGCCACAGTCTCTCAAGTCTATACAGTGGGTGGTTTGCCCACTGTGCCATCCTGGGGAGTGCAAAGCCACAGACTCTCAAGTCTATACAGTGGGTGGGTTGCCCACTGTGCCATCCTGGGGAGTGCAAAGCGCAGTCTCTCAAGTCTATACAGTGGGTGGGTTGCCCACTGTGCCATCCTGGGGAGTGCAAAGCCACAGTCTCTCAAGTCTATACAGTGGGTGGGTTGCCCACTGTGCCATCCTGGGGAGTGCAAAGCCACAGTCTCTCAAGTCTATACAGTGGGTGGTTTGCCCACTGTACAATCCTGGGGAGTGCAAAGCCACAGTCTCTCAAGTCTATACAGTGGGTGGGTTGCCCACTGTTCAATCCTGGGGAGTGCAAAGCCACCGTCTCTCAAGTTGATGCAGGTCTCTACTGGTACTGGGGGGGACTGGTCCCCAGACTGGATGAGTCTCCCTATGAAAGGTCGTGTCCTGTCACTGTCCCAGCTGCACATGGGATAAGGATGCCTGATGTGGCGGTCCATTAATTCCTACCCGGTGTATTGCCTGTTCAGCGGTGCTTTGCCATGGCGGTTCAGGACTGTTCAGCGGTGCTTTGACATGGCGGTTCAGGACTGTTCAGCGGTGCTTTGCCATGGCGGTCTTTGCCCTGTTCAGCGGTGCTTTGACATGGCAGTTCAGGACTGTTCAGCTGTGCTTTGACATGGCGGTCTTTGCCCTGTTCAGCGGTGCTTTGCCATGGCGGTTCAGGACTGTTCAGCTGTACTTTGCCATGGCGGTCTTTGCCCTGTTCAGCGGTGCTTTGCCATGACGGTTCAGGACTGTTCAGCGGTGCTTTGCCATTTCGGTCTTTGCCCTGTTCAGCGGTACTTTGCCATGGCGGTTCAGGACTGTTCAGCGGTGGTTTGCCATGGCGGTCTTTGCCCTGTTCAGCGGTGCTTTGCCATGGCGGTTCAGGACTGTTCAGCGGTGGTTTGCCATGGCGGTCTTTGCCCTGTTCAGCGGTGCTTTGCCATGGCGGTTCAGGACTGTTCAGCGGTGCTTTGCCATGGCGGTTCAGGACTGTTCAGCGGTGCTTTGCCATGGCGGTCTTTGCTCTGTTCAGCGGTGCTTTGACATGGCGGTTCTGGACTGTTCAGCGGTGCTTTGCCATGGCGGTCTTTGCCCTGTTCAGCGGTGCTTTGACATGGCAGTTCAGGACTGTTCAGCGGTGCTTTGACATGGCGGTCTTTGCCCTGTTCAGCGGTGCTTTGCCATGGCGGTTCAGGACTGTTCAGCGGTGCTTTGCCATGGCGGTCTTTGCCCTGTTCAGCTGTGCTTTGCCATGGCAGTTCAGGACTGTTCAGCGGTGCTTTGCCATGGCGGTCTTTGCCCTGTTCAGCAGTGCTTTGACATGGCGGTTCAGGACTGTTCAGCGGTGCTTTGACATGGCGGTCTTTGCCCTGTTCAGCGGTGCTTTGACATGGCGGTCTTTGCCCTGTTCAGCGGTGCTTTGACATGGCGGTTCAGGACTGTTCAGCGGTGCTTTGACATGGCGGTTCAGGACTGTTCAGCAGTGCTTTGCCACGGCGGTTCTGATAAGGACATTGGTGTGTGGCATGACATTCTCTACACTGGACATTGGTGTGTGTGAAATGACGTCTTCTACACTGTACATTGGTGTGTGGCATGACGTTTCATCATTGCCCAGCGGGGCTGTGGCAGCCGGGGCCCTCCGGGGCACTGACTCCGGTGGTGGTCTCTGGACCAGTGACGATACTTGGGCCCTCCTGCGCACTGACTCCGGCGGTGGCGGTGGTCTCCTGACCAGTGACGATACTTGGGCCCTCCTGGGCACTGACTCCGGAGGTGGCGGTGGTCTCCTGACCAGTGATGATACTTGTGCCCTCCTGGGCACTGACTCCGGCGGTGGTCTCCTGACCAGTGACAATACTTGTGACCTCCTGGACAATGACTCTGGCAGTGGCGGTGGTCTCCTGACCAGTGATGATACTTGTGCCCTCCTGGGCACTGACTCCGGGGGTGGTCTACTGACCAGTAACGATACTTGGGCCCTCCTGGGCAATGACTCCGGCGGTGGTCTCCTGACCAGTGACGATACTTGGGCCCTCCTGGGCTGTGACTCTGGCGGTGGTCTCTGGACCAGTAACGATGGTGCTGGCGGTTGTGTCTCGACCGCCGGAAATGATGGCGCACTTCTCTGCCGTGACACTCACAACAGGCTGGGGAGACTTCTTCTGGCCCTTCCCCACCTTTGGTGGAGTCACAGCTAACTCTCCAATCCCCTTGGAACCCATGTCAGTTGTTTTCCCACCAGGACTCTTAACACGGTCCCGTCGTCCACTCTCCAATTTTAGAGCCTTTACAGGGGGTGGGCTGCCAGTGCCTTGGCTCTGGGTCCTACTGCCTGCCCTGGTGGCCGGTGCACTCCAAAAACCTTTAACAGGCACCACTGGTATTGGAGGCTTTTTGGCTGAGGCGCTACGATGGGACTGATGAATTGGATGGGGGTGGGGGCAAAAAGGTAAACTTTACAGAGGGACAGTTTCTGACGAACACTGGGATGGGTAGATGGAGGGGGTCTGGGAGTGGAGGAAGAGGAGGTGGTTGTCGGAGGTGTCACTTTAGCTGTTTCGGATGCAGATGCAGGTACTGGAAGCTGTTGTGAGGTGGATGGATGTTGGGTGAGTGATTGCCGGCGTTTGTGTACTTTGGGAGGGGGCGTCACAGACACACTGGGAGAGGACACAGGGGACGTGTAAATGGCAGTGGAGGTGGTGAGTGCAGGTGAGCGGCTTGTGGTGCTGGGTGTCCTGGTGCGATTCATGGTGCCTGTAGATGTGGTGCATGAGTGTCTGTAGACGAGACTGGGAGGGAGGAGGGAGAAGAGGAGGAGGGGGACACAGTGGAGGCAGTGGATGTTGTTGTGTCTGTATGTGGCTGAGGCTTGCGTGAGTGCCTGTGGTGTGTGTGGTGCCTATGTTTGCTTGAGCTACTTGGGTGTGTTGACTTGCTGGTCTGTAGGTGTGCTTGGGATGGGCTGGGGTACAGGAGATTGGGTCTGGGTGGAGGAAGTTGGAGGGGGGAGGCTAGACACAGGGACAATGGCTGCCATCAGTGCTGAGGCCAAAGATTGCAGGGTTCGCTGAAGGACAGCCTGACCAGAATGAATGCCCTCCAGGAATGCATTACTGTGTTGCAGTTTCTCCAACTCCTGTGCAGTGAAGGCAGGGGCCCTTTCCCCAGACGCAGCAGCCATCGTCGCTTCCAGACCGAGGTCACAGCAGCACTTGCAGTGTAGGTCCTCTCCTGTCAAAGGTCAGGTATCTAGTGATTGAACAGATAGAAATTGGCGGTGACGTCCGCGGCGGTGACGTCCGCAGCGGTGCACATCATCACCGCCAGCGCACCTGTTCATTGGCTCCTGGGACCCATAGGGTCCAATGTTAACCAATGCAGCATTGCGCCGCGGTCTACGACCGCCTACCGCGACGGTGTGCAACGCCAGCGCAGTTACCCCACAATCCCATTGTCCCAGTTTAGAGGTCAGGCAGCCGCCATTTCAGGGGCCCAAATGGCTTCATTTACTACTGCTCACACATAGCTAGGCCTACACTCAACACACATACAGGAAGGGTTTTGTGAGTGGTGTAGTCTTGTGTGTGACTGTGGGTACATACCTGGAGGAATAATGACTTGTTCTTCGCTGTTGTCCTTCGTAGGCACCGTCTGCTGGGACATATGAGAAGATGGTGGAATCCTCCGGTGTACCGACCGCTGGTGGACCTGTTGACAATGGAAGAGCGACATGTCATCGTAACCTACCGGTTTGACCGTGCCACAATCCAGGAACTGTGTACCCAGTTGGAGCCAGACCTGATGTCACCAATCCGCCATCCGACTGGAATCCCCCCTTACGTGCAGGTGCTGTCAGTGCTCCATTTCCTTGCAAGTGGGTCTTTTCAGACAACAGTGGCCCTGGCATCAGGGATGTCCCAGCCTATGTTTTCCAACGTGTTGTCCAGTGTTGTCTGCCCTGCTGAAACACGTAAGGAGATACATCATTTTCCCTCAGGTGGAGGATTTTCCTACAGTGAAAGGTGACTTCTATGCCGTTGGACATATCCCCAACGTCATAGGTGCTATTGATGGGACCCATGTAGCTCTGGTCCCCCCCCACAGGAGTGAACAGGTGTACAGGAACCGGAAGAGTTATCATTCGATGAATGTCCAGATGGTCTGTTTGGCAGACCAGTACATCTCGCAGGTAAATGCAATGTTCCTTGGCTCAGTGCATGACGCCTACATCCTGCGGAATAGCAGCATCCCTGATATGATGGGTCAACTCCAGAGGCATCGGGTGTGGCTATTGGGGGACTCTGGTTACCCCAACCTGTCCTGGCTATTGACCCCAGTGAGGAATCCCAGGACCAGGGCAGAGGAACGCTACAATGAGGCCCATGGGCGGACTTGGAGGGTGATCGAACGCACCTTCGGCCTCCTGAAGGCCAGGATCAGGTGCCTCCATATGACAGGTGGATCCCTATTCTACTCACCGAAGAAGGTGTGCGACACCATCATCGCCTGCTCCATGCTCCATAATTTGGCTTTGCAACGCCAGGTGCCTTTTCTGCAGGAGGATGATCCCGATGACGGTGTTGTAGCAGCTGTGGAGCCTGTGGAGCCTGTAGACAGTGATGAGGATGAAGCTGATGAAGAAGACAACGACAACAGGGAGTCAGTCATACAGCAATATTTCCAGTGACACACAGGTGAGAACATTTTCATTTTTAGCATTACATTATCTTTCACACGTCTACCTCTATCCTGTTTTTCGATTTAAATCACTATTTGGTAACTGAGTTGTACCCTCCCATTACGGTTTCACAGGTGTGGTTACCTACTTGTCAACTGCTTGCATCCTTCAAGGGCTTGTGATGTGTGACATAGGAATGTTAGCTTTACTATGGTACACCCATTGTGACACTGTCATTGATAATACATTTTTACTAAATCACAGACTGACTCCAGATTGTTTTGTGTTTCAAGGGTGTTTATTTAAGTGCTCAAAAATGGAGGGGGGTTGTAAAATGGTGATGGGGGACGGTGGAGGAATGTCCATGGCAGAGTCCAGTCTATTAGTCTCACAGGTGCACTGCCCATCTAGGCATAGGAAGTGGAGCTGGGGCAGTTCAAGTATGGACAAGGTAACAAAGTGGGACAGTGGGGTGACAATCAGGGTGGTCTCATTTCCTGGCGGGGGTCTTGCCATCTTGCTCTGTCCTGTTCCTGGATCTCACGGACCGCTTGCGTGGTGGTTGTCCGTCTGCAGGGGGTGGGGTGCTGGTGTGGTGGTCCTGTGGCGGGGCATCCTGTCCACTAGCGCCGGCAGAGGTGGTGGGCAGTTCATCCTGGCTAGTGTCAGGGGCCCCTTGGAGTGCCACGGTGTCCCTCAAGGTCTGCTGTATGTCCTTCAGCACCCCTACGATGGTGCCCAGGGCGGAGCTGATGGTCCTGAGCTCCTCCCTGAACCCCAAATACAGTTCGTCCTGCAGGCGCAGGGTCTTCTGCAACTTGTCCAGGACCGTCACCATCGTCTCCTGGGAGTGGTGATATGCTCCCGTGATGGAGGATAGGGCCTCGTGGAGAGTGGGTTCCCTTGGCCTGTCCGCCCCCTGTCGCACAGCAGCCCTCCCAGTTCCCCTGTGTTCCTGTGCCTCCGTCCCCTGGACCGTGTGGCCACTACCACTGCCCCCAGGTCCCTGTTGTTGTTGGGGTGGTGGATTACCCTGGGTGCCATGTAGTGGTGGACACACCGCTGATTGACCTGTCCTGGGTACCCGTACGATTTCCTCCACCATGACCCTGAGCTCCTCCTCGGAGAAGCGGGGGTGTCTTTGGCGTGCCATGGGGTGGTGTGGGTGATGTGTGGGGTGGTGTATGTGGTGATGGTTGTGGTGAGTGTAGTGGTGTGTGGTGTTTTGTGCGTGGATGTTGTGTGAGTGATGGTGTTGTGTGCCTCTGTGTAGTGGGGTTGTCTATTCTGTGCTCTCTGTCTGTCGCCTTCGTGTCTAATTTTTGGTCGTAGGGGTTTGTGGGTGATGTGGGTGTGTGTTATATATGGTATTGGGTGTGTGGGAGTGGTGTTTGTATGTGTATCAGGTGTGTGTATTTCTAATTGTCCAATGTGGCGGTGTTTTGTATATGTGTGTGTATTTTGAGCGCTGTGGTGTGTACCGCCAATGGAATACCGCGGTTGAAAGACCGCCGCGTGGATTCGTGGGTCGTAATAGCATGGGCGTGTTTCTGTTGCCGTGGAGGTGGAGGTTCTGTTTTCACCAGTTTAACACTGACCTTTGGTGTGGCGGACTTCTGTGGGTGTCTGAATTTCGGCGGATTCCAAGATGTGTGTCATAATAGCTGTGGCGGAATGCCGCGGCGGTGTATTGGCGGTCTTCTGCACGGCTGTAAGCGCCTTTTATCGCCAATGTTGTAATGACCCCCCTAGTGTGTCACGGGTGTGCTGCGATGCCTGATTACAGCGGAGCAGGTTTTGTCATTTTTACCACACATACTGGTTGGATTTGGCACGGGGTGAGTGATGGTTCAGTAGATCAAATTTTATTAACAAGAGATTTCACAAAAGTGAAATGCACTGTTAATAACTGAAAGGCCAAAAAACTGAACCAATGACTCACAGCTCATGAGCTGTAAAGCCACGTCAAGGTACCAACCGGTTTACAGTCCATTCACACACCTTTCATACATGACATGCACAAGACCATTCACACCGCCAGCCACAGGCCCAGCACATTACAACACTCGCATCGACAGACAGCGCCACTCAAGGGCCCATCACTTACATACACCCACATGTCTGATACAGCAATCACACCAGCTGATGGGAGTGTGTGGACTGGCGTTTGCCTGGCAGTGTGTTGCAGTAGCCAACAGCAAGTCAATATTTACACCGCCAGCAAAGCACCACCACATGCACACCACCAGCCAAGCGCCACCCCACTCACACAGCCACCCAAGCACCACCCCACACACACCGCCAACCAAGCGCCACCCCACACACACCGCCAGCCAAGCGCCACCTCACGCACACCGCCAGCCAAGCGCCACCCCACGCACACCGCCATCACTTTTTTTCTTTTTAAACAACAAAGAAACCACTAAATATAAATAAGTATAAAACTACAAATGCAAAAGCTCTAACTGAATACAGGACAGTAATGCCAACCGTGAAACTGAACATATGAAAATATAAAACAGCAGTTTACGCTCACAGTATTTCCCTATAATTCTTCTGTGCGTGGTAGCTCCTGAAACAGCCACCCACACACTGCCCAGGCTTTAAAGGACAATCAGGGCAGTACATCCTAGTCTCCTTTCTGATACGTCTTCGAGCACAGACTCTACATCTCTTAGCAGGAAAGTTTTTTGTGGCCGTGGGAGGAATGTGTTCAGCAAAGTGACGATCTTTCAATCTAGCCACATCCTCCACCACTGCTTCTCCAGGAACTCTTGCCTGTTCCAGCAGAACAAGGCTCGCTATGATAAACTCCTGAAATTTCACAAATGTCATCCTTGACTCTGGAGAACTATCCTTGAACACAACAAAAGCATTAAAAGTTGCCAAGTGGAACAGGTGAACTGCTAATTTCATATACCAAACATAAGACTTACGAGCAGCAGTGTAAGGTTCCAACCTCTGATCTACTCTGTCAACACCACCCATGTGCTTATTATAATCTAAAATGCACCCAGGTTTGCGCACTTCAGCATCTCTTAGCAGGAAAGTTTTTTTGGGGCGTGGAAGGAATGTGTTCAACAAAGTGACGATCTTTCAGTCTAGCCACATCCTCCACCACTGCTTCTCCAGGAACTCTTGCCTGTTCCAGCACAACAAAGCTCGTTGGGATAGACTCCTGAAATTTCACAAATGTCATCCTTGACGCTGGAGAACTATCCTTCCACACAACAAAAGCATTAAAAGTTGGCAGATGGAACAGGTGAACCGCTAATTTCTTACACCAAACATAAGACTTACGAGCAGCAGTGTAAGGTTCCAACCTCTGATCTACTCTATCAACACCACCCATGTGCTTATAATAGTCTAAAATGCACACAGGTTTGCGCACTTCAGCATCTTGACCCCAAACAGCCACAGGTGAAGTACTCTAGTCATGGATGGTAGTTAGCGTGTACACATCCCTCCTGTCTACAAATTTCAGAGCTAGCAGCTCATCATTCCGCAAGGCACTGCACTGTCCTTTCTCAAGTTTTTTACAGACAAACTCTCTTGGATAGCCTTTCTGAATAGAGCGGATTGTGCTACAAGCAACAGTGTCTACTCTGAACAACTCATTGAACAACTGAACTCCATTGTAGAAGTTATCTACACATAAATGGTGACCTTTGTTAAACAGTCGTCTACCAAGTTCCCACACAATTTTCTCACTAACTCTAAAAGTGGGTGGACAACCAGGGGGGTCAATATTGGAATCCCTACCAGTGTAGACCCGGAAATTATAAACATATCCTGTACTACTTTCAGACAGCAAATACATCTTAATTCCATACCGTGCCCTCTTGCTAGGAATGTACTGCCTAAAAAACAAATGACACTTTAACAGGAGCAAAGACTCACCTACAGATATTTCTTTGCCTGGAACATAGATCTCTGAAAAACGATCTACCAAATGATCAAGGACAGGTCTAATCCTAAAAAGACGGTCAGAATCTGGGTGATCTTGTGGCAAGGCTAAAGCATTATCTACAAAATGCAACATCCGAAGAAGATGCTCATACCGGTTACGACTAATGATTGCAGGAAATATAGCAGTTGCCATCAAGGGACTAGTAGACCAATATGAAGACAGTGATGGCTTCCTTATCAGCCCCATCAAAAAAGTTAAACCCAATAACTTTTTCAACTCTTCCAGATTTGTGGGAATCCACAGGCTAGCTCTAGAGTCTGGCCTCAGTCTGGCAGCGTTGTCCCTCAAATACTGCTCTGCATACAAATTAGTCTGCTCAACAATCTCTTCCAAAAATATATTGCCCATAAACAGCTCAAAAAAATTGACAGGCAAAAAGTTTTCCGTATTAACTCGACACCCTTAGAAACCAGTAAACACAGGCAACTCAGGCTGCTCCATGTTTGGTGCAACCCATGTGTAGGGTCTTCCAATGAGAAGTCTTTCAGCCGCTGGCTGCTGCACCATTGGCACATCATTGTCCTCCTCTAAAACAGGCCCTTCATCAGCACTGAGAGTGGCTTCATCATCAGATGATTCCTCTCTGACAGAAAATTCACTTCTAGAATCTTGCACTTCCTCCTCTGCCTCAGATGCAGAGTCAGTCTCATGATCATGGTCAGAAGACGACTCAAAAAGCACACCAACAACCTGCTGAGTGGTCATCCTACGGCTAGCCATGATCCTTCCTACAAAAATTAACTGGACAAATGCACCACCAACAACCAGCTCTGTGTAAGATAAGTAACAAACAAAGGTGGTCATTACAACCCTGGCGGTCGGTGTTAAAGCGGCGGTAAAAGCGCCAACAGGCCAGCGGTAAAAAAAACTGGAATCACAACCGTGGCGGAAACGGCCAATATAGACAGCCACTTTAACACTCCGACAGCCATGGCGGTACAAACAAACACCGCAGCGGTAACCGCCAACAGATAGGCGGAGGACAATGTACCGCCCAAACTATTACAACCCACCAATCTGCCACCTCTTCCGGGGTGGATTCACCACGAACAAAAACACGGCGGAAACAGGACTTCGAAGGGAAAACACTCACCTCTACACACCCCATGAGGAATCAGGACGCCATGGAACCCGAGCTCCAGATTCTGCCAGCCTTTATCCTCCTGCTCCTCTACCAGGAGCACGAACGCTGGCGGCAAAGACCACGGTGAGTACTGCACCTACGACACAGGGGAGGGGGGAGGGAAAAAACTGTGACACATACACGCAACACCCAACACCCCCACTCCCACTCTCACCCACTACAACACACACGCTAATACATATTGATACATTACAGTCAAACCACCCCAACCCCCCCTGGAAGAATGCAAGGACAAAAGGAAATGAGTCGAATAATTGTGATATATTCAATAACATACATCAAAAATATTTACAAATATACACATTAATACTATATACAATTATATACACCAAGAACACAAGTCCAAGGGATTCCACCACCATAGTCCGTGGATCACTGGGCCCAAAAGGCATGGGCGAGGCCTACACTCAGTACCCGAACAAGACGGAAAGAACACTGCAGGGGCATCAGATAGAAATAAAACAGGCACCTCAGGGGAAGGGGGGGCACCTCAGCCGGTTGAGTGCACAACGCCAGATCCACAAGGGGGCTCCATGCCCACTGTTCAATCCTGGGGAGTGCAAAGCCGCAGTGTCTCAAGTCTCTACAGTGGGTGGGTTGTCCACTGTTCAGTCCTGGGGAGTGCAAAGCCACAGTCTCTCAAGTCTCTACAGTGGGCTGGTTGCCCACTGTTCAATCCTGGGGAATGCAAAGCCACAGTTTCTCAAGTCTCTCCAGTGGGTGGTTTGCCCACAGTTCAATCCTGGGGAGTGCAAAGCCACAGTCTCTCAAGTCTCTCCAGTGGGTGGTTTGCCCACTGCTTTATCCTGGGGACTGCAAAGCCACAGTCTCTCAAGTCTCTACAGTGGGTGGGTTGCCCACAGTTCAATCCTGGGGAGAACAGAGCCACAGTCTCTCAAGTCTCTACAGTGGGTGGGTTGCCCACTGTTCAATCCTGGGGAGTGCAAAGCCACAGTCTCTCAAGTCTCTCCGGTGGGTGGTTTGCCCACTGCTTTATCCTGGGGAGTGCAAAGCCACATTCTCTCAAGTCTCTACAGTGGGTGGGTTGCCCACAGTTCAATCCTGGGGAGTGCAAAGCCACAGTCTCTCAAGTCTCTACAGTGGGTGGGTTGCCCACTGTTCAATCCTGGGGAGTGCAAAGCCACAGTCTCTCAAGTCTCTACAGGGGATTGGTTGACCACAGTTCAATCATGGGGAGTGCAAAGCCACAGTCTCTCAAGTCTCTACAGTGGGTGGGTTGCCCACTGTTCAATCCTGGGGAGTACAGGATGCCCACAGTGCTTAATCCTGCCAAGGACTGAGGTAGTGGATGCCTTTCTCCACTGGTTCTGGAGGGGGCATGGTGCCCAGAGTGCTTCATCCTGCCAAGGACTGAGGTAGTGGATGTAACTCTCCACTGGTTCTGGAGGGGGCATGGTGCCCAGAGTGCTTCATCCTGCCAAGGACAGAGGTAGTGGATGCCTTTCTCCACTGGTTCTGGAGGGGGCCTGGTGCCCAGAGTGCTTCATCCTGTCAAGAACTGAGGTAGTGGATGTAACTTTCCACTGGTTCTGGAGGGGGCTTGGTGCCCAGAGTGCTTCATCCTGCCCGTGGCGGCCTCAGTAGCGTCGGAATCATTGGCGCTCACTGGCCTGCGGTGCTGCTGGCGGCGGTGCCCTGGGCAGCGGTTCAGCTGCTGGCGGTCTTGTCCTGGCCTGCGGTGCTGCTGGCGGCAGTGTCCTGGGCAGCGGTTCAGCTGGTGGTGGTCTTGTCCTGGCCTGCGGTGCTGCGGGCGGTGGTGTCCTGGGCAGCGGTTCAGCTGGTGGCAGTCCTGTCTTGGGCAGCGGTGCTGCTGGCACTCCTGTCTTGGGCAGCGGGCTGCTGCTGGCGGTCCTGTCTTGGGCAGCGGGGCTGCTGCTGGCGGTCCTGTCTTGGGCAGCGGGGCTGCTGCTGGCGGTCCTGTCTTGGGCAGCGGGGCTGCTGGTGGGCTTCTCCTGGGCAGAGGGGCTTCTGGTGTGGGCTTCTCCTGGGCAGAGGGGCTTCTGGTGGGGTTCTCCTGGGCAGCTGGGCTGCTGGCGGTCTTGTCCGCCGTGCTAATCTTCCCAGACTTGCCGGTTTTAATGTGCCCCTTCCCCACCTTGGATGGTGTTGCAGCTGTCTCCACACTCCCAACTGTACCCCTGGGAGCGGCTTTGGTGGCTGATTTCTTTCCCCTCTCCCGCCGGGCACTGGCCAACCTTTTATGCTTGACAGGTGGGAGACTGTCCATGCTCTGGCTCCTTGCCACACTGGCTGCCCTGCTGCCTGGTGCACTCCATAATCCGGTGACTACTGGCACCACTGGTCCTGCCGATGTTGTGGCTGAGGTGCTAGGTTGGGACCTGGAGAGTCGGGCCCTAGGAGACTGAAGGGGTGGGGGAGTTGAGGGAAAGAGGTCAAGGCTGACCAGGAAAAGTTTCTTCGGAACAGTGAGACGGGTAGCTGGAGGGGGTTTGGGAGTGGAGGAAGAGGTTGTGGTTGCAGGAGGTGTACGTTTGCTGACTTTGGGTGAAGGCGCATGGGCTGGAGGCTGTGTGAGGTGGGTGGCTGTTGACTGGGTGTGTGGCTGCTTTTGTGTACCTTGGGAGATGGCCTCACAGACACACTGGGAGAGGACACAGGGGATGTGTGAATGGTAGTGGGGTGGTGACTGCACATGAGAGGGGTGTGGTGGTGGGTGTGCTGGTGATGGACGTAGTGGCTGAGGATGTAGTGCATGCAGGTGTGAATGGAGACGAGACAAGGAGGGAGGAGGGAGACAAGGAGGAGGGGGGACACAGTGGAGGCAGTGGATGTTGTTGTGTCTGCATGTGTGTGATGCTTGTGTGAGTGCCTGTGGGATGTGTGGTGCTTACGTTTGCCAGAGCTTCCCTTGTGTGTTGACGTGTATGCATGCTGGTCTGATGGTGTGCTTGGGATAGGCAGAGGTACAGGGGTGTGGGTCTGGGTGGAGGAAGTTAGAGGGGGGAGGTTAGAGACAGGGACAATGGCTGCCATCAGTGCTGAGGCCAGAGTCTGAAAAGCTCGCTGAAGGGCTGCCTGACCAGAGTGAATGCCCTCCAGGTATGCATTGGTTTGTTGCAACTGCCTCTCTACACCCTGGATAGCATTCAAAATGGTAGACTGCCCAACAGTGAGGGACCTGAGGAGGTCAATGGCCTCTTCACTGAGGGCAGCAGGGGTGACTGGGGCAGGGCCTGAGGTGCCTGGGGCGAAGGTGATGCCCACCCTCCTGGGTGAGCGGGCACGGGGCAAACGCTGAGGGGTTGCTGGGAGGGCGGTGCTGATGGGGGGGTGGCGGCTGTACCTGTAGATGCGGGGGGCACAGATGGGGCCGCCAAGGCAAGGGAGCTCCCATGAGAGGAGGAGTCTGTATCGCTGGTGTCAGCTCCTGTCCCCGCCGTGGAGCTCCCCTCGCCCTCCGTCCCACTGGTGAATTCAGAGTCCGTAGGACCATGTGGGATGCAGCTCCCTCCTGCTCCGGTGCCACTGCTCCTCCGACTGATGATGCTAATGCACACAAGAACAGGGAGACCACAAAAAGGGGGGGAATATAGAAGAAAGACATGTTCAGTGCATGCAATACCGCTACCGTTGGCGGACACGACAGACACAGAAGCCCCCTGCACTACGCTGCGCACTTTGGGTCCATTTTTCAATCTCTGGGACATGGCTTACAAGGCTATGGCCGATTTCTGCACACATGGATGTCACAGGAGCCTGACTAGGTGTAGTTGGCACTGTACACAGGTGGGGTGGGGTGCCACAGGGCCTGCCTGAAGAAGGGAACTTAACTACCAAACTCACCCTGGCCTAGGGGAACCCACAGCCCACATCCCCCACCCAGACATCTGCAATGCGCGCTGAATCAGCAGAATGAGAGTGTACTCACCCCCTTGTTGCTTCTGTGATGCCCTCAAGCGCCCATCCAACTCCAGGTACGCCACCGCCAGGATCCTGAACATCAGGGGGTCATGGTGCGACGGGCACCCCTCCCATGTTGGGAGGCCATCCCCAGCTGGGCCTCCGCCGTCTTCTTGCTCCAGCGGCGAATGTCCTCCCATCTTTTCCGGCAGTGGGTGCTCCGTCTGTGGTAGACCCCCAGGGTCCAAACTTCCTTGGCGATGGCACGCCAAATGTCCTTCTTCTGGTGGGCGCTGACCTACAGGAATTGTACAGGGGAAAAAGAGAAGTAATGACCAACTGCACAGTCACAGTCATTGGCCCGCATCCCTACCCTTGCCACGACGCACCGTCGTTTCATGCACGCCTCATTCTCACCCCCCCTATCTTTTATCCACCCCACTCCACACAGGCATTGCCAATACAGCATGCTCACAGTGTACTTACCTGATTGTCTGGAGGACCGTAGAGTAGCGTGTACGGGGGAGGACCCCATCCACGAGTTTCTCCAATTCCTCCGTGCTAAAGGCAGGGGCCCTTTCCCCAGACACACAAGCCATTGTCTCTTCCAGACTGAGGTCACAGCAGCACTTGCAGTGTAGGACCTCTCTTGTCGAAGATCAGGTATCGAGTGATTGAACAGACAGAAAATGGCGTGCGTACCGTCACCACCGGCGTACATCGTCATTGGCTCCTGGGACCCATAGGGTCCAATGTTAACCAATGCAGAATTGCGCCGCGGTCTTCGACCGCTTACTGCGACGGTGTACAACGCCAGCTCAGTTACCTCATATCCCCTTGTCCCACTTTACAGGTCAGGCAGCCGCTATTTCAGGGGGCCAAATGACATTATTTTTGACTGCGTCACACATACCTAGTCCTTGCCTAAACACTCATACAGGCAAATTTCGATTAATGAATATTTTCATAGTAAGCTGTGTTTACATACCTTAGAGTTGGTTGACTCTCTGCTCGCTGTTCTCCTCCATAGGCACCGCCCGCTGGGGCATGTGAGGAGATGGCGGCATCCTCCGGTGTACAGACCACTGGTGGACCTGTCGACAATGGAGGAAAGACATAACCTACAGGCTTGATCGTGCCACAATTCTAGAACTGTGTGCCCAGTTGGAGCCAGACCTGATGTCAGCTATCCGCCATCCCACAGGAATCCCCCCTCAAGTGCTGTCAGTACTCCATTTCCTAGCAAGTGGGTCTTTTCAAACAACAGTGGCCATAGCATCAGGGATGTCCCAGCCTATGTTTTCCAACGTGTAGTCCAGAGTGTTGTCTGCCCTGCTGAAACACATGCGGAGCTACATCGTTTTCCCTCAGGTGGAGGATTTGCCTACAGTGAAAGGTGATTTCTATGGCCAGGGACATATCCCCAACATCATAGGTGCCATTGATGGGACACATGTGGCCTTGGTCCCCCCACGCAGGAGTGAACAGGTGTACAGAAACCGGAAGAGTTACCATTCCATGAATGTGCAGATGGTGTGTTTGGCAGACCAGTACATCTCCCATGTTAATACAAAATTCCCTGGCTCAGTGCATGACGCTTACATCCTGTTGAATAGCAGCATCCCTTATGTGATGGGGCAATTACAGAGGCACCGGGTGTGGCTATTAGGTGAGCACATGGACCCAATACAGTGGGAATAGTTGTCTGGGTCTGTGGATGTCCATATGAGTTAGTGTGTGGCTAACAGTTTTCCCTCAATATTTGCAGGTGACTCAGGTTACCCCACCCTGTCATGGCTACTGCCCCCAGTGAGGAATCCCAGGACAAGGGCAGAGGAACGCTACAATGAGGCCCATGGGTGAACTAAGAGGATTATAGAGTGGACCTTCGGCCTCCTGAAGGCCAGTTCCGGTGCCTCCATATGACAGGTGGTTCCCTATTCTACTCACCAAAGAAGGTATGCCAGATCATCGTGGCCTGATGTATGCTTCACAACTTGGCTTTGCGACGACAGGTGCCTTTTCTGCAGGAGGATGGTCCAGGTGGAGATGTTGTGGCAGCTGTGGAGCCTGTGGACAGTGAAGACGAGGAAGCAGAAGAAGACGACATCGACAACAGGAACATGGTGATCCTGCAATACTTCCAGTGAGACACAGGTAAGAAGACAACACTGCCTGCTACATCTAATTTTAAATCTATTACCTCTCTACTGTCTGTCATTTTCACCCAGTGTATGAGTCACTGAGTTGTCACGTTCCCTTACGATTTCACAGATGTGGGTCCCACTGTGTGACATCTGCTTTGTTTCCTCATGGACTAGAGCTGTGTGACATAGGTATGTTGACATTACATTTAAAAGACCATTTTGCCAATGTAATTGCTAATACACTATTTTGAAACCACAGACAGACTCCAGATAGTTTTGTGCTTTAAGGGAGTTTATTTAAGTGCTCAATATTGGAGGGGGTTGTAAAATGGTGAGGGGTGATGGTGGAGGAATGTCCATGGCAGAGTCCAGTCTATTTTTCTCACAGGTACATTGTCCAAAGGGGCATAGGAAGTGGAGCTGGGACAGTTTAAGGATGGACAGGGTGACAAGGTGGGACAAATGGATGACAATCAGGGTGGTCTCATTTCTTGGCGGGGGTCTTGGCATCGTTCACTGTCTTTGTCCTGGATCTCAGGGACCCCTCTGCAGGGGGTGGGGTGCTGGTGTCGTGGTCCTCTGGCGGTGCCTCCTGTCCACTAGAGCCGGCGGAGTTGGTGGGCAGTTCATCGTCCAGGCTAGTGTCAGGGGCCCCTTGTTGTGCCACAGTGTCCCTCCTGGTGTTGACGAGTTCCTTCAGCACCCCTACAAGGTGGAATTGATGGATTTGAGTTCCTCCCTGAAGCCCAAATACTGTTCCTCCTGCAGCCACTGGGTCTCCTGAAACTTGGCCAGTACCGTTGCCATCGTCTCCTTGGAATGGTGGTAGGCTCCCATAATATTGGAGAGGGCCTCATGGAGAGTGAGTTCACTGGGCCTGTCCTCCCCCTGTCGCACAGCAGCCCTCCCAGTTCCCCTGTGTTCCTGTGCCTCTGTCCCCTGAACCGTGTGCCCACTGCCACTGCCCCCAGGTCCCTGTTGTTGTTGGGGTGGTGGGTTAGCCTAGGTTCCCTGTAGTGGTGGACACACTGCTGATTGACGTGTCCTGGGGACAGAGGTATGGGCCCGCTGGGTGGGTGCTGTGCTGGTGTTTCCAGAGGGGGGAAGGTCTGTAGTAGCTTGTGCCAGTGTGAGGGGAACCAACTGTTCAGAGGTCCCAGATGGGCCGGGCTGGTCGTCTAGATCCAGTTGGACAGAGCTGCTGTCATCACTGTGGGCCTCTTCTGTGGGTGGAGTGGACATGTCTGGACCCTCCTGTCCGGTGACGTTGGGTAGGGGTCCTGCAGGGGTGTAAAAGCATGATTATTTCAGCTGTGTGTGCCATGGTGTTCAATGGGTGGGTGCTTGCATTCTGTGTAGGACCTTGTGTGATGATGGTTTAGGGGGGTGTATGGTTATGTGCAGTGGCCATGCTTTGGTGATGGGTGTCCATGCCTTGGTGTTGCATGCAGGGCTCGGTGTTGGGATGGGTGGTTTATGATATTGGGACATGTGTGAGGAGTAGGAGTGATGGGGTGAGGGCGAGGGTGGGGGTATGAGATTGCATGCAGGTAGGGTGGGGGATATAGTAGTAAATTGACTTACCAGAATCCATTCCTCCAGCTACTCCATCGAGGCCCCCAGGATGCAGAATAGCCAAGACCTGCTCCTCCCATGTTGTTAGTTGTGGGGGAGGAGGTGGGAGTCCACCACCAGTCCTCTGTACCGCAAGGTGGTATCTGGAGACCACGGAACGCACCATCCCCCATAGGTCGTTCCACCTCTTCCTGATGTCATCCCTATTTCTTGGGTGCTGTCCCACTGCGTTGACCCTGTCCATGATTCTTTGCCATAGCTCCATCTTCCTAGCAATGGAGGTGTGCTGCACCTGTGATCTGAATAGCTGTGGCTCTACCCGGATGATTTCCTCCACCATGACCCTGAGCTCCTCCTCAGAGAATCTGGGGTGTCTTTGCCGTGCCATGGGGTGGTGTGGGTGATGTGTGGGGTGGTGTGTGCTGTGATGTGTGGGGTGATATTTAGTAGTGTGTTGTGTGAGGTGCGTGGATGTTATGTAGGTGATGGTGTTGAGTGCCTGTGGATGCGAATATGCAAGATGGTGGTGTCTCTCTCTGGCCTTCAGTCGCAATTGTTGTCGTAGGGGTTTGTTGGTGATGTGGGTCTGTGTTTTATATTGTATTGAGTGTGTGGGAGTGGTGTGTGTATGTGTATCAGGTGTGTGTATTTCGAATTGTCCAATGTGGTAGTGTTTTGTAAATGTGTGTGTATTTTGAGCGCGGCGGTGTGTACCGCCAATCGAATACCGCGGTTGAATGACCGCCGTGTGGATTTGTGGGTCGTGATAGTGTGGGCGTATTCCTGTTGGCGTGACAGTGGAGGATTTCTTTTCGCCAGTTTATCACTGACCTTTGGTGTGGCGGACTTGTGTGGGTGTCTAGATTTTGGCGGATTCAGGGCTTTGGGTCATAATGACCGTGGCGGAATTCCGCGGCCGCGTCGGTGTGTTGGTGGTCTTTTGCGCGGCGGTAAGCGGCTTTTACCGCCAATGTTATAATGACCCCCAAAGTGTAGCTTTATCACTAAGAGTTATAAACTCAAAAACTATACCGCTCACTTGCTTGAAAAAGCTTGACTCACCAGCAACTACTCTGCACAGCCACAGCAATCATCAATGATATCCCACTAAAAAGAGAAAAAAAAGCAAATTAGACATAAAACAACACAATAATCATTGTGCATAAATCTAAGAACAATTTCACACACAACCTGCACTCAGTACACCACCTACAAACATGTCATTCATGCATTGCAACAATACTCCTTTGGAGTAAATTTATTTACTTACCTAAAACATGCAACTACGCAAACCACAGGACAACCACTGCCAAAACTGCAACAAGCCACAGCAAAGGAAGCAAAAGCTTTGAGCTAGAACAAAAAGGAGAAATAAACTGTTATTATCATAAATGCAAATACTTCGCCAGTTGACAAACACCCCGCCACCAACCATTTTTACATTTTCCCTCATGTCTAGTGTTCTCTGCTTGGGGGTAGAAGGGCCTAAAAACAATAGGCCAAATGCCATATATTGCCCTTTTTTGGGGGGCGACCCTTGCCCAAGGGGCCACCCCCTCACAAAACACACACATGATCGCTGGTGCTAAGTGGATTCTGCCCCCTTGGGGGCAGATGGGCCTTAAAAAATAAAATAGGCCCATCCGTCCCCAAGGGGGGGCAAAACTGCCCAATAGTGTTTTTTTGCCCTTGGGGGTGACCCTTGCCCAAGGGGGCACCCCCCAACACTAAAACAAAAAAAACAAAAAAAAGGAAGAAAGAAGAAAAAATACCTGGCGTCTTTATGGTTTCTGCCCCCCCTAAAAAATAGGCCAATCCGCCCCCAAGGGGGCAGAAATGGCATAGATTATATTGCCCCCTTTGGGGGTGCGACCCTTGCCCAATGGGCCACCCCCCCCACACAAAGCACACACACACACACATGATCCCTGGCGCTAAGTGGATTCTGCTCCCTTTGGGGACAGATGGGCCTAAAAAAAAATAGGCCGATCTGCCCCCAAAGGGAGAAGAACTGCCCAATAGTGCTTTTTGCCCCTTAGGGGTGACCCTCGGGCAAGGGATCGCCCCCCAACACAAAAAAAAACAAAGTAAAAAAAAAATCCCTGGCGGGGGGCGGAGCTTGCCGAGCCGCAAGATGACCGCACTGTAGCAGAGCTCCGCTGGCTACCTAACGATCCTGGCAAAATCCTGTGGGCCACACCCGATGTCTCGAGTTCCCTAAGGTGGCAACCACAATGCAAACAACGGGAGAGAAGATTGAGACCGCCAAGTGGCTCCGGTAGGGTCCGATGTGAGCGCGAGGCAGCGCGGAGGTCCGAGCGGCGTATGCCGGGGCTGGACGACTGAGGCCTGACGAGAACGTCACTGCGCTGTTGCCCGCTGGCGAGCGCTCCACGGGAGAGACCAGGCAGAGACTTGGGGTAGACCCGGCTGCGGCCAGAGCCCGAGAGGGGGTGCGGCCAGTGGCGTCCCTGGACAACAAGGCAAGGCGGCGGCAGCCCCTGAGGAGTGCCGGCCGCACGCATCGGAGCACCGTGGTGGGATCAACTGCGCGAAATGGAGCGGGGAGCCGTGAAAGGACCCAGAGGTGAGACTACGGCAGCAAGGCAGATAGAAGCGCGGGGACCCTCCGCTGTCTCTCAGAACAGAGCCGGGTTGAGCTCCCCGGCGGAAATGTGGATGAGCAGGGACCAATAATGACACTACTGGGCTGGCCGGCGTAACTTAGAGAGCGGGCTCGGAGTGAATGAAGGAGAGCCCCTGTGGATGCGGGTCTTGGCACACTGACTACTGCCGGACCCCGAGTGAGTCACGGAGAAAGTAGTGACCGGCATGAAGACACTGATTGCTGCGAAGCGTGCCTCGATTGATGAAATCCGATCTTGGCCCTCTGATCGGTGGTACTGACCCTGTGGCTTGACCCTTGATAGAGGGGGTGTCACCGCATCTATAATATCGTACAACTTGGCAAGTAATTTTGCTGGAGACGGTGGGCTGACCACACAGAGGTGAAACTAAGACCTGTCGCCATGGGGAAACATGACAAAACTCAGCCTAAACTACACTTCGAGCGGCGCAAAACGATAAGCCAGGCGGAGGAGGGCACAGAGTCTGGGCCGGAGAGGACCCCAGAGGTCCCCACTCATGAAGATCAAAACCTACAAAACATTCTGACAGCTATGCAACAACCCAAGTAAATGGTAAAATCGACTCCTTATCGTACCGCATGGACAGAAAGTCGGAGCGACTAGATAAACAAACGGAGTGATTGGACCAGGCGAAGAGGCGGGTGTCGGCAGTAGAAGATGGACAAACTGCACTGGCCGCCGGACAACTTAAGGTTAACACGGAGTTGGGTACTCTTAGGCATAAGATGGACGATTTGGAGTCCCGCTCTCGAAGGAACAACCTTCGCATTGTGGGAATAGCGGAGTCTACTTCAATTGCAAACATGGAGAACTTCATCAAAAGCCTGCTTATACAACTGCTGGGTCGGGACACCTTCTCTGCGTTTTTCGTAGTGGAACGAGCACATAGATCTCTGCCGGCCCGGCCTCTGCCTGGTGCTCCGCCTCGCCCGGTGATAGCGAGGCTGTTGAACTATAGAGACCGGGATGCGGCGCTGAGGCGGGCACGGGAGTTGAAAACTTTGCGATATGAGTGTATGACCCTTTCATTGTACTCAGACTTCATACTACAGGTACAGGAAGTGAGGAAGCAATTTCTGCCAGCGAAGAAACAGCTAAGGGAACTGCAACTGGATTATAGAATGTTATACCCAGCCAAATTGAGAGTAGATGTGGACGGAAGCACAATATTTTTTACTGATCATAAAAAGTTGGAACAATTTGTGAGTCGTAAGCTAGCAGATAAAAGGAGCGCTCCGGCGGCTGAACCAGCGGACGATTAATCAACGTGTAGGGTTCGATTGTAAAATTTCTCCTGTTAAGATTGGATCAGAACACTAACTGCGTAAGGGGTGTTGGTTATGGGTGCAGATCTGTGGCACGAGGTTATCAATCATAATAACAAGTCTTGAGGTCATCTGGGGGTAGAGATTAACCACACGTGTTTCACACAGTAGATATAACGTACCCTGGGACGTGGGGATGGTCCATTGGAAATATGTATCGTAGCCGATATAACAGAATTGTTGTTAAGGCGAAGCAACATCTGCCTTTATGTGTGTTCCACTTATAACAATGTTGGGGATTGTATTAATTGGGGTAGTTAGCGGGAGGATTCAGAAAGTAACAAGTAGATGGGCAGGTTGGGGTTTGGCCTATTGTGGGAGGGTAGAAGTTGTTGTAACAGTATGGTTGGAAAGTTGTATAAAATGAAGCAGTCAAAATGCAGACGAGTACTATACACAATCGGGTTTTAAAAAACCAACTAAGAAAATTAGATGACTCCAGAACATACAGCTACTGACTCACAAAGTGGTCGCCATAGGCTTAAGTTAATCACCTGTAATGTGAAGGGACTTAACGATGCACGTAAAACTTGTGAGGTAGTTGCATACTTACTTCGACACAAGGTTGATATTGCAGTCTTGCAAGAGACGCATTTGGCCCCAGGCAGCCCTATGCTCACTCCTCGCATACTGAAAGGGCAGTTCTTGGCTGCAGGTTACACACAAGGGGTGTCCTATTGTGGGCCTCCTGTGTACCTGCCATTGAATTTGAGAGTGTGGAGGTGGACCCTGGGGAACGATATGTGGCAGCAAAATGTAAGGGGAGAGCTTTAACCTTTTTAATAATAGGAATACATGGACCGAATTACGACGACCCCCAGTTCTACAGAGACCTAGCAGCGCGGGCAATGAAATGGGGAGACCTTCCACAACTTTGTTGTGGAGACTTTACCTGCATGCTGTCTCCTGCATTAGACAGATCGGGGGGTAGAACCAGAGGCCCGGCTGCTGCTGCACGCACAGTACTAAACATAATGGTCGTCATGGGTCTGGTGGATGTTTGGAGAGATAGGCACCCAGAAAAGGGAGGATACACTCATTATTCAACAGCTCACGACTTGTACACACATATAGATTTATGGTTGGTCTCCCACAGTTTGTCACATAGAGTGACGCCCGAAGCGCCTTGGCCTCGAACCTATTCGGATCATTCGCCTGTCCCAGTGTTGCTGACGGTGGGTCCTGTTCCACAGCCACCGTTCTCTTGGAGGTTCCCACCATACTCACTGACAGATGCCGCGTTCAGGGAGGAACTGGCTAATGCAATCAAGTAATTCGGTCACTCGAGTAAGCACAGTCTGGGAAACATTTAAGGTGTACATAAGAGGGATCACCATATCCAAGCATGCGGTGTACGCCGATCGATACGAAAGCGACTACAACTACTTGAAGGAGAACTATCCCAACTAGAGCAAGAACATCGCAACACTGCAGATAAGTGTACATTGGGACATATTTGTGCCAAGGTACAAGAATTTCAAGAGACAGCCCTCTCTGAAGTTCGACATATAGGAAAGTATGCTGTTGCCCGAGCTTATGGGGAGGGTGACAGACCTGGCAGAGTCTTCACGAATCTAATCCGCCCCAGTCGAAGCACCAATCTAATTAGCAAAACGGTAGCTGCCGATGGTAGCATAATCGGTGATCTTGAAAGTGTAGCTGCTAGATTTCATGAATACTACCAAACTTTATACACTAAAAGGGGCGCCCCTGAACCTAATGCTATAAAAGAATATCTCACACACATTGTATTACCGAAGCTGCCGGATAGCGATAGAGAGGATCTTGGGGCACCATTTACACTGGGTGAAATAACAAAGGCGTTGGGGGTATGGCTGAAGGTAAAGCCCCAGGCCCCGATGGCTTGACTGTGTATTTCTACAAGGCATACCAAACTTTGATACTCCCACACCTAAAAGAGGTGTTTGAGGAGATGGTGGCGGAAGGATGCATGCCTCCATCGATGCGGGAAGCTATGATAATCACACTACTTAAGCCAGGGAAACCACCTGAACAATGTTCCTCCTACAGGCCGCTATAATTGTTGAATGTAGATGTCAAGATATATGCTAAAATCTTGGTGGACCGACTGGCCAGGGTGTTACCCCTCTTGATAAAGCCAGAGCAGGCAGGATTTGTCCCCGGCCGAAATCTAACTATGAATCAACACACTTTATTTGGAACCATACAAAATATTAACCCCGATATACAAGCTGTAGCGGTCTTTTTAGATGTGGAAAAGGCATTTGATTCAGTGGAGTGGGACTTCTTATGGGCTGCACTGTGGCGGTTCGGAGTGGAGGACACGTTTCTGCACCTGATAGCCACATTGTACAGGGATCCCCGGGCCAGGGTCCAGGTTAATGGTACAGTAACGGAGACGCTGGGTATCACTAGAGGCACCAGGCAGCGATGCCCGCTTTCTCCCCTATTATATGCACTGGCAGTGGAATCTCTGGCTTGTGCCTTGGGGGAATATCATGGTCATCGTGGCCTTAATTTTAAACATTACACAGTTGTGGTTTCAGCATACCCAGATGACACTTTGCTGTACATCAAAGATCCAAAACGCAATGCTGCTCCGATGCTCCAAAAAATAATGCGATATGGCGCACTGTCTGGTCTCAAAGTTAACTGGGGAAAATTAATGATGTTTCCGCTGATTCCCTCCACGGTGCAGACGGAGGTGGGTTTTCCACTTAGATGGGAAACTGGGTTAGTTAGATATCTGGGAATTAAGGTACATACTGATCCCAACACTATAGTAATGGATAATTACGACACAGCAATGACTAAATTGGCAACTAATGTTGAAAGATGGATTCGACTCCCTTTATCTTTGCTTGGTTGAGTAGCGTTGATGAAAATGGTGGTATTGCCATGCTTTCTCTTCCTATTTCAGAATATCTCGATGGTACTGCCCAGAAAATATTTCGCCACATTAAGATCACTCCTGATAAGACTAGCCTGGGCAGGCAAACAACCCAGAGTGCAGTGGCGAGTATTAACTTTACCGTATGAACTAGGTGGACTGGGAGCCCCGGATCTGGACGCCTATAGTGTGGCGGCTCGTGCTGTGGTGGCACAGGCTTGGCTTCACGGACCAGAGGACACCCCATTTCTTAGGATAGAGAGGAAGATGGCCTCGCCGACCCCGTTGCAGGGAGGGCTATATCACACCCCGAGCAGGCAATATAAAACATTGGCATCTCTGGACTCAGTGGCGAAGGCATGGCAGGAGATTGTGTACAGACAGAGATTAGTTATGCTTTACTCCACACATGTGCCATTATATTGCTGTACTTGGTTTCCACTTTGGAGCGACAGTAAGTTGATACGCACCCTGAGCAAACTAGGTATTAACACGTTGGGGGACTTATTTGAGAACAACAGAATGAAAAACTGGGAACATGTGAGGAATGAAACCGTTGAACCTACTCCCCTGCACCGGTTTCAGTATTACAGGACACGACATGCACTAGCACAACTTCTAGGTGAAGACATTCAGGAACCCCCCGAAGTCATTTCACTCTCTTTGGTCCTGCAGGGGAGTTGCTCAGATGTTTGGTGTCCCGTCTGTATGCAATGATGCAGGAATCAAGAGCTCATGAGCTCTCAAAAGTACTTTGGAGTGGCAAATAGATCTGGACGTACAGATCACAGGCGCACAATCGCGTTACTGCTGTGCTAAAACACGATCTGTCTCTTTAAATGGTAGACATCGACTCATCCACTTCAAACTCCTTCATAGAATATATTACACCCCACTCCGACTATATAGATATGGTTTGCGCGATAACGCGAACTGCCCAAGATGTGGAATAGAACGAGCTGATTTCCTCCATATGGCCTGGGCGTGTGGGAAAATACAAATCTTCTGGAGGGCAGTTTTTAACGAGCTGGAGGCTATTATTGGGGAGCCAATAGATGCTGGACCATTCTTAGCACTCTTGGGATGGGATGACCATTTACCAAAAACTGTCCGCAAGTTGGTGGCTATGAGACTGTTGCTTGCTAAGTGCAGGGTCGCCATGCAGTGGGACCGTGGACCGATCCCTAAAGTGGATGAATGGCACAGAGATATGGCGTACTGCAGCACACAAACAGATAATTACAGTGAGCTACTCCTCTCTGCAAATAAGCAAGCGAAATTTTAGTAGGTATACAAACAATACCTTATAGGGAAAGAAACGGGAGAACCAGAGGGTGAGAAATCTGATTGACATATAAAACATGATCATTGGTATATGTAAAAGTCGGGACTACCAATTGCAGATATATATGACTGAATGACTCTGTACTGATTGATTCTGGAAGGTGGAAAAATCCCCATTAAGAATGACACAATACGACATCTGAAATGTATGAGTGTGCAAATGCAAGATCATATTGTACTGCTTCACTTGTTTGTATAAAAGCAGAAATAAAGGTTTAAAAAAAAAGAAATAAAGAAATCCCTGGCGTCTTCCGGGGGGGCAGAAGTGGCCTAGATTACATTGTCCCCTATTGTTGATGTAAACCTCAGCAAGGCCTACTAGTGCAAGGGGTTCGCCCTTCTCTGCACAAAGTCCTCAGACCCTATAGGAAGAAGTTGGCACAGAAACTGAAATAAAAGACAAAGTTTATTAAACCTCATGAGGTGGTACTACAGTTCAAACAGCACCCTTCGGTAATGTTTGAAGTAGCACACTGCTCTAAAGAGAGCATGGTCCTTTTATACCCACGCAGGGGCTAAAAGAAGGTGGTACAATTATAGAAGCAGACTTACATACCTGTAAGGTCATATGGAAATGCACAGTCAACAGGTAGGAGGGGCTAACAGATTCAAGGACTAGTTGACAGATTACTGCCTGTTACTGATTACTAACAGCTGCAGATCTTACTGGGTTTGTGTGAAAGTGTGAGATGCTAAATATAACTTGTCACTAGACAGATTTTCAAGAGCAGTTAACAGAAAGGTAGGACAGAGCACATGGCAGAGAAAATGGCTGCCATGAATACAAAATGGATTCCGCCAAATGTTCACAATAGTTGCTTAATACAAGATGTCTTCTGCTAATACTTAATCTAATCGCTATTAAATTACAACAGATGACCCTTTCAGCATTAGCTGAAGACATTCGTCTTTCTGGGATAATCTAAATATTCGTCTTGTATATTTATGCTCATCATTTCAGCTATTTCCTTATCTAACATGTGTTGTGCTTTCATTTCTGTAATATTTCTTTTGGTAGGCATACAAGCAGTAATACAAATGGAGCAGAACATTGGACCACACTGAATACAGATGCAGCATGTGAAAAATATTGCAATCATTACACACAGGATAGTCAGTAGTTTCCAGCCTCAAGCGGAAACAAGAGCCCAAAACCATCCAGAAAAAGTCCAAGTACCAGTCTCTGTGTGGATTTCTGCAGCAATTTTATGCAATTAAGATATTGCATCATATACTAAAGGTGAGTGATCTGGAATAAAAACACAGCAATTACTACCGATGATGCGACATGCACCACCTCGATCAGCTAATATCACATCTAGTACCATACGATTTTGGAGCGCTACAATCCTCGCAATTTGGAGCTCCTCTGTAATATTCCCAAGTGCCATAGCTGCCTGATTGGTAACCGCTTCCACAACCCTAGTCAATTGTCTCACTTTCCTACTGTTTAACGCAGCACCCACAAAGGAGAACAACCCTAAATTAAAATCAACATATTGTTGCAGGCTAGTGTCCATTTGGTCTACCTCATTTGTACTTATTATTCTTTTATATTTATTTTTAATGATGTCATTGAACAGTTTAAAATCTCAGTGATATGATGCAGGGGCCAAAAACACAGGGGGTAATAGAAAAGATAGATAACACACACCGGACCACCCAACAGGTAGTTAGTAATATCCATAGTTACCACAAACAAAATATGTATTATGTGAAGCTGTAAAACTACTATTATTTACACCCTCAATAGTTAAAATCAAGGTAGAGTCGCTTATCCCTACTGGAATTCGCCCATAAATCTGCTTTAGTTTTTGTAACAGAAATCACAAATTGTTCATTCTTGTCAGAGTCTCTTATATTTGTGAAGACATATGGGCCCTCATTCTGACCTTGGCGGGCGGCGGAGGCCGCCCGCCAAAGTCCCGCCGTCAGGTTACCGTTCCGCGGTCGAAAGACCGCGGCGGTAATTCTGACTTTCCCGCTGGGCTGGCGGGCGGTCGCCTTCAGACCGCCAGCCAGCCCAGCGGGAAAGAGGCTTCCACGATGAAGCCGGCTCGGAATCGAGCCGGCGGAGTGGAAGCTGTGCGACGGGTGCAGTTGCACCCGTCGCGTATTTCACTGTCTGCGCAGCAGACAGTGAAATACATGTAGGGGCCCTCTTACGGGGGCCCCTGCAATGCCCATGCCAGTGGCATGGGCACTGCAGGGGCCCCCAGGGGCCCCGCGACCCCCCCTACCGCCATCCGGATCTCGGCGGTCCGACCGCCGGGATCTGGATGGCGGTAGGGGGGGTCGGAATCCCCGCGGCGGTGCAGCAAGCTGCGCCGCCGCGGAGGATTCAATGGGGCCGCGGTACACTGGCGGGACCCCGCCAGTGGTGCCGGTCCGACCGCGGCTTTACCGCCGCGGTCGGAATCCCCATTGGAGCACCGCCGGCCTGTCGGCGGTGCTCCCGCGGTCCTCCGCCCTGGCGGTCAAAGACCGCCAGGGTCAGAATGACCACCATGGTATTGAAACATTGTCCGGTTGATACTCTTCCAATTCCCACCTAGTTCCTTTGGCTTGGGGATACCCATCTTTGTCTTAGTAGCATACTTTATTAAGGCAAAAAAGAAGTCCACCCTCGGTACGTTTTCAAGATGCAAACAAAAGCATATACCAAGCTTGACAAGAACCATTGTGTGAAAAAGGAAGAGGAATGAAAGGTGTTCCTCCTTTCTTTTGATGCGCAGGTATCATTCCACATACCGAACAGTTAGTAGTATTTGTAGCATTATGAGTATAATGCAACATCTGAATGAAAGTATTATTAAAGTACGATTGACGGTGCTTCTGCTCCTGATAGGGAAGCATAAAGTAATAGTGATCCTCTGGTACTGGAGTAGTGGCAACAAAATACTCACGAGCAGGAGCCTTCTTTTCAACAAACCAGGTGATTATTGCTATAACCACCAAAACAATAACAAACCCCATATTACTAATGATCAGTTTGTTATTCATTTTAGAAACAGTGATAATCGACCCTTTCAGAAATTAATTAAAAACAATCGGTGGAGCTCTTATCCCTGGGCAGCCGCTGATTTCTTCACCACCGGCCAACACGGGTGTCACTACTCTAATGCATGGCTGATCCCCCCCCTTGCCACATTGGCTCTCCGTTTCACTAACCCAGGTCGGTAGCTCAACCAGTTTTCTCCAGCACTACGGGGTCTTTCCTCGGTCTCAAATTATATCGCAACACTCCAGAAATCGCTTGGTCCGGGAAGAACTTCGCAGATTCGTCAGGTGATATAGCACGGCCTTTCTCCGTAGTCAAAATCTCTCGATGATCGGTCAGCACAGCAGGTTCCACCAAGGTAGGTAGCACTCTCTTGTTGGAGTTCATGTCCTTCACCTGTAGATCTGTCAGGAAGTGCTTCTCGAACCTGTTGATGAATAGAAACCAAATTGTCGGTTAACTGTGCCAAATAATAATTCATCAGGACACAAGGTACATCATATACAGAATTTGGCTCAGGAATTTCCCAAATGTTCATTGGCCTTCCAAACACTATTTCGTAAGGAGTAAGGCCGATTCGAGAGAGTGGCACTGACCTAATAGACAATAATGCCAACGGTAATGCATCCGGCCAAGTTAAAGATGTGGAAGCCTGTATCTTCGCTAATTTCAGCTTCAAAGTAGCATTATACCTTTCCACCAACCCTGCTGATTGTGGGTGGAAAACCGCATGGATCTTCTGTTTGATCCCTTATCCTTTCAGGACATATTTAATAACTTCCCCAACAAAATGAGGTCCGTTATCATTCCATAAAAGTCTGCAAACACCAAACCTAGGGAAAAATTCTTTCAAAAGCACCTTTGCTGTGGTAATGGCAGTATTATCCTTTGTGGGGTACGCCTCTATCCATTTACTGAAGGCACATACCACCACCAAGACATACTTTAAATTGTTGCAGCGTTCAAGCTGAATATAATCCATTTGTAGAACTTCAAAAGGTGCAGTTGGTGTAGCAAACCCTCCCGCAGGAGTACGTGTCCCTTTTCCAGGATTGTATTGTAAACAGATCAAACAAGACTGTACTACTCTCTTAGCTGTACTGGAAATTTCTGGATGCTCCCAAACTTGCGTAAGCAACTTCGTTATTGTTGAAGCTCCAACATGTGCCAGCCCATGTGCCATAGATTGTACAAAAGCTATAGGCAATTTCCATTTATCCATCTGCTTATTCCGCCAACAGCCCTCATCATCCAATTCTCCTTCTTCAGACCATTGCTCACGTTCTTTCACAGAAGCAGATTTCTGTATATCTAATACGTCTTGTCTAGCATTATGCCAATGTTCAGCTTGTGACTTCACTACATACATAGAAGTAGTACTTCGCTGCATCGCAGTCTCACGTGCTACGCGGTCCGCAAGGGCATTACCTTGCCCTATCTTATCGGTCACTTTATGTGTGCACTACATTTCACAATAGCTAGTTTCTTTGGATATGTCAATGCAGTCAAGAGGTTATGCACTAATTCTCCATGCATTATCTGCATCCCGTGGGATGTGAGAGAGCCTCTCTCCTTCCAAAGCAAACCAAAATCATGAGCCACTCAAAAAGCATAGCGGCTGTCTGTATAAATGTTCACACATAAGTCAGTACTAAGCTCACATGCTCGTGTCAAAGCTATTAGTTCAGCTGCTTGGGCTGACTTCTGTGGTATACGAGCTGTCTCACTACCGTGTGTATTGTGGTGATTGCATATGCAGCTGAGGTCGTACCGTCTGGCAACTTCAAACAAGACCCATCAACCCAGAATTCCCCGTCTACATCTGGAAGGGGAGTATCTTATAAATCAATACGACCCTTTGTCTGTTCTTGGTTAAGGAATATACAATCATGTGTTTCTTGTGACTGAGGCTGAGTCACCAGATATGGCAACAAAGTGGCTGGATTTAGTGTTGCACATCTCTTTAGTGTAATGTGAGGAGCCAGCAATGTCAATTCATATCCTGTCAGGCGAGCGCTAGTTAAATGTTGTGTCTTTGTTTGATTTAAAAGAGCATCAACTGCATGGGGTACTAACACCAACAACTTATGTGACAAAACTATCCCTTCACTCTGACATATTGACACAGCTGTTGCGGCAACTGAACGAAAACACACAGGCAACGCTCAAGCGACAGGATCAAGTACTGCTTAAAAATATGCACATGGACGCTGCTTATCGCCATGTGTCTGTGCTAAAACTGACAATGCACATCCCTCTTTCTCATGTACGTAAAGTGCAAAAGGCTTCATGTAATCTGGAGTACCTAGCACTGGTGCTGAACTAAGGGCTTGTCGTAGCTGCCGGAAAGCAGTCTCACATTCATCTGTCCATGGGAGGGGCATTGGAGTATCTTTAGTCAAAAGTGCTAGCAAAGGTTTGACAATGTGTGAAAACCCTAATATCCATTGCCTACAAAAAGAAGAAAGCCCAAGGAATGCATGAACATCTTTCTGAGTAGAGGGTACTTGTGTGTCTAAAATTGCTTGAATACGATCTGATGTAAGTGCACGGCCCTCCTTAGACAAAAGGTGACCTAAATAGGTTACCTTTCGTCTACAATATTGCAATTTCTTTCAGGACACTTTATGATGGTGTGAAGCAAGAAAAGAAAGTAAGGACAAAGTGCACTTTTCACATTGCTCAGGGGTATCAGCTGCCAACAAAATATCATCAACATATTGTATGAGAGCCACACCTTCAGGCAAAACAAAAAAATCAAGTTGTCGTTTTAACGTTTGACTATAAATACTAGGACTCTCAGTATAGCCTTGAGGAACTCTGCAAAATCTATATGATCGTGTATTCAAAGTAAAACCAAACAAATATCAGCTGTCAGGATGAATAGGGATCGAAAAGAAAGCATTCTTCAAGTCTATCACAGAGAACGTAGTTGCTGTCTGGGGAACCAAAGTAAGAAGTGTCGTGATGTCAGATACCACAGGATATTGTGATATCACAATCTTATTGGCTTCACGTAAATCAATAATGAATCGGTAAATCCTAGTATCAGTATCCTTTTTCAGAATAGGAAGAATCGGGCTGTTACAAACATTATACGGAACTTCCTCAACAACTCCAACTGCAATAAGATCATGCACAATTCGTGTGAGTGCTTCTTCGCCCTCCTGTGAAATTTTGTATTGAGGCAAACGTGGCAATAGAGCTCCCTCCTTGACACTAATATGTACCGGTGGAATAATAATTTGTCCCACATCAGTATCTGAAGTAGCCCACAAAGTACTAGGGAGTGAAGCTAATGCAATATCCTCTTTAACAAGACAAACTCTTTCCATCACAGGATGATTATCATTTAAAATAACACACACCCCTTCAGGAGAGCATCGTATTGTAGCCCTGAAATACTTTAGCATATCAAGATCAACAATATTGTCTGGTGTATTTGGAGAAAGCAAAAATGGACATGGAGCAGTAAATTTATCAACATGGAATGCAAGTGGTTGTGACAATGGGCTAGGGGAAGGTGTTCCATCGAAACCTATCGATGTAATGGTTAAGCCAGACAGGAGAGCCCTTGGAATCAATTGTTTAGACAAGGCGCTACGAGTAGCTCCTGCATCAACCAGAAACTGATCAGTAGAACCCAAAACATGTGCTGTAACATAGGGACCCCTCTGATCTACTGGAACTTCAACTGATTCCTTACCCCATCCTAGGCAATCCTATGCATAAGCAGAATCTTGGCAATCAGGCTGCACATAGTTAGACATCTGGTATTGGTTGCGTCTATCAAAAGTGTTAAACCCATCCTGCCCTCGTACATTAGCATCAACCCAAGCATGATCATTCATGCTTCTTCTAGGCCCTGAATATCCTGAGCGATTTCTCATTTGTCCCCGACCACGTGAACACTGCTAAACACGTAGTGCTGGACAATCAGCAGCCCAATGCCCAAATTTCTTACAATACGCACACTGATCAACAGACAAATTCGAACGAGTGTAAGAAGAACCATAAGATCCATGTCCACCTCTATCACTACCTCTAAAAGGCGGATCATAAGCTTGAGCCAACATAACCTTCGTCTTTAATTCTTTAATCTTTTTATCCCTGCTACCTTTTGCTTCTACTTCCTGACGTTCATAATACTGAGCCATAGTCAAAAGAGAAACCGGAGTAGAGGTAGTCCATGAACTTTCACTAGCTTTTAGACGACTAGCTATTCCTGGTAACAGATTTGTGACATATTTATCGACAAACAAATGTCTACCCGTATCATCTGACAATAACTGGCCTCTAAAATCATAAAATGCTTCTTCAAAGCGTGTAAAAACATCAGAGACTGATTCATCTGCCTTTTGCTTACAAGACGCCAAAACAGTCCAATCTGTTTTTTTAGGGGGAATAATTGTTTTTAACTTAACTAATATGGCTGCGGGAAGATCTAGAATCAACTGATATGGCTTTTTCGCAGGTTCCCTATCCCCGTTCATCTGTTCTAATTCTTTCCATGACGCCCCAAAAACTACACGATCATCAATTTTACGAAGAGTTCTCCACTGGCGGTAATATCAATCCGAAAAATAAATCAATGTCAGCCAAAGTCATAGTACAAGAACTAATTACTGGGCATGTGCGAAAGTGGGAGATGCTAAATATAACTTGTCACTAGACAGATTTTCAATAGTAGTTAAGAGAAATGTAGGACAGAGCACATGGCAGAGAAAATGGCTGCCATGAATACAAAATGGATTCCGCCAAATGTTCACAATAGTTGCTAAATACGATATGTCTTCTGCTAATGCTTAATCTAATTGCTATTAAATTACAACACTATGAGGGGTGACCCTTGCCCAAGGGGCAGCCGCCCTCCACCCAAAGCACACACACACACGATCCCTGGTGCTAAGTGGATTCTGCCACCCTTGGGGGCAGAAAGACCTGAAAAATTGGCAGAGGGCAGAACTGCCCAATAGTACTTTATGCCCCTTGGGGGCGACCCTTGCCCAAGGGACCACCCCCAACTCAAACAAATCAGCACAACAAAAACAATCCTTTGTTTCTAGTGGCTTTCTGCCCCCCCTTGGGGGCAGGTCGGCCTAAAAGTAAGGCTGATGTACTCCTAAGGGGGGCAGAAATGGTGAAAAATACATTGCCCCCAGAGGAGAGTGACCCTTGCCCAAGGGGTCGCTCTCTTACACAATAAAAACACACATGCGCACACGCACTAATTTCCTGGTGTCTAGTGGGCATTTGCGATCAGGCAGCAGGAATGCTCAAAGAGACATCGAAGGAAAGGAAAACCTTTCCTTTCCCTCGATGCCTCTTTCAGAGGGATCCCCCCGCCCGGAGGTAACACTTACCTCCTTCCCCGTAGATGCGCTGGATGCAAATCCTTGCACCCTTTCATGATGTCAGCACGTGATTGCGCGCTGACATCATGGGGGGAGAGGTGAAGGGGCTTTGGTGGCTTTGGTGGAAGGGGAAGCGATTCCCCTTCCAGCCCTGACCTGGGGGGGTATTGGGTGGCCCTCGGGAGGAGTGCTAGCGCTTCCCCCGAGGGCCGGTAAATCGACATAATGGTTACGTCCATGGCGCCTGAGAGGTAACCATTACGTCCATGGCCCTCAAGGGGTTAAAGGCTTGCTGTTTTCCTCACTTGTTTCCCAACGGAGTACACTATCAGTATGATGGGCGGCCCATGCAAATACCAGCAGCTCAATGCTGATCAACACAATTATATTCAGAGGATCTAAGATTCAGACAGTGTCTCCCACACATATTTCACCTTTTATTTGAGAGTGATTTGTCTGGGTTTTCATATGCAGAAAAGGATGAAAACTTAGAATATAACCTAATTAATTTAATGGCATGCCAACCTAGTGGTACATCCACTCACTCACCTGTACATGCACTGACTTACCCACTCACTCACTGATACAGTCACAAATACACTCAATTACTCAGGCATACAAAGAAACATGCACTCAGTCACCTGTACATCCACTCACACTCACAGTTGCACATCTATACAAACAGTTACACTCACGGGATGATGTAATCAGTGATTTCATCAGTGATGTGAGTTGAGATGTTATCTGTGATGTCATCAGTGATGTCACTACCATGTCATGATTGATGTAATATGTGAGGTCATAAACAGTACATAACGAGGCCTAAGTTATAGTTAGCTGAGGTAACTGTAACTGCTACATTGCCCTGGTTTTGTATGTCTGAGATGTTTACCTAACTATAACGGCCCTGTAACCTTTGTTTTTTTCAGTGAATTTCTACGTTTTAAAAAACATTTTAAAGTCCTTTATCTAACAATAACATCCCTGTAACCTTTGTTTTTTCAGTGAATATACATATATATTGGACCTGTCCCTTTTTGCAGTGATATCACCAAAAATGGTGTCTTCTTCCTCCTATATTTTCTGACTTGTTTTGGTTGGATGTTGGGCTCTTGGCACTTTATCACTACTAACCAGTGCTAAAGTGCATAGGCTCTCTGTCTAAAATGTTTGGGTGATTGATTTATCCATGATTGGCATTTTTAATTTACTAGTACATCCCTAGGATAGTGCACCAGGTGTGTCCAGGGCCTGCCAAACAAATGTTATTAGTGGGCCTGCAGCACTGGTTGTGCCACCCACATGAGTAGTTGTGCAAACATCTCTCAGGCCTGCCATTGCAGTACCTGTGTGTTTAGTTTTACATTGCCATGTCAACCTGGCAAGTGCACCCACTTGCCAGGTCCAAACCTTCCCTTTTACTACATGTAAGTCACCCCTAAAGTAGGCCCAAGGCAGCCCCATGGGCAGGGTGTAGTGTATTTAAAAGATAGAACATGTACTGTTGTGTTTTATATGTCCTGATAGTGAAATACTGATTCATTCCGTTTTCACTATTTCAAAACCTCTCTCTCCCATACGGTAACATAGGGATTGCCTTGAAATATCCCTTAAGTGTAATTTCCCATTGGGAGCAGATATAGATCTGGAGTTTGGGGTCTCTGAACTCAAAATTTAAAAATACATCTTTTGTTGAAGTTTGTTTTTGAATTGTAAGTTTGAAAATGCGAGTTTTAGAAAGTTGCCATTTTCTTGCTTATCCATTCTGTGCCTCTGCCCGTCTGTGTCAGGATGAAAGCTGGGCTGTTTGTGCATCCACTCTAGACAGTCACACAAAGGGAGCTGAGGCGTGCCCTGCATATCCTGATGGCCCATCACCAGGCTGATGGGTTTTCCTGAGTTAGAGTGGTGGAAGAAACTGACATTTGTACCTGAATAGGGCTGTACATGTCCTTACACAAAGCAGTCTCTAACCCCCTGGAGTGTGTCTGGGGCAAGGGCAGGGAAGGGTAGGATCTTGTGCACGACAAATGCTTCGCTTTGAAGTTTGTCTACTTCAAAGACAGAAATGGGTATAAGCACTGGACCTCTGACACCATAGAATTATGACACTTCTGAACTGAGGACATTCTGCCGGGACGAAGAGCTGGATGCTGTAGGAGGGACTGCCACTCTGCCCATTGGTTTGCTGTGCTGACTGTGCTGCTTGCTGCCTGCTTCTGCTGTCCTGGGAGTGAAAGGACTGAACGTGGCTTTCTACATCTTGCTTTCTAAAGTGTTCTAGGGGCTTGAACTGAGCTTGCTTCCTGTTAAGAAGTCTCAGGGCCATCAAAGACTTCACCTATCAGTGCCTGGGCTCTCCTGCTGAGAGTCCTGACTAGCCAAGTGGTGCCAAATCTAGTTCATGGGTCCTTGGACGTGAGCTCTGGTGCAACCAAAAAAAAACTAAGCACATCGACTCCAGAGTGACTTCAGAACTGGTGCTGCTCTCTGACTCCATGGCACAGCCTGCACTGGAGCCGTGATCCCCGCTGAGTGTAACAACTGTGACCTTCAACACAGGCCCGCCACCGCCTTAGCGCCTCCGAAGTCCTGTTACAGCATGAGTCCCGAGTGTCATGTCACTGCCATCCGCAGCACCTGTGGCTCCGTGGTATAATCGTGACCCTGCAAAGTCAACTCCTCAGATCTTGACCTGCTGGATTCATCGACCCCGCCTTGTTGTATATATGCAGAATTGATATTCTAAGGGAAGTAACGTTTTTTCAGTGAGGCAAGAGTGAAAAATACTCAAAGGTAAAGGAAAGATAAATGAAGAATGTGGAAAAAATATATGTATGTATACAGGCACACACATACATACATATGTCATTGCAAAAACAAAGGTTAAAATAATATTATAGTTAAGTGAATTTGTCAATGACAACATTAACGTTTTGAAGCAAAAAACACAGCAATTCACCATTTATAACTTGCGCGTGTGCCATGCACTGCTTATGACCTCACATATTACATCATTCATTACATGTTCTTTGACATAAATTATGACATCACTGATGACATTTCAAATGAGATAATTGATTACATCACTAATGACATCATCCAAGCTTCATTTTTCCACATCTAGCTCTATAAACCAGTATTGCATTAGAGGACTGAAAGTAAGTACAAAATGGCTTAGGAGAATTTGAGGCATCACTAGTGCATCAAAGATACAACTCCCTTAGGTGTAGAAAGCATATATTATCTGCAACATTGATCCTATAACATACACTTATAGGTGGCTTAGTTCACATTAACAATCAACCACAGATATATGGACAACCATCATTGAGTATGGTGTTCAATCTGTATACAACTGTTAAGAGAAAGCGAAGTTCCCCAAAATACTGAATGTCTGTTCAAAAACAAATGCCCTACTATCACACCCCTAACACACACAGAACCTACATTGAGAAATAAAGTTGAGATGAGTAGAAAAGTAGGTTGTATAAACAGTGTTTACGCTATCAAAAGAGTTTAGTCTACACCACAGTATTTGCAAACAGTGAAACTCTCATGGGAAATACACCACAGAGTATTACAAAATTACCTACTAAGAACAGTGTACACTCTAGGCAACAGTTGTCAGAAATACACTATTTCCTTAAAATAACCAAGATCTGAATGTGCTAAAGATCATACTACATGCAGTCTTCATACAGTGGTTAAAACGCTACAGATAGCCTACCTTCTGGAGCAAAACATGTACATGTACATAGTTCAATACCTGCTGCAGACAGTCTTGTATGTTACGTAGAACTTGTCATGCTGAGACAATTCTGTCTCATAACTCAAGGCCGTTTACAGTACTTAGAATGCTGCATGTAGAATCTTTGTCCTGGAGCCGCGTTATTGACAGAGCCTAAAAACATGTGTGGAACATGCTGAACACAAGTTGTCAACTGTCACCCGCACACAGGATTACTCTTCAGTGCAAACATTTATAAAGTGATTAATACGTGTACACAGCTATGATGATTAGGAGCATGCGCATTTTGTAAAAACACACACCCATTAGCTGGACACAGGCTGTATAAAATTAGATAGAGCAGTACCATGATAGTTGTGCGCCACTATGTAAACTATAAAACAAACTAACATACTCGGATAATTTCATCAATGATGTCATTTGAGATGCCATCAGTGTTGTCATAAAGGATGTCATAGAACATATCATGAGTGATGTAATATGCGAGGTATTAAGCAGTGCATGGCAGGAGTTCAACTTAACTGGTGAATTTCTTAATGTTGTCATTGACAAATTCACCTACCTATAACGTTATTGTAACCTTTATTTTTCCAGTGAATTTCTAAGTTTTTTCTATTTAAAAACAAACAAAACATTTTATCACACCTAATTATAACAACGCTTTAACCTTTGTTTTTTTCATTGAACTTCTAGGTGGTCATTACAACCCTGGCGGACGGTGTTAAAGCTGCGGTAATACAGCAAACAGGCCGGCGGACAAAAAAAGGGAATTATGACCCTGGCGGAAACCGCCAACATAGACAGCCACTTTAACACACCGCCCGCCACGGCGGTACAGACAAGCAGCGCTGCGGTCACCGCCAACAGACAGGCGGGAGACAATGTACTGCCCACACTATTACAACCCGCCAATCCGCCACCTTTTCCGGGGCGGATTCACTGTGGATAAAAACACGGCGGAAACAGCTTTTGCTATGGGAAAACGCTCACCTTAACACATCCCACGAGGAACGAGGACACCATGGAGCCGGAATTACAAATACTCCCTGCCCTTGTCTATCTGCTCCTCTATGACAAACAGCTACGTAGGTGCCGAAGACACCGGTGAGTACTGCACCTACAACACGTGGGAGGGGGGAGGCAAAAGTTAGGGGGACACCCACCAAACACTCCCACCCCCACCCTCGCATATCACAACATACACACCAATGCATTCACAGAAATCACAGAAACAATCCAAAATCCCCCCATAAGAATGCAAAGACAAAGCAAAATTCGGTCAAACATTGCAATGTGCCAACTTACATGTCATACAAAAACTATACTGATGTATATTTGAAAATCACTCATAATGATATATACAATACGAGAAGTAGTGCGGATATGTACACAACAATGTCCGTGCACCAACAGTCCAAAAATGCATGGGCGAGGCCCACAAACGATGCCTGACCACAATCGGAGAGAACACTGCCGGGGCATCAGATAGAAATACGACAGGCACCTCAGGGGGAAGGGAAGGGGGGGCACCTCAGCCGGATGAATGCAAAGCCAGATCCACGACGGGGCTAAATGCCCATTGATGTATCCTGGGGAGTGCAAAGCCACAGTCTCTCAAGTCTCTACAGTGGGTGGGTTGCCCACTGTGCCATCCTGGGGAGTGCAAAGCCACAGTCTCTCAAGTCTATACAGTGGGTGGGTTGCCCACTGTGCCATCCTGGGGAGTGCAAAGCCACAGTCTCTCAAGTCTATACAGTGGGTGGATTGCCCACTGTGCCATCCTGGGGAGTGCAAAGCAACAGTCTCTCAAGTCTCTACAGTGGGTGGGTTGCCCATTGTGCCATCCTGGGGAGTGCAAAGCCACAGTCTCTCAAGTCTCTACAGTGGGTGGGTTGCCCACTGCCATTTCCTGGGGAGTGCAAAGCCACAGTCTCTCAAGTCTATACAGTGGGTGGGTTGCCCACTGTGCCATCCTGGGGAGTGCAAAGCCACAGTCTCTCAAGTCTCTACAGTGGGTGGCTTGCCCACTGTGCCATCCTGGGGAGTGCAAAGCCACAGTCTCTCAAGTCTCTACAGTGGGTGGGTTGCCCACACTGCCATCCTGGGGAGTGCAAAGCCACAGTTTCTCAAGTCTGTATAGTGGGTGGCTTGTCTCACTGTGCCATCCTGGGGAGTGCAAAGCCACAGTCTCTCAAGTCTCTACAGTGGGTGGATTGGCCACTGTGCCATCCTGGGGAGTGCAAAGCCACAGTCTCTCAAGTAGAAGCAGCTCTCTACTGGTACTGGGGGGGGGGGCTGGTGCCCAGACTGGATGAGTCTCCCCGTGAAAGTTCCAGTCCTGTCACTGTCCCAGCTGCACATGGGATAAGGATGCCCGATGTGGCGGTCTAATCCTTCCTTCATTCCTACCCGGTGCTTGCCCTGTTCAGCGGTCTTCACCATGGCGGTCATGGCCCTGTTCAGCGGTGCTTTGCCATGGCAGTCTTGGCCCTGTTCAGCGGTGCTTTGCCATGGCAGTCTTGGCTCTGTTCAGCGGTGCTTTGACATGGCGGTCTTGGCCCTGTTCAGCGGTGCTTTGACATGGCGGTCTTGGCCCTATTCAGCGGTGCTTTGACATGGCGGTCTTGGCCCTGTTCAGCGGTGCTTTGCCATGGCAGTCTTGGCCCTGTTCAGCAGTCTTCACCATGGCGTTCTTGGCCCTGTTCAGCGGTGCTTTGCCATGGCAGTCTTGGCCCTGTTCAGCGTTGCTTTGCCATGGCAGTCTTTGCCCTATTCAGCGGTCTTCACCATGGCGGTCTTGGCCCTGTTCAGCGGTGCTTTGACATGGCGGTCTTGGCCCTGTTCAGCGGTGCTTTGCCATGGCAGTCTTGGCCCTGTTCAGCGGTGCTTTGCCATGGCAGTCTTTGCCCTGTTCAGCGGTCTTCACCATGGCGGTCTTGGCCCTGTTCAGCGGTGCTTTGCCATGGCAGTCTTGGCCCTGTTCAGCGGTGCTTTGACATGGCGGTCTTGGCCCTGTTCAGGGGTCTTCACCATGGCGGTCTTCGCCCTGTTCAGCGGTGCTTTGCCATGGCAGTCTTGGCCCTGTTCAGCGGTGCTTTGACATGGCGGTCTTGGCCCTGTTCAGCGGTCTTCACCATGGCGGTCTTGGCCCTGTTCAGCGGTGCTTTGACATGGCAGTCTTTGCCCTGTTCAGCAGTCTTCACCATGGCGGTCTTTGCCCTGTTCAGTGGTGCTTTGACATGGCGGTTCTGATACGGACATTGGTGTGTGGCATGACATTCTCTACACTGGGCATTGGTGTGTGGCATGAAGTTTTCTACTCTGGGCATTGGTGTGTGGCATGACCTTCCATCATTGCCCAGCGGGGCTGTGGCTGCCGGGGCCCTCCTGGGCTGTGACTCCGGCGGTTGTCTCCTGACCAGTGACGATACTTGGGCCCTCCTGGGCTGTGACTCCGGCGGCGATCTCCTGACCAGTGACGATACTTGGGCCCTCCTGGGCTGTGACTCCGGCGGTGGTCTCCTGACCAGTGACGATACTTGGGCCCTCCTGGGCTGTGACTCCGGCGGTGGTCTCCTGACCAGTGACGATACTTGGGCCCTCCTGGGCTGTGACTCTGGCGGTGGTCTCTGGACCAGTGACGACGGTGCTGGCGGTGGTGTCTCGACCGCCGGAAATGATTGCGCACTTCTCCGCCGTGACACTCACAACAGGCTGGGCAGACTTCCTCTGGCCCTTCCCCACCTTTGGTGGAGTCACAGCTGACTCTCCAATCCCCTTGGAACCCATGTCAGTTGTTGTCCCACCAGGAGTCTTAACACGGTCCCGTCGTCCACTCTCCAATTTTAGAGCCTTTACAGGGGGTGGGCTGCCAGTGCCTTGGCTCCGGGTCCTACTGCCTGCCCTAGTGGCCGGTGCACTCCACAAGCCTTGAACAGCCACCACTGGTATTAGAGGCTTTTTGGCTGAGGCGCTACAATGGGACTGATGAATTGGAGGGGGGGTGGTGGGGGCAAAAAGGTCAACTTTACAGAGGGACAGTTTCTGACGAACACTGGGATGGGTAGCTGGAGGGGGTCTGGGAGTGAAGGACGAGGAGGTGGTTGTAGGAGGTGTCACTTTAGGTGTTTTGGGTGCAGGTGCAGGTACTGGAGGCTGTCGTGAGGTGAATGGATGTTGGGTGAGTGATTGCCGGCGTTTGTGTACTTTGGGAGGGGGCGTCACAGACACACTGGGAGAGGACACAGGGGACGTGTAAATGGCAGTGGAGGTGGTGAGTGCAGGTGAGCGGCTTGTGGTGCTGGGTGTCCTGGTGCGATTCATGGTGGCTGTAGATGTGGTGCATGCAGGTGTGTGTGTAGACGAGACTGGGAGGGAGGAGGGAGAAGAGGAGGAGGGGGACACAGTGGAGGCAGTGGATGTTGCTGTGTCTGTATGGGTGTGATGCTTGTGTGAGTGCCTGTGGGATGTGTGGTGCCTATGTTTGCTTGAGCTACTTTTGGGTGTTGACTTGTTTGCATGCTGGTCTGTAGGTGTGCTTGGGATGGGCTGGGGTACAGGGGATTGGGTCTGGGTGGAGGAAGTTGGAGGGGAGAGGCTAGACACAGGGACAATGGCTGCCATCAGTGCTGAGGCCAGAGATTACAGGGTTCCCTGAAGGACAGCCTGACCAGAATGAATGCCCTCCAGGAATGCATTACTGTGTTGCAACTCTCGTTCTACACCCTGGATGGCATTCACAATGGTAGACTGCCCAACAGTGAGTGACCTGAGGAGGCCAATGGCCTCCTCACTGAGGGCAGCAGGGGTGACTGGGGCAGGGCCTGAGGTGAAGGTGATGCCCACCCTCCTGGGTGAGCGGGCACGGGGCGTATGCTGAGGGGCTGCTGGGAGGGCGGTGCTGGTAGGGGAGGTGGTGGCTGTACCTGTAGAGGTGGGGGCACAGATGGTGTCGCCACCACAAGGGAGCCCCCATCGGCGGACGAGTCCGTGTCGCTGCTTGGTGATCCGGTGGCCGACGTGAAGCTCCCTTCGCCCTCCGTCCCACTGGTGCATTCAGAGTCCGTGGTGTGACCCTCCATGGCCATGTGGGATGCAGCTCCCTCGTGCTCCGGTGCCACTGTACCTCCGCCTGTTGATGCTGATGGTCAAAAGGACAGGGAGAGTAGAAAAAGGGTGGGGGAGACAGAAGAAAGAGAGTTTTAGTGCATGGCATTCCGCTACCGTTGGCGGACAAGACAGATGCAGCAGCCCCCTGCACTACGCCGTGCTCCTGCACTCTGCACACGCAATTTCTGGGATATGGCCTACATGGCAATGGTGGATATCTGCGCACATGGATGCCACAGGGGTTACTATATCTCGACTTGCCAGTCTGCAGAGGTGGGTTAGAGTGGCACATGGCCTACATTACGGAGGGGCCTTGCCTACCTAACTCGCCCTGGCCTAGGGACACCCACAGCCCACCTCCCCCACCCAGACCCCTCCACTGCACGTAAAGTCCGCAGAATGAGGTTGTACTCACCCCCTTGTGTCTGCTGTGATGTCCTCAAGCCCCCATCCAACTCCGGGTAGGCCGCCGCCAGGATCCGGAACATCAGGGGGGTCATGGTGCGACGCGCACCCCTCCCACGTTGAGAGGCCATCCCCAGCTGAGCCTCCGCCGTCTTCTTGCTGCAGCGGCGAATGTCCTCCCATCTCTTACGTCAGTGGGTGCCCCGTCTCTGTTGGGCCCCCAGGGTCCAGACCTCCTTGGCGATGGCACGCCAGATGTCCCTCTTCTGGTGGGCGCTGACCTACATGACATGCACAAGGGAAGAGGAAGAGTCTTTAACAACTGCACCGTCAATGTGAGTGGCCCCCTCCCTACTCTGGCCATGTGGCCCATTCATTCCCATGCATTAATGTTCTATGAACTCTGCCCCCTTCCCTCTTCCACCCAGCCCTCTCCACCCAGGCCTAGCCCATACAACGTGGTCCCTGTGTACTAACCTGTTGGTCTGGAGGACGATAGAGTAGCGTGGACTGAGGGAGGACCCCATCCACAAGTTTCTCCAACTCCTGTGCAATGAAGGCAGTGGCCCTTTCCCCAGACGCAGCAGCCATCATCGCTTCCAGACCGAGGTCACAGCAGCACTTGCAGTGTAGGTCCTCTCCTGTCAAAGGTCAGGTATCGAGTGATTGAACAGATAGAAAATGGCGGTGATGTCCGCAACGGTGATGTCCGCAGCGGTGCGCTTCATCACCGCCAGCGCACCTGTTCATTGGCTCCTGGGACCCATAGGGTCCAATGTTAACCAATGCAGCATTGCGCCGCGGTCTACGACCGCCTACCGCGACGGTGTACAACGCCAGCGCAGTTACCCCACAATCCCATTGTCCCAGTTTAGAGGTCAGGCAGCCGCCATTTCAGGGGCCCACATGGCTTCATTTACTACTGCGTCACACATAGCTAGGCCTGCACTCAACACACATACAGGAAGGGTTTTGTGAGTGGTGTAGTCTTGTGTGTGACTGTGGGTACATACCTGGAGGAATAATGACTGGTTCTTCGCTGTTGTCCTTCGTAGGCACCGACAGCTGGGACATATGAGAAGATGGCAGAATCCTCCGGTGTACCGACCGCTGGTGGACCTGTTGACAATGGAGGAGCGACATGTCATCGTCACCTACCGGTTTGACCGTGCCACAATCCAGGAACTATGTACCCAGTTGGAGCCAGACCTGATGTCACCGAACCGCCATCCGACTGGAATCCCCCCTGACGTGCAGGTGCTGTCAGTGCTCCATTTCCTTGCAAGTGGCTCTTTTCAGACTACTGTGGCCATGGCATCAGGGATGTCCCAGCCTATGTTTTCCAACGTATTGTCCAGAGTGTTGTCTGCCCTGCTGAAACACGTAAGGAGATACATAATTTTCCCTCAGGTGGAGGATTTGCCTACAGTGAAAGGTGACTTCTATGCCCTTGGACATATCCCCAACGTCATAGGTGCCATTGATGGGACCCATGTAGCTCTGGTCCCCCCCCACAGGAGTGAACAGGTGTACAGGAACAGGAAGAGTTATCATTCGATGAATGTCCAGATGGTCTGTTTGGCAGACCAGTACATCCCTCAGGTAAATGCTATGTTCCCTGGCTCAGTGCATGACGCCTACATCCTGCGGAATAGCAGCATCCCTGATATGATGGGTCAACTCCAGAGGCACCGTGTATGGTTATTGGGGGACTCTGGTTACCTCAACCTTTCCTGGCTATTGACCCCAGTGAGGAATCCCAGGACCAGGGCAGAGGAACGGTACAATGAGTACCATGGGCGGACTAGGAGGGTGATCGAACGCACCTTCGGCCTCCTGAAGGCCAGGTTCAGGTGCCTCCATATGACAGGTGGATCCCTATTCTACTCACCGAAGAAGGTGTGCGACATCATCATCGCCTGCTCCATGCTCCATAATTTGGCTTTGCGACGCCAGGTGCCTTTTCTGCAGGAGGATGATCCAGATGACGGTGTTGTAGCAGCTGTGGAGCCTGTGGACAGTGATGAGGATGACGCTGATGAAGAAGACAACGACAACAGGGAGTCAGTCATACAGCAATATGTAGTGAGACACAGGTGAGAACATTTTCTGGTTTAACATTACATTAACTTTCACCTATACCTCTATCCTGTTCCTCGATTTAAATCACTATTTGTTCACTGAGTTGTACCCTTCCATTACGGTTTCACAGGTGTGGTTACCTACGTGTCAACTGCTTGCATCCTTCAAGGGCTTGTGATGTGTGACATAGGTATGTTAGCCTTATAATGGTAAAGCCATTATTACACTGTCATTGATAATACAAATTACCAAATCATAGACTGACTCCAAATTGTTTTGTGTTTCAAGGGTGTTTATTTAAGTGCTCAAAATATGGAGGGGGGTTGTAAAATGGTGAGGAGTGATGGTGGAGGAATGTCCATGGCAGAGTCCAGTCTATTAGTCTCACAGCTGCACTGCCCATCTGGGCATAGGAAGTGGAGTTGGTGCAGTTCAAGTATGGACAGGGTTACAAAGTGGGACAGTGGGAGGACAAACAGGGAGGTCTCATTTCCTGGCGGGGGTCTTGCCATCTTGCTCTGTCCTGTTCCTGGATCTCAGGGACTGCTTGCGTGGTGGTTGTCCGTCTGCAGGGGGTGGGGTGCTGGTGTGGTGGTCCTGTGGCGGGGCGTCCTGTCCACTAGCGCCGGCAGAGGTGGTGGGCAGTTCATCGTCCTGGCTAGTGTCGGGGGCCCCTTGGAGTGCCACGGTGTCCCTCAAGGTCTGCTGTATGTCCTTCAGCACCCCTACGATGGTGCCCAGGGCGGAGCCGATGGTCCTGAGCTCCTCCCCGAACCCCAAATACTGCTCCTCCTATAGGCGCTGGGCCTCCTGCAACTTGTCCAGGACCGTTGCATCGTCTCCTGGGAGTGGTGGTATGCTCCTATGATGGAGGATAGGGCCTCGTGGAGAGTGGGTTCCCTTGGCCTGTCCTCCCTCTGTCGCACAGCAGCCCTCCCAGTTCCCCTGTGTTCCTGTGCCTCCGTCCCCTGGACCGTGTGTCCACTACCACTGCCCCCAGTTCCCTGTTGTTGTTGGGGTGGTGGATTACCCTGGGTGCCATGTAGTGGTGGACACACCGCTGATTGACCTGTCCTGGGTAGGGAGGTTTGGGCCCGCTGGGTGGGTGCTGTGCTGGTGTTACCAGAGGGTGGAAGGTCGGTGTTGGGCTGTGCCTGTGCAAGGGGAACCGACTGTCCTGAGGCCCACGATGGTCCGGGCTGGTCATCAAGATCCAGTGGGGCAGAGCTGCTCTCGTCACTGTGGGCCTCTTCTGGGGGTGGAGTGGTGTTGTCTGGACCCTCTGGTGTGGTGACGGTCCTTCGGGTTCCTGCAGGGGCATAAGAGCATGATTATTGCATGTGTGTGTGTAATGGTGTGCAATGGGTGGGTGTTTGTGTACCCCAGTGCAAGCATTCCTGTGTGTGGGTTTGTGTGATGATGGTTGGGGGGGTGTACTGGGTATGTGCAGTGGGCATGCTTTTGTGAGGGGTGTCCATGCTTAGTTGTGTCATGCAGGGCTTGGTGTTGGGATGGGTGGTTAGTGTCATGGGTACATTAGTGAGGAGTTGTAGTGATAGGGGAGGGGGGGAGGGAGGGGTTGTTTGATAGCATGCAGGATAGGGTGGGGATATGATAGTTAAGATTTGACTTACCAGTGTCCCATCCTCCACCGACTCCTCCGAGGCCCTCAGGATGCAAGATGGTCAAGACTTGCTACTCCCATGTTGTTAATTGTGGGGGAGGAGGTGGGGGTCCGCCGCCAGTCCGCTGTACCGCGATGTTGTGCCTGGAGACCGTTGAACGCACCTTCCCCCGTAGGTCATTCCACCTCTTCCTCATGTCCTCCCTATTTCTTGGGTGCTGTCCCACGGCGTTGACCCTGTCCACTATTCTGCGCCATAACTCCATCTTCCTGGCTATTGATGTGTGCTGTACCTGTGAGCCAAATAGCTGTGGCTCTACCTGTACGATTTCCTCCACCATGACCCGGAGCTCCTCCTCGGAGAAGCGGGGGTGTCTTTGGCGTGACATGGGGTGGTGTGGGTGATGTGTGGGGTGGTGTATGTGGTGATGATTGTGGTGAGTGTAGTGGTGTGTGGTGTTTTGTGCGTGGATGTTGTGTGGGTGATGGTGTTGTGTGCCTCTGAGTGATGGGGTTGTCAGTTGCTGTGCTGTCTCTCTGGCCTTCTCTCGGTAATTGTGGTCATGGGGGTTTGTGGGTGATGTGGGTGTGTGTTTTATATGGTGGGTGTGTGGGAGTGGTGTGTGTATGTGTATCAGGTATGTGTATTTGGAATTGTCCAATGTGGCTGTGTTTTGTAGATGTGTGTGTATTTTGAGCTCGGCGGTGTGTACCGCCAATGGAATACCGCGGTTGAATGACTGCCGCGTGGATTCGTGGGTCGTAATAGCATGGGCGTGTTTCTGTTGGCGTGGAGGTTGAGGATTTGTTTCCGCCAGTTTATCACTGACCTTTGGTGTGGCGGTGTTGTGTGGGTGTCTGAATTTCGGCGGATTTCGAGATGTGTGTCATAATAGCTGTGGCGGTATACCGCGGCAGCGGTGGTGTATTGGCGGTCTTCTGCACGGCGGTAAGCGCCTTTTACCGCCAATGTTGTAATGACCCCCCTAGGGTCTTTTTAACATGAAGTAATATTTTTTGGCTGAATGCATTGGGGGGGTTTGGCCACAAGCACTGTGTTATGGCCTAGGCCAGTGGTTTCCAAATCTTTTCAACACACAGCTCTATTGACCTATTGCCCGCTGGCCCCTGCTCCCATTATGATACTTTTTTTTGACGGGTGGGGGAATGGAAGCCTGGCCTCAGTAGTACTTCCATTTTTCTCCCTGAAAATAATTGGGATGAAATCGATGAAGGCATTATAATTATAGATGTAATCCTACCCTATCCAGGGCTAGCAACCCCACTGTTTAAGACTTAAACGATATTGCTTTTGTTATTTTTAACTGTTCTACCACAGATTACACATGCATCTCACACAGGCTCATATGAGACTTGAAAACAGTTATTCCCACCAGAGTTGCTAGCCCGGTCACAGACCTTTAGTGAACGTTGGAAGACAAATGCAAAAAATATGATGACCTGTGACAGGACACCTCATTTGAGACCTGGTATTTCCTCCTGAGATTCTCCATGCTCTCATTTGTGCTGACTGACATACTGGATATCCAATGGGGAACACATAGTACCATACTTGTGAAAGCTTATTGGCTCTGCTATGCATTGATTAAGACATAGGGACTGATCCTTGCATGGTAATAGTAGTGTCCCTGGTAGTGGATCTCAGAGGCAAAATTCTGTGTGAAGCTGTGCAGAGGAAAACTATGAATCTGGAATCTGGAGCAAGGCAGTCTGCTTTTTTTTTTGCAGCTTTGAATATGGCAATTTCAGCCAGTCAGAGGGACTTGGGGTCAGATGCACCAAGCTATTTAGCGGTCACAAACAGTGAAATTTGCCGTTTGCAACTGCTAAATGGCCTTGTACCATGTGCCACCCCTATTTTGTGAGTCTGTAACCTATTATTGACTTGCAAAACAGGGTTTGCGACTTGCTATGAAGAAGGGACGTGCCAATAGCGAGTTGCAAGTGGATGTATGATTGTTTTGCGACCAGGAATGCTGTAACAAAATAATTGCAGTTAACACCTATTTGAAATTGGTGGTAATCCATTTGCAAACTGGAAGGGGTCCCCAAGGGATTCCTTCCCCTTTGTGAATGGGGGCGTCCACATTTTTTCAGAATAGTCCCACGGACCATTGCCTGCTCTGAAAAAATGAAAAGGAACTTCTCTTTTTGTTTTGTAATGCATCCCGTTTTCCTTCAAGGAGAAAGGACTGCATTTGAAAAAACAAAACTGCTTTATTTAAAAAACAGTCACAGACATGGTGGTCTGCTTACCCCAGCAGGCCAGGATCCCTGTGAGTGCTGACCATTCCCAAATGGGTCGCAAATTGCGACCTGCCTCATGAATATTAATGTGGCAGATCCCTTGTGACCCATTTGCAAATTTAAAACAGTGTATGAGACACTGTTGTACATCAGCTTTGGCGACTCACAAATTGTGAGTTGCTAAAAATCGCAATTTGCGAGTCACAAAAGCTGACCGTCGTATATCTGGCCCTTGATGGCTGTTACAAAACTGCTGTTGGCGTGGGGGCTGAAGGATTGCAAAGCAACAAAGTTAAGCTTGTGGGAAGGAAGGGCTGAAGTTTTTTCTTCCTCAAATGCACTCTCTTGACTCATTTTGGATAGCCTGGATTTGAACCCAGGTGAATAATGGTGACAGAATTGTACATTCTCCTTGACTTGAAGGCAGGGTGGTGTGATTTCTTATGCTTGATAGATGCGGATGTAGCTAATGCCTCTTTGGAGAAGAGGAAAAGTGGACTGTACTTTCTTTCATCTCTCTACTGTCTGTCTCATCTTTCCTGACTCCTTGGTGTCGCTAAATTATTTTGAGAGATGTGTTATTATTTAACGACGTTATTGATTACATATCTGTATATCCTCACTGCTGTCAATTTCAGTCTATTTATGAAATTGCTAATTTAACTGGGGGCTCAGACATTATAATGTTTGGAAAACAAAACCCCAATAAATCAAGCAGTTCAGAAAATATATATTTTTTCAAAAAGTCACCACTCCTAAAACTCAGCAGAATGTGAAAACTTGAATGCAAATAACCACTAGCTGGCAGTGCTCACCAATAATTTAATGACAAATCACTTGTAGACTCTCAGCTGGAAATACAATTCATACAAAGAATCTACCAGACCAAGAATGTTTGGCTCCCAAATTGTGAGCTAAATGTGTGGCACCCAGTGGCTAGTTTAGACAGTGCAACAGGGTGCCACGGCGCACAGATTGGGAACCACCGGCCCAATACCCGTAAAGACAGCCAACCCTACATTGCACACAGCCCTTGGCCATGTATGCCGTGAAGTTGGCCACTGCATGTGTCCGACCCCCCTCAAAAGCTGCCAACCCCACACTGAACACAGGCTTTGGCTGTGTGCGGTAAAGGTTGGCCACAGGGTCTGGCCCTGGGGACCCCAGCCCCAGGTCCATTTTAAAAAAAAGGTGAGGGGAGCCATGTGGCCTCCCCATGAGCCTCACTGGGCTCTGCGTACCCCATTTATTTTACAGGAGAAGGAGCTGAGTGTCTCCCTCTCTGAGCCTTATTAGGCCCTGGGGATCCCATGCCCAGGGTCTTTGTTTTGATTAAAGGAGAGGGGATCATGTGGCCCCCCGTCTCGAGACTTATTACGCCCTGGGTCCCAATCTCCCAGTGTCCTTGATTTAAAGGGGAGAAGGGCCACATGGCCTTCCTCCCTGAGCCTTGTTGGGCCACGGGGACTCCATCCGCTAGGGCCACTCCTTTAAATAAAGCAAAGGGAGGTTGGCCCCCTCTCTAGGCCGATTTCGGCCAAGGACCCCATCTCTTGAGACCTGGAGTGATTTTTAGGAGGAAGGGGGCACACAGCCCCCTTCCTCAAGCCAATTACATCCCTGGGGATCCCAACCTCGGGCCCGGCATGATTGAGAGGGCGAGGGGGAAATGCAGCCACCTCCCCAATCCATTATTGGCCCCGGACACTCCATCTCCGAGAGCCCGGCATAATTTTTAGGTGGCCCTATAGCCTCCCTGTCCAGGGCACTGTTGGCCACAGAGATCCCATCCCCCGGGACCTGGCAACATTTTAAAGTGGGGGTAAGGTGCCCACACCCCACCCAGGGCAGATTCCAGCCCTGTAGACCCCATCTTCTAAAGCCTGGGACTGTTAAAGGTAGTCTCCCCATTTTCAACAATTTTGGCCTCGGGGTTGGCTTCCCAGGGCCTGTCATGACTCAGGGAGGGAGGCTGGGTGGCCCCCTTCCACTTGGGTAATGATCTCGGCCCCACAGGTGGGCTTTCCGAGATCTCAGATGGCTCAGGGAGGACTGCTGCACATCTACATCTCCCTTCCCCATACATAATATGTTCGGCCTCAGAAGTGGGCACGAGGCCTCTGATGGTTTGGGGAGGAGCAGCACATCCCCCTTCCCCATTATGAATACAGCCCATAGGATGGGCTCCCCAGGGCTTATAGTAAATAAATAATGGCCTGACCATCATTTTTTTTGTTCAAACCCACAATGGACTTACGGGTTGTGACATTTTTTGCTTTTGACTGCAGGGGGGTCCCTCTGAGTCCCTTTCATGGGGCCTAGGTGGTCATGGTATCCCTACTCTGCCCCCTTGTATTATTTTTATTTTTTTTACCTTCAAGACAGTGGAGTAGGTCCCTGAGTCCTGTAATGGCTGCCAGCAACATTATTCGCACGTTGCTGGCAGCCAATCAGACCGCTTGCTCTTTTGGAAGTCTGACTCCTGCGGAAGTGAGATGGGCAAATAAATCTTCCTGGGCCAATCCGAATGATCTGTTTTTAAATTGCTGCTCCTGCAAGAGTATTAATTAGACATATCATCTCCCCCTCTCCCCCGATTTGACAAAACTAGTTATTGGTACATGCAAACTAAATTACTTGTCTAAAAAAAACCAGTCAGCAATTTGTGACTGCTTTTGCGACCAGTACAATAGTATATCTGGCCGCCCTCATTTATTTCTTCTTCTAGGTGAGGACATTTGTATCCTTTAACTGCAAATGATAAAAATAACAAAAAAGGCCTTGTCTCTTGGGGTGGGTCTATATTTTCCAAGATCAGGTGCTGGGCACATATCCTCCCATACTTATAATGCCTTGTTCTGTTTGTTTCATTCTTCTGCTTCTGACTCAAGCATTAAATCGACGGGCCGGTCAGAAATGTATCACAGGAGTTGTGCTAGGTATGACGCATACTGGTCAGGCCCTCAGGTGCCATGTACCTTTTCTGCAGGAGGAGGAGACAGGAGATGCCCCTGTGGCTACAGGAGATGCCCCTGTGGCTGCAGTAGACCCTGATGACAGTGAGAATGAAAAGAGGCTGAAGATGAGGATGAGGACAACAGAACATCAGTTATCCATCTGTACTTCCAATGACACACAGGTGAGACAGTGCAACTTCACATTTCTATGACTATTCGTGTATTCTTTGTGGCTGTGGCATGATGGCATTAACTACCTTTTACCTCTACTTACTGTCACCTACGGTTTATCATTTTACAGATGTTGGTGCTATGACAACTGTGTACTGTAGTGCTGACTACAGCCAGCTACAGGTCATTATTTCTATTCTCTCACAATGCACAGTCCATTTGCAATGGATGTAACTGTTTCCATAAATAAACTTTTTCAACATATGACATACAAGTAGCCAATTGTGTTCAAGGGTGTTTATTGTACTGCTAAGAAATTGAGGTTAAAGTGCAATGGAATTGGGTGAAAATGGAGGAAATTCCAGGGTATTGTTCCAGTCTGTTTGTAGCACCGGTGTGGTGTCCAAGTGGCCATAGGAAAGGGAGCAACGGCAGTTCAAGGTGACTGAGTGGGACACAAGGGGGACAATCAGGAGAGTCTCATTTCCTGGCGGTGGTCTTGGCAAGTGTCTTGGTCGCAGGGAATGTTTGCGGGGTGGTTCACCTTCTGCAGGGGGGAGGAATGCTAGTGGCCTGTGGGTCCTATGGCAGGGTCTCCTGCCCACTAGCGGCATCGGAAGTGGAGGGCTGGTCAATGGACTTGCTAGTGGTAGTGGCCTGCTGGTGTGCTGTTGCCTCCCTCATGATGTTGGCCATGTCTACCAGCACCCCTGCTATGGAGATCAGGGTGGTGTTAATGGCCTGCAAGTCCTCCCGGATCCCCTGATACTGACCCACCTGCAGCCGTCTGTTCTCCTGCACTTGTCAAGGATCTGGCCCATCGTGTCCTGGGAATGTTGGTAGGCTCCCGGGATCTCGGAGAGTGCTTCCCGGAGGGTTGGTTCCCTGGTCCTGTCCTCCCCCTGGTGCACAGCAGTCATCCCAGTGTCCCTGTTGGCCTGTGCTTCTGTCCCCTGAACGGTGTGCCCACTGCCACTGACCTCAGGTCACTGATTGTCTTGGGGGCGAGGTGTGGCCTGGGGTCCCTGTGCAGGTGGGCACACTGATGATTGACGTTTCCTGGGGATCGAGGTGTGGGTACGCTGGGTGGGTGCTGTGGTGTTGGATCCTGATGGGAGAGGCTCTGTGGTGGTCTGTGAGTGGGCTTGGGTGACCGGTGGCCAGTAGTCCCTGATGGACCAGGTAGGTCATCCAGATCCAGAAGTCCAGAGTTACTGTCATCACTGGGGGCATCTTCTGTTGGGGGACTGGATAGTCGTGGCACCTCCTCTCCACTGACATTGGCTGGGGTACCTGTGGGGATGTAAGTGATGTATTATGCTTCATGTGTATGACATTTATACATCCCTGGCTTCCCCTCTATCGTTGGTGTTGCCCTGTCACCTTTTGCTTGTGTATAGTGATGTATTGTGGGATTGTTAGTTTCCCTATGCTGTGCATGCTTTAGTGATGGGTGTCCATGCAGGGCTGGGAGGGGTGTCCATGCATTGGTATAGCACTGGGGTTGGTCAGATGTTTAGGTGCAGTGTGTGGGATGTAGTGGAGTGATGGGTGTGAGGGTGAGGGTGATGGATGGCATGCAGGTATGGGGAGTTATAAGTAGTAAATATTGACTTACCAGTGTCCAGTCCTCCAGCTACTCCAGTGAGTCCCTCTGGATGCAGTATTGCCAGTACTTGCTCCTCCCATGCTGTGAGATGTGGGGGAGGAGGTAGGGGTTCACCGCCAGTCCTCTGTATGGTGAGCTGGTGTCTTGCTGCAATGGAACGTGGCTTCCCCGTAGGTCATTCCACCTCTTCCTGATGTTGTGCCTTGTTCTTGGATGCTGTCCCATGGCGTTCACGCTGTCCACGATCCTCCGCCATAGCTCCATCTTCCTTGCAATGGATATCTGCTGTACCTGTCCTCCAAACAGCTGTGGCTCTGCCCTGACAATTGCCTCCACTGTGACCCTTAACTCCTCCTCAGTGAAACAGGGGTGCCTTTGTGGTGCCATGGGGGTTGTGTGGTGTGTGTTGGTGAGAGTGTGTTAAGTAATGTGGTGGGGTGTGTAATGTGGGGTGTGTGAGGGATGTATGGGTGTAAGTGGTGTGTGTCTAGTTGTCTACGTGGTCTTGGTGTCAGTCTGATGACTATAATTTGTAATCGTAAGGGGTTGTGTGTAATGTGGGTGGGTGTTTTATAGTGGGGTGGGTGTGGTGTGTGTATGGGTGTCAGGTGGGTGTTTTTGGTATTGGCCAATGTGATGATGTTTTGTATGAGGGTGTCCATTCTGAGCGCAGCGGTATGTACTGCCAATGGTTTACCGCTGTTGAATGTCCGCCGTGGTGATTCACCACTGGCGTGAATCCAGTTGGGAACCCCCGCACACTTCACAGCGGTAGTTGTCGTCAGGATAACTTGAAAAGGGCCTTTCCAACGGGGTTCCAGACACGACTTTCTCACGTGCTTCTTTACCACGACCCAGTCACCTGCTTTCAGTGCGTGTCCTGGACCTTGGATCGGTGGCAAGGTGGTCGCTTCCACCTGGTGAGAAAAAGAGCGAACCACGTCAGCCAGTCCTTTGCAGTAGTCTAACACCATATCATCTGTAATATTCAAAAGCATGTTTGCGGGAACTGCAGGAAGTCTCATAGCCCTGCCCATGAGAATTTCATGCGGAGACAATCCAGTTTTTCTATCAGGAGTGTTTCTCATTGACATTAGCACTAAAGGCAATGCGTCAGGCCATTTCAGATTTGTCGATGCACATATTTTTGCCATTCTCGATTTCAGCGTACCATTCATCTGCTCCACCAGTCCTGAGGCTTCAGGGCGATAGCTACAGTGCAGCTTTTGCTCAATGTTCAGCGCTTCGCAAAGTAACTTTATCACCTCGTTATTGAAGTGACTTGCCCTATCTGATTCTAAAGAGATCGGGAATCCGAAACGTGGTATCAACTCCCTCAACAATAGCTTGGCAACTGTAAGGCTGTCGTTTCTATGTGTGGGGTATGCCTCAATCCAGTGACTAAAAATGCACACAATCACCAACACATATTTCAGACCCCCATGCACAGGCATCTCAATGAAGTCCATCTGCATTCGACTAAAAGGACCGCTTGCCCTACCAGTGTGACTCGCGCTCACAACTGTTCCCTTTCCTGGGTTCATCTGCTGGCAAGTGACACATCGATGGCAAACTGCTTCTGCAGCTTGGCGAAATCTGGGGTTAAACCAATCAGTTTTGAACAATCTTATCATGGCATCTCTCCCTAGGTGAGCCTGCCCATGATAGAACCGCGCAAGCTGTGATAAGAGACTATTTGGCAAAACATATTTTCCCTCATGTGAAACCCATAACTCGTCTTGTCTCTTTATACATTGTGATTTAATCCAGGAATCTCTTTCATCCTCCCTGACATTATTTTGCAATGCTTTCAGTTCATCTATCGTATCTACAACCTTCAAGGCAAATGCTTCAGCCGGTTCGAGTTCTGGCTCATTTATCGTATTCCAATCATCCCTTAGTAATATACAGTTCAAGGCACAAAATCTTGCGACTTGATCCGCATATGCATTTCCCAGAGACACATAGTCCTGTCCTTTCGTATGAGCACTACACTTTACCACTGCAACTTCAGCTGGCACTTGAAGGGCGTGTAACAATTCCCTTATCCTCTCCCCGTTCTTCACTGGGGATCCTGAAGAAGTCAGGAACCCTCTCTGTGACCATAGTTGTCCAAAGTCATGCACAATCCCAAACCCGTATTGACTATCAGTGTAAATGGTGACTTTCATCAATGCAGACAGTTGACATGCTCTGGTAAGGGCTACAAGTTCTGCTACTTGTGCAGAATAGACTCCTTGAAGCCATCCCGCTTCCAAGACCCCTGTTACAGTACATACAGCATATCCTGCTTTCAAAATCCCCATCCCATCTCTTAGACATGAACCATCAACAAAAAGAATTTGGTCATTTTCATCAAGCTTGGTATCCTTGATGTCCGGTCGAGGTTTTGTGCAAAATTCAGTCACCTGAAGGCAGTCATGCTCGACGTCTTCAGCGTTCTCAATTTCGGCATTTTCTCCAGGAAGCAAGGTTGCTGGATTCAACGTAGTGCACCTTTTCAGCTGCACATTCGGTGAGCCCAGAATTATCGTTTCATACCTTGTGAGTCTTGCTCCAGTCATGTGTTGCGTTCGGGAGCGGGTCAAAAGTATCTCAACTGAGTGAGGGACCATGACTGTTACTGGGTGTCCCATCACTATTCCTTCACTCTGAGTGAGGCTGATACCAACTGCTGCTACGGCGCGCAAACACCCTGGGAGTGCTGCTGCAACCGGATCCAAAGTAGCTGAAAAATACGCCACTGGTCTGTTCACGCCACCATGGGCTTGGGTCAAGACAGACAAAGAACATGCATCACGTTCATGACAAAACAATGTGAAAGGCTTCGTATAATCAGGCATACCTAAAGCTGGAGCCCTGCACATGCATTCCTTTAATTCAACAAAAGCATCCATCTCGTCTCCTTTCAGCTCAATTTCATCCAAGGCATCCTTTTGGGTCAATTTCAGTAGGGGCTTTGCTAGAGACGAGAAGTTGGGTATCCACTGGCGACAATATCCCACCATTCCCAAAAACTTCCTCACCTCCTTCCTTGTCTTTGGTGGACTCATTTGGAGTATACTTGTAATTCTTTCCTTCATTATTCTCCGTGACCCTTTCTCTATTTGGTGACCCAAGTATTTCACTTTCTTCTGACAGAACTGCAATTTGGAAGGAGACACCTTATGTCCATTCCTTCCCAAATGGTTCAACAGAGCAATGGTATCGGCTGTGCAGCCACTTTCTGTCTTTGATGCAACCAGTAGGTCATCAATGTACTGTACTAGGGTTGACTCGAATGGCAATTCTCATTCTTCCAAATCTTTCTTTAGGATCTGATTGAATATTGACGGTGACTCAGAAAACCCTTGAGGAATTCGACACCAACTGTACACTCTGTCTAGGAATTTGAAACAAAAGAGGAATTGGCTGTCCTCATGAAGAGGCACAGAAAAGAATGCCTGTGACAAATCGATGACTGAAAACCATTCAGCATCGCAAGGAACTTGAAACATTATCACAGCTGGATTCGGTACGACAGGGCAGCACTTGACTATGATGTCATTTATTTTCCTCAAATCCTGCACGAGTCGGACCTTTCCACTCGGCTTTATTAGTCCCATTATTGGTGAATTACATGGACTGCTTAACACTTCTTTCAGTACCCCCTGCTTTACAAATTCGTCAATGAGTTGAGCAACTTTCATGAGGGTATCTTGTGGCATGTGGTATTGTGGGGTCTGGGGAAAGATTGCATTGGGCTTTACAGCCACTTTCACTGGTTCCACTCCTTTCATCAATCCCACCTCTTTTCCTGTCATGTCCCACACTTCCTTTCCGACTGTTTCCCGTAATTCAGCTGGGATGTCTTCTTCAGTTATCATCGGGAAAAGACAAATCAGAGGATACTCTTCATCTACAGTTTCCACCTCATCCCCCTCTACACTGTCCTCTTCTTCCCCGTCACTGCTCGTCTGGATTGTTATTCCTTCGTTCGAACACATGATCGAACAACCCAATTTGCACAATAGGTCTCTTCCTAATAGTGCTATCGGGCTTGAGTCACATACCACAAACTGATGCACCCCTTGATAGTTACCGATGCTGACTGGTACCGGATCTGTAATTGGGTTCGTCAGATGTCTGTTTGCTACTCCCACATTACACAAGGGAGAGCGGATGGGAGCAAGGGGGAAAAAAAAAAAAAAAAAAAAAAAAACCAAACCGTACTCGGCTCCCACAAGAACACAATCACAAAAAAGGGGAGTACGGGGTTGTATATAAAGTGGGGGGGTCAGTAGTGTACTAATTGTGACGCTAGACCACTCGTAGTCCTCAACTAGAGGTGAAAATTGGGTGGGCTGTGTAGTGATGTTCGGTCTGGGGGGAAGGTGAGGAGTTGGGGAAAAAAACGAAAGGAAAGTTTCCTTTACGGACTAGGTGGTCTCACACACTATATAGTGTCATGCTTCATCATATGACCACCTAGCCCCACCCAGGTAGGACAGTGCCACCTGGGCGGACTCAACCTCACTGTTAAAAGAACAGGAGGGAGTGCGTAAATTAATCTTATTCCTGGAAATAGGGATCCAGCTATACTAGGGAAATAAAAACACCTACTCAGGTACCCGGGTAACTTTAATGGGGGTCCTGTGTGGTGTGGTTAAAAAGGATGGGGAACCAGTGTGAGAGCAATGACTCACAAGGTCACCTGTCTAAAATGGGGTAGCCGACATGTTTCTGCCCTTATGGTGGAGCTATGGAGAGTCTCTGGGCATTCATCAGGCCATTGGATCCCTGTAGTGATTCCTACTTAAACACTGCGAAAATAATCACATATGGAAGGGAGGGCCTACCTTAACCAAGAAAATATCTGGGGAGGACCTAAAGAAAAAGGGATGAAAACAGACCGAAACATAGTGAATAATAAAACACAGCACACCAATCCACACGTGTCAAAATTCATGCACGCCGCAGAAGTGCTGGTTGCAAAATTTTTAAATCGCAATAGCATCGAGGTAGGTAATGCACGGTACGTATTAGGATGGGAAGACAATTTCTTACCCTCACAGTTGAGGCTACTGGCCTCTGGTATCCTGGAGAGGGAGCGTCCCCTTATAGTAAGACTCTAAGGTTCCAGGGGAAAAAGGGAGAAGGAACAGGAGAGAAAACCGATAATCATAAAGGTGATTAAAGGAATGCAGGGGAGGGGAAGAGAAGAGGAGAGTGAGGAGAAAGGAAAACAAGGGAAAAAAAAAAAAAAAGGGGGGGAAGGAGTAAAAAGAGAGGGGATCCAAGGACAGAGGGAAAGAGGGAAAAAAAAGGAAATTAGAGGCAAAGATTATAGATCAAGATGGAGAGGAGGAGATAAAAAGGAGAAAGAACAAGAAGAAAAAAGAAGAAAGAAGAAAAAAGAAAGAAGAACGAAGAAAAAGAAGAAAAGGAAAAGGAAAAAGGAAAAAAGGAAAAAAAGGAAAAAGAAAAGGAAAAAAAGGAAAAAAGGAAAAAAAGGAAAAAGAAAAGGAAAAAAGGAAAAAGGAAAAAGAAAAGGAAAAAAGGAAGATAGGAAAAAGGCGGAGAGGAAAAAGGGAAGGGAAAGGGAAGTGGTAAGATCAAATAAGAAAAATAAATGAAAAAATAAAAAAATAAAAGGGAACAGAGATGTCTTATCTGTGTCTCCCACGCTGTCTGACTCACTGCATCAAAGGTGGGCGCTCTCTGTGCGCCTATACCGACCTCTCATTCAGGACCGCTTGGATACAATGGTCTGGTGGAGAGGGGTAGATATAGTGGCCTTAATTAGGACAAGAGGCAGCTGATGTGAATCACCGTCGCGGCCCAGGGGGGGCGGGGCCGGAAGTCCGGAGATATCCCTCCAAATATGGTCTAGCCCGAAGTGGCCCTTAATGGCTATTAGAGTGCCGGGGGCCGGAACCCATGAAAATCCCCTAGGACGTGCGCCGGGGGGAAAAGGAACCTTGTCTCCGTAAGAGGAAAGGCCGGGATGAGGGCGCGTCAGCCTGAACTCCGCTGTCGGCGGCGACGCTCGCCCCGCGAGTGCCGTAGGGAAATGTAGTTTCCCAACAGCACACGCGGAATGCCAGCTGAGCAGGCCGCCGGAAAACAGAGCCTTCGGGCAGCCTAGTGCGCTCAGAGAGCGCAAACTGAAAAAGGGGGGGGGGGGGAAAAAGAGAGGGGAAAAAGGGAAAAAAAGGGGGGTAGGGGGAAAAAAAGCGGAAAGGGGTGGGGGGGGGGAAAAAGAAAAAGAAAAGAAAGAAAGGGGAAGTGGAAGGGAGGAAGGGGAGGGGGAACGGGGAGAGACCAAGGGCAGGGGGGGAAGAGGATGGAGCTGAAGAAAAGGAAAGATTAAAGATGAAAGAAAAAATAAAAATAAAAATAAAAATAAGGGGATAAAAAGCAAATATATATATAAAAAATTTTTTTTATACATATAATAAAATAACAAAACAAAGATGTAACTGAAAATAAGAAGGGGAGGGGGGTGGGGAACAGAAGAAGAAAGGATGGGGGAGGGAACAGAAAAAGGGGAGGAGAAAGGAACAACCAAGAGATGAGAAAGATAAAGAGAGAAAAAAGAGAGAAGAGAAAAGAGAGTCCGTGGGCAGAAAAATCTGGGCAGAAAAAGTTCTTCAAGTGGGTTCTAGGGTTGCAGAGAGAACCACGGTATCTCATCATTTAATCCAACCGTGTCTGTGTGCAACCTCCAAATCCAACGTTGCTCAGCCCTAAAAAGTTTTTCAGACATGTTGGTGGTCGAGGGGGAAAATTGTTCCAGGACTGTCCATGACATGTCGTCTGGGGAATGATTTTTTCGTAAGAAATGGCTGGTAAGTTTAGTAGCATCTCGTTTGCACCTAATCGTGCTCCTGTGCTCACAGATTCTGATGCTAACTTTTCTTGTGGTCATCCCCACGTACTGAAGTGGGCAAGGGCATTTGATTAAGTAGATTACGTTTTTGCTGTTACAATTGGTAAATGATTTTTGCACCCAAGGGGTTCTAAGGTTGAGGTTGATGGTGGTGGATTTTTGGGTAAAGGGGCAAACACTGCAGTTGCCGCATGGGTGGTGACCAGCAGGGGGGGCCAATTGCCAGAGTGTGGTCTGTGCGGGTCGCCGTTTCTCCTTTGGTCTGGTATGGACCACCATATCACGTATATTACTTGCTCTCTTATACGCGTGTAGTGGTGGATCAAAGGGTAAGCCACCTGAAGTCAGGATTTTCCAATTGTCTTTTATGATCTTTTGAATTTCATTAGATAAAGGATTGAATGTGGTCACACAAACGATCTTGTCCAAATTTGACTTCGGTGCGTGGGGCTGTAGCAGCTGGTCTCTATTGTTATTGCGCGCTCTTTTTAAAGCCCTGCTCACTAGGTGTGGGGGATAGTCTTTGGTGTGTAACTTCACAGTTAATTTGTCTGCATGTTTGCGATAGTCAATCACTGAAGAGCAGTTTCGTCTTAACCGTAGGAACTGCCCAACCGGAAGGTTATCTCTTAGAGCTCGAGGGTGGAAGCTCTGATATTGTAACAGATTATTACAGTCCGTTGGTTTGTAGTATACCTCAGTGGCTAACCCTCCATCATTCTCATAGATAAGTAAATCCAGGAAAGGTAACTTATTGTCGCCTATGTTCATTGTGAACGTGAGGAAAGGGTTTGCTCCGTTAAGCCAAACTGCAAACGCCTGGGCTTCTGCCCTACTTCCCGTCCATATTAGCAGTACATCGTCGATGTATCGCTTCCAGAGTTTTATCTGGTCACGGTAGGGGTTCTCCTCATTCAAAACAATTTGTCTTTCAAAATGGTCAACGTATAGACATGCTAGACTAGGGGCGAATGTGCTGCCCATTGATGTACCCTGTGTCTGTAAAAAGAAACTATCCTCAAATTTAAAGTAGTTTCTGGTGAGAGCGAGATGTGCTAAGTCCAGGATAAAACCCTGAGGGGTTTGGGATTCATTCATGTGAGTTTCCAGCAGGTCACTTATCACTTCCAAGGTAGCCTCTTGCGGAATATTAGTGTATAGTGACTCCACGTCAAGGGTAATCAGGAGCTCCTTGGTTTTGTCAAAGGTTATAGAATCCAGTAAAAGGAGGACATGGGTGGTGTCCTTCAAATAGGTCGGGATTCTTTTAACTAGTGGTTGTAGAAAGAAATCCACGAATTTTGACAAAGGCTCTAGTGCTGAGCCTAGACCGGAAACTATGGGTCGTCCGGGGGGGGAATCTTTTCTTTGTGTACTTTTGGTAAAATATAAAAGTACGGGATTTTCGGATTGGTCTGTATCAGGAAAGATGCCTCATGATCTGTAATCCAGTTGTTTTCTTTCCCTTTAGATACTAGGAAAGTGATTTCTTCTTGAACATCGGTAGTAGGATCGCGTGCCAAACGTTTATAGTGTCTGGTGTTCCCTAGTAGTCGCTCACACTCGTCTCTGTACATTTGTTGTGGGAGGATCACTGTAGCCCCACCCTTATCTGCTGGTTTTATAATGATGGTGGGGTCAGCTGTGAGGCCCTTCAGTGACTCTATTTCGATTTGGCTCATATTGTGGAATATTTTGTTGGGTGCTTTAGTGAGACCATTGATTCTTAGGGATACTGATTTTTCGAAGGCCAGTACCTCCGGGGGCATTTGCCCTGCCGGGGGACAGAAAGTAGATTTGGGACGTAGTCCCGTGTTCTGTGTGGGAGTGTCATATTCCTTCCCAAGGAAGAAGGTCTTTAGGCGGATCTTACGGAACAGGCCCGCTAGTTCTGTTCTAGTTCTGAATAAATCAACCTTCGGGGTAGGTACAAAGTTCAAACCTTTGTTTAATGCTAGAATTTCGGTTTGGCTCAAACTCCGGTTGCTTAGATTGATGATGTTGTTTGTCTTTTCAGGGGCCAGTTTCACTTTGTCTTGCTGGTCCCTGGGACGGGATCCCTGTGTAGTGGATTTTCCAAGGCATCCTCTTTTGGGCGCCACTGTACCTCTTTTCTCCTCCCCCTGTCCCTCCCGTGACCTCTGTCTAAAAAAGGCGGCGGGGGTTCGGGAAAGGACCATTGGGCTGGGTGTTGCAGGTAGGGTGCTTGATATTGTTGAGGAGGGCCATATTGATTTGGCCAACCCCATTGTTGGTTAAAGTAAGGCGGGTAAACGGGAGGAGCCGGTGGAAAATTCCATCCTCCTCGACGTTGCCCACGCCGCCCACGGCGATATCGTATGTTTCCTGAAGAGTTACTGTCACTGTCTGAGCTGATATTGCCCCCGGATGAGGTGTCAGAAGTGTTGGTGGAATTCTTTGCTACATAATCAGGTTTTGTGTAGGGATATATCCTTTCCAGGGAAAAACGATTCAGATCTTTTTGGAATTTGGCTATTTTTTGCTGAGTTAGGTATTCTTTATATTCATTCATGTTTTTGTTTACCTCCTCCAGTTTCTTTTTGAAGGAGAGAATACTCACACCTGACTTCAGGTTGTTCTCACTGGTTTTTATCTGGACCAGTAGGGTTTCAGAAAGCCTAGTGGCTGTTTTTATAATTAATATCAGCCAATCTCGAGTGCATTTCCATGCTATAAGTGACCAATCTTTACGAAACTCAAAGTCGTCAAGGAATATGCGGGGCTCATTAGTAACGAGTAGTCCGTTTGGTGCAGAGTTACTACGGAGGTATTCCGTGAGAACGGCTCCATGTAGTATAGTCTTAACTTGGGAGCGTTTTAATTCCACTAGGGTGTCCCAGTCCCCCAGTTGGGACAAACTCTTTGACAGAGCCGTGTCCCCAAGAAGTGAAGGGGCTGCGAGGATAGCTGATACTTCCTCGTCATTGAAGGAGAGACCATCTGCCATGGTGTGGGTGGGGGGAAAAAAAGAAAAGGAGGAGGGAAAAAAAGGATCTGAAGGTAGAAGACAGACGCGGGAACCGAAGTTCTAAGGGACGCAGACGAGGTAGGGGTGCTCACTGAGAAACAGCAAGCTATGACTCTCACAATCGAGAGATAAGGATAAGAAAGCTCTCGCAGCCGGGCGGCTGCTCTACTATCACATTACACAAGGGAGAGCGGATGGGAGCAAGGGGAAAAAAAAAAAAAAAAAAAAACGTACTCAGCTCCCACAAGAACACAATCACAAAAAAGGGGAGTACGGGGTTGTATATAAAGTGGGGGGGTCAGTAGTGTACTAATTGTGACGCTAGACCACTCGTAGTCCTCAACTAGAGGTGAAAATTGGGTGGGCTGTGTAGTGATGTTCGGTCTGGGGGGAAGGTGAGGAGTTGGGGAAAAAAACGAAAGGAAAGTTTCCTTTACGGACTAGGTGGTCTCACACACTATATAGTGTCATGCTTCATCATATGACCACCTAGCCCCACCCAGGTAGGACAGTGCCACCTGGGCGGACTCAACCTCACTGTTAAAAGAACAGGAGGGAGTGCGTAAATTAATCTTATTCCTGGAAATAGGGATCCAGCTATACTAGGGAAATAAAAACACCTACTCAGGTACCCGGGTAACTTTAATGGGGGTCCTGTGTGGTGTGGTTAAAAAGGATGGGGAACCAGTGTGAGAGCAATGACTCACAAGGTCACCTGTCTAAAATGGGGTAGCCGACATGTTTCTGCCCTTATGGTGGAGCTATGGAGAGTCTCTGGGCATTCATCAGGGCATTGGATCCCTGTAGTGATTCCTACTTAAACACTGCGAAAATAATCACATATGGAAGGGAGGGCCTACCTTAACCAAGAAAATATCTGGGGAGGACCTAAAGAAAAAGGGATGAAAACAGACCGAAACATAGTGAATAATAAAACACAGCACACCAATCCTCCTTTTTTCCTTTTCTTCTTTTTCTTCGTTCTTCTTTCTTTTTTCTTCTTTCTTCTTTTTTCTTCTTGTTCTTTCTCCTTTTTATCTCCTCCTCTCCATCTTGATCTATAATCTTTGCCTCTAATTTCCTTTTTTTTCCCTCTTTCCCTCTGTCCTTGGATCCCCTCTCTTTTTACTCCTCCCCCCCCCTTTTTTTTTTTTCCCTTGTTTTCCTTTCTCCTCACTCTCCTCTTCTCTTCCCCTCCCCTGCATTCCTTTAATCACCTTTATGATTATCGGTTTTCTCTCCTGTTCCTTCTCCCTTTTTCCCCTGGAACCTTAGAGTCTTACTATAAGGGGACGCTCCCTCTCCAGGATACCAGAGGCCAGTAGCCTCAACTGTGAGGGTAAGAAATTGTCTTCCCATCCTAATACGTACCGTGCATTACCTACCTCGATGCTATTGCGATTTAAAAATTTTGCAACCAGCACTTCTGCGGCGTGCATGAATTTTGACACGTGTGGATTGGTGTGCTGTGTTTTATTATTCACTATGTTTCGGTCTGTTTTCATCCCTTTTTCTTTAGGTCCTCCCCAGATATTTTCTTGGTTAAGGTAGGCCCTCCCTTCCATATGTGATTATTTTCGCAGTGTTTAAGTAGGAATCACTACAGGGATCCAATGCCCTGATGAATGCCCAGAGACTCTCCATAGCTCCACCATAAGGGCAGAAACATGTCGGCTACCCCATTTTAGACAGGTGACCTTGTGAGTCATTGCTCTCACACTGGTTCCCCATCCTTTTTAACCACACCACACAGGACCCCCATTAAAGTTACCCGGGTACCTGAGTAGGTGTTTTTATTTCCCTAGTATAGCTGGATCCCTATTTCCAGGAATAAGATTAATTTACGCACTCCCTCCTGTTCTTTTAACAGTGAGGTTGAGTCCGCCCAGGTGGCACTGTCCTACCTGGGTGGGGCTAGGTGGTCATATGATGAAGCATGACACTATATAGTGTGTGAGACCACCTAGTCCGTAAAGGAAACTTTCCTTTCGTTTTTTTCCCCAACTCCTCACCTTCCCCCCAGACCGAACATCACTACACAGCCCACCCAATTTTCACCTCTAGTTGAGGACTACGAGTGGTCTAGCGTCACAATTAGTACACTACTGACCCCCCCACTTTATATACAACCCCGTACTCCCCTTTTTTGTGATTGTGTTTGCTACTCCCACCACTTGAACTGTCCTCCCTGAGAGTGGCAAATTTGGTACTTCACTGCTCTTAACTGTTGAACGTGTGGCTCCCGTGTCAACCAAGAATGAGACACGATGACCCATTACTCTTCCCTCTACGTACGGACCCCTTTGATCAACTTCCAAGGATGCCGCAAGCACACAATCTCCTTCTTCTCCTGAACTTTCACTCTCCCATACGTTGTTTATTCCACTCTCACTGTGTAATGGGAACTGTTGTACGGTGCCATTTGTACTCATTACCTGACCCGAGACCTGTGGAGGAACCATCACTTGCTGCTGACTCATTGGTGCCAATGGTATTTGCATTTGCTGATTAGGTACCATAGGTAACTGCTGTTGCATTGGCTGCATTTGCGTCATCTGCATACGAGGCATCTGCATCTGCTGCGGCTGCATAGGTTGCAATCCCTGCAATTGATTTACAGTCTGAAAATTTGGGCTTGGACCTCTCAATTTCGGTCCCCTCATTGTCTGAAATGCATTGACATCATTGTTTTGCTGACCAACACCTACGCCTGCACCTGCACCTACACCTGCACCTACACCTGCACCTTCCTGCACCACCATCGGGCACTCGCGTTTCCAATGACCGACGATTCCGCACACGTGACACGGCATCACCTTCTTCATCGCCTCCACACCCGTCACAACAGTGTTCAAATCCGGACCATTATTCACAAAACCTCCTCTGCCTCTGCCTCTGGCCTGTGGCTGAAACGCCATGTTTCCCTGCAACTGCAACTGCGGTTGCGGTACCTGCTGTTGGAACCCTTGTATCCCTTGCAAGCCTTGCAGACCTTGCAGACCTTGCAAACCTGTTTGAGCTGCCTTAAGCTGCATCATCATCACCTTCTCTTTCAGCTTTTTCTGTTTTACCTCAATTTCGTCGCTACAGTATTTCGCATAAGTCAAGACCTCATCAATCGGTTTCGACTGCCAACAAATCAAATGCGACTTTATCATCTGACTTATCTCTGGCCTCAGCCCTTCCACAAATCTGAAGACAAAATGGAGCATGTCCTTCGCCTCTATTGTTTCCGTGCCACTGTAATTCTTGAACGCCTTCAACAACCTCTCATAGTAACTATGAATCGATTCTTTAGTCTCTTGGGCAGTTCGATCAATCTTCTGCCAATCCACGTTCTTCGCGGGTACCTTCGTTTTCAAATGCTCAATCACCTTATAGTACAAGCTCATCACCAAAGGTGACGGTGCACCTGTCTCCCTGTCCCTCTCTGGTTCACTTGTCGGCCAACCTACAGCTCTTTTGCAATCCTCCCACAAATCTGCCAGAACCACAATCTCAAAGAGAGTGTTCAGGTCTTCCCAGAGACATTTTGCAAGCTTCACAAACCTATCAGTCTGCTGATACCATTCAATCGGTTTCTCTCTTAGTTTGGGAAAATCATCCGTAAAGGACTGAATGTCGCTTCTGTGCCATGGTACATGTACTAATTTTCCCCCTGCTGTCTCCCTCATTGGTAACATTGTTACTGTATCACTACTCTGCGGTCTTTTCTCATTGTGTTCTGTAGCACTGTCCCTCCTCTTTTCCTTCCTCTTTACCCACCTGCTTTCCCATTTGTCTAAGCACCTCCACACTTGTGCACTCTGCAGCAATTCTCTAAGGTGTGTCTTCATGCCTGCTGACCTCATGTGTTCAAAATCTGTGGTCCCAAAATCTAACCTGTAGCTCCTGCTCAAGTGTTTCGTCTTGTCTATGTCAACCCCGTTTCTGTCAGCTGCTTCCTGCAAGCTCTTATGTATCTTGTTCACTTCCTTCGTAATCCTGGGACATAGATACCTCAGCTCTTCTTCCGTGTAGGACTCTAACCTGTTCACACCCATAGTCCCTTCCACCAATTCTTGTGCTTCCATGTTCAACCTGACCCTATTCATATAGTCTTCTCCTTTCCCACTAGCTGAATTTTGTGTGGAATTCAGACTGTTGAACCACTGTGTCAGCTGTTGCGCATTCACCCCCATCAGGGTAGCGTTCACATCGACTGCCATCGATGGCTGCGGCAGCTTTTCAGTGTATGATGTGAGAGGTATTATCAGTGGGGGGCTCGACCTCACCAGTGTTGACTGAGCACATATGGGACTAAACTCCATCAAGGACCCAGACCCAGTTGGCTGAGCCGCTATCGGAGTTATCCCTGGAGTGTTTTCTATGCACCTTCTTTCTGTCCCATTCTGCAGCATTGATCCCTGACTGTTCAGACCCGAATTAGGCTGACTATACAGAGGTACCGCTGGACCTACAGTAATGGGTAAGGATATCGCGTCTGGGTTCTGTCCATTCCCCATGTTCTGTGGCATGTTCATTCCCACACCATGGGTCATCACTGCCGGCATGCCCATCTGGCTCCCCGTCATTTGAGCATGTGCGTTTCCTCCCTGCATCTGCTTTTGAGGCATCAAAAACTGAGTTGATTCAGCTTGTGCCATTGTTTGGTTGTAACCATTCTGTACTCCCCTTACGGTTGGATCTAGAATCATTCCTGCACCGTTATCACTACTGTAGTACCCTGGTATCTGCGGCTGATAATTTTCTGCTGGTTTCAACACGGGCACATCTGGATATATTCTCCTAACCTGCGGTATCTGCGGGGTGAACAGCAGACTCGGGTCCTTTGGTCCCGATGATGCTCCTGAACTCTGAGTTTCATTGTTCTGTACCGGTGCCGGAGGGGCAGAACTGGTACTTGGACCTTGTCCATTCTCTGCATAGGGCGGTGGACGATCGTTCAGCAATTGCATTATCAACTCCTCATCCTCTAACTCCTCTTCTCTTCTCAACTTTTCCTCGTCCTCTCTATCCTTGGAACACTTTCTGTCTGTCTTACAGGTGGCTTTCTTACCTGTCTCTTCTCCTTCCTTAGTAATTGCGGGGAACAATTTTATCCCCTGCAATACATCTGACCTCCACACCTTCTGTGCATTATCCCACCTAGCATCCGCTAGTGTCTTTTCTACCTTCCTCATTCTGGTCTCGAACTTCTTTTGCTGTTGCTGTCTGGCCATTAGTTCCCAAATTGCTAGAGCCTCAAACTGTGCTGGCCTTGGAGGCACCTTCATGTCGTACATCGTGAATCTCAAATTCTCTAAAATCCTTATATTGAATGTCCCGTGTATCGGGAACGCTACGCTCCCATGTTTCTCTGTCCACTTGTGCCATTGCTTTAGCCAAAGACACGGAGCTACCCCCTTTTCTTCCATTACAATGTAAGCTGGTGTACCCTCGGGCGGCGTCTCTTCTCCTACGCTCGCTTTAATGTAAGACTCCCCCTTCATCGCGCTCCTGAATGCTTTAAAGAATTTCATTTTTCTCGTCTTTTATTTAACCAAGTCTATAATCAATAGGTAACTTTAATTCCACAAAATTTGTAATCAATAGGTGACTTTAATTCCCGGAATACTCTTCACCTGCCTTTCCCCTTCCAATCGAGTCCCACGGACTGCGTCCAATCCGTGTGCGACCCTTCTCTGCAACCAACCTATCCCAGCGCGGCTCTTAGTGACGTCACACTCACACACACTGCGGCTGACAAAGCCTCGCGGCTAGTCTTCCTTCACTCACCTCCTCTCGTAACAACTTCTGCATGTATCGCGAGCTACCAAAAAAATAAAACAGATCTGTCGGTTTACTACAGGAAGGGTAACACAATCGCTTCAGGACCTTAGGGACCTTTCACTAGCCTCGGGACCTTTCACTAGCCTCTGGCCGCTATTCCGTCTTTCTCAGTCCCCACATTCGCAAGCAAATCTGACCCGCAGACCTACTCTCAACTTGTCAATGATCTGTTCTAGTGCACTTAGAATCTTGTCAAAGCCCGAAGTCGAAGTTTCTTTCACTCCCTAACACACGTACCGACTCGTTGACCACGCCCGATCAACCTACTAAACCGCCCAGACCACAACATGGATCAACATACTCCGGAGTCTCTTGACCTCGCAGGGCCCGTCTCAACAACAACAACCACGTGGACCTTTTTATGCACAAAGCGCCACACGCACATGAAGTTCGACGACTTCCCTACTCTCACACTCGGAGCCGCACCTCCGCTAACTCTATGAAGTTCGACGACTTCTCTACTTCTACACTCAGAGTCGCACCTCCGCTATCCTTAAAAAGAAAATCCTCGCAACCTTTTCACACACCCTGCGGCAATAAGCTGTGCAAGCGCAAAACCCTAACTTCACTCATACCATCACTAGTACCGCCAGTGCTGATTCCACACCTCCGTTCTCTCCATCCGCAAGCTCCGAGATCCCGGGAAAGTCGCGGTGGACCTAGCCCATCATCATCTTGTCAATCCGTTCTACCCAAGAAAATCTAATTCAACTTTTCGAATGGGGTCTCAAAATGCGTAACCGTTAATTCGACACCATGTACTTTAATAGTACAGGGTCCCAAAAGACGAAACCATCCTCTGCTACCATCAACTGATAGAGCGGTCCGTACTAATAATTTTACCTGTTTTCGGACGCTCTTTAGGCCGATGAATCTTTTGACTAAGTGGGAACTCTCTGTACTCTTAATCGATCAATCTCATCAAAATCAATAATCAATAACGAACATAAGCAACCCCTTGAACGACATAACACTTTACAATTAATCCAGAATACATTTCGGCGAACCCTGACCTTTCAGTCAGGAATAACCACACCAGTTTATTGCAAAGTTAGTGAATTTATTTCCCTATATTAACAAAGCTAGCACAATATAAATGTGTCTCAACACCAAATGATAAACATATATGAACATTAATAGCTGTCCATAACGTCGAAACAAGTGTAATCTATGAAGCATTTGAATCACAAGGCATTCGATAATGGCAATGCAAATCACTAATACGATAATCTGTAATGAACTAATGGCATACATTTAGTCAGCATAACAAGATCTCAAATTGCATCGTGCGACAGATGGAAACCTCGTCTAACCTCAAATTAGCATCGGCATGTGGGACTTCATGCAAAAACAATTTAGCAACATTAATTTAGAAAAACTCCTAACTAGGGCTCTTACCAAAATCAGCAGTTGGTTACCTAAAAGAAACACAATGCAATTTTACAATTTCCTTTCATATTTACCAATTACGATCAGCATACAAGGAAGTCTTCGTCTCACAGGTACCGTTCTTCGGTCAGCATGGGTACCGCTTCTCGATCAGCATGGGACGGGACAAAGGGGCAGGGGTGAACAGGGCAATTGCCTCACAGCGGCAAGATAAAACTACTATTTCATGCAAAGGGATCAGATCAAAGTTACAGTCTCTAGGGCAAGAATCATTTAAAGTCTCTTTCTCTCGATTAGAGAAAGAATCAAAGTCTCTCAAAATGGCGTCGCAGCAAAGTGGGCCATAATAGCTACGAAGTCAAAATGGCGTAGTGTCTGGGTAATGGCCGATAATAGCCCAATGGCTGTAATGGCCCTTCTTCTCGTGCACCTGGTTTTTATAGACAACAGTTCGAGTCCTGTAGGGTCTCCATTGGAGGGTTCATAGGTTAGCTTCAAATTGACCAATCAAAAGCGACAGTTCTCAAGCTTTTACTTAAGCATACATTATCCTTGGAGATGGGTACGCAAGTTGCAACATTGTCTCCCAATTAGCTTACTCTCAGAGCCTCCATTGTCCGCACCTGCAAGTCGACCTTGAATTAAAGAGAAAATATGCCAGGCTGGCACTAACTTTAAGATAAGCATGTGAACAGTTTCTGTGGAAAAGTACAGCTTCAAGCAAAAATACACGTTTAATAGCACAGTGGAAAAATACGAGCATCTAAACCGTGAGACCGGGCAACTAGGCCAAAGCCTCCGCTAAAGTAATGCTAAGCTAGACATTTCAAACAAGCAAATCGTAGCACACGTTTATGATTATGTCGGATTAGTGCAATTCTAATTCACCACGTTATATAAAGCACGCGTATAAATGATGGCAAACTACTCTGAGGGCACATTTTGTCCCCGTACAATCTTAATTAGTTCGGTTAAAGTCACACATGATTATTTCAGCACTACGTTTAAGTGTTAATAAATCAAAACCTTCATTTTCTGCTTCATCATCACCCATCCCCTGATATCCACTATTTAACTGTTACATTTTGTCACCCATTTATTTTTTTATCTATGATTCAATCTTTACTCAACTCATCAACCCATTTACTCTCCCATCCATTTATCCACTCTGCCATCCATCCTTACACTATGCCATCCATCAGTCCTGCCATTTGTCTATCCATTCATCCTCTCGGCCTTCCATCTATCCACTCTACTATTCATCCATCCACTCTGATTTCCATCCATCCACATGGCCATCCATCCATCCTGCCATCCATCTACTCTGCCATCCATCCATTCATCAACACTGCTATCCATTCACTCATCCTACCACTCTGCCATCCATTCATGCATCCTTCCACCCACTCATCCATCCATCAGTTCCTTTACTCTGCCATCTTCTCATATGTCCATCAACCTATCCATGTATCCCCTTACCCTGCCATCCATCCATCCACCCACCCACCCATCCTTCCTCCCATCCATCCATCCACATCCATCCTTTTTCTCTGCTGTTGTATCCATTTATCCATTCATCCATCCATCCATCTATCCATCCCTTAACTCTCCCAACCTTTCAGATGTCCATCCACGTACCCATTCCTTTACTCTGCCATCCTTTCATGTATCCATTCACTTATCCATTCATCCACCCATCCATTCATCCATCCCTTAACTATGCCAACCTTTCAAATGTCCATCCACCTACCCATCCCTTTACTCTGCCATTCTTTCACCTACCCAGTCACCTATACAGTCACTCATCCTTTCACCCACTCATCCATCTACCCACTCTTTTATCCAGCATCTCATGCATCCATGCGTCCTTTCTTTTTTTCCCTTTTCTATGTACACTTAAGTTGTTTTTCTCTGCTCTCACTTACTCTTCTATTGTCGCAGTATTTCTTTATAGTTTTATTTATGTCTGCTGAGCTACAGACAGAAGAGGCTCACAAAGAACCCCACCCGTGCTGTACCTGCTAAAGCAGGGGTTAACAACGCCCCTGTACTAACAAATTACCTGTGCTAACCCTCTGGTAGCTTTGCGCAGAGCAGCCAGGCTTATCTAAAGGGCAATGTATAAAGTATTTGTGCAGCACAGTAAAAACACCACAAAAAGACTCCACACCAGGTTGGGAAAATAGAAAATTATGTTGTAAATCAATGTAGACCAAAGCAACGGTAATCTAATAAGTAGAAGTCAAGTTAGGAATTTTTTTAAAAAATGAACACAGTACTCTGATCCTGGTCGCAAGTGCAAGATGCGGGCTGCAGATGAATGATGGTTTGAGCGAAGCATCGATGCTGGACCCACAGTCAAGGTGATGCATCGATTTTCTTCATGCAGTGGTGTTGATGCGTCGGTTCCTAGAATGAAGGGCCGAGCTGAGATTGATAGTTTAGAAGTATGATACACCAGGTTTCTCTGTGCAGTTGAGGGATACACTCTAAGCTGCTGTGGTGGCTTTGCACAGTTCCTACTATCAGGCTGTGTGATGTGTTAATTTTGAGAGCAATGCAACAGTTCTGCTCCTGCAACAGGGTTGATGCGCTGGTTCTTCTCCAAGCAGACTGGAGATTTGTTGATTTCTTTGGTTCAAGTATCTGGGTCCACTTCCAGTGAACCAGGCACAGGAGCAGGGGTAGAGACTTTGATATCCATGAGTCTCAAGCTACAGGAGGCAAGCCAGCAAGCCCTTGAAGATCACTTCAGTTGCAAGGCAGAGTCCAGCTTTCCCAACGCAGGGCCAGAGATCAGCAGGCAGCACAGCAGAAAAACTGTTCTTCCAGGTCAGCAGCCCAGCAGTTCTTCTGAAAGAGTCCAGTTGTAGGTTCAGAAGGGTCTGATTTGGTGGGATCAGGGACCCAGTACTTATAGCCAGTACTGCCTTTGAAGTGGGGTTGAGTTCCAAGAAGGGTCTTTGAAGTGCACAGAGGTTCTTTCTTTCTAGCTCTGGCTCGAGACTATCAATAACGGGTAGTCAGCCCTTGTGTGGGGCCTGGCACTTCCTATTCATAAGTACATGTCAGCCCCACCGCCTTTATTGCTAAGGAAGAGCCATCAGAAATCAGATGAGTGCTCAGACACACCTAATCTTCTTGTGATTGTGGGTGTATATAGGGAATGCACAAAGTGTAGGTGTCACCCACCCCAGAGGTGTATTGGAGACAGACTGAGGCGCACAGAGCGGTAAGAGCAGAAAAATGCCCAATAAAATAGTAATGTTAAATACAACATTGCCAGAAAAGAGGATTTATCATTACCTTTCCATTGATGTGAAACATGATATAGCTGCTCCTTCTCAATTGGGATTTACAGCTTAAAAGTGTAGTAAGGAATTCGCAATGTTAACCTATGAGAGGAGTAGGCCTCACACTAGTGAAAAACAAATTTAGGTGTTTTTCAGTACTAGGACACGCAAAACTTAAACATACATGCCCAACCTTTTATTTACACAGCACCCTGTCATTTGTGCTACATAGGGCCTACCTTAGGGGTGGCTTATGTGTAATAAAAGGGAGGTTTAGAGCTTGGCAAAGAGTTTTAATTGCCACCTTGAGGAAGAACCCAGTGAGGCCTAGGAATGCTCTGACCTCAGTCTGGGTTTTAAGGGGCTCCCAGGCCATGATATTTTCTTTCTTGGCCTGGAGAGCTGCACCTTACCCCTGCCCACCAGTTATCCCAAGTACAACATAGACCTCTGGCCTGGAAAGTCAGGCCTACCTGTTGCAGAGCCTGAAGCACTTCCTGGAGGTGAAGAAGGTAGTCTTTCCAGCTACTACTGAAGACAGATATGTCATCTAAATAGGCAGCACTGAAGGCATCCATACCAGCAAGGACCTGGTTCACCAACCTCTGGAAGGTAGCAGGGGCATTTTTGAGTCCAAAGGGAATCACTCTAAACGGGCAATACCCCTCTGGAGTGAGTCCAAGGGGCATCACTCAAAACTGATAGTGGCCTTCTGGAATAGAGAAGCTTGGCCTCTCCTTTACACCTGTTAGAGTGATCTGCCATTACTCTGATGTGAGATCAAAGATACTTAAGTACTGGATGGCCCCTAACCTGTCAATAAGCTCATCAGCCTGGGGGATGTGATGAGCATCTGTCTTTGTTACTGTGTTGAGCCCTCTATAATCCATACAGAACCAGAATTCAGGTGTGGTGCCCAGTGGGGAAGCGTTTGGTGCCAGAACCACAAGACTGAACCAGGGGCCACTGGAGGGTTCTATCACCCAACTCTAGCTTTTTGAAAACCTCTTTATTAATGCTAGCTCTCACCTTGTCAGACAACCGGTAAGATTTGTACTTGACAGGAAGGTTGCCTCCTGTGTCAACATCATGGGTACACAGGTAGGTAGTCCCAGGGATGAGGGAAAACAGTAAGACATACTGTCCCAGTACTTGGTGGCAGTCCCTCTTCTGTTCATGAGTCAGACTGGTCGAAGGGATCACTCCCTCAAAAGACCCATCTTTCACCTTGGAGACTAAGAGGTCAGGGGGAGGTTCACTTTCCATTTTTTCTTTTCCATCTGTCACCAAAAGCATGGTGAGCTCAGTCCTCTCAAAGTGGGGTTTGAGTAATGGAGCACCCTGCGGGGATGTCTAGGAGTATTGAGGTGCAGCAGGCATGTGACCTCACCCTTCCTTGCAGCTACCTCAAGGGGCCCAGACCAGCGGTCCTGGAGGGCCCTGGCTCCACAGGCACCTTCGCCCACACTTTCTGCCCAGGCTGCAATTTCACAGTGGTAGAATTCTGGTCATACCACTTTCTGACTGGTTTCTTGTCTGAAGCTTGCTTCCACAACTTAGCCATTTGGTGTTTGAAGGCCAGCATATATCCACTACATCCTAGGTAATCTTCCTGGGAGGTTTCTCCCACCCTTCTTTCATCAAACTCAAAGGTCCTCTGACAGGGTGCCCATACTGACGCTCAAAGGGGCAAAAGCCCACTCCCTTCTGTGATACCTGTCTGTAAGCAAAAAAAGGCATGGCAAGAGGATGACCCACTTACGCCTCAAGGCCCCAAGCAGGCCTTTAATCATTCCTATCAGGGTATTGTTGAGCCTCTCAACAAGCTCATTCATTAGTGGATGGTAAGAAGTGGAGAACCTTTAGATTACCCCACACACCTTCCACATTGACTGCATGTAAGCAGGCATGAAGTTAGTGTCCATGTCAAACCCCACTTACTTTGGGAAATCCACTAAGGTTAAAATCCCCATCAGGACCTTTGCCACTGAAGGTGCACTCACAGTCCTCAGAGGGATTGCCACAGGGTACCTAGTGGCATGATCCACCAGAACCAGGTTACACCTGTTTCTGAAGCAATATGGGGATTAATAGTGGACCCAAAGATGTCAATTTACACCCTCTCACAGAGTGTGCCAACAACAGGCAAGGGGTTATCTGGGGCTTCTGCTCTGCTCTACCTTCCCACTGGCCTGGCAGGTCACAAAAGTCCTACAGAATACATCTGAGTAAGTCTTGATTCTAGGCCAAGAGAAGTTGGGAAGAAGCCTTGCAAAGGTCTTGTCTTGGCCCAATGTACTCTGCCAGGGGACTTCCGTGAGCCAGCTCCAGTAGGAAGGCCCTGTAGCATTGGGGGACCCTTGTTGTCCCATTGTCCTCTTGGTACATGTGATGACTACCAGTGGCATCACCTGCTGCTTCGGCTTTGGCCTGTTGCCTCATGGACTCAAGGGTTGAGCACTCCCATTGTGCCCTACAGAACTCCTCCTTGCTGGGTCCTCCTTCCACATCCCATCCAGCATGCTCTGGCAGGTCAGTAAGGGGAGCAATGCCCTCCTCAGTGGGCTCTGGGGCAGCAACCACAGGTGCCCCATCCACCTTACTGGTAGGACATTCAGGTGCTGGTTTCCCACACCCTCTGCCTTTCCCATTCTTAGCAGCTGCCTGGGTATTTTTTATGGGCTCCAGCACTTTCTGACTCCTATCTGGGGCAGCCATGGACCCTGTGGTCTCACAGATCCACTCATGTTATCCCAAAATCTCCACACATGAGCCTTGAGCTCCACTACCTTCCAGGCAGTCTGCTCAAGGTCATTACCTGACAGTCTACAGGCATGGCAGGACTCACTGCAACTTTCAGAAGACCTGAAACCGCCCTCCCTCTCAAATGAAACAAGGCCACTGGCTCTCTCTGTTGTTAGTCACCACAACCTGGTGGAATACATTCAGTATCACCTGCTTTGGGGACACCAGCTGACTCCTTACTATAGTCATGCTGACTCCTTACTATAGTCATGCTGGCACCTTTGTCCCTCACAGCATCAACACCTTGCCCATTGATGGTGACCCATTGCCTATACTTCATAGTATTGGAGGGCACATGGATCTTAGAAACCATCTCACAGTCACCAATGGACACTATGGTATCCTCACTATTCACGCCCCTTCCCCAATAACTGGGACAAACTCTTCCCCCAGCAATACTCTTGTCACGCATGGAACCTTTCCTCTAGTGGGAGGTTGTGCTCTTTTTGGGTACTTGGAATCACATTGTAGTGTCCAACCTCAAAGCACTCATAGCACTTGGGAGTTTTGGGCTGCTGACTTTTGTCAGGGTAGTTTTTCTTGTGGTGGCCAGATTGGGAAGTGGACCCTTTTTCCTGTGAGTTATTTTGGGGGCCTTTAGATAACTACTTCCTTTTATCGCCCCCTCTTTGTTCTAGTGGGAACCCAGACCACCCTTTTGGGAGTGCCCCCCAGATACCTTCATGAACACTCTGGTGCTAACCCAGATGTCTGCCTCGTTACCAAGCTTCCCGGGGTCAGAAAAAGTACTTACTATCAGCCAGCTCTTAGCACAACTCTGGAAAATAAATATCAAGCATATGCTCGTTCACAATCAAGCTGTACATTCCTGAATATTCACCTACCTTGCTGCCACTCAACCAGCACTTCAGAGACTTGGTGGCATAATCCAATAAATCAACCCATGTCTGTGATGAGATTGTGTGGCTGCCCCTGAACTGTTGCTTATACTCCTCAGAAGTCAGTCCAAACTTACTGACTAAGATGACCTTTATTGCAGTGTAGCATGTCTGGTCCCCACCTCTAGTGTAATTATATGTCCCTCCCCAGTGTGGGCATGTACCTCCATAGAGTACCACCCCAGGACTCTCCGGGAACATTGTGCATTCTTAAGCCACTTCATAGGCTGCAAACAGCCTGTCTATCTCATTCCGCCACATAACTGGGCACCAAGTCTTTGGGTATACAGATCCTTGTCTCACTAGTGGACACTGCAGGTATACTGCAATCATTACTGCTGAACTCCACCAGAAGTGCTTTGATGTCCAGCTCTCTGAGGCGCAGCTCATGGGACATTTTCCTCTCCTCAAGAGCCAACCTCCTTTCCTCTAGAGCTTGTTCATTCTCCACTTACAGTTTGGTAAACTTTTCACCTGCTCTAACTTGGCAAGCTCTAGCTTCAGCTTTCTCTTTTTCTTCCTGTCTGCTAGTGCCTCTAAAGACAGGTTCCTTGATGAGATGCTGCTCCCTGCTCTGGGAACCACTATTGCTTCCAGTGAGTTGTTGCCCCCCTCCACAGGCAGTCCCAGTATCCACATTAGCCTCCAGGATCCGCTCCTTACCCTCCTCCACAATTTCTTGGTCTTCTTCTTCTGGGGTCTCTGCTCCTGCTTTATGGACCTCTGCCAGGCTCTCAAAGCCTTCTGCAGCTCCACCTTCTGGGTGAAGCCATTAGTAGACACTTGAAATTCCTTGAAAAGTTCTTTGGGTTGGACCACATTGTAGGTCTCCAACTTGGCCAGCACAAAATCAATTACTGCATGTTCAGGTGCTGCTTTTCCAGATAGAGTCATGGCTTTAGCAAAAAATCAGAAAGCCAATTAGGGAGAATTGAAAGCCTGTGCCTTTTCTCCATCCGACTGTGCAATACAGATGGGTTGGAGACATCTAAGTGCATATGTTGATTTGGCCGTCCTAAGACGTCCAGCCAAACCAACATGCAAACTTAGAGTGCCCACCACTCCTCCTCTCCCCTTCTGCTCTCTATTAAGGATGGCCCTAACCTGGGCAGACAATGGTGACTCGGCTCACAGTGAAAAATAAAATAATAACATTGTTTTATTAGCATTTATTTTTCAAATACTGGCTGTGACCAGTGGGACAATGCGCCTCCACCATTTCAGAGGAGCCGCTGGTGATAGTATAGAGTAATAGTGAACAGTGAGTTACTAAATGGTATTGCACAAGCACACTTCCTGTCCTCACAGCTGATCAACAATGTTAGAAATTGCATTTCTGGTTGTCAGAGTATGCTCCCTCGTCAAACAGAAACCACAACTCTGGTCGGGGAGTCAGATACACACTAAAAGGTAAACTATGTGTATGCTCACCTTCTGCTAGCTTGTCACAGAGCATTCAGGCTTATCAAAAGGGCAATGTGTAAAGTACTTGTGCAATACAACCCAAAGTAACACAATGAAAACAATGAAAAAGTCTCAACACAAGTTTTTAAAAAAATAGTCAACAGTTCTGTAAATAAATTAGGACCAAAAATGACAACGATCCAATAAGTAGAAGTTGAGTTATGAATTTTTAAAGGAGAAAAAGAGTTCTAGCGCTTAGAAGTAATAAGCACCAATGGGAGATATCAGGTTGCACTGGACTGGGCAAAGTCAACAGTTGAGGCTAACTGCAATGGAGCACAGGCTGGGGACAAGAGCCATGCAGGCCCGGTGAATAGAGTACCTCGATCCTGTTCACAACAGCGAGATGTGAGGTGCAGATGAACAATGCGTCAAGCGTTTTTCTTCACACAGTGGTGGCTATGTGTCAGTTCCGAGGACGAAGCCTGGAGCTGAGATGCGTTGGTTCTGAAGTGCGATGCGCCGTTTCTCTGCGTAGTTGAGGGGATGCATCGATCTCTTTGAGCTACTGCGAAGGCGATGAATAGTTCCGACCATCAGGCTCTAAAAGGCAGTGTGTTGGTTCTGAGAGTGATGCACCTGTTCTGCTCCCACAACAGGAATGATGCGCTTCTTCTGCTCCAAGCAGACTGGAGATGCATTGATTACTTTGGAGCAAGTATCTGGGTCCACTTCTAGTGAACGAAGCACAGCAGTAGGGGTAGAGACTTTAATATCTCTTAGTCTCAAGCACAGACGACAAGCCAACAAGACCTTGCAGATCACTTCAGTTGCAAGGCAGAGTCCAGCCGGGTCAGTGAGCAGCAGACAGCAGGGCAGCACAGCAGAGAAGCAGTCCTTCCAGGTCAGCAGTCCAGCAGAGTAACAGTCCTCGATTGAGTACAGCAGTTCTTCTGACATTGTCCAGTTGTAGGCCCAGAAGTGTCTGATTTGGTGGGGTCAGAGACACAGTACTTATACCCAGCTGTACCTTTGAAGTGGTGGTGACTTCAAAGAAGGGTATTTGAAGTACAGAAAGGTACTTTCTTCTTAGCCCTGGCTCCATAATATCAGTAGGAGTAATCAATCCTTTGTGTGGAGACAGGCACTGCCTATTCAGCTGTGTGAGCCCCTCCTACCCTTCCAGCCTAGGAAAAGTCATCAGAGTGCAGATGAGTACTCAGACACACCAAATCCTCCTGTGTTCGTGGCTGTCTAGAGGGAATGCACAAAGACCTATATTAGGGGCAGGCTGCAGGCACGCAGAGCTGTAAGAGCAGAAAAAAAAACACTTTCTAAAATTGGCATTTTTAAAATAATAATGTTAAATTCGACTTTACCAGTAAAGAGGATTTATCATCACCATTCCAATTATATGAAAACATGACATAACTACTACTTCTCTATCAGTAAATGCAGCTTAAAAGTGTAATAAGGAATTCTCAAAGTTAACCTGTGAGACAAGTATGCCTCACAGTACTAAGAAATTAATGTAGTTGTTTTCTCGACTAGCACATGCAAAACTTAAAAGCACCTTTTACTTGCAGAGCACCCTTCCCTGTGTGCTATCTAGGGCCTACCTTAGGGGTCACCGATGTATAATAAAAGGGGAACCCTCCCCTTAGAGCTACCTAGGGCCTGCCTTAGGGGTCACTTATGTATAATAGAAGGGGAGTTTAGGGCTTGGCAAAGGGTTTTAAATGCCAATCCGAAGTGGCAGGAAAAACTGCACTTACATGCTCTGCAGTGACAGGCCTGAGACATGTTTACAGGGCTACTTGTGAGAGTGGCACAAGCAGTGCTGCAGGCCCACTAGTAGCATTCAATTTATAGGCCCTCGGTATGGGTATACCACTTTACGAGGGACTTGCATCTAAATAAAAAAATGCCAATTGTGTATACACTAAAGTTACTATGTTAGGGGAGAAACACAGGCACGTTAGCACTGGTAAGCAGTGATAAAGTGATGTTAGGGTCCTAAGACGAGCAAAAAGATTCAGCAAAAAAAGGTGAGACAAGTAGGCAAAAATTTTGGGGGAAGACCACACACCAAGGCTGACAGATCTAACAGCCTCCTTTAGATAGCACAGTGTCCAATGCTGCCTACAGATCCGCTGAGCCACATTTAACATTTGAAATGAAGAAGACAGAATGCCAAGACAATTATTGTGTTTCAGCTGTCTAGTTGCTGAACTACCATGCTTTGTCCTACCATACTTCTGTCTCAGGGTTTTACATATACAACTTGGGCACTCTTGAAAGGAAGGGAGCCACATCACAAGACGATTGTATACCTACTGTCTGGTTGCCGAAGAACATTGCTCTTTTCCTAATACAGTTCTGTTTCTGGTTTCATTCCAGATAGAGGGGCAGACTCAAACTGGATTTTAGTGTTTAATCTCAGAGCACACTAGGATTATCATAGTACACTGCCCACACAGAACCCAAGCCATCAGAGCCTAAGTGTAGTATGGCCGAAGACTTTCACTGTTTTACAAATGCCCAAAGTGGTAGGGTTGGTCCCGGAACTTTAACCTGGTGGTGTCCAGGCATCATTCCCACCCACTCGCTAGTGCCGAGCATAAGTGTGGAATCTCTAGCCCCCCACTTTCGAACTCTTCCTGAAAGTGAGAAAGATCAGAAGCAAATTTCTACCTTCTGTGTGTAACCTGAGAGGAGCCCTGAAGGACTGTACCCAGGATAAAGACATGGACTCCAAGGGTCCTAACACTGACCTTCTGTTCAACCTACAGGGATAAAACAAGATACAAGAAGTAACCAGCTGACCAGTGGTAGCTGGACCTGGACTGATCGTGTTGTTGGCCTTTGTCTGACACCCTGTGAGTCTTTCAAGTCCCTTCTCTAAGCTCCTGGATAGCTTTAGAAATGCTTTAGAAATGTACTAGGACTAAGGGCCTAATTTAGAACTTGGCGGACGGGTTACTCCATCAAGTGGTGATGGCTGTCCCATCCGCCGAAATCTAGGTCCCATTGGATATAATGGGATTTAGATTTCGGCAGACGTGATATCCATCACCGTTGTGACAGAGTAACGCATCCATCAAGTTCCAACTCAGGCCCTAACTAATGAGGTGAAATCTTTGACCAGGATGAACCTGGTCCAACTCACGTTCCATTGAGGTCAGCATCAAATTGCACCTACGTCCTGGTCTTCTGCAACCTTTGACTATAATTGGTGCTTTGTGCTTTTTTACACTATGTTTACTTAAACCTTTTCAAATTCATATCTCTAGTTTCCCTTATTAGATTTTTGTCATTTTGGTGTTGTTCTACTTTTTCTATTTGTTTTTCATTGTTTTACATTTTGACTTTATTTCTGTTTAGTACTCTTTAAATACTTTCACATGTCTGCTCTGGGCCTTTACCACTGTGGGGCTGAGGTTAATGTTATGGCTTTGAGAAATCACAGTGTCAAGAGCTTTGATCATTTCCTGAGTTGGGTAGCCATCCACCCCAAATAATAATCCAATTTTTTGCAGTAACTTTCCTAGAACCAATGATGTTATAGGCCAAGGAGTTTTTTTAGAATATTTTTCAGGCTCCCTAGGTAGCAAATGTAAAACTAGGTATCACTAGCAAGCATCTGAAATGATTGATGTGTTGTCATTTCTAGAGCCCCACATACGGTTAGTGAACTGTGAGAGTGAGAGAAGTATATCTGCATTAAACTTCACAAACCATTATCCAATAGATTCTGATTGGTTTATAGTGATTTTAAGTGAACAACAGTTTTGAGCGAACAATCTTGTGAGGTGATAAGCATTTTTTCCAGGTTTACCATGTTAGAGTCTACAGAATGTTAGTGCTGTGTGGTGGTCCACATCGCGGGGTACGAGGAGGTCCTGATATTCTGTGTATAGGTTGTTGTTTTGCACATAATCTTGGAATTATCAGAGTGTTTCCTCTTGTAGAATTTGTGTTTGTTACAGGATGTTTGAGATAGGCTGGAGGCTGCCAAGTACCTTTGGATCTCCGTTTGTGTTTTTTTATTTTTATTTCAGCAAGTGGGTTGTTATTTGCTTCTATCCTGAAGTCATAATGTAAAGAATGGATTTGTTTAAGAAGTGAGTCAAGCAGGTCGCAATTGCAAAGATTAACTTGACCCGTTATATAGACAGTTTGTAATGTATTGTACTGAAGCATTTATATAGCACTTTGTACCCCTAAATGAAGGAGGGGTGAGTGAATTTTCAAATGGGTAGCATGCCACATTGAAGGGAAGTGTGAAGTTACCAATGTTGGGATTGTTGTGATTCTAGGTAGGAAGAGTTTTTGTGTTTTGGTGACTAACCATAGAGGTGCTCCTATCTTGACTTGGGATGCAGTAGCTGGCAGTGTGATAAAGGACATGACAGTGATAGGCATGTAAATTATAGTTATTTAGGACTAAAACATAAAGGCAGCTACCCTGCTTCGGCCAAGCCAGAGGGATAGAGGGATTACTGTGTGAATGTAAATCAAAAATAGGAAACAATCAAACAAGTTCAAGTACTGCATATAGCACTATTTGAAAAGACACAGATGACATCAAAGGAGTACAATTATGCTACTGGTCGAAAATGGGAGTTGGTGACATTAGCCATGCACCTTTTTTTTAACATGGGTATGGTTTTGTATCTCAGTCCCCTCTCATTCGCCCAAAGGCTCTTAAATACAGACAGACATCAGTTGGGCGAGTCCCAGTCCAGTCATGGCTCACATCCTAGCTAGAACTGCCCCCTGCACATGTGAGGGGGTGAGCGGAGGCGGTTGGTAAGTTACTGCTACATTGACAGCACAAAAACAAGTCAATGCACTACATTTTACTCTTCTGTCTTCCCCCTCCTGTTGAGCCCAATACTTTTTCTTACATTCCAGAGAGATTTCATCCTTTTTTACATGAGGAGTCATGTTCATGCCCTTTTAGTATTTCTTACCACACAACCTCCGCTTTCATTATTAAGGGAGAAAAGCTCTCAGAGTGCCACCAGGGGTTAAAAAAAGACATTAAGGGCAGTTTAGGAGACCAGGGTAGGGTAGAACAGTAGGGGGTGGTACAGTGGAGCCTAGGGTGAGAGGAAGGAGGAGGCAACTTTGACCTTCTTTATCATGATAGCTTTTAATAGTTTTATCTAGTGAGTGAATTCATTGGGATTTAGGCTTGCAGTATTTATCAGTAATTTGAGAAGGGCGGTTGAATGTATTTGAATAGGTTAGTACAGCAGCGGATAAACTGTATAATGTTATTAAAGTGTGCTTGTATTGCAAAGTCTGTAAAGTTTTTCCTTTTCTTTTGTGCTAGAAGGTTACCGTCTCTGAATGCAGGAGCAGTTTGCGGCATGTTTAAAGGGGACGGCGGGGGAGTAAATTTGCAACAAAAAAAAACATTTACCTGAATCGTCGCCGCCACCACTGCGCCGCTTCTCTTGGCTTCACTGCAGCTGCAGGCACAGGCTCCCAGCCAGGCTAGCAGCCAATCTGAGCGCTGCCCTCCTGCTGCTGGCAGCATGACAAGAGCATTCAGATTGGTCGGAGAACCCAGCCAGGGTGCTCCAAAGCAGAGTGGGAGTCTCTGCCTGCTGTCGGGTTGGAGAGAGCCTAGTGCGCATGTGTGTTTGGCTGACACGATATGGCCAGCCAAACATACATGGGCACTGAGGGGGAGCGCTGTGCACTTCCCCTTCGTGCTCGTCACAGCACCATGGTCCCTCCCCTTTTACTATAGAACGATAATAAACTTATTTTATTATCGTTTCATAGTAAAACATTTGCTGCTGCTGGTGGTGGTGGGGGGGGGACGCTCCTCCGCCCTAGCGAAGGAGCCATGCCTGTCTGAATGGTGAATGACTGATGACTGAGTTGTTTTTTTTTGTGTTGTAAGCAGCCTGCCATGGGGCATATGCTGGTAAAGTAGAGGGTCAATGTTCAGTGTGTCAGTGCAATGTTGGCTGGGAATCGTGGAGTTCTGATGTTTTAAACTGAAATAATGTTGTAATAATACCAATAGTAATAACATCAATAATAAAACAATAGTAATAATATAAGCTTTATTTAGCCTCTTCTAACAGGCTTGCCTTATCATCACTCTGTAAAGCACTAGTGTGAGTGTGGTAGACATCCTCTGGCTAGCTTGCTGTCCAGACAGAATCCTTGGAACTAACGTCGAGATGTGCTATTAACTTTTGTAAACTGTTGTGTCATTTGACATTGTCAGATTTGCGAATGGGAATGCACTTTACTAGATGACATACAGAATTATACGTCGCATCCCAAATTGCACATTCACAGAATGCCGTGAAATGACCTGCGTAATTAATATTAATTGGGCAGGTGACAATTTGTGCCCTTCTGTGATTCACCTCTTAAACAGGATTGGAGGCCTGCATGGGACAGCAGATATCCATACCTACATTTTCTTTCGCAAATGGAAAAAAAATCTCTTTTAACCGGAGTCCATGTCCATTACAGGCACAGATGCTGCTATAAAATATGTTTCCGATTTAGTAAGACATTGGGAGGAACAGGCGTTGAGCCTCTGGTCTGTTTCTTGCTTATCCCTACCCCCCTCACTCCGGAGCCATCAACACAATTGCCGAAGAGGAAGCTATCCCCAACGAGACAGCGTCTCTATTGCAGCCCAACTCGAGATTCGTAACTGAACAATGGCATGAGGTTGCAATTTTCCAAAGAGTAAATAAGGGAGTGGTGTCCCTTTCATGTATCCTCCTATTCAGAATTCAGAAATGATTGCAAAAGACCTTTTACAAGTCAGAAAGACGTTTCTGATTTCTTAAAGCAGGTCTTCAAACTGTGGTGTGTGGCCCTGGAGTCCGCGGCGGTATTTTTCAGGAGAGAGTAAATGCCTCAGTAAGCACTTGTAAATGAACATGGTCTGGAAGCATGACTTTTTAAAAAGGTTTTCGCATATCCAGGTCGTCTTCATTTGCGTGCAGCAATTGAAGTTAGGGATGTCACTTTTCGCAGGGAAAAATGCTGTCCATCTCTTCACGTTTTACGATTCTGCATAGACCCAGATAATGTCAAGTAGAACTTTATATCAACTCCTGTGTATCTATTCTTAACAAGTCTTTTCTGTTTTTGTTTATTTTAATTATCGGCCAGGTGCCATTAGGCCATCTGTAAAGTGTTTTCTTCCAACATTTGCTGTTTAAAGTATGTCCTGATAACAGGACAAAAATACTGGCCGTAGGTGATTTTTCTAATTTTTGTACCTGACATTAAAGTGCCAGCAAGGGTGATCCTGAGCCCTGTGGTGGCAGGATCAACGATATGGCTAAAAACAACAAAATATTCAATAAGTATTGTGTTGTTTTTTTCACCTTCCCATCACTTGCATATGAAATACTGCACACACCACAAATGAAAAACGAATACAAATTAAACTGTTTGTAGGGAGATGCACTTTTTTACATTATGAAACATCAGTTTGGTTAATGTGATCACAGCAGATGTCTTTTTGTGGGACCAGAGAGTCACAGAATTGAATCCCGCGTGGTGCAGTGTAAAAGAGTGACTTGTATATTTATGGGTCTATGAGGTCCCAGCAAGTAGCAGAAAACACTGTGAATATTTGTCATTATTTTAAATTGTATTACACACAGTATAAGATAGGCTGCCACACAGTGTTTTCGTGTGTCTGATAAAACAAGCGCTTTTCAAGAATACATATTAGTAATAGCTAACTAGGCTGTACCTATTGCAGACATTTTTAAGTCAATTAAAATAATACTTTCCACAACTTAGCACTCTTACATTATCTCTCAAAAATAATAAGTGTTTGCTTTTATGATGCTTTAAGTGACTCCCTAAATTAAACCACTTTAGGAACGCCAGCTCTGCCAGCACCCTCCGAGTACTTCAGGCCACCATTAGCAAGTCAGGGATGTTAGTTTTTAACAGAATGTATGGGAACTGTTTTTGTTAAAACTAAAAACACCTTGGTTTCCATACACCTGTCCAACTTTGATGTATGTTTAAATGCAGATCTACCCTTGGAGTAGAGGGGGTGGCATGAAGGTGGCCAAAAGGGCCATGTTCAGAGCCCTGATCGCACTGACCTCTGGGGCCTCAGTGTAAAATGGTAGGAGAAAGCAGAAGGGAGCAAAATACACGGAAAATGTCAAAGAAATGGCCTGGATAGTGGCTCTCTGAGGGGGTCTAATATTTCCTTTATAAATGGATAAGCATAGCTTTCTTACTTCCTCAAAGAGATGTCCTAAAGAGTGTGAGTTGATAAATGTGGACTCACTTTGCTTTTAAAGTGCCATCACTACCATTAGTGCAGCAGGTGCTTTGGCACTGGGGCATTGGCATAAGTGACCACTGCACCCCAATTAAGGAAATGCTACTAGCAAAAAGGGTGTGGGGAGCCAATTTCCTTGTTAGAATTGAAGCCCAAGTCCCATTGCTGCACAGGGAACAAGTCACAACTAATAGTGTGGTGAAATGTAGGGCCTTTACCCATTTTTTAACACAATGGGACAGATATCCTGATTGGGCTTCAGGCCTAGGGGTCATGGTCCAGCAATGTAGGCAGAGGAGTAGGCATTATTGGTGCTGCAGGTGCATCAGCCCTGGAGCCCAAGGGTATGAGAGCCCAACTGACCCCCTATTATGGCTGTTTCAACATCATTAATTGCTTGTATTAGGGCTCATTGCACTCTTGCTGTATCAGTGTTGCTTTCGGCATTGAACCAATGGCCAAAATAGTAAAACATTGAAGCAGAGGAGGCAACTTAGTTTAGGCCTCGGAGAGATGAAAGGAAGGAGAATGGAGCAGTTTAACAAAGGGAAGAGGAGACTGCCTGCTTTACATGGATTTAGCTCTTATTAGTGAGTGTTAGCAATGGGGTTTCTAGTTGGCAGTGGTTTGCACCCTGTCCAAGTAGGGATCCTCATATTAGACAGGGTAAGGGTTTCACACAGCTAAGATAACCTCTGCTCACTCCCTTGGTAGCTTGGCTCAAGAAGTTAGGCTTATCTCAGACACAATGTGTAAAGTATTTGTACACACACAGAGTAACACAGTAAAATACCACAAAAGTATTCCACGCCAGTTTACAAAAATAGCCAATATTTATCTGAGTAAAACAAGACCAAAACAACAAAAATACAACATACCCAAGTAAAGATATGATTTTTTAAAGACTAAGGGGGTTATTCTAACTTTGGAGGAGTGTTAATCCGTCCCAAAAGTGACGGTAAAGTGACGGATATAACACCAGCCGTATTACGAGTTCCATATGATATAATGGACTCGTAATACGGCTGGTGGTAAATCCGTCACTTTTCCGTCACTTTTGGGACGGATTAACACCTCCTCCAAAGTTAGAATAACCCCCTAAATGTAGTACAGTGCTTAGAAATGTAATAGCTCCAACTGGGGCTATTGAATGGCTTGATGGAGTCACTTACAGCAGTCTGGCACAACCCATGAGGGAGCACAGCCGACCACGAAATCATGTAGGCCCCGGTTACAGTACCTTGGAAAACGAGGAGGAAACAAAGACGTTGCACTGAGTCAGGGAGATACAGCGTCACTGGAGCTGGGGCAGTGTCAGTTCCTTACTGCCACCGGGGAGTTGAGGTGTTGTTCCTTGCTGCTAGGCAGGGGAGGTGAGGTGTTGGTTCCTTATGGTTGCAGAGGAGGTGATGCGGCGTTGGCAGAAAGGCATCGGTTCCTTACAAGTTTGAGTTTAAAGGTTTTATAAAGCGCATGCCTACCCGAAGGCCTCCCAGCGCTAGAGCGGAGACAGAGCAGACTGCAAGGAAGAGGCTTCTACTGTGAACAACAGAGTCTTCAAATTCCTACAGAAAGAGAGTTCTTGGCTATGTTGTCGGAGCTCCAAGAGAAGGGAGTTCCAGAGATTTGCAGCTTTATATCCCAAGGATCTGCCCCCCCACTTTGCTTTCTTCATCCGAGGGACCTTAATCAGGGAGGCTGTCGAGGATCTGAGACACCTGTGAGGGATATAAGGTGTTGTGGTATGCCTAAGAAAGGCCGGGCCCCTAATGTGCAAAGTACAAAGGGCTTTAGAAATTGATGCCTTGTTCCACAGGGAGCCAGTGGAGAGAGGCTAAAGTGGATTTCACGGACAGGTGTCTAGCAATATTCATAAGCAGGCTTGCAGCGGCATTCTGCTCCACCTGTAGTCTCTTTAATACGTATCAAGGTGAGCTCAGATAAAGGACATTCCCGTAATCCGTTTGTGAAATTATAAGAGCTTGAGTGATGAGTCTTTTGACCAAAAATGGAAGTAGCTTAAAAACTTTCCTAAGAAGTCTTCATAAACTGAAACAGGTGGCAGCCAACTTTTTAGATTGGTAGTTCATGGTAAGACGGGACAAGGCGGAGGGGTCAATGAATCCAGTAGGTCCAGACGTGAGGCGTCGATTTTGCTATGTCGTGATCATACTACAGGGCCACAGGTGCTGTGATGGAGTCGGATGCCACGGATGTCGGTGACACGTCACTCTGGACTTATGCTGTGGCAGGACTTCGGAGGCCTGCAGCGGCATCAGGCCTTCGTTGTTGGCTGGGGTCATTTCACTCACGGCTCCAGTGCAGGTACAGGGTCAGAGAGCGGCATTGGTTCCGAAGTCGTTCTGGAAGTTGATGCACTAGTTTCTTGCTTGTTGCACCAGAACTCACTCCTAAGGGTCCAGGAACTGGATTTGGCGCAACCTGGCAAGTCAGGACTCTCATCAAGAGAGCCCAGGTGTTGGGAGGTGAAGACTTTGATGTCCCTGAGACTTCTTAACAGGAGGTAAGCTCAGCCCAAGCCCTTGGAGAACCTTTGGAAGCAGGATGTAGAAAGCAAAGTCCAGTCCTTTGACTCCAAGGATTGAAGCTGTAAGCAGCAGGCCAACAAAACAGTCCCTCCTACAGCATCTAGCTCTTCTTTCTAGCAGAATTTCCCCAGTCCTGAAGGATTCTAACTATGTGGTGTCAGAGGTCCAGTACTCATACCCATTTCTGACTTTGAAGTAGCCAAACTGCTCTTCCCTGACCTCATACACACTCCAGGGGGTTGAAGACTGCTTTGTGTGAGGACAGGCACAGCCCTATTCAGGTGCAAGGATCAGTGTCTCCCTTTACTCTAGTTCAGGAACACCCATGAGCCTGGTGAGGGGCATCAGGATATGAAGGGCACACCTCAGCTCCCTTTGACTGACTGTCTAGAGTGAATGCGCAAACAGCCCAACTATCATCATGACCCAGAAGTGTATTCAGCAGACAGGCAGAGGCACAGAAAGGTAAAGCAAGAAAATGCCCAAACTCGCAATTCATAAACTAACTTCACCAAAAGATGTATTTTTGAATTGTGAGTTCAGAGACCCCAAACTCCATAATTCTATCTGCTCCCAATGGGAAATTATACTTAAAAGATATTTCAAGGCAATACCCATTTTATCGTATGGAAGAGATAGTCCTTCCAATAGTGAAAAACAAATGTAACAGTATTTCACTGTCAGAACATGTAAAACACACCAATACATGTCCTACCTATTAAATACAGTGCACCGTGCCCATGGGGGCGCCTCAGGCCTGTCTGAGGGGTGAATTACAGGTAATAATGTAAAGGTTTGGGGCTGGCAATTGGGTGCACTTGCCAGGTCGACATGGCAGTTTAAAACTGCACACACAGACACTGACTTGGCAGGTCTGAGACATGTTTACAGGGCTACTCACGTGGGTGGCACAATCAGTGCTGCAGGCCCACTAGTAGCATTTGATTTAAGGTCCAGGGCACACATTTCGCTCATTACAATGACTTGCTAATAAATCAACTATGGCAATTATGGATAAACCAATCATCAGTACAATTCAGACAGGAAGCACGTGCACTTTAGCACTGGTCAGCAGTGGTAAAGTGCACAGAGTGCTAAAGCAAACAGAAACAGGTCAGATAAAGTAGGAGGAAAAAGGTTTGGGGATAACCCTGTAAAAAGGGCCATTTCCAACACAACCCTTCCCAGCCTAGAACCAGGGTAGGCCAATAAATACTTTGCTGGACTTCCCTTCTTAGGGTGATAGAACCTGGACAAAGGCCCACTACTGCAGGGGCTCTTGCCAGTTCTATGCCTCTCTGAACCCAGGTGGATCCCTATGTCTACACTCTCAGTGCCCACTGAACTAACCCAGAGGGAACCCTTCTCCTCACCTGTGGACTCCATCTGTGCAGCATTTAACCTTACCTTGCTCACATATGCATTCCAGTAGGCAGACAGTACCACCATGGCCAACAGTGTGATGTGGCCCTTTCCACCTCTTGGGTCTGACTTCGGTCCCCAACCCTGGGAAAAATCTGAGCACATGGACAACAGCCAACAGAGACCATTGACAGCTGTTATTGTCAAGAGCCAGGCCCTGGGCCATTCCGGGGTCTCTAGCCACTGTGGTTTTGAAGAGTGGGGGCAGTAGACCCAGGTGCCTTACACTGTTTTTCCACTTCACCTCCCACCAGTTCAGGGGTAGTGCTGTACACCAATCACTGTATGTAAAGTACAAATACAAGTCCTCTCCTCACCGCTGATCACCAATGTTAGAACTGGGATCTTTAGTTGGCAGTGGTTTGCCCCCTGTCCAATAAGGGACCCTCACTCAGGTTAGGGTAAGGGAGTCATACAGCTAATATAACTCCTGATTACTCCCTTGGTAGCTTGGCTAAAGCAGTTATGCTTATCTCAGAGGCAATGTATAAAATATTTGTAAACATACACACACACACACACACACACACACACACACACACACACACACACACAAGCACAATAAAACAGTGAAAACACCACACCAAAGGTACTCTACCCCAATTTAGATAAACAGTGCTGCTTGCCATGAAAGATGCCTTCCTCCCAGGTACATTCTGATTCACAAACTCCCCATGCAGGCTCTTCTCTTCTCTATCCACAATAGAATTCTCCTCCTCTGTGTGCTCACCAGCCTCCTTTGCTGGCAACTAGGCTCTTAGCGCCTTTCACAGCTCCTCCGTCCTAGTGAGGCCTTTAACTTAATAGGACATTTGAGCTCCTTGCAGAACCTTTTGATCTGAGGTACAGAATAGGTCTCCAACCCCTCCTGCTCAAACACCACATCTGCAGCTCCAACTAATAACTCAGCAGACTGAGACATGATTGTGAATAAAACTCGAAAGTTGCAAAGAGAGAAAAATCAAACCAGTATGTTGGGGTGTAATGGTCTGCAATATGGAAGTAGTGTACACCAATCACTGTATGTAAAGTACAAATACAAGTCCTATTCTCACTGCTTATCACCAATGTTAGAAATGGGATCTCTAGTTGGCAGTGGTTTGCCCCCCTGTCCAAGCTGGGACCCTCCCTCTAGTTAGGCTAAGGGAGTCACACAGCTTACATAACCCCTGCTTACTCCCTTGATATTTTTGTTAACGCTGTTATGCTTATCTCATAGGCAATGTAAAAAAGTATTTGTACACACACACACACACACAAAGTAAAACAGTGAAAATACCACAAAGGTACTCCACACCAGTTTAGATAAATAGACAATATTTATCTGAGTAAAACAAGACAAAAACAACAAAAATCCAACATACACAAGTAAAGATACACATTTTCAAAGATTAAATGTAGTATATAGCTTAGAAACTCAAAAGATCCAACTGCGGCTATCAAAACTGCTTGACGGAGCAAGGGAGCACAGCTGGCAACGTAGTCATGTAGGCCCCGGTTATAGTACCTTAGAAAATGATGAGGGAACAAAGACGTTGCACGGAGTCGGGCGGTAAGACGTTGCTGGAGCCGGTGCAACAACAGTTCCCTTCTACCACCAGGAAGGTGAGGCGTCGATACCTTACTGCTATGCTGGAGAGGAAAGGCGTTGGCTCCTCACAGTTGTAGAGGGGGTGATGTGCCATTGACGCCCGGCGAGGCATCAGTTCTTTACGACAAGGCGGGGTCGATGAATCCAGCAGGTCAAGATGCGAGGTGTGGACTCGTGGTGTCGCAATCACACGATGGAGCCACAGGTGCTGAGGCAGAGTTGGGTGCTATGGATGTTGGTGACATGGCCCTCTGGACTCACTGTGGCAGGGCTTTGGAGGTGCTGCAGTGGCATCAGGCCTGCATTGTAGGTTGCAGTTGTTGCACTCAGCAGGGACCATGACTCTGGTGCAGGCAGACAATCCACTCATGGTCACGCTTTTTTGCAAACCAACAGAGTGCAATGCATTAGTACAGTACAATAGTTTCCACCCCAGGGCTGTTAAAGACGGATTACCATTTGGCCAGTTCCTTCTCCTTCGAAGGAATTGTACCCTGTAGAGTTACTGCTTCTGAGAGGGAGCTATACTTAGCCAAAAATAAGAGCTCCTTCAAAAGGGAATGGCACAACCCCAGGGAGACAATCTTACAGACTCAAGAAAGGCACCCAATGGATACAATTGTGTGTGTGACTACATTTTGTCCGCAAACACACAGGGGGTCATTCTGACCCCCGCCGGTTGCCGCCGGCCTGGCAGGACCCGCCAGAAGACCGTACCGCGGTCAAAAGACCGCGGCGGTCATTCTGACTTTCCCGCTGGGCTGGCAGGCGACCGCCAAAAGGCCGCCCGCCAGCCCAGCGGGAAAGCATCAGCAACGAGGAAGCTGGCTCCGAATGGAGCCGGCGGAGTTGCTGGTGTGCGACAGGTGCAGTTGCACCCGTTGCGATTTTCAGTGTCTGCCAAGCAGACACTGAAAATCAATGTGGGGCCCTGTTAGGGGGGCCCTGCAGTGCCCATGCCAGTGGGCACTGCAGGGGCCCCCAACAGGATGGCGGGAAGGGGGTCGGAATCCCCATGGCGGCGCTGCTTGCAGCGCCGCCGTGGAGGATTCCCTGGGGCAGCGGGACGCCGGCGGGAAACCGCCAGCTTCCCTTTTCTGACCGCGGCTTTACCGCCGCAGTCAGAATGGCCCCTGAAGCACCGCCAGCCTGTTGGCGGTGCTTCCGCGGCACTCTGCCCTGGCGGTTTTCAACCGCCAGGGTCAGAATGACCGCCACAATATTGTAAAAATCATTAAGAAACATTGGTCCATTGTCAGAACTATGGATCCCTTCTGAGACACTCCACTCTTTTCTTACAAGAAGGGTAGAAATCTCAAAGACCATTTACTGCATGCAGACACTAGAATTCAAAAACATGACTTGACATTGCCTCCCTTATTAGGTTTGGATCCTGTTAATGGGCATTACAAATGTGGAAACTGTGTTGCCTGTCAATATACTTTCAACACAAAACTGTTTATTCATGGTGAAATTCAGGTTACCTTGAGGCATCACACCAACTGGGCCTCTACCAATGTTATTTATTGTATTTGGTATCCTTGTGACCTCATTTACATTGGACAGACCACTCAACAGGTACGAACAAAACCCACATCAGATGCTGCATGGAAACGGCACCAGTGGTCCAGCACTACCAGGAACAACATACGTCAGAAGACTACACATGGCAAGTAATTGAAAAGGTTGTTCCTTCACCTAGAGGGGGTGACAATGCATTGCATTTGCAGAGACTGAAATATAAATGGATAGACAAATGTGATTCTAAAAGGAGAGGTCTGAATAACATGGAAGAATGGAGGAAGTATATGACATTGTTGAACTGGCAACCCTGGAAGCAATTGTAACATGGTACTGCATACAAAGACATGCCTTTTGATTGTCTATTCTTTATCATATGTGCTTTAATTTTTCTAATTGAAGTGTGTCACTGAACTGCACAGTTAACTACATCCTTAGCTATAGATGTACCACTTTCCATTATAAGCCTGACTGATAATCATTCTTTCAGTCACTCTGAAAGCATCTGGTTTCGCACATGTCTGTCATGCCAATAACAAAAAGGCCTAGTCCTTACTTATATTATCATTTTTCTTTCCAATTGGTCTTTCTATACACAGAAAGATGCCATAGTTAGTAGTAGTAGTATTTCACCTGCATTAATTATATCAGTAGTCTCAAAGAGCAACAATCTTGCTTGCTTGCTATTATTCCATTGATCTCTCACCTTCTCTAGTATTGTATATATCAATGCTGACAAATGCTTAGCCAATTGTGGCAGACTCTCCCCTGCCGCGTGTGATTTAACTCCACGATGTTATCATGTACTCATGAGCTGTGGTCGTACAGGGTTCGATTCCTCGTATGGAACATTTAAAAACATTTCTTTTTCTTATTTCTGTTAATTATTTAAATGTTCTTCTTGTTAATTACTTAATTTTAAGCCATCTCCCCCCCCCCACTGTTTTCCCCCTCTCCCCTGCCTTGGAATTCCACAACGATACAATCCTCTTGGTCAGTGGTTCCCAACCTGTGGTCTGAGGACCCCTACAGGTCCACAAAGTCTCCTCAGGGGGTCCGCCACTGCTTAGAAAATTAAAACATTTTAACAGATTGGGTCCCCTGGCTTCCAGTAATGACTCAGTGGGGGGGTTCCTGGATTCCATAAATGATTCACTTGGGGTCCCCAGGTTCCAATAATGGTAAAGTGTGGGTCCGCAGTAGTCAAAAGGTTCACTGCGTGACATCACAATTCATAGTGCTGACTTGAGCACATGCAGCCATCACATGCCTCTCAGGTGTTCTTAATGGAAATTGTCCCCGGGTGAATGCGAACACCACTCCAGCTTACATCAGTATTTACTGAAGGGCAAGTGCCACAAGCTCTTTCTCCTTCTTTCTCTCTAATCAGGAGGCATTATTTGAATATTCCTCATCATGGAAACTTATTGAAGTCACTCTAGGCTGCATTTTTCAAATTAAATGTAAATTCTGCTCCTTGAGCCTTCCTTAATTTATTTTTGAGCACTTGGTTTATACTTGGCTTTTTGGTCATTGTAGGTAACGAGAACACCATATAGAAACGAATACGTTGACACAGTATTGGGCAAGCAACGCCCCAGTGGGAGCCAGAGTGGTGCTTTTGTCACCTTAATATAAGAGCTGGGTAGACTGGCAGCATCTTTCCACAGTGGGGAATGCTGTGTTTTCTTAATTCTGAAGTCGGGTATACAAGGGAAAGGTTCTGGGTCAGACAGTGATACCAATATTCAACAACCAGCTGAGGCTTTAATAATTCCAACCTTTCACCTTTCCCCAGGTCATTTTTTGTCCTGATGAGACTCTAGTATCTAGCATTAGGGTCGAAACGCCATCAACACGTTAATCAGGCAAGACTTCTTTGATTATGTTTTGAATTATCAATCAATGTATTGACAAGCATACTTTATAACTTAATAAGAGGCTGTCTTTGTGAGACAGACCAAAGATCACAGAACTATAAATGATTTATTTATTGCTTTACGGTGTGGTGTCTCTTTTCTCACTTGGGGATCACTGTTTCCAACTATCACTCTTTGTTTATGTTCCTAAAGTATGATTATAAAAATGATTCACCATTATATTCTGATGCAGCTTCCAAAACATTAAAAACACATTTTTATATATGTGTTGGTACTGGATTCAGTGGATTTTTTTGAAAGATTCTAGACAGATGATTTTGGTCTTCATTTAAGATAAGAATGTTTTGTATGTGTTAACCAGTAGCAAGATTTTTCTGCTATAATATTTAAATTGATTGAAAATGAGTTTCACATGGATATGTGTTTTGTGATAATTAGACCCAGGTTCACGTGGACATTCTGGGTTGCTCTTCTATTTGTTTGGTGAGTATGATAATGGTTTACAGCAATAATAAAAGTATGTGTTTTTATACCTTTGAGTACTGGCAGGTTAGGTCTTTGATGTCCCCGAGACTGCTTAACAGGAGGTAAGCTCAGTCCAAGCTCTTGGCGAAGGTTGTTTGGAAACAGGATGTAGATAGCAAAGTGTTGGACCTGGCCCTTTTAGCAGGGTTATCCCCAAACTGTTTGCCTTCTTCATTCTATTTTTCTCTGTTTTGTTTGCCTTTAGGACTATGGGCACTTTAGCACCACTAACCAGTGCTAAAGTGTATATGTCTTCTGTCTAAAATGTACTGGTGATTGGTTTCTTCATGATTGGCATATTTAATTTACTAGTAACTCCCTAGTACAGTGCACCAGGTGTGCCCAGGACCTGTAAATCAAATGCGACTAGTGGGTCTGCAGCACTGATTATGCCACCCACATGAATATTTTGCCATACATGTCTCAAGCCTGCCACTGCAGTGCCCGTGGTTGCAGGGTTAAACTGCCATTTTGACCTGGCAAGTGCACCCACTTGCCACACACAAACCTTCCCTTTTACCACATGTAGGTCACCCCTAATGTAGGCCAAATGCAGCCCCACGGGCAGGGTGCTGTATTTAGCAGGTAGGACATGTACTGGTGTGTTTTACATATCCTAATAGTGAGATACTGCTAAATTTGGTTTTCACTATTGCAAGGCCTATTATTTCCATAGGGTAACATGGGGATTGCCTTGAAATATATTTTAAGTGTAACTTCCCTTTCGGACCTGAGGTGTGTCCTGCATATCCTGATGGCCCATCACCAGGCTGATGGGTCTTCCTAAACTAGAGTGGTGGGAGGAGCTGGCACTCACCCCTGAATAGGACTGTGCATGTCTTCGCACAAAGCAGACTTCAACCCCTTGGAGTGTGTCTGGGACCAGGGCAGCGGAAGACTTCTCTTTGAAGTGTGCCTACTTCAGAGACAGAAATTGGCATATGTACTGAACCTCTGACACCACAGAGTTAGAACTCTTCTGGACTGAGGACATTCTTCCAGGAAGAAAAGATGGATGCTGTAGGAGGGACTGCCACTCTGTCTGTTGCTTTGTTATGCTGGCCTTTTTTGCAAATCAAAAGGAAAGGTTTGCAGCTGCAAAATGTTTTTATACATCAGATCCAAAGTTTGAATATACATTGATTATCAAGTGGCATAAATACTTTTAGCCCATAAGGGGGCTACTTATGTATCTGTAGGTTTCGGACAGTAAAAGGCCCACTTCCACCAGCCCTTCAGAAGTTGGTTTGCACTTTTTAAACTTTCCTGCCATCTCAACAGATACTTTTTGCCTAAAGTGCTTCGATGGACACAGCAGCAAAAATATAATCAGTTGACATTTCTTTTGTTTTTCAGAAACAAACGAACACAGTGAGTTTTGTGTCTAAAATCCCAAATAAAAAGTGTCCCTGAGATGTAAGGATCTAGCCTAACTGGAGCTATTTCTGTTATTTCCTGTTGACAGGCAAGAACAAGGAAAATCATTGTCTGAAGGCTTAACCTCCTGATGTTGAAACACTGGGAGCCCTATAGAGGTTGGGCCACTGTTGAGGAGTTTACACCTGCAAAGCCAAATGTGACATCACTATCAAATGTTTTACTGTTAGCCCGCCTCTTGACGAGGTCAGGGACAGTGAAGTTGGTGGAACACACAAAGATGGGTTTATATCACAGCTCATGACATCAACAAACAAATATAGTAATATTCTCGACATGTACCTCCTATCTACATAATATTGACTGGAATATTGATAGGAAAATTCCACCAGCTTCCAATTCCCTCTCTAGAATCTAAACCTGCAGCTAGAACAATAAAATTATGTATCCTAGAGTAAGCACACAGCAGCTTTTGCAGGGATGTCAAAATGGTTAAAATGTTGACATTATGGAGTCTAGACATCAGAACCTAAGCTACGAATGATGATGATGAGCACAGACTTATATTGCTGAACATATGTTTTGAAGAGTATCCTGGTACTAGTACTCAAGGGCAAGAAGTTAGGTCTCAACCAACAACTGTGTTTTCAACTTTTTCTTAAAAATCTGTTCGGACTCAACATTAGGGTTTGACAATTATTGCACATTTGCTTGTACCCATCTTTTTGGTTGTGTTTGCTTCTGTTGTAGCCAACAGGCACATGTGTTTCAGCATGTGTGGTGCATGCCGAAGCACTAGTGCCCCCACCAAACTGCCTCTTGTGTCATGCACGTCCATTTCGAGAGCCCTTCCTACTCCACTTTCCTCTTGAAAAACAATGTGGACCCCTTTCACAAAACGTGGTGTATGAATAAGTGTGACTTACTCTTGTAGTACTCCTGTCTTACTTGTGGACATTATGAGCAAGCTAGGAGTACTCTTAGCTTACTACAGGAATTTAGTAGTAGTACATGAGTACGTCATAGCAAATTCTTTGTGAATCAGGCTGTATTTGTGTGTGGGAGGGCATGTGTGTGTAACTTAAACTGTGTTGTGTTAGCATGATTTTCCTTGCAATAACTGCAACAAGTGTGTATTCCTTCTCACAGACAGGAAGATGGTAGTGAAATGTACAACCAGCACTTTGCATTTTTCAAACTATTAGCGCTAACTTTAAATATTTAGAACTTGGGATACACTTTATTTATGTATTTACTATTATATTACCTTTTAACCCCCAGGGTGCCCAGGATGAGGTGGTCTCACCCTCTTCCATGGCTGCCGTGTGCCGAGGTCGAGTCTACCTCGTCCTGGTACCGGCCGCTGGGGGAAGCGCGAGCGCTTCCATTGATGGCCTCGCACCCCCTCCCATGGTCAGGGCTGGAAAGGGAATTGCTTCCCCTTCCACCCCCACCACCCCCCTCCCCCAGTGATGTCTGATGACATCAGGGTGCAGACATGTGCTGACCTCATCAGAAGTCGCCCCCAATGCAAAAGCATTTCTCTTCCGATCACATGGTGAGGGCGGGAGAGGCATCAAAGGAAAGGAAAGGCCTTTCCTTTCCTTTGAAGTCTCTTTCAGCATTCCTGCTGCGCGATCGTGAAGCGCTCGGGCAGCAAAAATGCCAACTAGACAACAGGGAGTTAATTTTTTTAATGTAAACAATAAAGGGGAGCTACCCCGTGGACAAGGGTCGCTCCCCTTGGGGACTTTTTTTAAGGCTTTTCTGCCCCCCCGGGGGCAGATCGACCTATCGTAATTAGGGCGATCTGCCCCTAGGGGGGCCAGAAACCTCTAGGCAACAAGGATCTTTTTTTTGTTTTATTTTTTTAGAAGTGGGGAGCGATCCCTTAGGCAGGGGTCACTCCCCTGTGGGGCAAATTGTCTTTAGGCCATTTCTGCCCCACTTGGGGGCAGATCGGCCTAATTTTATTAGGCCAATCTACCCCCAAGGGGGGCAGAAACCACTAGACACCAGGGATTTTTTTTGTCAATTTCTCGCAAGGGGAGTGACCCCTTAGGCAACGGTCACTCATCTGGAGGGGAGGAATTTGTTTTAGGCCATTTCTGCCCCCCTTGGGAGTAGATCGGCCTATTTTAATTAGGCCAATCTCCCCCCAAGGGGGTCAGAAACCACTAGGCACCAGGGATTTTTTTTTTTTTTTTTTACGGATGGGGAGCAACTTCTCGGGCAAGGGTCGCTCCCCTATTTTAGGCCATTGGCCTATTTTTTAGGCCAATCTGCCCACAAGGGGGGGCAGAAACCACTGGACACCAGGGATTTTATTTTGTCAATTTCACGCAAGGGGAGCGACCCGTTAGGCAAGGGTTGCTCCCTTGGGTGGGGCACATTCGTTTTAGGCCATTTCTACCCCTCTTTGGGGCAGAAACCACTAGGCACCAAGGATTTTAAAATTCTTTTTTTTTTTTTTTTTTTACAAATGAGAGCAACGCCTTAGACAAGGGTCTCTCCCCTGGTGGGGGGGGGGGGCACTTTTATTTTAGGCCTTTTCTGCCCCCTTTAGGGTATGCTGGGTAGAAGGAAATTTGAGCTCCTTTCAGATTCCAGAACTTTCTATCACCAAAATGTGAGGAAAAAGTGTTTTTTGGCCACATTTTGAGGTTTGCAAAGGATTCTGAGTAACAGAACCTGGTGAGAGCCCAACAAGTCACCCCATCCTAGATTCCCGTATGTGTCTAGTTTTCAGAAATGCACAGGTTTGATGGGTCTCCCTAAGTGCTGGCTGAGCTAGAGGCCAACATCCACAGCTAGGCACTTTCCAAAAAAGATTTCAATGGAAAAATGTGATGTGTCCATGTTGCATTTCCTGTCGCGGGCATTAGGCCTACCCATGCAAGTGAGGTACCATTCTTATTGGGAGACTTGGGGGAACACAGAATAGAAGAACAAGTGTTATTGTCCCTTTTCTTTCTCTACATTTTGTCCTTCCAAATGTAAGACAGTGTGCAAAAAAGACATCTATTTGAGAAGTGCTCTGTAATTCACATGCTAGTATGGGCACCCCGGAATTCAGAAATGTGCAAATACCCACTGCTTCTCAACACCTTATCTTGTGCCCATTTGGGAAATACAAAGGTTTCCTTGATATCTATTTTTCACTCTTTATATTTCACCAAAGGAATTGATGTATACCTGGTATACAATGAAAACCCATTGCAAGGTGCAGCTCTTTATCGGCTCTGGCTACCTAGGGTTCTTGATGAACATACACGCCCAATATATCACCGCAACCAGAAGAGTCCAGCAGACGTAACGGTATATTACTTTTGAAAATCTGACATCGCAGGAAAAAGTTACAGAGTAAAACGTGGAGAAAAATGCCTTTTTTCCACCTCAATTTCAATATTTTTTTATTTCAGCTGTTATTTTCTGCTGGAAAACCTTGTAGGATCTACAAAAATGACACCTTGGTGAATTCAGAATTTTGTCTACTTTTTAGAAATGTTTAGTATTGGTTTCACATCCATTTCTGTCACTAACTGGAAGGAGGCTAAAAGCACAAAAAATAGTAAAAATGGAGTATGTCCCAGTAAAATGCCAAAATTGTGTTGAAAATGTGTTTTTCTGATTCAAGTCTGCCTGTTCCTGAAATCTGGGAAGATGGTGATTTTAGCACCACAAACCCTTTGTTGATGTCATTTTCAGGAAAAAAAAACACAAGCCTTCTTCTGCAGCCCTTTTTTCAAATTTTTTGTTAAAAAAACAAAACTTTTGATGTATTTTGGCTAATTTCTTGGTCTCCTCCAGGGGCACCCACAAACTCTGGGTACCTCTAGAATCCCTAGGATGTTGGAAAAAAAGGACACAAATTTACCGTGGGTAGCTTATGTGGACAAAACGTTTTGAGGGCCTAAGCGCAAACTTCCCCAAATAGCCAAAAAAGGCCTGGCACCTGAGAGGGAAAAGGCCTGGCAGCAAAGGGGTTAAAGGTAACATATTTTTTACGTTTGTTGTTGTGTGAACTGTTAGATTTTCTGATCCCAGAGTGTGCACATTCCTGATATTTCCTAGCCCTTTGACAACAAAGGGCTTTGGACATTTGGAAATAATTATGGGGTGGTGGGTAGAGCGGGCAGTGAGTGGGCCTGTGGTAAATTGTCTGAACAGACTTAACGTTTATTTGAAAGAAGGTCGAGTTCTTAGTGGACTGAGGTTTGGAGATAGGGTCATTATCAATGTTTGGAGGTTCAGAACATTGATGGTGGATCAAACGTACCGGGTTATGGAGGAGGTGCTAAACTTTAATCCGCCCCTCTGCCATCCTGAAGGGGAATATTAGCAGTCCTCTTGAGCTACTTTTGGCTAGGTAGGGTGAGCTTTCGGGTGGGCAATATGTTATTTATGATGCAGTGGTCCAAGGTCAGATTTAGCCATGGAAAATATTTATTGCTGGCCCATAGTGCACTTGGCAATCAAAAAAGCAAAGGTTCTTTTTAAATGGGTTAATTTTTAAATGGGCTAATATTGATTATATTACAGCACACTTTTCTTATTAAAAAGTTTAAACACCGTAATGTTTACAGATGGTTAAAAGAAAAGCTTATGAAATGATCTGATAAATCATGATCCGGCGCACAAACAAAAGTGTTAGTAATCCTTAATAGTAAATCGTCTATAAGAAAATATTAGCTGCTCCAGTATGTATGGTCTTAAAACCGGATGGATAATCTGTCAATAGATGCAAATTTGAAAAAAGGCCTACTGGGGTTTTTTCTAGTGTTGCCTGCTGATCCTTAGTTGTGGCTAACAAAAGAAATAAAGCAACCATCAGTTTACAGAGTAATGCAAGACGACAAAGAGGAAGAGGCATTTATTTTAAGAAATATTTATTGTCAATCCTTGGAATGGTTAAACATAGAAAAATATATAAGCCCACATATATAATATAACAATGGAGACATACAGCTTATGTTGCAAATCTGAATACTAAAATAGTCAAAAAGTAAGTTGGTAACCAGTGTTGGTGATGCAAGCAAATTCTTTCTATTGATAGTCCTAGCATCATTTAGTTTTTCTTTTTGGCTCCTAAAATATAGATTCTCATGCACAACTACAATACATTATTACCAAGTCAATAAAAAGTGCAAAGTATCACAAAAATCGTACAACAAACATTTCACAGATTCACTAAATGAACAAAAAAGAACCCAGTCAGTGATGCCCTCTCATTCAAAGTGACAGGTTTCTGAGCAAGAAGGCAGTTCAATGATTAAACCTGTAAAAGGCACTATGCACCCTATTAGATTAGATAAGAGGCATCAATAGTGGCCACATGGGTCAGATCAATCCCACATTTTCAGGATATCTGTAAGTGACTGCCACCTAGATTAATTTCTTTAAAGGTATCTCATGTGAATATCCTTGAAATCTGGTCTACATCCAGAACTTCTGTGACACCATTGAACACATCTGAGATCATCAGTAATCCATAGAAACAAATTAAAAATGTTCAAATGTTGTGTTACATGTGTGAGTTACTAAACATATTGTCAACATTTCTATAAGTTAACATAATTATTTTCAGTTTTGCAGGTTTACAAGAATATTTCAGCTGTGGATCACAACAGCAGATCTCGAAAGCAAAGTGTGGTGGTTCATAATAATCATGATCCCCAACTACAAACTAAGGTGCTAAGTTTATTAAAGAAACAATTTCCACAACATACATTACAAAATTAAACTATGTAAATGAGAAAAAGGGGATGAAAAATTTGGGAACGTTCAATATTATTCCCTGATGGAGATCAGTATATCATCCAGATTTTAGGTGAACTTTTACCTTCTTTGCTAAAATGTGAATTGCATTTCTCTTAAAACCAAGAAGAAAGATATGGAGAAAAAAAACAGAAAAAGATCAGAAAAAAACATACAGCAGCATAAACCATTTAAATGTGTAGCACACAATGTCTTTAACTTCACCCAAGAGAAAGATCATGTAGCTAAGAGTGAGCTTGATTGAATAAATCCAACATGTTAACTCACAGAGTAATAAGAAGTTAACAAATCGCAATTAAGTGAGAGAGACATACAAAACTATAGTGGGAAGATGGCTTCTAAACTGTTGCTGGTGACATATCACTTCAGGGCTATGGTAAAGATGGTGTGCCATGAAACTGATTTGTAGTGGGTATAAAAGGTGTATAAACACTAGTATGGGGTGGAGACAAACTCTCAAACAGCGACCTGGATAAAACTAAGGGGCATATTTGCAAGCCCCTAACTCCTCCTTGCGTCACATTAGCATAATTTTTCTACGCTAATGTGGTGATAAGGAGGCATTCTTGCATGCCATTTTTACAGAGTGGTGCAATACATGCATTGCGCCACTTTGTAACCCCTTGCGCCACGTAACGCCTGGGCCAGGCATAATGTATGCAAGGGAGGCGTTCTGGCACTAGGAGGCCTGCAAAAATGGCGCTGTGAAATTTACGAGATTTCACTGCATCATTTTTGGCATAATTTTTAATACCTGCTCAAAGCAGGTGTTAAAATGACACACCCATATAACCTATGGACTTCCTTGCACTTGCGTCAACATTTTTGATGCTAGTTCAGCAAAGCACCACAATAGCATCAAAACTTCTAATGCTATTGGTTCAACGACCGCCATGGTGAACCATATCATAAATATGGCGCTACCATGGTGTCGTTAGGTGCCAGTAGGGGGGCTCAAGAAAGTGGTGCATCACCTATGATGCGCCTCTTTCTTGTAATTATGCCCTTAAATCTAAAAAAAAAACACCACCTTAAAATGTAGCAGTGCTATACAAGCTACATAATAGACTGAAGAACTCTAGAGCAGGGGTGTCTAACATTGGTTGACAAGGTCCAAATTCATGTCAGATGGTCAAGAGTACAACAGACAGTGCAGTTATTCCATATACGTTTATTGTAATTAAATTTACGTGACCTGGAGAAAAAAACCTAGCACAGGCATGAGATTGGAGGGAACAGCAATCAAACCACAACCATGTTATGAGAAGGAGATCTAACACAACTGCCAGGGTTAGCCGAAATGTTTATCCACTACCATACAGGAGTAAGCATTCCTGAACCAGTTCCAATAAACACAGAGAGGCTTAGAAAAACAGTATCAAGGGTGTACAAAAAATCTGATTTATAAAACAGATTTTAGTTATCACCACAAATTTTCAAGCCACAACCTATGCCCAGTTATTAATTTTGTGTTTCATATCCACATTCCACACATTTCTGAGCAGTCACAATTTTGGTATGAATTTTACGAATCAGAATGTACAGAAAGGCTGGGAACCAAGTTAATGGATCAGGCATTCAAGCCAGAATGAAAGAGCTAAGAAAGGTTGTGGGATAAAAAGATAACTTTTGAGCTTCTTTACTGAAGCCTATGGAAAAATTGCTGAAGGCCCCTCATAGAAAACTAAGGGGCATATTTACAAGCCCATAGTGCCTCATTGTGTCACATTAGCATCATTTTTTTCCGCTAATGTGGCGCTAAGGAGGAATTTTAGCCGCACCTTATTTACAAAATGGCGTTATGCATGTAATGCTCCACCCTTGTAACCCCTTACGCCACATTATGCCTGTGCCAGGCATAATGTATGCAAGGGGGCTTTCCAGCGCTAGGAGGCCAGCAAAAATGGCGCAGTGAAATTTACAAGAGTTCACTGCACTATTTTTGGCATCATTTTTAACGCCTACTCAAAGCAGGCGTTAAAATGACTCAACCATAGTAACCTATGGGCCTTCCTGTAATTTGCTGCACTATCATCAAACTTTACCGCCACAATAGCATTGAAATTTCTGATGCTATTGGCCTAACGACCACCACAGTGCCCCATATCATATATACAGAGCTACCATAGTATCGTTAGGGGCCAATGGGGGCATCATCTATGATGTGCTGCTTTTTTGTAAATATGCCCCATATGTCTAGTATTTCCTAATGTGATGCTAGCAGAAAACGATTTATCATCTTATCTGCCAGAGTGTTGCCCACCAAGATCCAGTGCATAATCACTGGCGTAAGAGATCTGTCTGCCTTCAATTTGGGATTTGGGTAAAGAGGAGCTGTCGACCCACGAGCACAAAGTAAACAACAACAGCAGAAAACCTGTTAGGAAAATTGGAGAATTGTGAACAAGTCACTTACAAAGAAGAAAGGAAAACATATTGGAATTAGGTGTTCCAAACTACTCAAGTGTCACATGCCTTATTGTCATTCGAATGGGGCTGAGATTCAAAGATCAGACCAATAGGAGGCTGAAAAGTTGCAAATAAACGACAGAGAAATCAAAAATGCTGGGAAGACAAAATTGTGTTAAACCTCATAGAGAACTTATAAGGGAACTGTGAAATTGTGTGGTAATTGAAGCCAAGTAAAAGTCATGTTAGCGAAGATGCAAAGGGCCCACTGCTCATTTGATTAAGGTCATGGATTACAAAAGCAGGTTATTCTAGAACTTACCATTTAGAAAGTGACTTCAGTGTATTGTTCTCTGTTCTGTAATCTGTTTCTTTTTTGCCTTTCAGTAGATACTAATCAAGTATTATATTGGCTTTGTGGTTATACTGCATATTTTGTTCATTTTTAAGGGTTCGTAATTATTTTAAATTGATGATACCTCTGTACAAAAACATGGCACTATGTTTTTATTTGAGCTGGTCTAATTTGTTATACTTTCATTGTCTGCTATTTGCCTTCAGTAAATTTCGCAGCTTTCCTTTGTGTCCCCGAGGTGCAGAAACCACTTCAACAACTTTAATCCTGTGCGGGTCCCAGACACAATCTTTCTCTGACCCTGGTCTAATGACCCCACTGCCGGGAAGTATCCAGGCTGAGTCATAGCCATGGTCGTGCCAGGTCTTCTGAAGTGGGTGTTCGCATTGATCAATCTTCTTTGCCTTGCCAACATTGATTCGCAGCTTCAACACCACATGCAAATGCTCGTTGCCAAAGGCAGCCCGTCTAGCTTTCTCAATGTCTCTGCTGACATACACACCTCTTCCTAGGGTACCATCTTCCGACTGCCTGAATCCATTCTGAAGAATGGATGCTGCAGCATCGATGGTAGTCCCGTAGTACATCACGTAGATCTTGCCATTTATGGGTTCTTTATCCCGCTCTATTCCATCTTCTTGAAAGAAAGGCAAACCTTCCTCTGCCCATATATTCGGCTCCTCGGGTTTATCTGTGCAGAAAAACTTCATTGTTGTCTCCTTGGCCAGGGAAATAAATAAAAAAGTTATTGTTACAACACCTGAAAAGATGTATTGTTTTTAGATTATCATTGACACTTTTAAAGCATGCCTCAACCTTAGGGCAATGCACGGAACAACAGTAAAGAGTAAATATGAACATTAATGGCCTGATTGGCATACAGGTACATCTAGTTTGCCTTATTACAAATATCTTATATCCTAATGCACTTATAATAAGGAAGATGGGATATTCATCACATTTGTGACACAGTACCTATCCGCCAAACTCTAAATCAGGCCTTAAACATTGTGAAAATGAAGAGTAGAAAAATATAATTTCTCATACAAACAGGAGGAAAGAAAATAGATGATGACCACAAATTTGCAACAGACTAGTCTTCAAGGACTGAAGGAAGGCCAGATGATCTGGAAGAAGCTGAATGTCAACAGGAAGATGATTCCATAACTGTGGAGCAGCTGGCTGAAAAAGCTTATGAGGAAAAGTATGCCTAAACTTTGGAGCTTCTAAAATGTGGTCTACTTGTCTCTTTGGCTCACACGAGCCCCAGACACAGATAACACTGCAAAATTGAAAAGACCTCCACGATTACACATTTCAGGTTCCACAGACAGGACCAGATTTACAAATGAATTCGCATTTTTAAATCTTTTATAAGCACAAATGGCTAGGTTAGTGAGAGCAAGGTATTCCCATAGGCATACTTTTGAATTCGAAAAGCCATTTATTCCCCTGTAATACCACCTCATGAAAGTGTGAAACTATGCAAGGGTAAATCTCATGGAAAGTGTGTGGAGAGGAAATTTTACAGCTTAAAATATTGTGAGCACCCACAAAAACATTAGGGCATATTTACTAGGAACTGGTGCAGTGCGGCGCTGTGCCAAAATTGCCAGCACCGACCTGTGTCAGTTCTCAAACGCAGGGATGCACAGTATTTTCAAAAATACGGCGCATCCCTGTGTTCCCCCCTGCTCTTGCGTTAAATTAGTTGGCTAACGCCAATGCAGCAACCCTTGCGCCATGGTGCAAGGATTGCTGAGTTGTGGGGGAGATTGTTTTTGTGCAGGAAGGGACATCTTCCTGCACAAAAACAATCTTCAATGGCGATTTGCTCTTTCTATGGGTGCTTTCTATGTGTGCAGAATGCAGCACAAATAGAAAGTGTACAAAATGAGAAATGAAAGCATTTCTCCTTGTTATTCCACTCTAATGCCACCCCTCGGTGGGATTAGATTTTGGTGCTGCCTCAGGTTTACGAAATCTTATAAACCTGGGGTAGCATCAAAATGCAAAGAGTGTTGCTGTGGGGCCCACAGCAACACCCATTGCAGGCCCCTTCCACACAAAGTGCTGTGTGTGAAGGAGCCATATTTGCAAGGTGGTGTTAAGCCACAAAAAGTGGCTTTATGCTGCCTTGTAAATTGGGTGCAGTGCACAGTGCCACTGGAGCATCACAAAAAGTGACACTCCGGTGGCACTAGGGGCTTGTTACAAGCATTATGACGCTGTTCCAGATTTACGAGATTTCGTAAACCTGAGGGAGCGGCCGGGTGGCATTAGAGTGGCGCAATGAGGAGAAATGCTTTCATTTCTCCTTGTTTTTTGCTCTTTCTATGTGTGCTGCAGTCTGCAGCACACATAGAAAGAATAAATCATCATTGAAGATTGTTTTTGTGCAAAACGTTGTCCCTACCTGCACAAATACAATCTTCCCTGCAATGCAGCCATCCTTGCACCATGGTGCTGGATGGCTGCATTGGGGCTGGGCAGCTAATTTAGCGCTGGCGCAGGGGGAACCCAGGGATATGCCATATTTTTGTAAAGACGGCGCGTCCCTGCGTTTCAGAACTGACACAGGGTGGTGCTGCCAATTTTGGCGCTGCACCAGTTCCTAGTATATATGCCCCATAGTTTATGAGCGTTCAAAAACTTATATTAGATCCTATCCACCTTTCAGTGGTTGGAGATTAGCTCCTGCCAATGGTGTGAGAAACTCCTTTTCCAGATAGAGAAGGGGGCTGTAACATCCCCTTCTTTGTGGATTGTAGGTGAAGTGGTTTAGCCATGGAAAAAATATACATTTGTCTTGGGTAAAAAAGAAAACTGTTCAATTGCACAGAGGCACTGGCTTCGCATTAATAGGAAATTGTAATATCCCGACAGTCCCATATTTGAGATATACCAAAGTTTTATGAGAATCATCGACTTTCCCAGGAGTGTGTCTGAAAAACTGTAATTGGTGCAGCTTTCCAGGATACTTCTGGGATGATTTCTTGACATCTAAAAAGGTACAACTACATCCTTGTGGGAATGGAAATTAAAGCACATATGCCCATATTTAAAAGAAAATGAAGGAGTGTGATGTAGCAAAGCGCTCCGTCATTTTCACAAGTCAGGGATGTGCCGTATTTCATTGAATACGGCGCACCCCTGTGTTGTCCCCTGTGCTGGTGCTAAATTAAGCTGCCTGCACCGACTTAAGCATCCTTGCACCATCGTCCCTTCCTGCACAAATCATTAATGGTGATTTGGCACTTCTGTGTGTGGTGCAGAATGTAGCACACACAGAAGTGCCAATGTGTCATTTTGAAATGATTGTTTATGTGCAAGAAGGGACACCTTCCCACTCATAAGCAATCATTTCTGGCATTTTGCTCTTTTTATGCGTGCTGCAGAATGCAAAAGTATTCCTCCTCATTGCGCCTTGCTAATGCCACCCCTGTGGCATTACACCTCCTTGTAAATATGGAGAAGGGGTTAGCGCCACTTTATGTGACGCTCCAGTAGCGCTAGGGGCTCTTAAATATGTTCCATAGTTCTGCATTCAATTTTGTGAATTTGGACCACATTGTCGCAGTTACAGGAGGTGGCAGAAAAGAGTGCTTCCACTCTGCAATTGTGTTAAATTTCACCCATACAGGGCCGACTACAAGTTTTGCAGGAATAGGGCATGTGTATTCCCACCACTGGGAGTACCAGTACTTCAGTCTCAGTACTTATGGGGTGTGGAAAAACCTGGCTAAAACATGGTAGGGCCCCAGAAATGAGAAATTGGTGTTTGCACACCAGTTCTTAAATGTTTTTCACCATTTGAGGGCATTTTACACCATTAGAGTTCACCTGCTTTGAGCAGGTGAAATGCACTGGTAAAAAAACAACATAAGCTGCGGTATTTCTATGAATCTTCAAATCTTGAAATCCTGATGCAGCACGTAACCAGTTGCATTGCGATTACCATCCCCTTGTACCTGGGCCCATAATAAGGGCAGACAACGCATGCTTTATTTTAGTTGCTAGCTACTGAAAAAGTTCCTAACTCAAGTTACTGTAACATCTACTCCTTTGGCTCAGTACAGCTCTCTCCATTTTATCAACCTGAGAAGAATGAATGTTTGAGTGAGATATGCCTGGATTTAGACCTTTGGAGTGCATTTTACACATAGATCTTAGTTGCATGCTAAATTACGCCAAAGACGTATCTGGTGACTTATCTTGAAGGGCAGTTTGTATTGATGTGTAAAATTGCTTTATTATTTTAGAAATTCAAGCTTATTGCAAAGCCCAGCCAGCAGCAAACTTTAACTAAAACCTCTTGCCAATGTGCAGGTATTTGACGATTCATTTAACTTCTTTATCTCCTGTTACTGTTTCTAAGCATATTGTGTGCTACTCACAAAGAAACTGATACATCCACCGCTTTCCAGATCACTGTAGATGCATCCCTTATTTTTGTTTTACATGTTTTGTGTTTTTTTATTAACCTGGCGGGAGGTTTTGCATTAAAACTACAGTACATTATCCTCCCTCGCTGGCCTTTTAAGTGTTAAAGGCAAAGGAGAGTGGAGTTGGCACATTAAGATGCAACTAGAAGGCTATTTTAACTGCTGGAGATGATTTACGGTCATCATCTCGGTTCAAACTCAGTTCACGGGGTTTTCCCCGCCAATGAAGGCCAGGAGAGGAGCCCGCATGAAATGTGAGACAGCTGGATAGGCTCTGCTCCAGAACTGGGTGTGCCAGTCTGGACTTTGAGTGGGATTAAAAAAAGTGTATGTGGGGGCAGAGGGTCTGTAAAAGAGGTGTGGCCCGTGTAAATAAGGTCACAGCTTAAAAGCGAAAACTAAATTACTGTGATTCCCAAAGTGTGCCACCCGACCCTTATTTGGTGCCTCTCAGCTTTCTGTTAATGCATTCAGATATATAACACAACAACTTTTTTGCACCTAAAACTAGCCAGAACTATTGACTTTGTCAATGATTTTGTTGTAAATAATACATTTTGAAAATGTTTTAATTATGAGACTGTGAACTAAACATTACTGAGACCTATGGAAGAGGTGGTGGTCTTTAGAGTGTCTCGATCACGTCAGTTGTGTTCACTCGGTGGTTGACATGAAAGCCCTTTTTATTTCCACATCTCCATCTTTGTGCTACATCTTATCTCCTTCCTCTTTTCACTCTCTCCTGGATGCACTTCATTGCATATCCTTCATTTCACCACCCCCAAACACACAATTCTCCCTCGCACTTGTAAGCACTGCATTTTCTTTCATGTTTACTTTGTCAACATTTTGACAACAGTGTACCCCCTTCAAACGCATTTGCACAGAATCAAAAGTGCAAATACAATATGTGATAATTGCGCTGTGTGCTGTACATAGAGGCCAAGGATTGGATGACCATCTGCTCAGACCACCTTTCGACTTAGTGACAGGAAGTGTGAGAAACTTGACTGCCTTCAGTCTCAACGCCAGACCTCTCAGTACACGGTGGTGACTCCGTTCAAAGTACACACTATACAAGAGAAATATGCTACACAAAACATATAACTGGAAATACCAAATGCTTAGTGAATGTAAGATTAAGTAAAACATGGAACAAACAGGAATTAAATCACTGACATGAATTACTTTAACATTCTTCAATTTCATTATTCATAAATCTCATCATGTTTTTACCCTGTAAAGTTCAGGGCAGGAATGTAGGGCCCGATAGGTAACCGTTTCAATGTTTGCTTTAATTACTAATCTTTTGAATGTTTGTTTCAGACCTGGATGGACCCAGCCCACCTAAAGCTCTGAGGCCTGCTTGATGCAGTTGGGGTTGTTTGTATATGATATGCACAAGACTACCGAAAACCCTCGACTCACCGCTCAGAAATATTTCTAGTAAATAACAGGTATCTCATGAATTTTATAGACAGTATTCTCAGATAACTAATATGATGATAGCAAATATTGGTGCTGAGAGTGTGGTGCTCTTTGGGGAGCAAGGACAGGGCTATAATGTGTAGATTGTGGCACAATAAGACAAGCATTGGCACAACCAATAGATCCTGGCAATCCAAGAATTATAGGCATTGACAATGTTAAATCGTATGTGTATATCAATAAAACCAGCCGCAGAGCCTTACAAAAATGCTTTAACATTGACAACACCTATAGCTCTCAGATTGCTGAGACCTACTGATTTGGCCAATGCTTGTTGTTTTACTGGCATTATTTTGAAATCCAGCTATAGGACAGTAGCACTTGTACAGGATTGGAGGAATGTTTGCTCCATTATAGGTGCAACCGACAAAGGGCCTAGATCATGAAAAGGTTGTCTATTATTGACTGCCTGGTCGCTCCTCTTCCTATAGCTGCTGTCACTCAGGGCAGGAAGCAGTGGATGTCACTAGAACAAAACAAGGCTTTTGTGCTAAATAAATCCCCTAAACCATAAAAACGACTGGTCAAAGTTGTAAACAACGGCGAGCAGAATAAAAGCCAATGTTGTTTAAAATAAGTGCACTTGGCATGTTGCCTGCCCCTAATATGGCTGTTGGTGTTATGCATGTGCAGTGCATAGGGTGCGTCTTCTGAACCTTTGCCGGTGGGGGAATATGGCAGGTGAATGACCTCCATGAAGCACCCCATGGTGTGGAGGAAGAGGGGACATGAGGAGAACAGGTCAGGACAGAGAGAAAATCCACACTGCTGCAGCAGAGGGGACTGGCTGAAGGGAGAGGGAGTCAAGGATATCCTGACAAGTACTGGGACAGTGACACAGATGGAGCCCATTGAAATGTATGAGGCGATGAAAGGAATGAGTGAGATGTCATTGGGGTGTACGAGGACACTGATGGGGAGTGAGGGATACATGCGTGAGGGTAGTGAAGGAGAGTGAATGAGGATCTATTGAGGTGTGCGAGACAGGTACAATTGAGGCTACAGCTAGGGAGTGAGCTAGATGACACGGAAGAGAAGAAGAAATAAACTGTGCAGATATTTACTCACTCCTTGAAGTGAATAAGTTAGAAGGTGCGGAACTGAGATCTCATCCCACTCCACCCATGCCCTCTCTCCCCCACAGCCACCTGACCTTACATTAAAGACCACACTGTGGAGCAAAAGACAACACCGTTGGAATTTAGGAACACAGGTGCACAGGAAATGCCTACTAGAGCCCGAGAGCAGATGCCCTGACCGCCCACAGCCCAGCAGCTGTTTGTTGATATAACCGGGGCAAGAGGTGCTTCTTTTGCTGCCACATGACCGAACAAAGAAGGTGGCAACTCTGTTCTCACAGCAATAAAACACAAACAACAAACAAACCCTTGCAAAAGTAAAAAAGTAGTCCTTAATCCACAAATTTGGCTGCTGCATATGTTAACACTAGTTGGCCGGTGCGCTGGGGGAGGGCTAAACAACAGAAAAGGCATGATGTATGCATACCTTTGTCAAATGGGAAAATTTTTAAATGGAGTGATGATGGTGCCAGCAAACGAGAAGGCTATGGGCGGGCAGAAGCCCGCGATGTAGATACAGCATGTCTTTGTTCGAGACAGCGCATGCATGCAGTTGAGATTCCAGACCTAAGCAAGCATTTTCAATGCAACAGGTCTTGCATGTGCTCAAGTTAGAGCTATTAGCATTGTAAACTCCTAGCCGGACTTTTCTTGCCACACAAAGTAAAAGAAATAAAACGTAGTGCCATCGCACTATGTAAAATGCAGCACGTTCGCGCTGAAAGTAGTAGTCCGGAAATCATGCTGAAAACATCGAGACTTGTATGTTTTTAGTAGTTTACCGGTGCTGTGTAGGTGGGCTAAACACCGGAAAAGGCATGAAGTATGCATGCCTTTCACAAAAGAAAGCAAGCGGATTTTAAAAGGCAAGCCCACGAACCTAAGAAAGTGACTGACGTGACATGGGCGTGGTTGGAAGCCCAAAGAGAGATTACTACAGGGGACGGAGCACTTTGCACTCGCCCCTAAAAAGGTGGGAAAGAATATCATCTGAATGTGTCTCAAAGGAGGTGTGAGAGATTCTGTGAGTTTCTGTCTGCATGCGTGTCTCTGTATGTATTTACAGAGATGAAAAATAACAGCGCCTTTTCCAAGGGTAGAAAAAAGCCTGTTCCTGGTAAAATACAAAATTTAATAACCAACTAACCAGTGGTGTAACCTCCAGTCCCTGTATCTCACAGACGTTAATTGTCCTTTGGCTGAATGTGGGCCCTCAAAGTTTTTAGGCCCCCTGAAATGCTGCCCCTCTGTGTTCTGCAGGGGATACAGAGGTCCTGATTTTCTCCCCTGAAACTAATAGTATGATGACATTTTCAACACTGAAGTTTTCGCAGTCACATACATTTTTCAGATGCTGCCCTTAGGCCCGTTCTTCCCCACTCCTCTCTACCTCAGCTGCAGCTGTTGTAAAGAAGCAACAAAAGTCTGTTAAAAGTGTTTCTCGAAACAAACTCTTCATGAAACTGCGTTGTTGCTTTCGGTCTAGGTTTCGGTTGCTTTCTGTCTCGGCCACCGACAGGCAGGCCTAGCCCGAGGAACTCCACTCCCTGCTGTACGTAAACGGGAAATATTCACCTGTAATGGTTAGCTCACGTGTCAGAGGCGGCGCAGTCTTCCTGTTTGGCTGACAAGAAAGCGCTGTTGGCTCTTTCAACATGCTCAAAGTGGGTCTGGAGCTTGGATCTAATCAGATACTGGTCTATAAAAAGAACATTTGATTTTTCCTGAGAAACTAAGATGTGGCAGGAGAATGGAGTCATCTAGCGCCGCCTCCTCTATATCAGTTGGGTGGAGTTAATTGCAAAGCGGATAATTAGCCGCCACCATAGACGTAAAGGCGTTTAATTCCTGGGCACAGAGCACTGTAAGATTTATTGTAGCGCAATCTCCATCTGACAAACAAAATACATTGTGTAACATATACGGACGCTCATGTGAAGTGCTCTAGTGCCCTATGGGCCAGGATGGCACTGAATAAAATCACATGTAGTAACAATTTCTCATAGAGCGTAGGTAACCTGCACCAAAACTCTTACCTACGAGTGCTAATCTGGCAAATTCCATGTGGATTTTCCAACATCAGGAGAAAACCGCACCCAGGTTTACATTATGCTCGATGGTTCTTCCTCAGCGCCCCAGCTCTCTGCCATTGCTTGCCGCGCTGCTCACACACATCTCATTTTGAATTTACTTCCATGCCAGACCGATTGGCACTACCAATGCTTGCTATAAACAAATGGTATTCTCTCAATGCTGAATTGTGTCCCCACTAAAATTGCGCACTGGGGAAGCCAGCACTTATGTGCACGGTTTAGGTATAGTTTACTGTTGAATTATTAGGCGTAAAATCCACTTACAGTAAACAGCTCTGATTAGGGCCCTACCTGAGGATTAATACCAATTAATCTTTGAGACTCTGATATGTTTCAATTAAGCTCTACCCCTCAACACACACTACAAACAAGGGAAGGATTCGCAAACCTAAAGAGAAGCAGGCTAAGGTGCGATATGCAAATTACAACTATAAATATGAAAACATTAATGTATTAATAGAGCTCACATACGTTTTTGGGTCAATGCATGCACACATTGTATGCACTATTTACAGCACATACAAGTAGGATTGTGACAACGGATGTTTATTTTTTCCTATGCAGTTCTTTCCTCTACAATATAAACCCACCATCTTTTAAATATTTTTCTCACAGTGAGGCCCAAATAAAACCTACATCCCTCCTACCTTATCTATTCATGTTTTTCTATTGACCATACTGTGAAAGAACACATCTCTGTTTTATGTGGACTGTAATACGATTAAATAAGAGTTTGTTTTCTATGGACAGTACTACAGCAGAATAAATGTTTGCTTTACATTGACAGTGCAGATTAACTTGCTTCCTATGTTGCGCGCAGTATGATGGAATAAGTCCCTGATTTAAGAAAAGTGGCGGTGAAGCCAGTGCAGCGCCACTTTTCTTGCGCACCTTAGCGTCCCCCTAACGCCACCATGTGTGTCCGGTATCTAAGATACAGCACACCATGGCGGTAGTTAGGGAAACTAGCGTCAAACGTTTTGATGCTAGGTCAGAGCTTTGCAGCATTAGCATAAAAAATGTTGACGCTAATCCTGCAAAAACCCATTGAGGCCCATTGAAAACAATGGTGTGCTTCCTTTTAATGCCTGCTCTGAGCAGGCGTTAAAAGTGACGAAACTAATATACAAATAAATCTTTTAGATTTCTTTGAGCCATTTTTACGGCTCCCCTAACAGGGGAATGCCCCCTTTGCATACATTATGCCTGGTGCAGGCATAACGTAACACAAAGAGTTACAGAGTGGCACAATGCATGCATTGCGCCAGTTTGTAAATTTGGTGCAATGATTCTGGCCTCATTGGGCCACATTAGTGTAAAAAAATGACACTGATGTGGTGCAAGGAGGCGTTAGGGTCTCTTAAATCAGCCCCTAAGTGTTTTCTTCATGGGGCTGGTACTCTGGCAGAATACATGTTGGACCTGGCCCTTGTACGGGCTCATTCCCCAAAACTTTTGCCTTTTCCTCCTTATTTTTCTGACCCTTTTTGGCTGGTGTTATGACCCTGAACATTTTACCACTGCTAATCAGTGCTAAAGTGCATGTGCTCTCCCTTCTAAACTTGGTATAATGGGCTTATACCTAATTTTCATATTTAATTTACCTATTAGTCCCTTGTAAAGTGGTATCACTATACCCAGGGCCTGTGGATTGAATGCTACTAGTGGGCCTGCAGTCTGCAGCGCTGCTTGCGCCACCCACTGAAGTAGCCTTTCAAACCTGTCTCAGGCCTGCTAGAGCAGGGCCTGGGGCGCAGTTTTCTGCCACAGGGCCTGGCATCTAAATTTACTTGCCAGGCACAGAACTCACATTTTAATACATGTAAGACACCCCTAAGGTAGGCCCTAGCTATCCCTATGGGCAGGGTGCTATGTATGTAGAGGGCAGGACATGTGCCTATTAATGTGGCTTGTCCTGGTAATGACAAACAGCCTATTTGGTTTCTTACTGCTGTGAGGGCTGCATTCTCATAGGATTGCATTGAAAATGCCCAGCCTTATGTGTAGGGGGTATTATCTGATTTATGTGGGGTAGCGGAGGCATGTTTGGTATGGCTGTAATGGTAGTGAGAAATGCTGCTTACTGGTGTAGGTGAACTAAAGTAAGCATTTCTCTGTGCTTATGACTCTGGTGTTTTGCAACTTGACTCCAATCCACGTCTGGGCAGAGTGACAGTTGGGCTTTGTGCATACTTTTCAGACAGCCTGTACACAGGGAGGGTGGAGGTGTCACAGAGGTGCATCTACATACTGAATAGTCTTCCTGGGCTGAGAGAAGGGAGAGGCGGGGCACACCTGTATTAGTAAAGGCAGTGCCTGGCCTCACAAAATAGGGTTGTTTACCCCCCACTGATGTGCTGGAGGAGAGATGGGACACTCCCAGAACCAGTTGGAACTGGTTGGAACCTCCTCTCCCCCTTTTTTGCGAACCACACTGTAAAACTGAGTATAAGTACAGGGGAATTTTCCCCACAATTTAGTGACATTTTGGGAACTTACTTGAAACTGGACAGAATGCTGGAGAAACTCACCAGGAACCGTCATAGACTGCTGCTGCTGTGCTGACCTGTGACCTGCTGGGTCACTAGGAGAGACTTTCATCTGTCTGCATCCCCCTTGTGCTGGCCTGCTGCTGGGCCCTTACCCCTGTTCTCCTTTTTCCATTGCTGTTGTCCCCCAGGGGCTGGGTGCGTGACCCTTGACCAATGCAACAATCTGCTTAGCGCCTCATGAGCGCTCTCCTTGGGCTGAGGCACCTGAAGAGTGTGCCTTCCTAAGTCCATAGCGCCCGGAGAGCCCTTTGCGGGCATTTTTGAAAGCGCTTCCTTTGGGAGTATTTCGCGCTCCAGAGCGGTCCGTGAACTTTGCTGCTAAAGATCACCACGTGACAAGGCTCTCCACAAAATCTGAGCGCGTCAGAGCCGCGCTACTGCTGGTGACCCTGGGGCACGAAGAAACGATGATGGGAGCTTTTGTGCTCCTTTAACTGCCCCAGGGAAGAAGCGCGCTGAGGGAGGCGCCCCCGGGGCACAAGCAGGCACCTACTTTGGAGCCTGCACACCACTGGGGTCCGGGTGAGCCTATTCAAGGCAGAGGACGTCGGGCATTGAAGGGAGCCTCATTGGAGGCTCCTCGCTCCACCGGAGCCCCTTCACCTTTTCGGGACTCGGGCAGGGTGGAAACCTCGCCGGAGGCTCTCTGCACCGCGAGGTCCTGCTTTGGCGGTTAGCCCCCCCGCAAGAGACAGGCGGGTCCCTACCATTTGGCCCTTGTTGTTTTGGGGCATTGTTGTGGGTCCCTCCCCCTCGTTGGAGGGCCAATGAAGGCCCAGGGGGGCCCCCAGAGATTGTGTGCCCGAGGAGGGGCCTGTTATAAACACCAGAGGGGGTGCGTACCGCCCCTCCCCCCAGGATCAACAAGTGGCCCCTGTTTTGTGCATAGGAGCGCCGGGGGCCCCTTATGGATAACTCGTGGCACTGGAAGTGCCCTTCATCATAAAACCAGGTACCCTCTAAAGGACATACATATTTCTGATGGTCCTGGTGTGGATTTATATGTTACCTGTCTACTTTTATGATGTCACATATATGTTCTGGTATGGGCATGATAGGATGATATGTTTTTATGACTTGCTTTTATAATGCTCTTAGTATAGACATTTATTATAATTCCATGACAAGTGCATTTCTTTTACTGTGATTCCTGACTACTGCTTATGTTGCAGAATCCTGAGTACTTACATGTTCTAATGTGACTACTGCTTATTCTTGCAGACAATTAGTAACCTGTGTAACGTTCTGACAACTGCTAAGGTAGGCGGGTATTACTGCATGTAATGTTTGGTCGAATTATGTTTTGTGCAATACAGTTTATTTTTACATAGCTCAGTGTTGTATTTACTTTATGGAGTATATATGACGTGACGTATGTTGTGTGTGTTGTGCAAACGCTTTACACATTGCCTCCGGGTTAGGCCTAACTGCTCGTGCCAAGCTGCAAAGGGGGTGAGCAGGGGCTATCTTGGACGTGTAACTCCCTTGCCCTGACTAGAGTGGGTGGGTTCTGCCTGGCTTAGGTGCATACCCTAGCCAACTAGAAACCCCATTTCTAACAATGCATTTTTAGGCCTCACTGCTGACAGGTTTAGCTGCCTGGCATACCTCATTTTACCAATACTTTAAAAAGTATAATTAAGAAGTACTACAGAGGGAGTGAGCTTTGGGTCAGTCTACTTCGTCCATTCACTTTTAAGGGTTTCTTCACGGTTTACCACTGCTTGGATGGGCTATCCTTCGCGACCATGGCATTTTGACGATTTTTGTTCACTGTCCTATTTGTGTTTCCTTAGATGATGATGCTCAGGAAGTCCTTTTGTTAGACTGCAGAAGAATCAACATAATGCATAGCTAATCATTTAGAGCGAGCCTTTGCTTGTAACATACACTTTACTGACACAAATTACATTTGAATTGCAGGCTTATTACTTTTTTGTTTAGGGAGTGTGTCCTGTTTCTTTTAGGCAGGCTAGGGATATTCACTGTTCACCTTGCAGGTTCATTTTTGTTTACTTTGCTGGCTTGATAAAAAAAAATTTTGGATTTACATCTTTACAGCTTCATTTCAAATGCAACAAAAATACTTGCCTATTGTCAACAGTTTTTAGTATGAAATGTTTTGCAGTTTGTGCTTTTCGGTTCACCACTAATTATACAACATTCGTCTTCTGACTCCTTTTTGAGGGCACAGGTTTACACTCTAGTCCAGTGGTTTGCAATCTGTGGTTCAGGAACTCCTGGGGGCCTGAGAATCCTCCTCAGGGAGTCTGTGACTGCTTAGAAAATGATATACATAAAGTGGCTAAATGTACAATTTAAATTTTTAAATGTCAAGGAATTTCAAAGTGGAGGCTAAAAACTAAATTAGTATTCTCAGAAGGATTAATGGTAGCAGTGCAGGTGCATCAAACATTGGTTTGCAAATTAAATAGTATGTGTTATCATTTGTGTATGTGTTTAATGAATGCTTGTTTCTGTATTTTGCGTGTATTATTTTACGGTTCAAATAATGGACAGTGTTTAGGTCAGGGTCCTTGGCTTCCAGTAATGACACAGTGGAGAGGTCCCCGTATTCCAAAATTGATTCAGTGGGTGTCCCCGGGTTCCAGTAATGATAAAGTGGGGGTCCACAGAAGTCAAAAGGTTGGGAACCACTGTATCTAGTCAGTTTGTTCAGCAAATAGGCCATACTTCTAGCTTCCATCCAGTTGTAGTCTAAGAGGTTGCTTCTTTATGGTATTTTATTTCTATGATGTTGGGAGCAACACACGTGAAGTCTCCAATCTATTACAAAAACTTCTGCATAACAAAAATCTAGACCAATTAGCTTTGCCATTGCATGTTAAAGACTTTGCTTTACCAATGCTTGTTGTTTTATATGGTCAGTGATGTCTTGGACTTTTTGTTGTATATGGTCAATACTGTGATGGAATATTTTTTTATTATGTATGATTGACCGTGCACTAGCAGTACATACATATGTTTTTATTTTGATGCTGAAATTATTGAGCAGATTTTTGTTTTATATGTACCGTATTGTGAAGGAAAAAATATTTTTTGTGTGACCTGTACTTTACTTAAATGGAATATTTTTTTGATTTAGAAACACAAAACTATGATGAAAAGGATACTTTCTGTATGGGGTCTGCACAATCTCGTCTTTATTTAAAAAAAAACCTACCCACAGTATCCCATTGCATCACTGTCCACTGAAAACAAACATCTTTTCTATTTTAGTACTGTACACATCAAATTATATTGACTCCTAGAACTGTCTGTTATCAGAAATGTGAAAAACAGTAAGTCTAGAAGGGCGGGCTTACTGTCTGATTTTAAAGACAATACATAAACGATAAATTTACATGTAGAGACTATAAATGAAACTCATTGACTTGATTGTTGTTTTTTTCAATGAAAATCTGACATGTAGGCCTTATACTCCTGTGGTGGACACTGTGGTCTGTATAAAAGAAATCATCATTTGATAGTAGACTGCCCATGTAAAATGTGCAACTGTTTCCTTCATAGCACTGTCCATAAAAAACAAAAATATCTAACCTGTGGCAGCATTGTCTATGTGAAAGACGAACCCACTAAACTATAAGGCAATTCATAGAGAAGAAATAAAACTGATGCATCTGCCATTGCAGGCGACACTGTGTGGGAAAATGTCGGAAAAAATAAGCAAAGTGGGAAGTTTCGCTTAGTTAACAAGTACCCAAGCTTGTACTTGGGTGGGGGTTATAGAGTTAATTCCACATGACGTGGAGGCAGACCAGCCATTTTAGAGTGGGTGGCTGATTTGCTACTTTGATTGTCAAAGTTGATTGTGTGTCGTGGCAGAGCCAATAGTGGAGCGTTGGCGGCTTCGTCGGCGACTTGTCTGCCAACAGGCGGCGCCAGAGGTATACATAATGGACTCTGCCATTTATTGGTAGGTCCTCTGTTCCTCTATACAATCAAGCTAACGAAGTGATTCTGAGAGAAACGCGCGTCTCCTGAGCCAGAAAACGGTATTATGTGAAAATATAACAAAGTGTCAAAATGTGTGATATAAAACATGCGAAATGTGCAGTCATTATCAGTTACACCACTGATCTCTGTAACGCTTCTTTTCCCTGTCGCCGAATGTGTCGACTTGTAGCTAAAAAATATCACAGCAAGGCCATCCCAGTGGCAGAATGTGCGCCATACAAATGCCTCTAACGGAACACAGAGTTTTTGTTTCTGAAAGAAATGTTTCATTTATAAAAATTATAATAGAGGATTCATTATGGAAGTTAATTTTTCGCATTTATATCCGTTTACATCTTATTAACATGAGAGGAGCCTACATCAGCTTAAAAAACCTCCCTAGAACAGTACATTAAGATGCGGGGCCGGGTTTGGGGCAGTCCGACTGGTGCAGCCGCACCTGACCCTGAACTGGGGGAGGGGCGCCGATACACAATAACTCGGTGTTAAAGCTCGTGCTTCAGAGTTCCTTTAAAATCCAGCGGATTTCAGGCAACAATACAACGCCGAGATAGCGCTGGTGATTAATGTTCCTGCTGGTGAGAGATTGGAGTTTTGTCTAGTGCCAGTTTCGTCACATCAATAAGTAGTGCAGAGGGTTATGTGCCTGCTGCAAAGAACTTGCCCCATACAGATCACAGAACTGAGTGAACTATGAGTAGCACTATAAAAAAATGAAATGTATGTCAATGCGTGGCTATGGAGAGATGAGGGGCAGTATTGGGCAGTGGTAGTGAGGTAATTCATGGAAAAGGAGATCATGACTGGGGCCATAGCTGCCAAGATTCCCTGGTCCATGCATGATGTGCTGGTCCAGTCCGGCTTTTTTCCTTTGAAATCTGGGAATTGTGGTCCTATTTCAAAATGGTGTACACATCACTACAAATCAAAGAATTAAAAAAAAACTGGCGGCATATTTATACTCCGTTTGCGCCAAATTTGCGTCGTTTTTTTCGACGCAAATTCGCGCAAAACTAACGCCATATTTATACTTTGGCGTTAGACGCGTCTAGCGCCAAAGTATGAGTAATGAGCGTCATTTTTTTGCGTGAACGCCTTCCTTGCGTTAATGAGATGCAAGGTAGGCGTTCCCGTCCAAAAAAATGACTGCGACGCAAATGCGTTGTATTTATACTCCCGGGCAAAAATCACGCCCGGGAGTGGTCGGGGCAAAAAACCCCGCATTTGCGCCTCTTTTTAACGCCTGGGTCAGGGCAGGCGTTAAGGGACCTGTGGGCTCAAAATGAGCCCACAGCTGCCCTCCCATGCCCCCAGGGACCCCCCCTGCCACCCTTGCCCACCCCAGGAGGACACCCAAGGATGGAGGGACCCACCCCAGGGACATTCAGGTAAGTTCAGGTAAGTATAAATTTGTTTTTTTTTTATATATTTTTTTTGGCATAGGGGGGCCTGATTTGTGCCCCCCTACATGCCACAATGCCCAATGACCATGCCCAGGGGACATAAGTCCCCTGGGCATGGCCATTGGGCAAGGGGGCATGACTCCTGTCTTTACTAAGACAGGAGTCATGTAAATGGCGTCTGGGCGTCGTTAAAAATGGCGCAAATCGGGGGGAGGCGATTTTTTAGCGTCAACCTGACTTGCACCATTTTTAAGACGCCCTAACGCCATTTTTCCCTACGCCGGCGCTGCCTGGTGTATGTGGTTTTTTTCCACGCACACCAGGCAGCGCCGGTCTGCTTGCGCCGGCTAACGCCATTCAATAAATACGGCGCCCGCATGGCGCTTCAGAATGGCGTTAGCCGGCGCAAACATTTTTGACGCTAAACTGCGTTAGCGCAGTTTAGTGTCAAAAAGTATAAATACGGGCCCTGGACTTGAGCTGCACATCACGCATGGACCTGGGAAACTTGCCAGGTTTGGAGCGAGAAAAATGATTGTCGCACAAGGCGCTACCAGTGCTAAAGCCGGCGCTGTGCAGATGTCAAGCCCCACGTACAAACGAAAAACAATCAATGGTTGGGGCCTTACTTACTAAAAAAAATAGATTGTGGAGCTCAGTACCCAAAAAAACGTAATCTGTGCTACCCACCTAAAAACAATTCCATTACGTTGCATCTATTTACAGATTTGTTTTAATATTGTTCCATTGACCTAAAAAACCCAATCCTTGTGTCCCAAACTAATACTTGTGTCCCCTCAGGATTCAGTCAAATATAGAACCCTCCCCATTTACAAAAGGGTTCAGCCTGCTATGTAGCCCCCCACCCTTTACAAAATGATTCAGTCCACTATTTCCCATTACTTACGAAATTCTTTGAGTGTAGTACCTCTTCCCAACTTCAAAAGGAATAGGTTTGTAAATGTTTTAACATTTACAAATTAGATTCAAGCGTTGCCCCCCGTCCCCCACAGTTTTCAAAATATCTCCACTCAAGCAAGGAGTTCGACTTATAAAAACATCGTTAAAATATGGTACCCCCTCCAAAAAAAATTTAAGTGTGCCCCGCACTGGATCTTCGTGCAGAATTCATATATATGTGATACCGCCTCTATCCACATCAATGACAGACCAATTGGTGCAGACACCCGCACTTACAAAAGCACACAGGATGACATTTACACAAATAATCCCAGTGTACCCCCCATGCACACAAGTCATTCAATTGTGACTGTATTAATAAGAAACACTTTACCGTGTCCCCCTTTTAAAACAGTGTGGTGCCTACATAAATAAATATGTAAATCAAACTATGTGCATGATATGCTTACTGGTTAAAAAAATTGGTTGCAGTTTGCAACAGTTATTTTTTACGATGTGAAAAAATGACCAAACCATCCTATGTACTAATAGGTCATTTAGCTAAATTTCAATTTGCAGAGGGAAGCAATTAGGCCTACCTCATGGATACTAATGAGGGAGCTCACAAATTGCGACTCAATCTGATTGGTGACCACCAGAGACATTGTGGCCTGCTAGAGTCAGCCACCCATGATGTCTGTGATTGCCTTTCAATAAAGTTAACTTTTTTAAATGCAGCTGGTTTTCCTTTCAAGAAAATGGTGCTGCGTTTAAAAAGAAAAGCTTACTTTTTGTGAAAAGTTATTTTTTCAGATTTGGCAGTGGTCCCCAATGCACTGCCTACATTCCAGAGAACTTTTTTTTACATGTACAAAGCGGAAAGGGTCACAAGACAATCTCTTCTCTGTTATGAATGGCTTACCACACCAACTTGGGAGTCAGCAATTTTTCAATGTTTTTTAACTGAATTTCAGTTGAGAAGCACTTATTCTTCACCTACAGAATAGCCTTTTGGAGAGGACACCTACTACATGCTCACCACCCTTCCAAACAGCAATTCGGTAAGGAGCTGCAAACAAATTTTAGGAGTCGGTAAAAATTTACCAACGCTTAAAATGCCATTAGTACATGGCAAAAAAGTGTTTTTAGAGCTTTGGAATGTTGAGAACTTCATTGAAGACAATGGAGTAGCTCTGGGCTTACAATGGCTGGTATAAATCTGGTGCTCCAACATTCCAATGTTTGCCTTCATGGTTCTCCCTTTTTAATTTAGAACATTCAACTATTAGTGGGTGGAATTGGGCTATACTGGTTGTGAAAGGCCCTCTCCCTCGTTATAGGCCCTCACCTGCAGCTCAGGTGTATAATTTGGGTTCAATACCTTTAACCCTGGTATAGCCCTCAGCAGCTGGCTATAAGGCTATACCCTGGTCATAAACAGAGATACAAACTATCAGCGAGAGTAAAAATGTTTATGTCATCTGGCCACATGTGCGGAGCTCTGCTTTAAACCCCCTACTCTATTGCGTGACTTGGTGCCCCCCCACTGAAAAAAAAATCCAATCTATAGTGATGAATCTAATATCCTTTAATCCCCTTCAACCCTTAGCCCCTTACAACAAAAATAATCTAGTGAATCTTGGCATCTCCTCTCTTACTAAATATTATTTTAGGAGCGATATCTCCAGTTATAAAAAAGATAATCAAATTTGGTTCTCCAATGGCAAACATTCAATTAATGTGTAGTGGCCCCATTTACACAAGGATAAAGTCAAGTGTGGTGCCCACTTTTCTAATAACCTGTTTTACAATATGCTGCCTTTACTTCCAAACATAATTTCAAATGTAATGCCCCTCTCCCTTAGAAAAGATTCAGTCGACTACTCACCTGACACATTACAAATGTCCCCATTATAGTGCCCCTTCTAAAAAATCTTCTTTCCAGCGCTGTGCCCCCATTACACAAAATAATCTATTCAAGATTGTGTGTATGCATTGTGTGTGCACAGGCGTAGCAACACTATAATGTGGTGTGGATGCTGCTTGAATCCTATCTGTCATTGTTTGTAGGTCGCTCCCGTGAAAATTGTGTTTACAGTCGTGTTTGTATGATGGGTTAGATGTTTGTATGCTTTCTTGGTTGCGTTTCAGTGTTACTGGTGTTGGAAATGCTTGCTGTGGCGTGTGTGTTGGTCGGTCTGTGTGATGTGTTCCTGTTCACTCAGTGATGTGTGGCACTGTCATGAAAAGTGTGTTCACTCTTGGTTGTGTCATGTGTGTGTGTTTGTGTATTTCCTGTATTTTATCGTGTGTCTGGTGTGTGTGTGCTGGTCGATTGTAAAATCTTCAATGTATACGGGTAAGAGAGACATGAATTCTGAGACTCACCGCGAAGACGGAAGCTCCAGACTGTTTGCTGATCACTGGCTGCCTTGTGATTTTACAGCCCTGGCTGCTGGTTTCGGTTTCATTTCTCCTTTTTTCAGCAGCACAAACAGGGCTTCCTGGTTCTGTGGTCATGTAAAATGAGCTAACTTAGAAGGGTGCGCCCACTTTCGAACAGCCAACTTTGTTCTAGGCTGACGGCTTCTATAGATATGCTAAAACTTTCAAGTGCTTCGACGTGACCTAAGGCGGTACGTAGGCTCTGCAAAAGTTATTTGACAAATAATTAAATATCAAGTTTCAGCGAGAAAATGAACAACATCGCAAAGTCTAATCGATTACCAACAAATATTTATGTGATGATAAATGGCTAAAATGAGCAATTATGAATGTATAGGCGCCAAGGTTTGGATACTTGCAAGGGAGGTATATTGTGAATGTCAGAGGACGAGATCACTGATTTCACAGAAGTCATTTCTTTTAACTCGAATTAATGTTCTGGCTTTCTTAGTTGAAACTGAGCCTAGGAAAGAAAATATGCGTTCCAAAAATTATTGATCTGATTTGGACCTTTGATGAACTGAATGCAATATGCAGCAAATGCACTAACAAACGTATAACACAGCTACATGAAAATGTGCCACAAAACTCAGACATTATCGATTAGGGTCTTCGTGTTGCACAGTTTTGTCTTTGTGGTTATGTCCTGACTTTGTTTTCAACAAATGTCTTTTAATGAGTAAGACGTACGGTCTCTATACAATGCTTTATTTCAAAAGTAACCAATCGGTGGTATCAAACGAACGATCGGGCAGAATTTTTGGCATGGTGTATGGAGGGCTTTGACCCACCTGTTTTGCACACATCTGAGATCAGTGGCTGCTGACGTGCACCTGCATGGCATGCACTTAAAAAAACACGATTGTTACCCTGGGCCTACTAAACAGTAATACTCTTTCATGGGCGGGCAGTTTGTTTCGATGTTTTACATAGTATGAACCTGGGACTTTACTGCTGTTTCAGAGCGCTTTAAGACTTCGGAAGCATGAAAAAAGGGCAAACCAAACAGTGCTTAATTTGTGCTTGTTGTTTCCGGTGCTGAGCACCGGCATTTCTTTTTGAGGGCCGGGGCTTATTCTTCTGCCTCAAGCATTTGCTGCGAGCAAAATACACATTTGGGAAAGACGGAGGAAGGGAAAAACAAAAAAGCGTCACAAGGAGCGAAAGTAAGAAGCTGCAGGGATGAGCTGAAGGGACAGGGAGTGGCCTTAAATGGATTGAAGAGGCCGAGATGGCTTCAGGATTACGCTGCCTCAGTATCCGTGTTCGCACATTTAATTGCAGCAGCCACGTGTTTAAGATGATGGCTTTGGGCACCAGCACCTTTTTATTTACAAATGAAGCACTGAAACCAAAGTGATATTTAGACTGTCACAGTGAACAAAATGAGCATCACTCTTCAAGGGTGAGGCACTGGGGTTGATTCTCTCTAACGCGTGGGCCCTGGATCCATCCTGGTAACACCTGACAAGCCATGAATGCTTTGACCTGCCAGATCCCATGAGTAGATAAGCAGGTTTTAGAGCAGATCATCCCTGTGTTTGCTATTCATGGTATGGTGCTGTAAACAGTACAAACATAAATCTATATGGTATATCAAAGAAATTAAAAATAACCCTGGCAAGTAAGAATATATATACAATGTACTGGACATCAGTCCTGGTGCACCGGAAGCCTTTTCAGATTGGTGGAAAAAGAGAAAGGGACTGTCTATGAGATCCCAGGCAGAATAAAACTTGGTGGCTGTAATGTAGGGGTGACTGATGTATGTACTTTATCTCGTCTATTCCAGAGTTTCAGGTAACTTCACTTACTATGCAAATATTCCTTGATGAGGCGACTTCTATACTTAGGTTCAGGAACCCCAATGGCAATACACTGAGCCAAACTATAAATTATTTCTGTAGATGACTATATAGCCTTTCGGCTAGTAGGCTATTGGATACAAATCTTGGCTACCCATGCCCTCACAGAGTTTCAGAAGTGGCTGAAGGACATCTTGAGAAACCAGAATTGTAGCAGCTTGCCTTGGTTTAGACACATAGAGCACAAGTTCAAGTCAATATACTGCTTAGATCTATGGCACAACCCAGAAAATATTAACAAAAGCACACTACCAATAGTGAAAAAGAATTACTGGCATTTGTATGGCTAAAGGATGAGGTCACAAATGGTGCCCTATTGAATAATTATCTGATAGCGAAGTCTGAACACCGGTAGGAAACCTTCCTCTATCTGATTTTGCCACCCAAGAAAAGGGCCCTATATCTTAGATTCAAATTAGGAACACTACAGGTACAGGCTTATACCAAATCCTGGACCAAGGTTTCCGGGCCACAACTAAGAAACATTGATGCACTTTATGCTGCTTTGTGCAATGACTCTTGCCCCCCAAAGGTTTTATCTTCGCCTCCTGATTTTAAAATATGGTACAAGGGAATGCAGTGATATCCTAACATTTTGTTACAGAACAGACTGTCTGGAAATTCATCAGGTTGTAGCATCCCATTTACATGTTGCTTTGAGGTAAACTTGTAATAGTAATGGTTACGGCAAACCTGAGAATCAAGACAGTCCACCTGTTATTCTGTTTGGAACATTTGGATGGCACTGGTCTAACTTGCACCTGCACTTTGATTTGCAATAGCAATGACAGAGGCTTAGTGCGATTATTTAACTATTCTGGGCCTCTGTTTGTCTGCTGAATACACGCCTGGGAAAGGATGACAGTTGGGCTGTTTCTGCATTCATTGTAGACTAGAGGTCTTCAAACTGGGGGGCGGGCCCCCCTAGGGGGGCCTCAAGTGATCCCAGGAGGGGCGCCATACTCTGGCCAAAAGAAGAATTACACTGACAACAGGCCTTTGTTCTAAGCAGAAGCATGTTAAAATGTTCTTAAAAGGCAACAGTACTTAACTGCAATGTTTAGATAGGTCTATACACTTTTAAACATTGTAATTCTTTATAAAATAATTGTGAAAAATTCTGAAGGGGGGGCCAAATGATTTTTCTTTCTACTGGGGGAGGCGCAGCATTAAAAAATACTGGGCGGCGGGGTGTGGCATTAAAAAGTTTGGAGACCACTGACTCTCATACAAAGGGAGCTGAGGTGTGCCCTGTATATCTTGATGGCTCATCACCAGGCAAGTGATGGGGCCTTCCTGAGCTAGAGTGATGGGAGGAGCTGACATTTGTCCCTGAATAGGTCTCTGTCTGTCCTCACACAAAGCAGTTGCAACCCCCTAGAGTGTGTGGGAGGCTAGGGCAGGGAAAGGCACAGTCTACAAAGACTTTTCTTTGAAGTTTGCCTATTTCAGGAACAGAAATGGGTATAAGTACTGAACCTCTGACCCACACAGTTAGAATCCTGCTGGACTGAGGAAATTCTGTCAGGAAGAAAAGCTGGATGCTGCAGGAGGGACTGCCACTCTGTCTGTTGCTTTGTTGTGCTGACCTTCTGCTTGTTCTTTCTGTCCTGGGAGTGAAAAGACTGGAATTGGCTTTCTATGTCCTGCTTCCAAAGGTTCTCCAAGGGTTTGGACTGAGCTTGCCTCCTGGTAAGAAGTCTCAGGGACATCAAAGGCTTCATCTGCCAGTGCATAGGCTCTTCTGCTGAGAGTCTTGACTTGCCTAGTGGCACCAACTCCAGTCCCTGGCCTCGCAGAATTAAAATCTGGTGATTTGAAGGAAAAAGGTGAAGAAGCACCTGTTTTACCGCGGCCCCATCAACACACTGCCCTTGGAGTTTTCACCCATCGTCCCTGGGAGCCAATTTCCCATTGATCTCGCATCACAGTAAGGAACCAAGCCTGTGTGTCCAGAAATCAATGCATCATCTTTCCTGCAAGGAAAGAATCGATGCTTCACCTACCCTGCCAGTAAGGAACCGAAGCATCAATTCACCTGCGGGGAAAGAATCGATGCATCACCTCCCCTGCGTAGCAAGGAACCAAGAAATCACCTTGCTTTTCTGGTGCCTCACCTCCCAAGTGGCCCACGTCATCTTTGTTTTTAATGCATGCCAGGTACTTTGGGCCTTATTACGACCTTGGCAGATGGGATAAACCATCACAAATGTGACGGATTCCATTATATGGAACTTGTAATACGGCGGGCTGGATATCCATCATGTTTGTGATAGTTTATCCCATCTGCTGAGGTCGTAATCAGGCCCTTTGTGCTAAAGAGATACATCTATTGATTCCTTTGGATTAATACTTGCTTAAACATTTAGAAAGTGATATCTTGTGTATGTTGGATTTTTGTCATTTTGGTCTTGTTTCACTTAGGTAAATATTGCCTATTTTTCTAAACTGCTGTGGTGTACTTTTGTGGTGTTTTCACTGTGTTACTGTGTGTGTGTGTACAAATACTTTAAAGATTGCTTCTGAGATAAGCCTAACTGTTTGAGCCAAGCTACCAATGGGGTGAGCAGTAGTTATCTTAGCTGTTTGACTCCCTTAACTTGACTAGAGTGAGGGTCCCTAATTGGACAGGGTGTAAACCACTACCAACTAGAGACCCCATTTCTAACAGGGAGGGTTGGGGTTGAGAGGAGTAGATTGGAGAAGAGTAGAGTATATTGGTGTGGGGTACATTGTAGTGGCATGGGGTAGAGTGGAGAGGGTAGACTGGAGTAGAGTTGAGTGGGGTAGATTAGAGTGGAGTAGAGTGGGGTAGATTGGAGTGGAGGTGGGTTGATTGGAGTGGATTGGGTTAGACTGGAGTGGGGTAGATTGGAGTGGGGTACATTGGGGAGGGGTCGATTAGTGTGTGGTTACATGGGTTCAGGTAGATTGGAGTGTGATGGATTATGGTGGATTGGGTTGGAGTAGGGTAGATTGGGGTGGAGAGTAGTGGGGTAGATTGGAGTGAGGTAGATTGGGATAGATTGCAGTGGGTATATTGGGCTAAATTGGAGTGGAGTGGGATAGATTGGAGTGTATTGAGGTAGATTGGGGTGGAGAGTGGTAAATTGGAGTAAAGTGGAGTGGGTAGATTGGAGTGAAGTGGGGTAGATTGTGGATATTGGAGTTGAGTGAATTAGGGTAGATTGGCATGGGACAGTTGAAGCAGGGTAGACTGGAGTGAGATAATTTGGAGTAGGGTAGAGTGGAGTGAGGCAGAGTACGGTGGGGAAACTGGAGTGGGGTAGGGTAGGCTTAGTTAGATTGAAATAGGATGAATTGGGGTAGTTTGGTTTGGGGTGGATTGGAGTAGATTGGGGTAGATTTGAGTGGAGTGGGGTAATTGGAGCAGAGTGGAGTGGTGTAGGTAGATTGGAGTGGAAGGGGGTAGATTGCTGTGGGGTAGAGTGGGGTAGATTGGAGTGGGTAGACTGGAATAGGGCAGAGTGGAGTGGATTAGATGGGGTAGATTGGAGTAAAGTGGAATAGATCGGGATAGAGTGAAGTGGAGTAGATTGGGATAGAGTGGAGTGGAATGGGGTAGATTGGAGTGCAGTGAGTAGATAGGGGTACATTGGAATGGGGTAGATATGGATCAATTGAAGTGGAATACGGAGATTAGGGTGGAGTTGAGTAGATTGAAGTGGGGTATATTGTGGTAGATTGGAGTGGGGTAGATTGAGGCAGATGCTAGTTTACTGGGATGGGGTAGGGTGGAGTGGAGTGGGGTGAACTGGAGTGGAGATTGCAGTGGAGATGGGGAGATTGGAGTGGAATGGGGCCAATTGAGGTGGATTGGAGTGAAGGTGAGTGGGGTAGAATTGAGTGGGGCAGATTGGAATGGGGTAATTTGGGGTATATAGGAGTGGTGTGGGGTAGATTAAAGTGGAGTGGGGTTGACTGGTGTAGATTGGAGTGGAGTGGGGTAGATTGGAGTGGTGTGGATTAGATTGAAGAGGAGTGGGGTAGATTAGGGTAGGCTGGAGTGGAGTGGGATAGATTGGAGTTGATTGAAGTGGAGTAGAGTGGGGTAAATAGCGGTGGAGTGGGGTAGATTGCGGTAGACTGGAATGGAGTGGGGTTGATTGGAGTGGAGAGGATTGGGGTAGATTGAGGAAGATCAGGGTAGATTAGAGTGGAGTGAGTTAGATTGGAGTGAAGCAGGGTAGATTGGAGTGGAGTGGGATAGATTACAGTAGATTAAAGTGGAGTGGTGTAAATTGCGGTAGATTAGAGTTGAGTCAATTCGAGTGGAGTGGAACGGTGAAGCTTGGAGTGGAGTGGCATGTAGCTGTGGCCGTAAGGATATATTTCTTGCATTTAAGTATGAATATAGGGCACCTGAAAGTGCTTTCTGTGGAATGTATAGGAAATTACGCCTTGGACACAGGTTTCAAGGACAAATGGAGTAATGGCTGTGCGGCACAAAACTGAATCGCTTTAAACAGACACATACTTTCTATGCGCAGAGAATAGGTGTAATACATATAAGACTGAGGACACAGGTTTTATGGAAAAATGGATTATCTACAGTGCTGCCCCAAATTAAGGCACTTAAAAAACAACTATTTGTGCCATTTGTTTGGTGCTATAAAAGAAAGCACCAAACTGTAAAACATATGAATTAAACAAACAAGGCAAACCTTGTCACAAACTGCAATAATAGTTTTTGTGATTTTTTGTGCTGCAAAAGGAAGGGGAAGGCCTCGGACACTAAAAGAGTCACATTTACTATCCCCAAACACTTACTGTTCTCACTCCAATGTAAGCCAATTTGGGGAAGGTCTTGGACACTTAAGGGGTGACATTTACTGTTCTCACTGTAATCTAACCCAATTTGGAGAAGGTGTTGGACAACAATTCCAAAGCAAATTAAGGCGCCAACAAACAAACTTGTAGGACGGATGTTAAAAGCATCTCAAAGGTATAGCATGGATTTTGAAATAATGGACTTAAGAATAAAAAAAGTACCCCAGATCACAGTGTGAGAAGCCAAGGGATAGTAGAAGGACACTAATCAAATAAAAATCAATTTGTACTTGGTCCATGCTCCAGAGAAATAAAAAGAAGTGATGTGAGGCATACAGCGGCTTTTTAGGAGGAAGCTAAAAAGAATGACAATCAAGCCAGCAAATGGTAAGTAATGTGTGGGCTCCAGGCTCTTTATTGTACACAATAACTAATGCACGCTCTTAGGCGAGACCTAATTAACATTTTTGGTGGTTATTTTTAGGTCACCTCACTCCTGTTTTTCTGGATTTGCTTTCTTCGCCAGTGCAACCACTGAGAGTTCTGGCCAAAGTTAAAAAACTTTAAGGGTAAGGGGAATCAATTTGCTGTAGGACACATTCTCTCAACTCATTGAACAACTTTAAAATGTAACCCCGAAAATATTCATATATTTTATCTTTAGTGTGTTTACAGGTGTGTTTGAATCACTGCAGTTCTTTCTAAGGCAAGCTGTGAAAAGATATATAAAATGTACAACTGTTTGATAGTTCCACTGCTAAGCACCAGATCACAACACATTCTTTGGAGTTTAGGTTTATCTTGGGTGAGAGAAAAATACCTCATGTCAGTACATGTGGCATGTGGCATGTACTGGCACAGAAACACGACCTGTGGACATTTACAAACGCAGATGTAACTTACTAATTCAAAACTAGGATAGTTATTTTGCAGTTGTACTGATAACCTTACTTGCCAGGGCTGGTAACATTAGCCCCTGCAGCCCCCGTGGTGCGAAGGACCATGAGCTCCAGGGAGCACCCTCACTAAGTACCCTGGCCTGATAGTTCCTGATAGAGTCTGGGAGGGGCCCCTCCAAAGTGGTGTAGCAAAGGCCTCTGCAGCCCCCACAGGGGGCGAGCTTCAGGGGGCCCCCTCAGGACAGTACACTTTGCACACGCAGGCGTGCCTCTGATTGGTCCTAGGGGGCCCCTTCAAGGTACTTTGCAGGGGAAGGGGGGGAGCTCAAGTTTTGTTACGCCACTGACCCTCCATGTACTGTGAAGTAGAGTCCCCTCACATTTCAATGCGCCACTGGTCAGGGCATTTAGGGGCAGATTTAAGAGCCTCTAGCGCGTCCTTGCGCCACGTTAGCGTATTTTGTTTATGCTAATGTGGCCCAGCGAGGCCAAAATCGTTGTGCCAAATTTACGAAATGGCGCAATGGATGCATTGTTCCACTTTATAACCCTTTGTGCTACATTATTACTGCACCAGGCATAATATATGCAAAGGGGGTGTTTCCCTATTAGAGGGGCATAAAAATGGAGCAAAGAAATCTCTTGGATTTCTTTGCACCATTTTTTTGGCACTTTTAACGCTTGCTCAGAGCAGGCGTTAGAAGAAGGTACACCATTTTTTACAATGGGCCTCTAGGTGCTTTGCAGGATTAGCGGCAAAAATTTTTACACTAATCCTGCAAAGCGCCGAACTAGCGTCAAAAATTCTGCCGCTAGTTTCCTAACTACCGCTATGTTGTGCCGTATATTAAATACGATGCACACATGGTGGCTTTAGGGGGGCGCTAGGAAAGTGGTACTGCACTAAGTGCAGTGCCACTTTTCATAAATCTGCCCCTTAAAATTCTGAGAGTATCAGCAGCAGTGGCTACTTCTACACCTAGTCTGCGTAATTTTGCCCTTCTCGTATTCTCACAGTAGAGCTGAAACTATGGGTCTGGCAGGGGCCGCAGCACCCCCATATGAACTGCAAATATTATAGCAGGAGAATGGGCACTAATAAGACCTTCCAGGTTTCCTTTTCTTGCAGGATTTGGAAGAAGGTCTGAGGTTTAAGGTAATAAAGACCCGGTGCAACTGCTGTTCACAAACAATTGGGGGCATATTTATACTTGTTTTGCTCCGAATTTACATCATTGTTTTACGCATATTCGGTGCAAAACTAACTCCATATTTATACTTTTGCGCTAGACCTGTCTAGCGCCAAATTTATGGAGTTAAAGTCATTTTTTGGACGTGGAAACCTACCTTGTGTTAATGAGATGCAAGGTAGGCGTTCCCGTACAAAAAATGACTCTATGGCCTTAGCGCCATATTTATCCCCATGTGCTAAAATCAGGCACGGGGGAGGAGGGGTCAAATAATTCTGCAACGCATTATTTAACGCCTGGGCCAGGTCAGGGAATGCGTTAGGGGACTTGTGGGCCTGTTTCCATGGTGGACCCTCATGGAGTAAGCCCACGGGTACCCTCCCAGCCCCAGGGACACCCTCACCCACACCAGAGGGACAGCAGAGGATGGGGGACCCCATCCCAGGTAATTATGGGTAGGTACAGGTAAGTATTTTTTTTAAAGTGCCATTGGGGGCCCTGAAATGCCCCCCCCCACATGGCACTGGGTGCGATTGCCATGCCCAGGGGACCCTGGTCCCCTGGGAATGGCCAATGGAGTGGTGGGCATGACTCCTGTCTTTCCTAAGACAGGACTCATGTGGTATGGATGGATTTGCATCATAACCTGTCTAACGTAATTTTCTTTGTGCAAAACTCCCTTCTCCCATACCGCCAGCCCCACCCAGCTAACGTCATTTTTTTTACACTAGCCTACCATTTGCACCGGCTTGCACCATTCCATAAATATGAAGCCTGGCTGGGGCTGAGAAATGGTGCACACTGGTGCTAAACTTTTTGGTGCAAAACTGCGTTAGTGCAGTTTTGCACCAAAAAGTATAACTATGCCCCTTATTCCTTCTCCTAACACGTAGATGCATATTTTCTTTGTTACCAAACCAAGGACATTTTACTTTAATTCAATCATTTTTTTAGATACTATAGGTCTTAGTTACAATCCCCTTGCACACCAGTGTGTCACTTTTTTTCTGTATAAAAAGTGATGCCTTAGCGGCGCAAGGGGCTTGTAAATAAACCCCTATGTATCACACTGTAGTGGCCCTGGAAGCAGGGGCACAGCAGGGGCTGCTGCATCCCTGCTCACATGAGCTGAGAAGTTAAACAGGGTAATGTTCAGTAATCAGGCATTTTATAGTCTTTAATTTGTTGAGAATTCCGGCTCTGATTCATACTTTTTTTGTGCCGCATTTGCGTCATTTTTTTATGCGAAAGCGGCATAAAACTTACAAAATAAATTTTTTACGCCACTTTTGCGTAAAAAAATGAAGCAAATGCTGCGCAAAAAAAGTATAACTCGGGGCCCCAGTGTCATTTAAAGAGGTTACGCAGTGAATTTATTTTAAAACAATTATGGAACGAGTACATTTTGTGACACTAAGAGGATTTTTTATTGTGATTCTACAATGGTATTTCTTCTGAAACTTCCAAATATACTGTTATGTTAAGTTGTGCTTTGTTATGTTGCATTTTCTATGTTCTTCTTTGTTATGCTGTGTTTTAATACTGTATCATGGTATATTATTCTATGCTGTTTTATTATGCTGGATCATGTTATGCTAAAATATGCTTTGGTATATTACATCATGTTGTTTTACACTGTGGTGTACAGTGTTATATCATGCTTTTCTTTGTTCAATCGTATAATGTGATGCTAAGCCATACCTTGCTGTGTTGTAATGTAACATTGTACTGTACTGTGTGGCGATATGCTTTGTCTACAGTGTAATATCATGACTTGTCATGTTCTGTCATTGCAGCCGACAGTGAAGGGATCTCTGAATGAATAATAAGTGCACTATTACCTAGAAAGGTTTTCAAAACACTTCTAAAGTTAGCAAGTTGGTCTGTGGAAATTTAGCAAGTGGGGCAGAGAAGGACTGGAGGTTTCCGGTTTGGAGGCGGAACTGCATGTTTATTAGGAGGAACAAAGGACCTTGTCAATGAAGAGAAAGATAAGAGTTTGCTAGTGATTTGAAGGTGGACCATTTGGCCGTACGGAGCCAGTACATAGTTATGAGATGACTAGATATCGAAGAGCGAGAGTGTAAGTCGTGCAAGATTTTACCTTTACAATATTGAAACCAGCCTTTGACGTTCTCCATTTCTGCAGAATTTGAGAACACCTAGATACAAAGAATTTCTCGAATCACTTCTGGACCATATAATGGCTTGGCCAATAGATTTACAACAGTATAGTGGAAGTAAAAGGAGGGTTTTCCTAAGTACCCTGAAGTAATACCACAAGAAGAGAAGACAATATTAACGTGTTGTTTGAAGGAACGATTGTGACTGGAGCTTTCCCCCACATTTCTAGCAACCTCAATAGGAGTAGGTGCAGTGCCAAGCTCCCATCACCATCATTCAGGAGACTAGAAAGCGGACAAGCTTTTTAAGGATTAGGAACTCAGTTATGTCAACATTTCAGTTGGCGAGAGTTATCCCTCATCAGCGGTGAGAGGCAGCTGCGGAAGCACTCGTGAACACCTTCCACATTATTGTTAAAACAATGATCAGGGTGCCATCGTAGGACGGTGAGAGTGAGAAACCAGAACAAAGGGCATTCTGCAAAGTTAAAAAATGGTAGAACTTTGGGAAGAGCCTAGAGGCACCTCAGTTATTTTGGTGAGGAGCAAAAGGATGAAGAATGACTTCCTGTGTCCTGTTGTAAAGTAGGAATGATATTAATTTCAAAGCCCTGTCCTAGATGCCTAAAGCGGAGCCAATGTATTGAGATGTCATACACTGTCCAACGTGGCGATGAGCTCCTATAGAGTCAGAGCTGAACTGCCTCCTAGATCAAGAATGCCTCAGAGGTTCTCTTAGACAGATAAAAGAGCTACATCGGTGCCATGAGGGCAGCAGAAGCCTTCTTGCATGGAGAATTAGCTTCAGTAAGATATATCTTATATTTCAATGACGTTAGAGGAAAATGGGTCTAAAATAATTTTCCAGTCTAAATATAGAAAGATTGCATAAAGTGCCAAGCACCAAGGCTGAAACATCCATTTCTTTAATAGCAGTCTGTGCATTCAGGTATCTAATCAAGATCCAGCTTTGTTGAATAGAGGTAAGGTGGATAGAGTTATGGAGCCAGTGCTTTCTATAGATGGATATGAAAAGGCAGAGAAACAAAGCTACTTACTAGTATCAGTAGCAGAAGTAGTAAAGTTAGGTGGAGGGTCTATGCTGAAAGATTGATAAAAGTTAAGAATATTGTCTTCAAAAAGGTGGACAAGAGGGTTACATACTATCTTTTGATGCAGGCACTCCCGCAGCACCAATTTGCTTATCCTAAAAAAGGCCTGGGCATGAACGTTCATTCACCAGAAAAACAATGGGTAGCAGAAGTGACCTCAAAGCTCCCTAACTTCAGAGGAAGTGACATCATAGAACGTTTGACCCTGAATCCTAGCAAATGATGCCACAAGACCTTAATCTTGATGAAGTTGTAATAATTGATATCACGGAGGTCTAGTGTATAACTCAGTGGGAAACCTACTGCAAAATCACAGACAAATGCACAAAAGAGAGATTTTTGAAAAGAAAGTAGCGTTCAGACTCACTAGCACTCATTTGTAAGAACTATAAGTTGTATATGAAATATCTTGTTTCCTTAACTTAATCCTTTTCATTGCTATTAAGTTTTGATTTATCATCGCTTGTAAGGAACTGTCATAAATGTGTGACACAGAGGTGGCAGTTCAGTTCAAAAACATATTTTTTCATGTATTCACTGTAGTTGAGACCGTAGGAAAAAGTTTTAAAATGTATTTTTTAAATATGTTTAATTTTATCTTGAATTATCAAGAGTGTGCATTCTGCTTCTGATTTTATTCATTTCTAAGTCAAAGTATAATCTACTAGTGGAATTTGCGGAAGGTAAACAGTGTTCACAAGAACGCTGTTCACCTTCTGTGCTAGTGACTGCTTTTGAACAAGGGTGATTAATGCTTAGGACTCTGGGACTGTGCCCCTCTGAAATTCCTACATCTTTTCTGCCAAAAATATTAAATACATCTATTTGTTGTGAGATACGATCTACAGTGATGCATTTAAGTGTCCACTGCCTTTCCGAGGTTGCCTGCCCAGCTCTGACAAGGAACCGGAGGCCATATAGTATATCAACTTTCTGCAATGTTACGCACAAGGCAGGGCGTACCTTTCTAAAGCCCTTAAGTGCTATGGAATTCTTTGGTGGTATCCATTGTAGGCCAGGGATGCTGGCAGCATCACGGTTTCGGGAGCTGCAGGCTACATCCCTGATGGGGCCAGACATCATTCACAGGCATAGATTCCACTCTTTCCCATTTGTCATGGGTTACTATTGGATATGAACACAGTAAGTGTATTTTGGTGCTAAGTCCTCGGTAGTGGTAGTTGTTAATGTTAAACTTGTATTATGTATATTGTGCTGAGGCTCCTGTCACACTGACCTCCCTCACTGTGACACCCAAGCTGTGGCTAGAGGTTGCTATCCCCTTTAGAAGTGGAGCGCCTGTATTTGTTCCCCATCAAAGTTTATCTAAAAGTCGTGCAGGGCTTTTGCTTCCTGCCAATGTAGATCCAGATATCCTCAGCTTTTGAAGGAGTCAAGAGCAAACACCTGTATATAGTGTTCTGATTTGTTAAATACTAGAGATATGTAAAAAAATAAAGTTAAATGCTAGAACTACGCATCCCATGAATATGGCTGTGGCAAGGTCAGTGTTTGTGTTTGTATAATTCTGGGAATCTGGCTCTGTCAAAAGGCATTAAAACAAACATTGAAACGGGCCCTTTCGGGCCCTATATTTATGCCCTTAACCTTAATGCCAAAAATACTGACTGATAACTGAAAATAAAATATTAAGGTAATTCCTGTCAGTGATTTCGTTTCTGTTTTTATTTCACATGTTTTACTTAATCTTGCGTTTCCTAAGAGTGTTAGTTGTTTCCATCATGTTGTGTTTCTGTGCTATTTTCATCCATCGTATTACTCTTGTATAGTGCATATGGTGAACTGAGTCGTGACAGGTGTTCCTTATGGGCCACGATGAGAGCTCTGGCACTGAGGCTGATAGCAATGCAAGTTTCTCACAGTGCCTGTCAGCGGGGTAACCTCTCTGCAGACCACACAGAGCTATGGTCACAATGTCTGTGAATGAGGTACACAGCAGTCAAAATATTGACAGGGCGAAAGTATAGGAAAATAAGGTGCTTACATGTGAGTGAGTGCAGTGTATATTTGGGGAAGGTGACGTGAAGATGATGCAAGGAAGTGCATTCAGGAGAGAGTGAAAAGAGGGTGCAGAAGAGGAAAGAGATGAGTTGTAAGATGTGCAGATGGATGAGATGTGGGAAGAAAATAAGATATGCATGTCTAACATAATGTGCACATAACTGAAGACCAAGGCTCCTTCCACAGGCCTTAAAAGTATTTAATTTACAGTCTCACCATTTCAGAGTTGATATATATTATTATTTACAAAATCAGTGTTGTTACTCATTTATATTAAACAGCTAGCAGTCATAGGTCTAGCAGGTTTTAGGTTTATATCAGTTACTTTGTTATGTATCTGGATGCAATAACAGAAAGCTCAGAGAGAAACCAAAACACAGGTCGGGTGGCACACAATGGGAATCACAGAAATATAGTTCACATGTTTAATCTGCGCCTCATTTAGAGACCTCTCTTTTTATCATCCCACTTAAACCCTGTCTCTGCATATTTTTGTATGACTGATTGCAGCCAGAAACTGGGAGTGCTTTCTCAATCCTGGTTAGAGCATTTACTTTCTAAATTGATCCTTCATGCAGTGCAAGACACTGGGCAAGCACAAGCTTTAAAGGGCTTGAAGTTGTTCCACTATACAATTTGCACACTACATTAACTGTTGAACATATTGATGCAGTAAGATGTGGGCCAGTTTTTAATATATTCAAATATTTGAAGACTAGACGTTCACCATATTTATTAAAAACCCTCCTGCTTTCGCACTAAATTCTTTTTTTAAATTTTGCTTGAAAATTTACCATTTGCCAATCTTTTTGTATTTTTTTTTCTGAAGGGGAGGAGCCCCCCAAGCCCTATTTTACATCCCAACACTTTCACTTGTCACCAGTCACCACTGCTCCTCTGAGGCTAGAGGTCAAATAAGCAGTGCTGGGGTCACAAAGAGCAGGCAAGTGCCACAGATGCAACCCCTGGCGGGCGACCAATAAATGACGTCCATTGGCCTCTGGAAACTGCAGATTTGCAGAATTAAATGCCAGCATCTGACTAATTTGTAATAATGAATCAATCTTGGCCAATCAGTCATACCGTTCGTATGAGGGTGCGAGAAGGAGGTATTTAAGGCAGGAGAGTTCAATGAAGTTCTAAGTACCTTGACTACTTCCCTGACTGAGTTATTAGCATTATTAATTGAGGAAGAAAAGTGCATATGCGGTTTAACCATCTTTCAGTGCTATTAGATTGTTGGTTCTAGCAACTGGTCAGCAAGCCCTAGTGCTTCATTTGTTAAAAAATAAATAATAATAATGATAAATAAGTGCCAGGGCCCTCTGAGACGCCACTTCAGCTTGCACTACCCATGGCCCCTGTCAGCCCGGCCAATGACAGCACCAGCACAACTAGTAACCATCACACTCGTACAGACTGACCAAGCTATCCCAGGCGGCTAACACTATAAGAGTGTCTTGGGCTGCAGGTATTAGTCCCTTTCAATGTAGATTGAATTAATAAATGACAGTTGAAACCATAATAAATTTAAAAAGTGATGAGTTTCCGCATTTCTAAAACTGAGAGGAATAATACAATCCGGGATATTGGATACATGCAGGGCAAATGACAGAAAATAGTTGAAAGATCAAAGGAAAACAATATTACGCCAAGGATGAGCTGCTCACCAAACATGGGGAACAATCACTTACAGCGCGGTAAATGCAATGAGATGCATTCACCACAATGCCTTTACAACGCATATGCATTTACCATGCATGGCTTTACCACGCATGCTTTTACCACGAATATACACTTACCACGCATGCCTTTACAACAAATTTCATTGTAAAGGCATGAATGGTAAAGGTGTATGGGTGGTAAAGGTTTTAAAGGTGAGTACATGTAAGCATTAAGTGGGTTGAGTGATTATATATATATGTAGTGCTCAGAGTGGGTAATGGTTATTGGTGGTAAATGCATTTTAAAGTTTTAGGGTGGGCATGGGATTTGGGGTGCTAAAAGCATTTTTAGGTTTTAGGATGGGTATGGGTTAAGGGGTGGTAAGGACATTTTTAGGTTTTAGGGTGGTTATGGGTTTTGGGTGGCAATGGCATGTTTAGGTTTAGGGTGGGTATAGATTTTGGGGTGGTAAAGGCATTTTTAGGTTTTAGGGCGGTTATGGGTTTTGGGGTGATAAGGGCATTTTAGGTTTTACGGTGGGTATGGGATTTGGGGTGGTAAGGGGAGTTTAGGTTTTGGGGTGGTGAGGTAATTTTTAGGGTTTTGGGTAGGTAGGGTTTTTGGGTGAAAAGGTGTGTTTGTGTGTATACATATATATATATATATATATATATATATATATATATATATATATATATATACATACATATATATGTGTCTATATATATATATAGACACATATACATAGAAATATACATATATCACATATATATGTGCATATACACACCCATATATATATATATATATATATATATATATATATATATATATATATATATATATATATATATATATAATGTATGTTATACTTACCTCTACTTTTTACCATGCATATGCCTTTACCAACTACGCCTTGACTACAAAATTTTCGTGGTAAAGACATGCATGGTAAGAGCATATGCATGGTAAAAACTTTTTGTGGTAAGTGAATGTGTGGTAATGACCATGCATTGTACTTACCGCGTTGTACAGGCATGCATTGTAAGTGCCTGTGTTGTTCCATCATTCATCCCCAAACATGTAGCTGCAGGCACAGGACGCAGTAAATCTGCATCTTATGACATCAATGTGCAAGCAAGGCCTACCTTATGAGGTGGGAAGCACAATCATGTTAAATGGCCTTATTTACAAAGAGAATATACTGACTAACGCATTTAAATGGGAGACCATTGCACTAGCATAGGTTACATCATGTGTACAGAAGTTCAAAAATATAATAATAATTTATACACATAAGTTTACTCTTAAGTGTCGCTTGTGAATGTTCCTACGGGTGTGTCAGGGAGTAACACAGAAACTACTTGCAAATGAGGTGCTTACCGAGTCAGGTATAACTTTTTGTGGATTTCCAAAAACGATTTAAGGGCATTTCTTGCACCTCTCAGCATAGTTAAGTTAACAGTGAGGGCAGACATGCTACTACTGCAGGTGTGGTAGGGACCTTCAGTTATGCCGGGGATGGAAGAAGAAAGGACACACCAGAGAAGAAAGGAATTCTAGCGCACAGCATCCATTTTAGGGCATCCTCCTTTCTCACTCCTCATCCCTATGTCTTATCCCTGTTTCTTATCCATCGTCCCTACTTTTCATCCATCATACATCATGCCTACTTCTCATCCATTGTACCTAGTCCTCATCCATCATACATCATCCCTGCTTCTCATCCATCATCCTTACTTCCCCTCTATTAGCCCTACTTCTCATCCCTTGTTCCTGCTTCTTATCCTTACTTCTCTTCCATCATTCCTACTTCTCATCCCTCATCCCTGCTCCTCATCTCGACTTCTCTTCCATCTTCCCTACTTCTCTTCCATCATCCCTATCTCTCATCCATCATCCCTACTTCTCATCCATATTCCTTACTTCTCTTCAACATCCCTATGTCTCATCCCTGCTCTCATCCCTACTTCTTTTTAATCATCCCTGTTTCTCTTCCATCATCCATTCTTTTCTTCCATCATCCCTGCTTCTCATCCGTCTTCCATCATTCCTATTTTTCATACCTCATCCATCATCCCTACTCTTCATTCCTCATCCCTCAGTCATACCAACACAACAGCCAATCAGAGTTAGGAGAGAGGCCTGCATTCTGTTTCACTGAAAAACAGCCTTCTCATTGCATGTGCTGGGTGAAGATGGAGGAGAGGAAATGCAACTGTGTGTTGTTTTCCAGTGAATTCAAGGCTGCCCAATATTTCATTTTATTTAACTAAGTGCTTTTCTGTTTACACAGGCCTCTGCAGAAAGCTCTGCTGGTTTGGAAAATACAAGGAGCCCACAGCTTGGGCCATAAATCAGTTCTTGGAGAAAGGGTTATGCATTATGAATAGTTGGGGATATTAAAACAGTTTTTGGTCATAGCTAGTTGGAAAGGGATGGTTAATAAACGCCTAAATAACATACCTTAAGAACAGATATAGAAGTAGCTCATGAGAGACATACCTTATACCTGTTTTGTGGCTCAGGACCTTCATTCTAACGCAACTCTAGACTAATGCAAATCTAAAAGCAATTTTTCATAGGACCTGGACCCTAAATTTAATGTACACATAACAACGATAGGAGGGCAAATAAACATACTACATGAGGCAATGATGGCATTTCTCAGGGTAGCAAATATACTATCCTTGGTATAGTATTACCATCCTTTAAGCCATCAATTATTGTCTGTCATTTTCTCTTTACATATACATCATGGTCCAGGGTTGTACTTGCTTTTGGCAGAGTTACCTCTAATATCCCATAGTCTGTTTCCTGCAACATTCTACCTCTCCATCATTTTATGAAGTCCACTTTCTCCTCAAACTGAAGAACGTCATCCAATATTGATTTTGGTACTTACAATTCCACCTATTCCTCATCAGACCCATGAGCACTATTCTGATTACCTCCTTTCTTCAGAAAAACAGGCCCCATGCACAATCATGCACGTGTTGTGAATCCTGGGGTTTGGTTCCTTACCCACGGATGCAAGGATTTAGCTCATTGTACCATCATTGAATAAGGAAGTCGCATTTACCTGCAGTCCCACACACCCCACTGAGCATTCTTGTGAGGGTGATGTTTGTGTTTTCTGGGTTTGTAACAGTCTGATAAACAGTTCAGAGTCACAGTAGTATTTCAAACTCAATTTTGTTCTTAGAATACTACACTTAAGCATAGAACTGTAAAGACTGTGTATTTTAAAGTGTTTCGTACAACAGTATTTTTCCATTGCTTTTTACATGAATAATAACCACACATAATATAATTAAAACAGCACATATTCATGTTGCTAGCAGCGAGAATAAAATGAACAGTTCTAACATGTACTGGAATGTTCCTAGCATCCTACCACCCTAACGCTACCCCCTAATGCTACTTCTGTGGTTCTTTGACTAAGAGAGCATGTAGTAACTAACTTGTGTCAAGAGCTTCTTGTGACCCTGTGCACTGCATACCTGTTCACAGTGGATCAACTCTGTTATCGGACTTCAGTCAGAAAGGGAGAGTGCCTTTAGAAGGAAAACACACAGCTAGACTCAGCTCCTCTCATCACTTTTTTTAAACATACTTTATCGACTCTTAAAGTGAAGAAGGTTCAGCTGAGCATACCCGTACCAGTGCTTAAGTTGTGCTTGTTGTTTCCGGTGCCGAGCACCGGCACTTATTTTTGAGGGCCGGAGCTTATTCTTCAGCCTCAAGCATTTGCTGCGAGCAAAAGACACCTATGGGAAAGCCGAAGGAAGGGAAAAACGAAAAAGCGTCACAAAGGGAGAAAGTTGAAAGCTGCCAGAGTGAGCTGAAGGGGCAGGGAGTGGCTGTAAATGGATTGAAGAGGCCCGAGATTGGTTCAGGATTACGCCGCCTCAGTATTCCTTGTTCGCACATTTAAATACAGCAGCTGTGTGTTTAAGAGGAGAGTTTTGGGCACCGGCACCTTTTTATTTTTAAATTAGGCACTGATCCGTATTATATAAAACTTCACAATACATATGCATTCGGTAACATAATGACCAATGCACATTAGTCATAGTCATAATAGTACAATGCAGTGTCCTTATTGCAACTTTTCAATTGCTGACCTTCATCAAACCACAAAAAAAGGAAACTCCCTCTGTAGGAAGTTGGCTATGTATGTACTATTTCAAAGTAAGAAATAGCATGCACAGAGTCCAAGGGTTCCCCTTAGAGGTAAGATAGTGGCAAAAAGAGATAATTCTAATGCTCTATTTTGTGGTAGTGTGGTGGAGCAGTAGGCTTATCAGAGGGTAGTGTTAAGCATTTGTTGTACACACACATGCAATAAATGAGGAACACACACTCAAAGACAATTCCAAGCCAATAGGTTTTTGTATAGAAAAATATATTTTCTTAGCTTATTTTAAGAACCACAGGTTCAATATTTACAAGTAATACTTCAAATGAAAGGTACTTCACTTAGGTAACTTAGGAACTTTGAATCAGCAAAATAGCATGTACAGTTTTCACAAACATGGCAGTAAGCTATTTTAAAACTAGACACTGCAAATTTCAACAGTTCCTGGGGGAGGTAAGTGTTTGTTAGTTTTGCAGGTAAGTAAACCACCTACAGGGTTCAAAGTTGGGTCCAAGGTAGCCCACCGTTGGGGGTTCAGAGCAACCCCAAAGTTACCACACCAGCAACTCAGGGCCGGTCAGGTGCAGTGGTCAAAGTGGTGCCCAAAACGCATAGGCTTCAATGGAGAATGGGGTGCCCCAGTTCCAGTCTGCCAGCAGGTAGGTACCCGTGTCTTCGGAGGGCAGACCAGGGGGGTTTTGTAGGGCACTGGGGGGGACACAAGTCAGCACAAAAAGTACACCCTCAGAGGCACGGGGCGGCCTGGTGCAGAGTGCAAACAGGCGTCAGGTTTGCAATTGGTTTCAATGGGAGACCCAGGGGTCTCTTCAGCGAAGCAGGCAGGCAAGGGGGGGGGGCTCCTCGGGGTAGCCACAACCTGGGCAAGGGAGAGAGCCACCTGGGGGTCTCTTCTGCACTGGAGGTCGGATCCTTCAGGTCCTGGGGGCTGCTGGTGCAGTGTCTTTACCAGGCGTCGGGTTCTTAGAAGCAGGCAGTCGCGGTCAGGGGGAGCCTCTGCATTCCCTCTGCAGGCGTCGCTGGGGAGTCTCAGGGGGGTCAACTCTGGCTACTGACAGGGTTGTAGTCGCCGAGGAGTCCTCCCTGTAGTGTTGTTTCTCCGCAGGTCGAGCCGGGGGGTCGGGTGCAGAGTGGAAAGTCTCACTCTTCCGGCGGGAAACGTGGAGTCCTTTTAAAGTTGTTTCTTTGTTGCAAAGTTGTTTCTTCTTTGGAGCAGAGCCGCTGTTCTCTGGAGTTCTTGGTCCTTTTAGATGCAGGGTAGTCCTCTGAGGCTTCAGAGGTCTCTGGACCCTGTGGAACGCGTCACTGTTGCAATTTTTCTTGAAGTGGGGAGACAGGCCGGTAGGGCTGGGGCCAAAGCAGTTGATGTCTACGTCTTCTCTGCAGGGCTTTCAGGTCAGCAGTCCTTCTTCATCTTCAGGTTGCAGGAATCTATCTTGCTAGCATCTGCAAGATGGAGGATTTCTAAAAGTCAGAGTCACATCAGCTCAGGACACCTTAGGGGCTGTCCTGACTGGCCAGTGACTCCTCCTTGTTTTTCTCATTATCTCCTCTGGCCTTGCCGCCAAAAGTGGGGCCGTGGCCAGAGGGGGTGGGCATCTCCACTAGCTGGAGTGCCCTGGGGTGCTGTAACAAAGGGGGTGAGCCTTTGAGACTCAGCGCCAGGTCTTACAGTTCCTGCAGGGGGAGGTGAGAAGCACGTCCACCCAGTGCAGGCTTTGTTACGAGCCACAGAGTGACAAAGGCACTCTCCCCATGTGGCCAGCAACATGTCTGGTGTGTGGCAGGCTGGTAAAACTAGTCAGCCCACACTGGAAGTCGGGTATGTTTTTAGAGGGCATCTCTAAGATGCCCTCTGGGGTGTATTTCTCAATATAATTTACACTGGCATCAGTGTGCATTTATTGTGCTGAGAAGTTTGATACCAAACTTCCCCGTTTTCAGTGTAGCCATTATGGTGCTGTGGAGTTCGTGTATGATAGACTCCCAGACCATATACTCTTATGGCTACCCCGCACTTACAATGTCTAAGGTTTTGCTTAGACACTGTAGAGGCATAGTGCTCATGCACCTATGCCCTCACCTATGGTATAGTGCACCCTGCCTTAGGGTTGTAAGGCCTGCTAGAGGGGTGACTTATCTATGCCATAGGCAGTGGGAGGTTGGCATGTCGACTTAGTCATTTTCTCCCCACCAGCACACACAAGCTGGCAAGCAGTGTGTCTGTGCTGAGTGAGGGGTCCCCAGGGTGGCATAAGACATGCTGCAGCCCTTAGAGACCTTCCCTGGCATCAGGGCACTTGGTACCAGGGGTACTAGTTACAAGGGACTTACCTGGATGCCAGGGGGGCCAATTGTGGAAACAAAGGTACAGTTTTACGGAAAGAACACTGGTGCTGGGGCCTGGTTAGCAGGCCTCAGTACACTTTCAGATCATAACTTGGCATCAGCAAAGGCAAAAAGTCAGGGGGTAACCATGCCAAGCAGGCATTTCCTTACACCCTTCCACTATTCTCACCCCCCAACCTCCAATATTCATACCCATATTAAGCCACAATACTCATGCCCCATCAAGACTCCCAGGAAGCAAATTTCAGGTTGGCAAAAATGATCAATCCAACAATTAAAGATCTTCGTGGGGGTGAGGAAGTCGACATAAAGCGGTCATGTTGGGAGAAGATGGATAGGCTACCCCCCCCGTAGCACGGAAGGAAACTTATGGGACTCTCCATCGAAGGCAGCAGCCTGAAAGTCTGCTACGAGGGCCTCCTCTCAGTAACTCTCTTTCCTTAACTGCCATCGCTTTTTCTAATTCAGTTCACCACTTCAACAGCCTAGGTCCACACGCTGATTTTCAGTTCCTTGTGATCTCACGCTTCGCTAACAGGAATGCTAAATCTTTGAATTTGTTGCTAGCTTTAGTTTTAGAGGTTTGTGGGGACCAGCTTAAGAGGCAGTGTCCCGATGTACATGAGATTTCTCTGTCTAGGACAGTTGCTAATAAATCCATAGCCCCTTCCCAGTAGGGACAGATCCTAGAAGAGCTCCACAACATATGCAATAGCCCTGCTCCCCCATCCTTGCAGCTAGGATAGGCCGCATCTTTTATTTGAAAGTAATGGTGGATGTGCTTCAAGGTTAGTTATGCTCGTTGTAAAATGGAGAAGTTAATCAATTTAACATGAGCATTTCTGGATACACAGGGCGCCCTATTAAGGATGAAATCCCAGGCCTCCTCAGAAATCAAGGTCCCTATGTCCATCTCCTAGCTGGCCTTCAGCATTTCTAAAGGATGATGGAGGTCCCACCAATTGCTCTGTATTAAAAGGAGACCACTTTAAAGGTACCTGAAGAAAGGGCAATATAGCGGCAGCTTCTAAAAGCCAAAGGTTCAACAGGTCCATTTTGCCAGTGTCATTGATTGGTCGCCGTGACTGAGCTGTATAGTAAAAAGTGCCCCTGTGGGACATCAAAGTCAGTTCTGAAATCATCAAGGGAGCACAGCTCCCCATCTCTGTAAAGGTCTCCCATAGTGAAGGCTCCTGCCGCCACCCAGTCCTCCAGGCCTTTCCAGTCCCCCCCATGGGGTACTTCTTTCAATGGTACTATCGGCAAGTCTGGGGAGTATGGGATTTCGGTGTGCGTTGTTTGTAGGCATCGAGCCCAGCACTTAGCCACTACTCAAAATTCCCTGGTGTCCATCAGCTAGATTCGTTTTGCTCCTAATAAGGTCTGCACCAGGTCTGTCAGCCCAGGTAGAAATGGGCCCAGCACACATTTAGGTCTCCACCTGCCTGCCAACCAGTGGACAAACCACTGTAGCTGGGCTGCCAGATAGTACGCCTTTAAGTCTGGCACCATTAGCCGTCCCTCTGCTGCAGGGTGTTGGCTTGTAGTCAAAGCTACCCATCTGCGAGCTGGATCCCAGAAAATTGTTACTACCAAAGAGTCTAGATCTTGGAATACCGCCTGGGGTATCCATATGGGGAGCATACCAAAAATCTATAGAGGTTGGGCAAGGCAACCGTTTTCAGCGGTGCTATTCTACCTATAACTGATAGGGGAATGGTTTTCCAAAAATCTATACTAGATTTCAGAGCAATTATTGCGCTACCTACATTCCCAGCAAGAAGAACATTAGGGTTGTGGTAAATCTGCACTCCCAAATAAGATAAACTTCTAGGAACCCATTGTAGAGGAGAAAAGTCATCTGGGGGGGGGCATTTCTGGAGACATCGGAAACACACAGAATTTTTGCCAATTCACCCTAAGTTCTGACAAGCTGTCCGAATACATCTAACATGGGCTTAGCTGCCTCTAACTCAATAGCAACATCTTCCAAGAATTACTCCAAATCATCAGCATATAAGACTATCCTAGGCCAATGATCCTGTTGTAGAGCCATTTTAGTAATGTCTCTGGGCACATTATTTTAGCAACTAGGCCTGCTCCTTGCACCCTTTGGCCTAGTTACATTTTATTCTGCTTCATTTATTATTTTAGCATCAGCCACTTTTGTGGTGCTGGTTTATTTTTTTTATCTAGTTAGCCTTTTGCCTAGGAAAGCATTACTGGGCAGATTTAAGGAAAGTGGTGCTGCATCCAGTGCAGTGCCACTTTCCTTGCTTCCCTTAGCGCCCCCCTACCGCCACCATGTGTGCGCTGTATTTAAAATACGGCGCTCCATGGCACAGGGTGGGGGGCAATAGCGTTACCTTTTTTTACGCTATTGATGTACTCTGTAAGAGTAGCACCAACATTTTGGCGCTACTGCTACAGAGTACATAGGGGCCTATTATAAATAATGGTATGCCCCCTTTTAACGCCTGTTCTGAGCAGGCTTTAAAAGTGCCTAAAAAATGGCGCAAGGAAATCTCTTAGATTTCCTTGCGCCATTTTTTCAGCCCCTCTAACGGGGGAACGCCTCCCCTGCATATATTATGCTTGGCGCAGGCATAATGTAGTGCAAGGGTTTCCAAAGTGGCGCAATGCATGCATTGTGCCACTTTGCAAATATGGTGCTGGAAAAATGCCACTTTAGTGTAAAAAAAATTATGCTATGGTGGCACTAAGATGGCACTATGGGCTCTTAAATATGCCCTTATGCCTTTTAGGCGACACTCTTTCACCCTATGCTTTCCTCAAGCCTGCAGTAGAGATAGGGTTGTCGGTACAAAGTGGTACATCGCGTCCCTAACATACACGAGAAACACGTGTATTTTTTTTTTTACATTGGGACATTTTCCTAGAACACCAGCAGTTTTATTATAAAAACATTTCGCTGACCCATGCACGTTAGAGGGATGTTCCAGCCAGATGACCACAACCTCATGCTGATCGATTTCACTGCAGCTCCTTGTCGATATTACCAGTTCCCTGGCCTACCTGGGGATGGTGTCTCTCTAGACAACAGGCACACTCAGGTATGGGGAATGATGTCATCCCGGAGGGAATCCTAATGGGTGGATTAGGGCTTAGCAGGTAGAGCTCCAATATAGCTTAGCTAGGAACCGCATACATAGTGCCTAGTGAGTGGGAGTTTCTTGTGTTTCACTTTTCTTGTCACAACTTTGCTTTTAGCCTGTTTCATCATTCTATTTATTGCATTCCATGCCACTTTATCTAAGACACAGCATATTCAATAAATCCTATTGAACCATTTTCTGTCTCTGTTTGTCTTTGTGTGTGTGAGACTTTTTTGTGACTGGTAGAAAAGGATGGGGTCCTATTTGCCACGATTTCCCTGAGAAGTCATTTTTGTCATGCGCCTGGTTGCCACAATCATCCCTGCAATTGGGTAGAGGTGAGGCTCTGCTAGCTAGTCGGAAAACTTGATTAGGCTGACAGTTGTCACCTGGTGTGGTATTGGACTCAGTTTCCCACAATTCAGGTGGTACTGCCACCCGAATTGAGCAGCCTCATTAGGATAACGAGAGCCAACGCAACAATCCCTCACCCTCAATCCCCTGAAATGGGATCCCAGGTGGGCCCATGCTGCCAAGGGCTCCACAGCCAAGGCAACGAGCAAGGGCTAAAAGGGCACACCTGCCGCGTCCACCATTCCACCCTGTAGCTACTTGAGACCCTCCGGTTCATTCAAACCCGAGCAGTTGGGTTTGCGTAAAGCAGTCTGGTCCAGGCCAAGAACGCTTCTCCTAAAGGCATGTGCAACACTACCTCATATAAGAACTCCCACTCTAGGCTATCAAACGCCTTCTCCATATTAACAGCCATAACTGTTGTTCCTTCTGGATTGAAGCCCTTAGGGTCTAGGATAGAGAGAAGACACCTAATATTAAGGGCTGTGCTCCGACCAGTAATAAAACCAGCCTGGTTAGAATGGATAAGTCTGGGCATGTGGGGAAGTAGTCGGGTAGCTAGTATTTTGCTGAGGATTTTGTAGTCAACATTTAACATTGAGAGGGGTCGATATTCTCTAAAATCATTGAGAGGTTTCCCCGGTTTCAACATTGGCAATATCAGTGCCTCACGGGTGGTGGCAGGCAAAAGACCTGAAGCTCAAGCTTCATTATAAAGAGCTTTGAGCCTGGGTGCCAACTGATCTGTGTAAGCCAAATATTGTTCTGTGGGGAACCCGTCTGTTCCCGGGGTCTCCCCACAGGCCATAGTCTTAACTGTTACCTTTATCTCTTGCTGGATGATAGCCCCTGCGAGAGCTTCGGCTTTTTCGCTTGTAATGTGCAGAAGAGTCAGGAGGACCAGGTATGCTGTCACTGCCTCCACATCATGGGTGTTCACGCTTTTATATAATTGTTGATACTACTGGAAGACGCAACCATTTATCCCCTCCTGGCAGTATTCCCAATCACTTCCAAAACAGGGGAGCCTCTTTTCGTGGGGTTAGCCAGCCAGCCAGTCCAGAAGGGTGCTAGCTCAGTCCATCTCTGTATGTGTACATGCAATATATCTCTTATAATCATACCAGCTGAGTCTCTCCACCTGAACTGTCACCTCCTCCCTCTCATCTAGCAAAGGTTGTTGTAACCCTGGATTCCCCAGTCGCTGCTTTTTGACCTGGTGGAGTTCCTTCTCTGTGTCTAGGGCCTCCCTCACTAATGTTTCCCTTGCCCCTATACCCCGTTGCCAGGCACTGGCCCCTTAGTACTGTTTTATTTGCATCCCACTCTATCTGCATGTTTGACGCTGTCCCCTCATTAGTTGTGAAGGACTGCCCTATATTTTGTTATATATCCTCCCTAAAGGCCTGATACTCTAGCACTTCAGGCTTTAGACGGCATGTATGAATCTTGGCCCTAGCACTGCGACACTGAAACTTCAAAAAGGAGCGGAACATGGTCTGAGATCATACGGGCCAATTATTCTTCATGTGAATCATGCTGTGAACATCTGGGGAACATAAGAAGGTATCAAGTCGCACATGCAGATTATATAGGCTGGAGAAGTACGAGTAATCCCAAGCATGAGGGTGCGCATGGCGCCATATATCTACAAATCCCATGCATGTTGGCAGTCAGAAAAAGCTGTGGATGTTCTACGTACCAAAGAGTCCCGCATGGGTGTGTGTGCGACCTATCCATATCTAAATCTGCCACTCAATTAAAGTCACTCCTCCCCTGTTATTGTGGATTGGGTAAAATAGTGTGCCAGGGGTTCCGATAACCATGTGAAAAAGGAAACTTGATATCTATTGGGCACGTATATGTTGATTAGAGTCAAATTCCTACCCTCAAGTCTCCCACTCACTGCTATATACCTCCCATCAGGATCTCCTGCATGAGACACATCCTGGAAGGGGACACCTGCTGTCACCCAGATAAAAACTTCCCGGGCAAATGCAGAGGAGATGGTTCAATAAGCTTGGCTGTTCCACCTCTGCTGAAGTGCCAGCCCCTCCTGTGCTGTGAGATATCTCACCTGAAGAAATGCTATATTTATGCCTCGCCTATTTAAGAACAAGAAAAACTTTATATGTCTTTGATATTATGGCCCTCATTAAAACATTGGCGGTAAGTGCCGTTTACCGCCATGCTGACTGCCGCCGACATACCGCGACTGCGGCGGTATACCACTACCCGTATTATGACCCACACATAGAAATCTACCACTATACAGACACACACACAAGTCCGACAGCCCAAAGGTCAGTGATAGACTGGCGGTAGCAAAACCCACACCATTACGCCAACAGAAATACGCCCCCAGCATCATGACCCACGAATCACTGCAGCGGTCATTCAACCGCGGTAAACCATTGGTGGGACACACCGCCACGCTCAAAATACACACACACATACAAAACTACACCACATTGGACAATTCAAACTACACACACCTGACACCATACACACACCACACCCACACCAATATAAAACACACACTCACACTACCCACAACCCTTTACGACCCAAAGATTTTGGCAAGTGAGAGAGAGACACGCCAGGAGCACCCACTGAATCTGAGCCACAAAACACTATCACCCATACACCATACACGCACCTCACAGCACACACCCAAACACATCACCCCACACAACCTCACACATACCACTCTCACTACACCCATGGCACCACAAAGACACCCCAGGTTCTCAGAGGAGGAGCTAAGGGTCATGGTGGAGGAAATCATCCGGGTAGAGCCACAGCTATTCGGATCACAGATGCAGCAGACATCTATTGCAAGGAAGATGGAGCTATGGCGGAGAGTCGTGGACAGGGTCGACAGAACCCAAGAACAAGGAATGACATCAGGAAGAGGAGGAACGACCTACGGGGGAAGGTACGTTCCGTGGTTGCAAGACACCAGATAGCTGTACAAAAGACTGGCGGTAGACCCCCGCCTCCTCGCACACAACTAACAACATTGGAGGTGCAAGTCTTAGCGATCATGCATCCTGAGGGCCTGGCAGGAGGACTGGACTCTGGTAAGTCAAATCCTTACTACTTTATCCCCCACCCTACCTACATGCCATCACAAACAACAACCCCTACCCTCACCCCCATCACTCCACCACATCACATATACCCCACCATCACAACCCACCCATCTCAATACCAAGCCCTGCATGCAACACCAATGCATGGACCCCCATCACAGACCTGCATGAACACCCATCACCACAGCATGCACACTAATGACAATCACTTAGCCAAACCAATCACAACTCACACAAGCCAAAGCTGCCTTGCTAATAACAACTACAGAGGGAAACATACCCTTGCACAAGATGGCACACGCAGGAACAATAACACTGCATTTACATCCCCACAGGACCCCCACTCAACGTCACTGGAGAGATGGTGCCAGCCACATCCAGTCCCCCCTCAGAAGATGCCCACAGTGATGACAGCAGCTCTGCAAGCCTGGATCACGATGACCAACCTGGCCCATCAGGGACCTCTGGACAGTCGGTTACCCATGCACAGTCCCAACCCACCACAGAGCCTCCCCCCTCAGGAAACACCACCACAGCACCCACCAAGTGGGTCCATCCTTCTGTCCCCAGGGCACGTCAATCAGCAGTGTGTCCACCACTACAGGGACCCCAGACAACCTCACAAACACAGGACGATCAGGGACCTGGCGTCAGTGGCAGTGGACACACGGTTCAGGGGACAGAGCCACAGGACAACAGGGAAGCTGGGATGGCTGCTGAGCGACAGGGGGAGGACAGGCCCAGGGAACCGACTCCCCACGAGGCACTCAGCAACATCCTGGGAGCATACCACCATTCCCAGGAAACCATGGGTCAGATACTGGCCAAGCTGCAGGAGACCCAGAGGCTGCAGGAGGGACAGTACCTGGGGATCAGGGAGGTCCTAAGGGACATCCACACCACCCTGGTCACCATTGCAGGGGTGCTGGCAGACATGGCCACCACCATGAGGGAGGCAGCGGCACACCAACGGGACCCTGACACTAGCCACACCGAAGAACAGCCCTCCACCTCTGCCGATGCTAGTGGACAGGAGGCCCCGCCACAGGAACAACAGGCCACCAGCACCCCACCCCCTTCAGAAGGAGAACCACCCCACAAATGGTCACTGCGATCCAGGCAGAAGCCAGAGAAGATTGCCAAGACCCCCACCAGGAAATAAGACTCTCCTGATTGTCACCCTTCTGTCCCACTCTGTCACCCTGTCCACCTTGAACTGCCATTGCTCCACTTCCTATGCCTCCTTGGACAATGCACCGTGTTGCAAATAGACTGGACTCTACCCTGGACTTTCCTCCATCAGCAACCCAGCCCATTGCAATACCCCCTCCACTTATTAGCACCTAAATAAACACCCTTGGAACAAATTTACATATGGAGTCTGTCATTTGTTTGACATATGTATTAGTTTCACAAACTGTAAACATTGCAGTTCAAATGTACTGTAATATTTACATAGGCATGACCTGTAGTGGGCAGCAGTAAACACACCAGGAGCCCGAGTGGGGCACAGAGATCTGAAAATAGAGATGTCAAAGGGTACAGTAAGTGGCCATAGAAATAGGGAAATCAGGCCGCCATGTTCAATGTCAAACACAAAACTGCAATGGAAGGTGAAGTTACAGTGTCTTACCTGTGTGTCACTGGAAGTACTGTTGAAATAGTGTAGTTCTGTTGTCCACATCTTCTTCCTCTGCCTCCTCTTCCTCACTGTCCACAGGCTCTACCACTGCCACACGACCATCCCCAGGCTCATTCTCCTGCAGAAAAGGCACCTGGTGTCTCAAGGCCAGGTTGTGCAACATGCAACAATGATCTGGCACACCTTCTTGGGTGAGTAGTACAGGGATCTACCTGTCAGATGGAGGCACCGGAATCTGACCTTCAGGATGCCAAAGGTTCACTCAATGATCCTCCTTGTTCACCCATGTGCCTCATTGTAATGTTCCTCTGCCCTTGTCCTGGCATTTCTCACTGAGGTCAGTAGCCATGAAAGGTTGGGGTAACCAGTCACCTGCAAATATCGAGGGATACCTGGTAGCCACACACTCACACTTAGGGCCAAACTCACACCCATATACCTACTTCAACTGGGTGGGGACCATGGGCTCACCTATTAGCCTCACCCGGTGCCTCTGGAGTTGAGACATCACATATGGGATGCTGCTATTCCTCAAGATAAAGGCATCATGCACAGAGCAAGGATACTTTGCATTGACATGGGAGATGTACTGGTCAACCAAACACACCATCTGCACTTTCAGAGAGTGAAAGCTTTTTCTGTTTCTGAACACTTGTTCATTTCTCCGGGGGGGACAAATGCAATATGTGTACCATCAATGGCACCAATGATGTTGGGGATATGTCCCAGTGCATAGAAGTCAGCCTTCACTGTTGCTAAATGTAGCTGCACATGTGTTTCAGCAGGGCAGACAACACTCTGGTCAGCACGTTTGAAAACATAGGCTGTGACATCCCTGATGCCATGGCCACTGTTGCTTGGAAGGAATCACTTGCCAGGAAATGGAGCACTGACAGGACCTGCACTAGAGGGGCGATTCCTGTGGGGTGGCAGATAGCAGATATCAGGTCTGACTCCAATTGGGCACACAGTTCTTGGACTGTGGCTCCATGAAGTCTGTAGGTCAGAATAATGTGCCTGTCCTCCATTGTCGCCAGGTCCACCAGGGGTCTGTACACGGGGGATGTCTCCATCTACTATTCATCCTCAGTGGTTGAACTATAGGGTGAAAAACGGTGATCAGAAGGTCATATTCACACATATTTCAGCATAAATAAGCAATTTTTGCTTTACAGAAACAGTATGTGAACTCGTAAGTCAGTTGATGTGCCAATGTCTACTGTGATGCAGTTAGGTTCCATGACCTGTGCCCACCTGAAATGGGGGCTGCCTGACCTGTGAGGAGAGACAAGTGGAAATGAGGTAATTCCGCTGGCGTTGTGCGCCGTTGCGGTCACTGGTCGCCGGTCGATGACCGCCGTACAACACCGCATTGGTTATCATTGGGGCCTATGGATTCCAGGAGCCAATGGCGATGTACGCAGGCGGTGATGGTACGCACCGCTGCGGACGTGACTGCCATTTTCTGTCTGGTCACTCACTTGCTACCTGACCTTCAACAGGAGAGGACCTACACTGCAAGTGCTGCTGTGACCTGTGTCTGGAAGCAACAATGGCTCGAGTGTCTGGGGAAAGGGCCCCTGCTTTCACTTCGGAGGAGTTGGAGAGACTGGTGGATGGGGTCCTACCCCAGTACCCTTTACTCTATGGTCCTCCAGACAAACAGGTGAGTACACTGTGAGCGTGATGTGTGGGGGATGAATATATGGATTGCTGTGTGTGTAAGCCTCGTGTGGGGGGGGGGTTTGAGGGGTCCTGGGCAGAGTGCTGCATGTATTGTGGTCAATGTATGTGCATAAGGGGGTATGGGGGGATATGGTGGGCCATGAGTATAACAGTCTGGACGGTATGACTAATACCTTTTCTGCAGTTTTTTTTCTGCAGGTCAGCGCCCATCAGAAAACGGGTATTTGGCGTGCCATCTCCAAGGAGGTGCGGACCCTGGGGGACCTTGACAGGCGCAGCACCCACTGCCACAAACGGTGGGAGGACCTGCGCCACTGGGCAAGGAAGAGGGTGGTGGCCCAGCAGGTGCTGGCCTCCCAACGAGGAAGGGGTGCCCGTCGTACCCTGACCCCCATCATGTTCTGCATCCTGGCGGTGGCCTATCCGGAGTTGATTCGGCACTTGAAGGCATCACAGCAGCCAAAAGGGGGTGAGTACAGATTCAGAATCATGACTTTGCACGCATTAAGGTATTACCTGGGTGGGGGATGTGGGCTGTGGGTGCCCCTAAGCCAGGGTGAACATGGCAGGGTATGTTCAATGATGGGCAAGCTCAGATGCACTCAAACCCCAATAATGTTAGTGGGCATCTACTACTGGGCAGGGTCCGGTGGGTTTCAGGTGTGCAGCTAATGGCGTTAGGCATTGTACCCCATGGGCTGGTGACTAGCATTGTAACTGGTAGTGCATGGCCTAGTGCATAGGGCTGTTCCCTGTGAGTTGTGTACACCAACTGTAGTGTTGTTGCTTGGCATTGACCAACTGTATCCTCTGTCTCTCCCCCCTTTTTGTTTTGTTACCCTGTCCTTGTGTGCATTAGCATCATCTGGTGGAGGAGCAGAGGCACTGGCGACAGAGGGAGCTGCATCCCACATGGGCTTGGAGGCCGAATCCACCGACGGTGAGGGCACCATGACGGAGAGAGGGGGGGACAGTACCGACAGCGACATCTCCTCCGATGGCAGCTCCCTGGCGGTGGTGGACACCTCTGTGGCCTCCCCAACTACAGGTACAGCCACCATCCCTGTACCAGCACCACCCTCCCAGTAGCCCCTCAGCGTGTTTCCTGTGCCCGCTCACCCAGGAAGGTGGGCTTCTTCTTCGCCCCAGGCACCTCAGGCCCTGCTGCCCTCAGTGAGGAGGCTATTGACCTCCTGAGATCCCTCTCTGTTGGGCAGTCACCCATACTGAATTCCATCCAGGGTGTAGCAGGGCATTTGCAACAAACAAATGTGTACCTGGAGGGCATTCACTCTGGCGTGGCGGCCCAACAGAGAGCATTCCAGGCTCTGGCCAACTCACTGATGGCAGCCATTGTCCCTTTATCCAGCCACCCCCCTCCAACTTCCTCTACCCAGTCCCAATCCCCTCAACCCCAGTCACATCTTCAGACCAGCAATCACCCAAATCAACACACAGAAGTGGCTTAAGCAAACACAAGCACTACACTTCATCTCACAGGCACTCACACAAGCACCATCCACATGCAGACACACCAACATCCACTGCCTCCACTGTGTCCCCCTCCTCCTCCTCGTCCACCTCCCTCCCACTAGCATCTCTACTCACACCTGCATGCACTACATCTTCATCCACTACCTCCATCACCAGCACGCCTATCACTTCCACGCCCCTCACTGGCAGCCACCACCCCCACATCCATGCACACGTCCCCTATGTCCTCTCCCACTGTGTCTGTGACTCCTCCTCCCAAAGTACACAAACGCAAGCACTCAGACACCCAACCGCCATCCACCTCAAAACAACATCCAGCCCATGCACCTGCACCCAAACACACCAGACAGACACCTCCTACCACCACTCCCTCTTCCTCCACTCCCAAACCCTCACCCTCTTCCCGCCCAAGTGTCCCTAAGAAGCTTTTCCTCTCTAACATTGACCTATTTCCTATACGTCCTTCACCTTGGGCAAGAGTGGCCAGAACCCAGCACAGCACTTCAGCCACCCAGTCCATGGCCACTGTGGTTTCTGCAGCAACTGCAGGTGTGAGGGCTCCAAGGAGTCACCCGTCAGACCAGCCAGTGTGCCAGCGCCACCTGCCAAGGCCAAGAAGGTCTGCCACAGAGCAGGGGCAAGAAAAAGACACCAGCTGGCAGCAGCAAGGAGGCACCACCATCTGCCAACGCCACAAAGGGGCACACAACACCATCCATGGCACTTCAGCCGTCCAAAGCTGCAGGTGAAGGCCTGGAGGCTAACACCACCACTGCCAGCACCGCCACCTGCAGGGCAACTGGCATCCACTGAGCAGCCGTCACCACCGGCGAGCAGTGTGTAGTGGTGACTACATGGGCTGCAGTGCGTCCTGGCCCCTGCAACACCTGTTGGTGTGACATACAGGTGAGAGACTATGACCTTGTCCCATCCAGGATGAAGCACACTGGGCACAAGGCCCCCTCCAGAACCAGTGAAAGAAGGCATCCACTTGAGAGACTGTGGCTTTACACTCCCCAGGACCAAGCAGTGGGCACATCACCCACTAGAGAGACTGTGGCTTTGCACTCCCCAGGACCAAGCAGTGGGCAAACCACCCACTTGAGAGACTGTGGCTTTGCACTCCCCAGGGCCAAGCAGTGGGCAAACCACCCACTAGACAGACTGTGGCTTTGCACTCCCCAGGACCAAGCAGTGGGCAAACCACCCACTTGAGAGACTGTGGCTCTGCATTCCACAGGACCAAGCAGTGGGCAAACCACCCACTACAGAGACTGTGGATTTGCACTCCCCAAGACCAAGCAGTGGGCATGGAGCCCCCTCCAGACCAGTGGCGTTATGCCATCTTCCGGCTGAGGTGCCCTCCATTCCCCGTCCCCCTGAGGTACCTGTGTGTTTTCAACCTGATGCCCCTGCAGTGTTCTCTCCGTATTGAGGCAGGGGTCAAGTGTAGCCTTGGCCCTATGTGTTATGGCCCAGTGGGCCACGGACATTTTGGAGTGGGCATTGTCCCTCCTTTTGTATATATTGTACATACTGTTTATAGTTTAAGAACATATATATCTAAAACTGTACTATTACACTCATTTTACTCCATTCCTTTTGTCCTTGCATTATTCCTGAAGGTTACGGGGTGTATATGTAATGATGTTCAATCTGTTTGTTTGTATGGTGTTAAGGGTGGGGGTGGGGGTGGGGGTGTTGCGTGTTGCATGTGTGGGTCACTCTCTTTTTCCTCCTCCCCTCCCTTGTGTGCTAGGTGCAGTACTCGCCGTGGTCGTCTTCGCAGGCGTTCGTGTTCCTGGCGTATGAGTAGGTACACCAGCATTGGAAAAAAGTGCAGTTCGGGCTCCATGGCATCGTGGTTCTTCCTTTAGTGTTGAGAGGTGACTCATTTCTCTTCAGCGTTGTGTTTCCGCCGTGCTTTTGATGGCGTTGGTACCGCCCCAGAAAAGCTGACGGATAGGCGTGTTGTAATGCTGTGGGCAGTACATTGTCTTCCACCTGGCTGTTGGCGGTTACCGCTGTGGTGTTTGTTGCTACCACCGTGGCGGTCAGTGTGCTAAAGTGGCTCTTTGTGTTGGCAGTTTCCACCGTGGTCATGATTCCAATCAGGGCCTATGTGCACACCTCTAACTTTCCCGGAAAGAATCTTATAACCCATTGGAGGAGCCATGAAGCCTACCTATACTGTGGATGCAGGTGTGCCCTATCTTCCTTCTCCCCTAACCTGCCCTGGGAGCTCTCAAAGCGAAAATGACAGTATGCAGAGTGGTGCAATTCTGAAATCCCCAACCAAAGAAACCCCCAGCCCCCCCTCAAACATTCCATCCCAAGGACAAATCGGGCCAGGCCTCCTGTCCAAACCAGTAAGCAAATACCCATAAGCTGTGGGATTTCCCACAAAACAAAAATCTGGAAGTAAGGGAGGGACTCAATCTCGGGTCCCAGTACCAGAGCTCTATCCAGCAACTGTGAACAAATAGCGTTGTGCAGCCTTGAAGAAAATTGACTAAATATAACCAAAACCCATCATCTGTGTGGTGCAAGGTTGTACTGCCAAGGTTTCAGGGCAATGATCAGTCCATTTGCCAGGACTCAACGGGCCTCTAAATAATGTCATCTCCGGTTCCAGGTGTGACATGCGGCAATAGAGTGCTGGGAGTGCTGAAGGCATTGGAGGTTAAATCCGATTCTGAATACTCAGCATGATCCTCCTGTAGTACCAACTGTGATCCAGCATCTGAGTCCCCCAAAAATACCACTGCCTCGACTGCTTTTCTCCTTTCACTTTGTAGTTCTTCTCCTGATGGAGTCAATGTGCTGCGCTTACTGGCCCTCCTCCTGTTTTTGAGGTCCAGAGGGAGGTCCCTCTCTGGCATGCCACTGAGCACTACTTGTGGATGGTTATCAGTTCAATCCCAGACTTCCTTGGGGTTATGAAAGAATCAACCCGCTCGGTGGTCGTAACTCAAAGGCGAACCGGAAACATCATTCCATATTGTAGCCTGTTTTCGAAATGTGGTCTTTGGTTGGCAGTCAGGTTACCCCCTGTCCCAGCAAGGACCATCATACTAGTCAGGGTAAGTCACACACAATCCAAATTATCCTGTGCCCACCCTCTGGTAGCCTGGCACTGAGCAGTCAGGATTAACTTAGAAGGCAATGTGTAAAGTATTTGTGCAATAAATCATACAATAACATCATATAGCACCACAAAAATACACTACACAGAGTTTAGAAAAATATATATAATATTTATCTGGATATCTGCAGGTCAAAACGATCAAAGATGCAATAAGTAAATGTAGAGATATCATTGAAAAGTGATATAAAGTGTCTTAAGTCTTTTTAAAGCAAAAAAAGTATATTTCAAGCACCTGGTTCACATGAAAAATCTCCACAAAGGGGCCACAGAGGAGGAGAAGCGTGGAAACAAAGGGGTGTCCTTTGATTTCTCGGTCCGCACAAGGCGATGAGTCGTTTAGTTTCCACACAGAGACAGCTGTGTGTCGATTTCCGGCGCTCGGTTGTGGATGCTCTTCGGGTTGCAGGGTTTTCAGACGCCCTGGGGTCTGTGCGTGGAATCCTTGGCTTGCAGAGCGAAGTCAGAAATGTTGCCTCGTTCGGTGGCCGTTGCGTGGAAGTTTCATCCGCACCGCAGGCGCAGCATCGATTTCTCCTCTGGAAGTCGGGCTGCGTCATCCCAGGTTGGCTGTGCGTCGATCCAGTGGGCCGTGCGTCGAAGTTCCGGTCGCAACGCAGGCGCTGCGTCGATCTTCTCCTTGCGAAGTCGCGCTGCGTCATTCCAGTTTGGCGTGCAGTGAATTTCTCACTGCAGGGCAGGCTGTGTGTCGGTTTTAGCAAGCTGTGCGTCGGATTCCAGTTGCAAGAGAGAAGTCATTTTGGTCCTGAGACTTCAGGGAACAGGAGGCAAGCTCTAACCAAGCCCTTGGAGAGCACTTCTTCACCACAGCCAGAGAGCAGCAAGGCAGCAGGGCAACAGCAAGGCAGCAGTCCTTCGCAGAAAGCAGTCAGGTGAGTCCTTTGGGCAGCAAGGCAGTTCTTCTTGGCAGGATGCAGGTTCTGGTTCCAGTTATCTTCTCCAGGAAGTGTCTGAGTTGGAAGGGGCAGAGTCCCTGTTTATATACCCAAATGTGCCTTTGAAGTGGGGGAGACTTCAAAGAGTGGCTTAGAAGTGCACCAGGTCCCCTTTCAGTTCAATCCTGTCTGCCAGGGTCCCAGGAGGCGGTGTGGCAGTCCTTTGTGTGAGGGCAGGCCCTCCACCCTCCCAGCCCAGGAAGACCCATTCAAAATGCAGATGTATGCAAGTGAGGCTGAGTATCCTGTGTTTGGGGTGTGTCTGAGTGAATCCACAAGGAGCTGCCAACTAAACCCAGCCAGACGTGGATTGGAAGGCACAGAAAGATTCAAGTGCAGAGAAATGTTCACTTTCTAAAAGTGGCATTTCTAAAATAATAATATTGAATCCAACTTCACCAATCAGCAGGATTTTATATCACCATTCTGGCCATACTAAATATGACCTTCCCACTCCTTTCAGATCAGCAGCTACCACTCAAACAATGTATGAGGGCAGCCCCAATGTTAGCCTCTGAAGGGAGCAGGCCTCACAGCAGTGCAAAAATGAATTTAGGAGTTTTACACTACCAGCACATGTAAACTACATAGGTACATGTCCTGCCTTTTGCCTACACAGCACCCTGCCCTACGGGTTACCTAGGGCCTACCTTAGGAGTGTCTTATATGTAGAAAAAGGGGAGATTTAGGCTTGGCAAGTACTTTTAAATGCCAAGTTGAATAGGCAATGGAACTGCACACACAGGCCTTGCAATGGCAGGCCTGAGACAAGGTTAAGGGGCTACTTAAGTGGGTGGCACAATCAGTGCTTCAGGCCCACTAGTAGCATTTAATCTACAGGCCCTGGGCACATATAGTGCACTCTACTAGGGAATTATAAGTAAATTAAATAGTCCAATTTGGTATGATCCAATGTTACCATGTTTAAAGGGAGAGAGCAATGGCACTTTAGCACTAGTTAGCAGTGGTGAAGTGTGCAGAGTCTAAAAGCCAGCAAATACTGTGTCCAAAAAGTGGAGGGACGCAGGCAAAAAGTTAGTGGTGACCACCCTAAGGCTGTCAGGTCTAACATAGCCCTATCGGGCGAAGGCAATTTTTAGCTTCATTGAAGGTGGAACTGCGCTTTTGTACCTCTCGAGAGAAGTCAGGAAAAATTCTTACCCTACTGTAGCCAATCATTAAGGCGGTCATTCCAACCTCGGCGGTAAAAGGCGCTTACCGCCGTGCAGAAGACCGCCATAACACCGCCGCGGCCGCTGTAAACCGCCATGGTCATTCTGACCCACAACAGGCAAACCGCCAAAATACAGGCATCCACAAAAGTCCGCCACACCAAAGGCCAGCGAGAAACTGGCGATGACCAGACCTCCACCGTCACGCCAACAGAAATACACCCACACTATCACGACACACGAATCCACGCAGGGGTCTTTCAACCGCGGTATTCCATTGGCGGTACACACCGCCGCGCTCAAAATACACACACACTTACAAAACACAGCCACATTGGATAATTCAAAATACACACACCTGATACTCATACAAACAACACTCCCACACACCCAACACAATATAAAACACACACCCACATCACCCACAAACCCCCACTCCTAGAGATTCGTGAACACGCACAGAGAAAAGAGACCCGAGCACCCAGACGCGCAATTCACTGTCACCCAGCAATATTACCACGCACTTCAAACTACACACCAATACACATCACCACACTTAGCACCACACAATCCACCCCACACATCACCCACACCACCCCATGGCACCGCAAAGACACCCCAGGTTTTCTGAGGCTGAACTCAGGGTCATGGTGGAGGATATTGTACGGGTAGAGCCACAGCTCTTCGGGACACAGGTGCAGCACACTACCATTGCCAGGAAGATGGAGCTATGGAGCAGAATAGTGGACAGGGTCAACGCTGTGGGACAGCACCCAAGAAATCGGGACGACATCAGGAAGCGGTGGAACGACCTACGGGGGAAGGTGCGTTCCATGGTATCCAGGCACAACATCGCGGTGCAGCGGACTGGCGGCGGACCCCCACCTCCTCCCCCAGAATTTACAACATGGGAGGAGCAGGTCTTGGCGATCCTGCATCCTGAGGGCCTTGCAGGAGTAGGCGGAGGAATGGACTCTGGTAAGTCAAATCTTAACTACTTCATCCCCCCCACCCCACCAGCATGCCAACTCATACCCCCACCCTCACCCCCACCCCCACCCCATCACACCTACTCCTTGCAAATGTCTCACCCTCACAACCCACCCATCCCAACACCAAGCCCTGCATACGACCACAAAGCATGGACACCCATCACCTAAGCATGCCCACTGCACATACCCATCCCCCCCCAAACCACCGTCACAAAAGCCCCCACACAGGAATGCAAGCACAGGGGTACACGGGCACCCACCCATTGCACGCTATGGCACACACAGAAGCAATAATCATACTTTTATACCCCTGCAGGACCCGAACGCCACGTCACCGCGCAGGAGGGGCCACAAATGTCCACTCCACCCCCAGAAGAGGCCCACAGTGATGAGAGCAGCTCTGTCTCCCTGGATCTAGATGACCAGCCCGGCCCATCGGGGACCTCTGGACAGTCGGTTCCCCTCAGACAGCCACAGGCCACAGCAGACCTTCCCCCCTCTGGGAACACCAGCACAGCACCCACACAGCGGGCCCATATCTCTGTCCCCAGGACACGTCAATCAGCGGTGTGTCCACCACTACATTGCACCCAGGTTAACCCACCACCCCAACAACAACAGGGACCTGGGGGCAGTGGTAGTGGGCACACGGTCCAGGGGACAGAGACCCAGGGAAACAGGGGAACTAGGAGGGCTGCTGTGCGACAGGGGGGGGGACAGGGCCAGGGAACCCACTCTCCACGAGGCCCTCTCCTCCATCATGGGAGCATACCACCACTCCCAGGAGACGATGGCCACGGTCCTGGCCAGGTTTCAGGAGATCCAGCTTCTGCAGGAGCAAAAGTATATGGGGTTCAGGGAAGAACTAAGAAACATCAGTTCCGCCATGGGCACCATCGTAGTGGCTCTGAATCAGGTAGTCACCACATTGCGGGACACTGTTGCACCACAAAGGGCCCCTGACACTAGCATGGACCAAGAACTGCCTACCACCTCTGCCGGCGCTAGTGGACAGGAGGCCCCGACACAAGACCAACAGGCCACCAGAACCCCACCACCTGCAAAAGGAGAACCACCCCGCAAGCGGGCCCTGAGATCCAGGAAGAAGACAGAGTAAGATGCCAAGACCCCAGCCAGGAAAGGATACCTGCCTGATTGTCAGCCCACTGTCCCACATTGACACCCTATCCAACCTTACACTGCCCCTGCTCCACTTTCCACAGGCATCTGGACAATGCACCTGTGATACTGATAGTCTGGACTCTGCCATGGACAATCCTCCACCATCACACCTCAACGATTTGCAACCACCCACCAATTTAGAGCACTGTAATAAACACACTTATTGCATAAAACAATCTGGAGTCTGGCTGTGATTTTGTACAAATGTATTAGACATTACCGTGCCAAATGGCATATTCACATTGTGATGCCAACATACCAATGTCACACAGCTGTAGTCCATGGGGAAATAAAGCAGATGTCACGCAGTGGGGCCCACATCTCTGAAATCGGAAGGGAAAGTCACAACTCAGTTACCATACACTGGGGGAAAAGGTCAGACAGTAGAGAGGTAGTAGGGGTTAAGTATATGTAATATGCCGGTGTGGATTCTTACCTGTGTGTCATTGGAAATACTGCTGTATTACTGTGTTCCTGTTCTCTATGTCACCCTCTTCGCCTTCCTCCTCTTCACTCTCCACAGGCTCCACAGCTGCTACAACACCACCATCTGGACCATCCTCCTGCAGAAAAGGCACCTGGCGTCGCAAAGCCAGGTTGTGAAGCATACAGCAGGCCACGATGATCTGGCACACCTTCTTTGGTGAGTACATTAGGGATCCACCAGTCATATGGAGGCACCTAAACGTGGCCTTCAGGAGGCCGAAGGTCCGCTCGATCACCCTCCTAGTACGGCCATGGGCCTCATTGTACCGTTCCTCTGCCCTTGTCCTGGGATTCCTCACTGGGGTCAGTAGCCATGACAGGTTGGGGTAACCAGAGTCACCAATTAGCCACACACGGTGCCTCTGGAGTTGACCCATCACGTAAGGGATGCTGCTATTCCGCATGATGTACGCGTCATGCACTGACCCAGGGAACTTGGCATTAACATGGGAGATGTACTGGTCAGCCAAACAGACCATCTGGACATTCATGGAATGATAACTCTTCCTGTTCCTGTACACCTGTTCACTCCTGCTGGGGGGGACCAAAGCAACATGTGTCCCATCAATGGCACCAATGATGTTGGGTATATGTCCAAGGGCATAGAAATCACCCTTCACTGTAGCCAAATCCCCCACCTCAGGGAAGACGATGTAGCTCCGCATGTGTTTGAGCAGGGCAGACAACACTCTGGACAACACCTTGGAAAACATGGGCTGGGACATCCCTGATGATATGGCCACTGTTGTTTGAAATGACCCACTTGCTAGGAAATGGAGTACTGACAGCACCTGCACTAGAGGGGGGATCCCTGTGGGTTGGCGGATTAGTGACATCAGGTCTGGCTCCAGCTGGGCACACAGTTCCTGTATAGTGGCTCGGTCAAGCCTGTATGTCAGTATGACATGTCTTTCCTCCATTGTCGACAGGTCCACCAGCGGTCTGTACACGGGAAGATTTCTCCATCTCCTCGCATGTCCCAGCGGACGGTGCCTATGAAGGACAACAGCGAGCACAGAGTCAATCAACCCACAGGTACGTAACCACAGCTTGCACATAACACGATTCCCAATGCATTGAATGGCTTGTATGAGTGTCGATGCAAGGCCTAGGTATGTGTGACGCAGTAGAAATTAAGGCATGTGGGCCCTTGAAATGGCGGCTGCCTGACCTGTGAAGTGCGACAATGGGATGTGAGGTCAATGCGCTGGCATGGTACACTGTGGCGGTAGGCGGTCGAAGACCGCGGCGCAAAGCTGCATTGGTTAACATTGAACCCTATGGGTCTCTGGAGCAAATGACGATGTGCGCCGGCGGTCACGGTACGCACCGCCGCGGTACGCACTGCAGCGGGCGTGACCGCCATTTTCTATCTGCTTAATCACTCGATACCTGATCTTCGACAGGAGAGGACCTACACTGCAAGTGCTGCTGTGACCACGGTCTGGAAGAGACAATGGCTCATGCGACTGGGGAAAGGGCCCCTGCCTTCACTGCTCAGGAGTTGGAGAAACTTGTGGATGGGGTCCTCCCCCAGTATGCGCTACTCTACGGTCCTCCAGACCAACAGGTAAGTACACTGGGACCATGCTTTGTGGCCAATGCCTGTGTTGAGTGGGGTGGATGAAAGATGGTGGTGAGGGGAGCGAATGAGGCATGCATCAAACGACAGATGAGAGCATGTGCCACATGGCAAGGGTGGGGATGCGGGGGCCACTCACATCGAGCATGCAGAAGGTGATGATTATTCTTCTCTCCCTGTACATGTCACATAGGTCAGCGCCCACCAGAAAATCGATATTTGGCGTGCCATCGCCAAGGACGTCCGGACCCTGGGGGTCCACCACAGACGGGGTACCCACTGCCGGAAGAGATGGGAGGACATCCGACGCTGGAGCAGGAAGACGGCGGAGGCTCAGCTGGGGATGGCCTCCCAACGTGGGAGGGGTGCCAGTCGTACGTTGACCCCCCTGATGTCCGGGATCCTGGCGGTGGCCTACCCCGATTTGGATGGGCACGTGAGGACATCACAGCAGACACAAGGGGGTGAGTACACTCAAATCCTGGTGACTTTGCACGCAGTGGAGGTGTCTGGGTGGGGGAGGAGGGCTGTGGGTATCCCTAGGCCAGGGCGATATCTGTAGGCTAGGCCCCTCCGTAAGGCATGGCCCTGTGCCCCCGCCCCCCACCTCTGTAGAGTGCCAAGTACAGCTATTCATTGCCCTGTGTCATGTATGTGAGCAGATTTCACCCATAGGCTTGTAGGCCATGTCCCACGGATTGCGTAGTCGACCCCAAGTGCGCGGCGTAGTGCAGGGGGCTTCTGTGTCTGTCCTGTCCGACAACGGTGTCGCCAATGCATGCACTCAACATTTCTTTATTTGTCCCCACCCCCCTTTTTTGTTGTCTTCCTGTTCATTTGTGCATTAGCATCATCAGGCGGAGGAGAAGTGTCATCGGAGCACGAGGGAGCTGCATCTCACATGGCCATGGCGGGCCATGCAACTGAATGGGAATTCACCAGTGAGACGGAGAGCGAGGGGAGCTCCACAGCGGGGACTCGTGCAGATGTCAGTGACAGCGACTCGTCCTCTGAAGGGAGCTCCCTTGTAGTGGCGGCAACATCTGTGCCCCCTGCAACAACAGGTACAGCCGCCACCCAGCGCACCAGCACCGCCCTCCCAGCAGCCCCTCAGCGTTTGCCCCGTGCCCGCTCACCCAGGAAGGTGGGCATCTCCTTCGCCCCAGGCACCTCAGGCCCTGCCCCAGTCACCCCTGCTGCCCTCAGTGAGGAGGTCATTGACCTCCTGAGGACGCTCATTGTTGGGCAGTCTACCCTTTTGAATGCCATCCAGGGTGTAGAAAGGGAGGTGCACCAGAGTAATGCATACCTGGAGGGCTTTCATTCTGGTCAGGCTGCCCATCAGCGATCGTTCAACACTCTGGCCTCAGCACTGATGGCAGCAATTGTCCCTGTCTCTAGCCTCCCCCCTCCAACTTCCTCCACCCATACCCAATCCCCTGTACCGCTGCCTATCCCAGACACATTATTAGGCCAGCCTGCACACACCTCAACACCCAAGGGAAGCTCAGACAGACATAAGCACCACACATCACACAGGCATTCACACAAGCAACATCCACATGCAGATATACCAACACCCACTGCCTCCACTGTGTCCCCCTCCTCCTCGTCTCCCTCCTCCCTCCCTGTGACGTCTCCACTCACACTTGCATGCACAACATCTTCAGCCTCTACGTCCATCACCAGCACACCCACCAGAACCCCCCGCACACGTGCAGTCACCACCCCCACTACCATTCACACGTCCCCTGTGTCCTCTCCCAGTGTGTCTGTCACCCCCTCTTCCAAGCTACACAAACGCAGGCAGCCACCCACCCAACAGCCATCCACCTCACGACAGCCTCCAGCCCAAGCACCTGCATCCAAAGACACCAGACTTCAAACTTCTACAACCACAACCTCTTCCTCCACTCCCATACCTACTACACCTACCCGTCCCTCTCTTCCTAAAATTCTTTTCCTATCAAAACTTGACCTCTTTCCAACAACTCCCCCACCCCGTCCATCTAATAGGACTCCAGTCAGCACCTCAGCCACCACAAAAGCGGACCCTGTGAAGACAGTCTGCCATGGACTGTGGAGTCCCCCACCCTCAAGGGCAGCCAGTTCAGTAGGGAGCCAAGGCACGGCCAGCCCACCCCCGCAAAAACATGTGAAGATTGTCAGTGGCCGGCGCAAGAGGCCTAAAACACCTGGGACCAAAATCCCTACCATGGCTCCGGCAGGGAGTGTGGTGCCAGCTGGCACACCGCCAAAGGTGGGGAAGGGCCACAGGCGAACAGGGAAGGCTGGGAAGGGTAGCACGCCCGACAAGACCGCCAGCAGCCCAGATGTGCAGGAGGGCCCCGCAAGCCCCATCCCAGGTGGGCAGGAGGACACCAACAGGCCCGGTACTGCAGCCCAGCAGGGCCCCACCAGCCCCATCCCAGGTGGGCAGGAAGGCGCAGCCAGCCACAGGTCAGGTGGCGAATGACCTCCACGCCATGGGCGGATCCGCTGAACTGGGCACTCATCCGAAGCACTGCTGAACTGGGCCCTTCATCTCAAGCCCCGCTGAACTGGGCCCTTCATCTCAAGCACCGCTGAACAGGGCACCGCCGTCTCAAGCACCGCTGCGCTGGGCCCTTCATCTCAAGCACCGCTGAACAGGGCACCGCCGTCTCAAGTACCGCTGAACAAGGCACCGCCGTCTCAAGCACCGCTGCGCTGGGCCCTTCATCTCAAGCACCGCTGAACAGGGCAACGCCGTCTCAAGCACCGCTGAACAGGGCACCGCCATCTCAAGCACCGCTGAACTGAGCACTGCCGTCTCAAGCACCGCTGAACAGGGCACCGCCGTCTCAAGCACCGCTGAACAGGGCACCGCCGTCTCAAGCACCGCTGAACAGGGTACCGCCGTCTCAAGCACCGCTGCGCTGGGCCCTTCATCTCAAGCACCGCTGAACAGGGCACCGCCGTCTCAAGCACCGCTGAACAGGGCACCGCCGTCTCAAGCACCGCTGAACAGGGCACCGCCGTCTCAAGCACCGCTGCGCTGGGCCCTTCATCTCAAGCACCGCTGAACAGGGCACCGCTGTCGCAAGCACCGCTGAACAGGGCACCGCCGTCTCAAGCACCGCTGAACAGGGCACCGCCGTCTCAAGCACCGCTGAACAGGGCACCGCCGTCTCAAGCACCACTGAACAGGGCACCGCCATCTCAAGCACCGCTGCGCTGGGCCCTTCATCTCAAGCACCGCTGAACAGGGCACCGCCGTCTCAAGCACCGCTGAACAGGGCACCGCCGTCTCAAGCACCGCTGGCCCATTGGCGGAAGGGGCAGGCCTGCATCTGTGTCGGGCAGGGCTGCACGAAGCACTCTGGGCACTAGTCCCCCTCCAGTACCAGTGGAGACTGTTATTGACTTGAGAGACTTTGGCTTTTCACTCCCCAGGATGGCACAGTGGGCAACCCACCCACTGTAGAGACTTGAGAGACTGTGGCTTTGCACTCCCCAGGATGGCACAGTGGGCAACCCACCCACTTGTGAGACTTGAGAGACTGTGGCTTTGCACTCCCCAGGATGGAACAGTGGGCAACCCACCCACTGTAGAGACTTGAGAGACTGTGGCTTTGCACTCCCCAGGATGGAACAGTGGGCAACCCACCCACTGTAGAGACTTGAGAGGCTGTGGCTTTGCACTCCCCAGGATGTAACAGTGGGCAACCCACTCACTGTAGAGACTTGAGAGACTGTGGCTTTGCACTCCCCAGGATGGAACAGTGGCCATGGAGGCCCCTCGTGGATCTGGCGTCGTGGACTCATCTGGCTGAGGTGCCCCCCCTTCCCTTCCCCCTGAGGTGCCTGTAGTTTTGGTATCTGATGCCCCTGCAGTGTTCTCTCCGTTGGAGTCAGGTATCCTGTGTGGGCTTTGCCCATGTGATTTGGGCCCCGTGGTCAACGGACAATGCCTGATACAAATATCGGACTGGACAATTTATGTATATAAAAGTTTTTGATGTGTGATATATTTTAAAGCCAGTCATACAATATATTCCAATGTTTATAATCATTTCCTTTTGTCTTTGCGTTCTTCCGGGGGCGTTGGGGGTGTAACTGTGATGTCTTGCTATGCATTGATGTGTGTGTTGTAGTGGGTGAGGGTGAGGGTGGGTGTGTCGCATATGTGTGTCCCCGTAATTTTTTGCCTCCCCCCTCCCCTCTGTCGTAGATGCAGTACTCACCTTTGTCTTCTGCGCCGGCGTTCGTGCTCCTGGTAGAGGAGCAGGAAGACAATCGCTGGGAGGATGTAGAGTTCGGGTTCCATGCTGTCCAGATTCCTCGTGGGGTGTATGGAGGTGAGTGTTTTCCGTTTGAAATGGCTGTTTCCGCCGTGTTTGGATCGGCGGGCTACTGCCCCGGAAAAAGTGGCGGATTGGTGGGTTGTGATAGGGTGGGCGGTACATTGTCTCCCGCCTGTCTGTTGGCGGTGACCGCCGCGCTGTTTGTTTATCCCGCCGTGGCGGGTGGTGTGTTGAAGTGGCGGTCTCTGTTGGCGGTTTCCGCCAGGGTCGTAATTCAATTTTTTTTACCGCCAGCCTGTTAGCGGTTTTGCCGCCGCTTTAACACCGACCGCCAGGGTCGTAATGACCCCCTAAGTCTCCTTCATGCTGGGCTTGAGCCAGTATATATTCCCAATCTTTATAAAACAGGTGTTTCGCTACTACAGGTCATGGCGGGGTCCCCAGGGAAGCAGCCTGCCCAGTACCCGGTGGGACCGCTCTACCACAAAGAAGGAGGACAATCCTTCCTGAGGGAACTCAGTGCGAATCAGCGTCTCCAGGTAGTCTATCATGTTGCCTCTCCTCTACTCGCTCCAGCAGACCCACTACCTGGATGTTACTTCTGAGGGACCTATTTTCAGAATCCTCAGTCCAAAGTTCTATGGTCCGTATGTTGGTTTTCATTGTAGTCAGATGAGTTGTCAGATTTGCAACTGCAGGGGGTATCTCCACCACCTCCTGTTCCATGGCAGTAACTCGCTCTGCCAGCTGTCTATGGTCATCCCTAAGCAAACTCAGGTCTGCCCCCAAGGTGTCTATTTTTGTTTCTAAGTCTTCCCTAGTGGGTGTTATGGCTTGTAGAACGTTTCGTAATGTTGGGCCTTGCTGCATGCACACCTCAGTGGATAGTGTATTGCCAGGAGGAAGGATAGAATCATTTTTCTTTGCGACTTTCCCCATGAACACCACCACCCTTAAAGTGTGTGGCACTCTTCAGAGCTCGCCTCACCTAATCAGCCAGTCTCTCAGCCACAGTCAGCGGTAGTCAATAGTGTTTCTGCCTTCCCTCCTCTTTTTCCGCCCAGGGACCGCTAGCTCCCTTTAGTCAAGGTCAGGATAGGCAATGCTCCATGGGGAGGGGTGAGGCTGGTTAGGACGCCCCTTGCGTGGATCTCCTGAGGTGTGCCGCTCTGGCACCCAGCATACCAAGGCATTCCTGGGCAACGCTTCAACAGCGCCAGGTTTTTTCAGGCAGGGAACTCCGGGGACAATCCAATGAGAGGGGGGCCAGGGCCCCTGAGAAGTGCTGTCCTTTGGAGGGGTCACCAGTCTCTCATACTTCAGCTCTCTTGGCAGCCACCAGTGTCTAAATGGCCCTGGAAGGCACCCAGTGTCCCCCATGTCCAGAAGTCACACTGCACCATGTAAACCCCCATCTATTGAATGAATGGGGCCCCTCTGCTTAGGAGTCAGAATGTGAGAGACACACTCTTATGGCCACCTCCTTAAATACCAGGGCCTCACCTGCTGGTTGCTGCCTCAGCACAGCCCTGGTGGTAAGCTGCCCCTTGTTCCATATTGGTCCTTCCAACTGTATAGGGCTCACCCACCTCAGCGCCTCCACTGCATTGAAAGGTGGGCCGCCTGAATCTGAGGCCTGGGTGGCCTAACACTATCTTCATTGCTTCAGCTCCGTATGCCGGGGCAGGACTCCTTGGGACTCTGTGTTCGGAGCCTGCCCCACCTCTCGCTGCATCTCTGGAACCAGGTCCAAGCACAGTGCTGAGGTTGCGGCAGTCCCCCACAGCCAGTCACTTTAGCCTCCGGTCACCCAGTAGCTGCTATAGTGGGTTTTTCTGAGGCACTAGTCAGGTAAGGTGCCCCTACACAGTAGCCAACGCTATTTTATGAAGTGTAGGCCACAGCTCGGCTCCCGCTGCTGATCCCACCTGGGGCCACAGTCACGGCCCGGCGTTGTCCCCACTGAGTCCCACCCACTGCTGCAGAGGGCACTTGTCATGTCACACTCCGTTAAGGCCAGGTTGCAAGCACGATAACAGTGGATGGGGGCTCTCGCACCGTTTGCTCCTGACCGTGCTGCGTCGCTATGGGCATAAGGCCCCGTCCCCCAGCTCCTCTCATCACTTGATTGACTCTTGGCATGAGAGCAGATGCTCAGGCAGTCTAGCAGGACCTCTCATGATAACCTGTTGTGTAGGCCTCTCCCCCCTGAGTTGTCAATTCCAGGGCTTTGACAAGTAACATTTAGCCTGCATTTCAAAATCAAGTTGGAATTTTCCAAAATCTAAAATAGCAATATGTCAAGATGGACTACCTGTTTACCTTACATATCTACTGTGTCTCGGGTCGCCCAATGTAATAACAAATCAGTGTTTAGATACAAATGACACTTTTCCAAGTTCTGCAAAAGTTAGTGACGTGCTGAATGGATCAATGGCAGGCAGGTTAATTTAATGTTTTTCAAAAAGAAGTCGGACTTGGTAGATTCACACCACAAGAATACAAGTCCACTTAATTCAAGGGCATTTTAAAGTTATGGTCATCCTGCAGAACACACAAGGTATCCATTTCAGAAAATAACAGAAAGTCAGACACCTATAAAGCATAGGTGTACGTGTACATTTCACATAGTGTTCTAACTTTCTAGGTACTCACAAACAGCCCCAGTACAGGCGGAAATAAGCTAGTACTACATTTTCATGCACGCCCTTGATTCTCTGTGCTAATTCACTAGGCTGTTCACAGAGCAGATAATTCAAACGAGAAGTGCAGGGGATTTGTGTTTTCCACACCTATCTCTACTTTTCTTCTTTCCTTCCCTTTAAGAACCCTTTTTTACATGGAAAAATCCCTTTCCTTACATATCCTTTTAACTGGATGTGTTCTTCTACCGTTTTAGAGCTGCCGTTTCCTTTGTTTCTGAAGTAGGTAATGCTTTAAAAAAAAAAAAAAACACAATCATTTCGTTGAGTGTTCAATGCATTATGCAAACACCCACCCCTTCCACATCACCTTTCCTGCCATTTTCCAACCTTAGAGCTCTTAAAACCATACTAGCACATTTTCTTGCTACTGAGTAACTGGGCTCTTTTTATACTTGGTTAGGGTTTTAGATCTAAGTATTTTCAAGAAATGTAACTGCCCAAGTCAATATCAATTGTAAATGATACAAGAAATAAGAGTTGATCTACATGTTCATTAAATTTTTATTGCTTATTTAAACATGATCTGGATATGAATATAATGCATTTGGCAGTGATGAAATATACATCTATAAGCATAAAAGCATGCATGCACTAAGTCAAAGATCCTGTACGGCAGTGTGGTTAGCAAATAACTTTGAAACCCTATAAAAAGAATGGAGGGAGGCACCAGTCCAGCATTCTCGACTATGTTTTCTTAATTTTTGATGGAATCTGATTGTCTCCCTTCTTCGGCCACCTTTGTGGTCGTGTTACATTTTTCTATGATTGTCATGGATAAGTATATATTTTTCTCTCAAATGTTTGCTGATTAAACACGTAATTCCAAAGGAGATAAAATAATGCAACATATTCAACATACTTAAATTAAACAAAGGTTTCAAAAAGATTTTGCGATGCATAGAAGTTGATATTCATACATGACAGTGGAGAAAAAGAAATGAGGGGCAAAGAGTATAAGGACCACATCAAGACAAATAGCAGTAAATCGGTAGGCTAACAATTTCGGTATACTAATGGAATTATGTGGCAATGAAAGACAAAATTATGTGGCAGACTTTATGAAGCAAGAAAAAGCAAATCCTGCTGATTAATCCGGCACTGTCTGTGGCAGTATTATTTTGCCACGATTAACACAAACTAATATTGTCTGGGAAGAAGTGCCACCTCAAAGTACCAGTTTAACATCGAGGATATAGTAATCAGCAACTGAAAGCTGACCATTTACTTTGTAAGTGTCTCCCATAGCATGCACCCAATGTGGCACTTATATTTAAAGGTATTTAATCTGTTAAACTGGAAATAACGTTTTTGTTGAAATTTGCAAATTATGTAGCAATGGGGGGGAGTGGGGGGGGGCGCTACGGAACTAGATCAGTAAGTCTATAATTATGTGGAAACCACCACGGCCAAAGATCATATACTTCTAATGGCCCTGGCTAGACCTAAGCGGAAAAGCATATTTTTAATGAGAAAGAGGCTTCCAGTGGCTTTTAATTTTACCTCACACCCTGTCATCCTTCTTTCCTATCAGGCACTCTTCTTAATTATCTTTTTTTCATTTTACTTTGTACTAATTGCTTCAGGCGGGCTATGTCGTTCGCGGGAGCATATACCACATCAATTACTTTGATTCTGGTTGGGTTTGCGATGCAATCCTCCTCTAAGCCACTAGAAACCATGCCACAATTGGGGGGCACCCAAGCGGTGTCGTAGTGACTGTGCCACGATTTCTGGTCAGGGTGCCCCTGTCGGTCAATCTTCTTCACTCTGCCTACATTCACTCGAAGCTTCAGGACGACGTTTCGACCCTCCATGCCAATTGGATATCTTCTTGCTTTCTCAATGGCTCTGCTGACGTACACCCCAGGTCCCAGCATGCCGCCCGCCGAGCGTATGAACCCTGACTTGATTATTGACTCCGCCATTTCTACGGTGGTCCCGTGGTACATCAGGTACAGCTTCCCCTCAAGGGGGGCCTCCAGGGGCTGCAGGGGGGCATCACTGTAATTGGGCCAATCCTCTTCGGCCCAGATGTCATTGGCGTATGACAAACTCATTGCATAAGCTAGAAAACATTAGGAAACAACAGAGCATGAGTCCATTGACGACTGTCCTGAAGAAATTAATTTAGACAGTTTCACAAAAAAAGACTGTAGCCCTCGGTTATAAAAACGTGTTTTTGTGATGAACACAATAATGTTATTAGGCGTTGATGATAATTAAAATTGCATCCATGAAAGATATCATTTTACATCAGTAGCAATTTCAAAACTAAAGCCCTGATTTATACTTTTTGGTGCAAACCTGTACTAACGCAGTTTTGCACCAAAAAGTTTAGCACAAACTTGCACCATTTCTGTGCACCAGCCGGACGCCATATTTATGGAATGGTGCAACGGGTAGGCTACCGTTAAAAAAATGACGTTAATTGGGTGGGGCTAGTGGTATGTAAGAAGGGGGACGAAAAAAATGACGTTAGACAGGTTAGAGTAAAAAAAATGACTCTAACCTGCCTAGAGTCATATTCTGACGCAAAACCATCCATACCGCATGACTCCTGTATTAGAAAAGACAGAAGTCATGCCCATAACCACAATGGCCAGCATAGGGGACCAGGGTCCTCTGGGCATTGCACCCAGTGCCATTGGGGGGGGGGGCAATTCAGGGCCCCCAATGGCACTTAAAAAAATAAAATAAAATACTTACCTGTTCTTTCCTATACTTACCTGGGATGGGGTCCCCCATTCTCCGCTGTCCCTCTGATGTGGGTCGGGGTATCCCTGGGGCCTGGGGAGGGCACCTGTGGGCTTATTCCATGGTGTTCCACCATGGAAATAGGCCCACAGGTCCCCTATCGCCTACCCTGACCCAGGCGTTAAAAAATGGTGCAAAGCAAGCTTTGAGCCATATTTTGACCCCTCCTCCCTCCCGTGCGTGATTTTAGCACATGGGATAAATATGGCGCTAAGGCCATAGAGTGATTTTTTTACACGGGAACACCTACTTTGCATCTCATTGATGCAAAGTAGGTTTTCAAGTCCCAAAAATGACTTTAACTCCATAAATTTGGCGCTAGACAGGTCTCACGCCAAAGTATAAATATGGAGTTGGTTTTGCACCGAATTTGCATTAAAAAAATGATGCAAATTCGACGCAAAACAAGTATAAATATGCCCCTAAGTTCTGCAGCTTGTCCCAGTATGCTATGCATATCACACCTCATGTGTTTTTGGGTTGGATTAAATGTCAGGTGGTTGCAATGTGTTTTGTGTGATTGAGGTCGAAAGGCATTTGGGGCCTGATTTATGAAACGTTTGCGCCGCTTTTACGTCAAAAAATGATGTAAAGGCGGCACTAACTTTTCATAAATCAGCCCCTTGGTGTCAATTCTGCTGGTTATCTTTTAGTTAACTATCTTATTTCAGGGCAGTTTTATTCGAGTAGACCGTCGTCCGTATCGATCTGAAATATGCACTTTAGAGAACCCAAATTCTGACCTGGTAGCTGGTAGTTATTAAATGCAGACACTAATCAATAAAATAACATTCAGGCATCCTGAAATGTAAGCCTGTCTGTATTCCGTTGATCGACAAACTTGAACTCATTGTCACTTTGACTCTAAATGTAGAAATACAGCTTAATATGGGGCTTTCCTGACACTCCAAAATTCTTATAATAGGCAAACAGACAAGCTCAGATTTTACAATCAAACTGGCCAGTTTCCAATTTTGCGATAATTTTAAATGCAGAGATGCACCAGCTTGCTTTTCAGAGAACTATAAGAACCCAGAGTGATATTCTCTTAAATTAGGTCCACCTGCATTGATATCATTCAAATAAAGCGTACACCCAGCTGTAGTAAAGCTGCAATATTAAAGAACGTTGACATTTAGTGGAAAATAAGTTGACGTTCATTTTATAAGTTAAATATGACTGCTAAGCCACCATCCACAGCGTCTACCATGATTAATCAGGGATGTATCCTTTAGACGTGTGGCCTTCTTGAAATGACAGTGTTTAGACCTCAGGGAATAGAAAGAAGGTCTAAAGCATGGACCAGACACCACTTCTTTAGCAAAATCGAATTTATTGGTCCGTGGAATTTTATTATTCCAAATTCATCAGCGTCTCTGATTAGTTACCTATCATTAGGTCTACGAGATGTCCCACATCGCCACCCACAATGCGCATGGCCCAAAAATTCTCTTTTAGAGTTCGATTCCAATTATAGCATTTTATCTATGTACTCATTTATTCATCTACTTAAGCTAGGCACTTGATTGTAATCTTAGTTCTGTTACCTGTATATTCTGCCATCAAAGACCAGTAGAAGCTTAGACAAATCTTCAACAGTAAATATGCAAAGAACGTGTCATGTCTGATTAGTAATTTAAAAAATGTTAAAGTTATTTTAGACAGACTACAAACAAATAGAGGGGCATATTTACAAGCCCCATAGCACCACCAGAGCATCACTTTTTGTGACGCTCTGGTGGCGCTGTGCATTATGCATATTTACAATGCGGCGCTCAGCTACTTTTTGTGGCTTAATGCCACCTCGTAAATATGCCCCCCGATCCAGTTTTCTGCGGCAGCGGGGCATGAAATGAGTGTTTTTGTTGGTGTTCCACCGCAACACCCATTGCTTTTGACGCTTTGACAAAAATCTGTAAATCTGTGACAGCGCTGAAAACTAACGCCACTGGCACCAGTGGTGGCGTTAGCATGGCATAACAAGGAGAAATACTTCATTTACCCTCGTTTTTGCTTTTTCTATGTGTGCTGCAGAAAAAGCAAAACCACCATGAATGATTGTTTATGTGCAGGAAGGGACACCTTCCTACGCATCAATAATCAATCCCCTCAACGCAGACAGCCTTGCACTATAGTGTAAGGATGCCTGTTTTGGTGCTGGCAGCTGAATTTAGCGTCAGTGCAGGGAGAAACACAGGGATGCGGTATATTCCCTGTAAGTACGATACACCGCTGCGTTTCAAAACTGGCACAATGCGGGCAGCTGATTTTGGCACAGCACCGCGCTGCACCAGTTTGTTGTAAATCTGGCCCAGAGTATGCAATTAGTTTGACACCATGTCAGAAACAGTCAGGATCCGGGAATAGAAGAGGGAATCTTGGATAATAGGTAGGCAATGTTCGTAATAATGGCACATAAAAGAAATTGGGCCATTCTGAGAATGACTTTGCTGTCTGCATAGGCCTTAGCTGTCAGTCACTTATCTGTTTGAACAGCTTATATTGTTAACAGTTTCTTCACTAGGGGCCGTATTACAGAAGTGACACATGTGGGTGCACCTGGGTCCCTTTAGTATTACACATAGTGCTACAAACCTTGTACTGCCCCTTCTGTAATACAGATAGCATTGGCACACATATAGCTCCAGAACTATCATTATAGGGTGTGTCTTCAGTTGGATGGGGGGTGCCCCATGAAATAAAGAAATCTCTTTATCTCTGCATCTGTGCTGTATTGCAGACATAGCAGCAGAGGCAAACATACCTTTAGGGGGACACTGAAAATGTACCACAAAAATATGGCGCACTTTCAGTGCACCTTCTAAAGGTAGCCGTCAGGAGGGATGAAAGAGGATCCCATGGACCGCGCAGACAACCCATTGCAGGCGGGGGCAGTAACTCACTGCACTCACCTGCAAAGGTAACTTTAATACCACTTAAAAGCTGCTCCATATTTCTTTTGAATGTACTGCCCTGGGGGCAGCAGGAGTTTGCCGCTGCGCTGAGGGCAGCGCATTCAACATAATAGGGTGCATGTTCCCTGTTTGCACCCAGAGCACCTGCTTAAAGGTATGCTGTGGAACAAACAAGAAAAGTGTAATAGAGCCTTAGGGGTATGTCAATTTGTGAAGTCCATGTGATTTTTAAATGTTGTGATCTTTGCCAAAACTGAGGAAGATTGAAAAACCATGGACAGTTTGAGTGGCAATGTGCAGCAGTGGGAACCCATTCCCAGTGCACTCAGGGGCTGCACAGGCAGCGTGCGGATTGCTGTCGCTCAGTGGCACTCTCTATTCCCTGATCCAGAGCCCTCCCTGTGGGCTGAGTATCACTGCATTCGTCCCCGCTGGTTCCAAAGCAAGACGAAGGTTTCCCGACTATGCACAACCTAGTGGGTGTAAACTCTTTTGCTGCCCCTCGTAAGCATGTTTTTATCAAACAAGATCAACAAGACTGGGGCAGACTTACCAGTCAGTGTGCAACCCCATAACATTGACAAGGGCTGACTGGCTGGCCCATGCATCGGGCGTTTCCCCAAGAGGCTGGAAGGGTGGGGGCCACTTTTGTTACTGGGGGATGGTTTTGTAGCAATTCAGCAGTTTTAAAAGTACTTCAGATTTCCTCCTACATCCAACAGTTTTCAGGCAAAAATAAAAGTGTAAGATAACTCTGGTGATTAATGTACCTGCTGAAGAGAGATCAGAGTTTTATCTAGTGGCAGTTTTGACTCCTTTAAGGTAGTGCAGAGGGTTAATATGCCTGCTGCAAATAATGCGTACTATGCAGATTATAGAAAAGTATTTTATGTGCATATCTCAGTGGAATACTGCTTTTGTCCTTGAGATCCTTTTGTTACTATGCGGTTCATAAATTACAATCATAATCTAGCATAATGAGGTATGAACTGCCGTCAAAGAACAGCATGCAAACTGGATGGTACAGGTTAGAAAGTTATATTTTTTCCCAGACCTTGATTATCCTAATTCGGCTAAAAAGGCCTTGTTTGGGTAGAAATAAATTGTTATTAGTACAGACAGCCCTAACCACTATATAATGCTCTGAACCCGGAGTTTATGCTTCCCCAGACCAAGCACTCTTAAAAAATGCCTACCTATATGGATGACATGTGAATCCTACACCTTGTAGTCCTTTGTTTCTTATATAACATTTTCTGTACACTGATTTACATACATATGATTTAGTGTGTGTGTGTGAGACGTGAAGTGATCTAACACCCTACACTGGTAAGAGAGGTGCTATAAAACAAATGGAATACATGTGAGAGAAGGGATATGGAGAGATGAAAGGCACTGTTAGAGGGTGATGGTGAGAGAATCACTGAAGAGCCCCAATAAAGAATGCTGTATCCTGGTGCTCCGTAAGGTCATTGTTCACTATGCTTTAAAAACGAATACAATTGAATAATATAGTGGAAAATGTGTTGTAAAATGCAACGGTTTTGGCATTCTTTCCAAATTTTCCTGTGGGAGGGACGCCCTGGACGCCCTCCCACACCCAACCCCCATTGTCGTGATCAGGCTCAGTTGCTATGTACCCTATAGGGTCTGGTCTGACAAAATTTGGCAGGTCTGCTTTGGGTTCCCAGTCCAGCCCTGGTCATTAAAATGTATTAAGGGGAGCTGGTGATGGAAGTCTAAGGTCAGACGTCAGTACCATAGCACAGGTGGGCATTGGACCCCAGAAATTTAAACAGCATATCAAGTTCCCCACAAGGAAACTGCTCACTTCTGATGAGTACCAGACAGAGGAAACATATATGTGTTGAGGAACCTGCAGCACTGGCTGTGTTTGAACTGTCAATCTTTCCCCACTATACTTTGGTATGAACTGTCACAAGCTCTCCAGTCAGTGCCTGAAGGTGGCCCATTTCAATATTAATAATGTCTGTCACAACAGGGCAGCAGTGGTATCATACATGAGGAAACTACTTACCCTACGTGAGCTTTCTGTAGTTTTCTGTGAAACTTCTAATGGGTATGCTGGTCTCAAAAATGTCCTGTTGAAGCAAGAAAAACATCAAACCGTGGAAACGTGTTAGCTTTTCATAAAGGATCAACCCTATTTGTACATGAAGCATTTACTGTAATCATACAAGATATTCACTGATTATAGGTGGATTGTCGTGTTATGCTACTAATATGTTGGCATGGAATAACCACATTGCCATTAATTGTTGCTTATTCAGCCATTCTTAGAGTCACAGACTGAATTAAAAGGCCGGTGCTAAATTAAAGCCACTGTTTTAAGAAGCAGCAACATAAGTCCACAAGGTGGCACCAGAGGGGTTGAATTCAATACTAATAAAGAACAGTGCTACCCTACAGTGCCCTGGCACTGGGATTATAAAACAATGATTTGGAAATTGTCATTTTTGGTTGGTTTGAGGGCCAAACCAACAGACTGTATTTTGCCTGGGGTTCCAAAAACCCTTGCACCAGAGCTGCTCATTTTAACACTTTGAGAATAGGGCACTGTGTTATGATAGCTATGACTAACCACTGCTTACTGTACAGTTGCATTCAAGAGACACTTTCAAATCAACCAGTGTTATTTATAAAAAGCACTCAATGTAGGGATACAATATGAACTTGTGCCGCCAAGGGCAAAATGTCCCAGTCCTCAGTTTCATTTTCCACTGTAGTGTATTCTGGGAGTGGTACTCTTGGATCGCATTAATGAGACTGCAGTACCGGAGTAACCCAAAATGCTACATTAAGTATCTCGGGGGCATACGAAAGAACATGAGCACATTCTTTCAGGTATATTCCAAAGAGATATATATATTTTTTTTAATGTCCTTCCTTCTTTTAAGCTTCTAGTCAACACGTTTTATGGTCGGCTTAATTGGCTTGACTTCCTCAGGGCTTTGAAAAAAATACCAGCATTTGCAGGCGAAATGTAAACGTTTTTCAACTGCAAGCAAATTCAAGGTAATTCTGAAATTGAATATAAACTCAGTGCTAACCAATACAAGTGAGTATCTGCATGTCACTCACCCAAAAACCCTCTACACCTAAATAATTCAGTGTCTTAGATTTCCAGGGGGAAGTAAATTACTTTTTCGAAATAACCCTCACTCGCTCTAGTAGTGACATACTTGATCATCTGGCTCACCCTGGCTCCTAAAAGACAGGATGGGCTCAACTATATTCCATATATATATATATATATATATATATATATATATATATATATATATATATATATATATATAGTGACTGGGGATACATATTAAACATGATTAATCCACTCCACAGTGTCCCTTTATTAGCAGAGTGTATAGGCATAACTAATAAATAGTTGTCACGGGTGAGGGGATTAGGGGATTACAATGGCCCTGTGACCCTCAATCTATCGTTGTTAACACGTTTCTACCCTACTCTCATGGCCAAAGATGGTCCTGCACATTCATCAGGACATAAAGAACCACTGCCCTGGTATTTTTTCAAGGGTCTCCGTAAAGGAAGCGAATGAGTCAATATATTAATTGTATCCTAAAAAAAGACGTAAACTTGTCTGTCTGGTTGTTGAAGCCCACCGCACAGAGTTACTCAATCCGTGGGGGTATATTAGTCAAACTTCCCACGGTTTGAATCAAGGGGTTCAAGACCCAGACAGGCAAGTTTCTTCCCTTTTTAGGATTTTTAGGGGTGGGTGTTTATGGGCTACAAGTGGTCGATTTAGGCTAGTGAACCACGAAGCTGAGATCCTTGTTCAAGCCATTTTACAGTGTATCGAACGGCCAATGTATACAATGTACGTGTGTAATTTAAATGATGATGAAAGGTCTCTCTATTTTTACTAGGCTTACGTACCCATATACCCGTTTATCTGAATGTCCAGATGTCAGATGCTTCTTCGCCTGCCCAGTTGCACATGGCCTCTCTGAGCTCCCCCTGTTTCAGCAGGCGCACCTCGGTGCCAGTGTTTGGTAAACTGTACCAGGCTTCCTGCGGGAAGGACTGCCCCTCGAGTCCAGGCCTAGCGCCGGTAATTATCAGCCTGTTTTACTATGTAACGACTCAAAGGGATGGGCCGTATCCTTTTATGGCGCTCTATAAGCAGGAAATTAAAGGCACTTATGGAGGTCACTGACATGATTTAAATCCAGATAGATGTGTAGGCTGAGGAGGCAGGAGAGGTTTGTAACGTCCCCTACGCAAACTGAAAATGCATGTTGAAAAAATTGTAGAACATCTTTACAATAGTTGTTCATGCTAATGATGAGGTCATATGTGACGTCACCGGCAATTCACTGATGATGTACTTGTGCAATTACCTGTGGCACCATGTATAAGGTCATAAGCGGTATGGACGAGTGTAATGGTTATGTAGCTGACCAAAGATGGAGACTTTGAGTAGTTTTTAGGTCTTTTAAGATGAGTTTTTTAAGGAAATAGTCATTGGCTCTTTGCAGCAGCCTGGGTGTGTAAGGGTGGCTGCCTTCCCGGGCCCTGTGGTCCCTGAGCCTCTAGGGCATGCTTTAGCGGGGGTTTAAGAAATGGCATCCCCCCAGGCTCGGTGCCCAGGGAACCTGTTGCCCTCAGGCTCTGTCCTGTGCAGCGAGCACCGGATGCAGACCATGGCCACGCCCTGTACCAAGATAGTCGCGCCTTTACTGCACTCCCCGAGCACTGGGTCAGGCAGGACACGACTTCAGCAAAGCCCTGGTCCCCCAGCACCCTTCTGGACACTGACATTTTTTTTTGTACAGTTCAAAGACTGTCTCCATTTTGAAATATCACAACAACTAGAGGCCTGCGGACACTCGGTGGACGGCTACTGATTGTGATTTTTATTTTTATTATTCGATACAGCCCTCAAATAATTCACTATTATCCCAATTCTCGCCCACCGTAATACTCCGTGAACCCTTTCTTGGAGACGATGTTTGCCAGCGTTCATGTGCCGCCTGGAACAAACACCGACGGGCAAAACAACAAAGTCCAAGCAGTACGTCCGCTCGGATTGCAGGGATCTGCAAGCCCTTTGCATACGGCCCCAATGTCTAATTTTACATTCAAAATGCGTTTTGTGAACTGTACTAAAAGTTTCCGACTATTCATGAGTTTAGTGGTACAAATACGCACACAGGCGATTTACTCTTCGAAGCCCACCTTACACCTTTTTCTGGAATCGTCTCGAAAAACTACAGAGCGGATTTGCACCCAACAAAAAAGATCTATTCATAGCAAATTTCAAACTTAATATCTGGCTTAGTGTTAACTTGTTAAATCCATTTTTTACTGTATTGGAGAACGAAAATCCCTACTGGGCTTAAAATGGACAATGCTTAATTTGTGTCGGTGATTGCCGCTAAGAGGCCATTGGCACTTATGTTGAGGGAACTGGCACTTAGGGCCTGATTTAAGAAAAGTGGTTCTGTGTCCAGTGCAGCAACACTTTTCTAGTGCCCCCCCAACGCCACCACGTATGCACCATATCTGAGATACGGAGCACCATGGCGGTAGTCAGGGGAACTAGCATCAAGATTTTTGACGATTGTTCAGAGCTTTGCAGGATTTGCGTCAGAAATATTGACACTAATCCTGCAAAGCCCATTGAGGCCCATTGTAATCAATGACATCCCTCCTTATAACAACTGCCCTGAGCAGGTGTTAAAAGTGCAGAAAAAAATGACGCAAAGAAATATTTTAGATTTCTTTGTGCCACTTTTTCAGCCCTCCCCCTAACAGGGAAACACCCCCTTTGCATACATTATGCCTGGCGCAGGCATAATGTAGCTCAAAGGGTTACAAAATGGCGCAATGCATGCATTGTGCCACTTTGTAAATTTGGCACAGCGATTTTGGCCTTGTTGGGCCACATTAGCATTTAAAAAAAAGACGCTAATGTGGCGCAAGGAGGCACTATGGGCTCGCAAGTCTGCCCCTTAATTTTCTGCAGCAGACATTCCCCGTGAGCAAGAGAGCAAAAAGCAAACAAAGGGGAAATAAACAGGAAAAGAAAAAGAGAACCAGTTCCAAAGGAGAAAGCAGAAACCTGAAAGAGTGAGCTAACAGGCCAGGGAGTGTCTGGCTGTGGATAAATAAAAAAGACTGAAGTGGATTCATGGACATCAATTCACCAAAATGCCAGGGGTAGTGGAAGCAACATCACATGCCTTTTGACCTCCACTTTCACTCACTCACACACATACTTACACATACACACAAATTCACACTTATATACACTCTCTCTCAAACGAACACACTTTCACACACAAACATGCACACAACATGCATTTAAAAGCATTTTTTACTTAACTCAGCTGTCATTGAAGGGCATATTCCAGCTAATTGTACTCCATTTTTATTACACTAAGTGAATAACATATTATTTACTATTAGTGTAATAAACAATAAACATTTGACAGGAAACAATGAGAGTGGAGCCCCAAGGACGAGCAGCCGCCCCTGGGTTTCTGGCACTTAGGAGCAATTTATACTTTGCTTACGCCTTTTTAGCCTCAATAATTTTGACGCTAAAACAGTGCTGAGCTAACTCCTAACTTTACATTTTATATTAGTATTGGAGTTAGCGTAATGTGGATGCGTCAAACTACCTTGCGCTAATTAGATTTGCGGTAGGCATTCCTGTGCACAATATGATGCCAACCCCCTACTACCTTATTTATACTCTGGCGCAGAAATGGAGCACAGAGTAGGCGGACCCAAATAATGGCGATAAGCCTGCTTGGCACCATTATTTAACGCCTAGGTCAGACCTGGTGTTAGGGTACCTGTTGACTTATTTCCATGGTCAAACACCATGGAATAGACCCACAGATGCCCACCCCAAGCCCCAGCAACACCCCCACCCACACCAGAGGGACACCATAGGATTGGGGACCCCATCCTGGGTAAGTATAGGTAAGTATTTTTTTTTTAATGCGCCATTGGGGGGCCAATACATGGGGCCCCCTGCCTGGCACTGGGTCTTATGGCCTTGCCCAGGGGACGCTGGTCCCCTGTGCTGGCCATTGGAGTGGTGGGCATGACTCCCGTCTCTACTGAGACAGGAGTCATTTTTGGGTGTTAGTGCGTCCGAAAATGATGCTAGGCTGGTTAGTGGCATATTTATTGCTGCTAACCAACCTAGCGTCATTTCTGACCCACTGACACCTTTTACCGTACCGCCACCCCCCCCAGCTAGTGTCTTTTTTTGTAGACGTTAGCCTATCCTTAGCGCCGGCATGCACCATTCCATAGATTTGGCGCACGGCTGCTGCTATGGAATGGAGCTAGCCGACGCTAAAGATTTTGCCGCAAAACGGTGTTAGTGCATTTTTGCTGCAAAAAACATAAATATGCACCTTAATTTGCCACCTAGGAGGCCAAGTGTCGCAAAGGCAGTATTAAGGGTCGCAAGGGGAAAGCCGGACTTCACAGCAGTGACCACGGACGACCCCTAAATGACATTCATGGGTGGATTCAGGACTATGCATCCTTGGTATTCCTCACTCTGACATTTTATAGCGCCAACCGCGGAGGTCTGATCAGCGCTTTGGGCACTGCTCAAATAAAGTATTAAAAAAATGGGAACCCTTTGGATCAATCACCATAACCACTCCACTAAACAATTGCATGAAACCTTTATGAAACAGTCTGAGGAGGATGAGTCAAGCATTTTACTAAACTGCATGCAGATTCGTTGTATACGGGGCAATAATCAAAATAAAAAGCACGTTACCTGTGTAAATAGCAACTGTACCTAATTTATAGGATTGCTGATGCTGCTTCTGAAAGATGTAAATGTCCTTGCATGACTCTTGTGCTCAAACAATTCTGTAGTTTAAACATATTTACAGGTCTAAGACATTTGCTTTTTTAGGAATTAACAATTTAAGTCCTCTGCCCTACCGAGTGAGTTGTCCAAACAGTTCTCCTTTCTTCCACCCAGGAAGTATAAAGGAACGAGCTGGCACAGACACACCTCAAACATGTGACCTTCGATTTAAGACCCACACCTCCGCAATAGCCTCTGAACCCACTAAGCTGCCCTAGAGCGCCTGCACCTCTCTTCGCTCATTGCTGGGTCGCCTTTCGGATTTAATGGACGCAGGAAACAGGTGGAATATGAAGGTTATGGAATTGTTTTCTGATGGGTGCATTCCAACAATTTCTACCTTAATCGGATATAAATTATTGCCTGAAAAGGAACACACTAGCATTTCGAGCATGCCTGTGAAAGGAGCCGTGAACAATAGGTCAAAACAGTCATTTTTGTAAATAAATATATGTAACAAGGAGAACTTACCGCGGAGAGGGTGTCTCAAGGTGTGTCTGTGAACACGAGCGCCTGCTGAAGTTTTATATCATTTCAGGGCAGCGGCTTTCGGTTTCCTTTCACCGTCCACTGGATTATAATATATTTTTTTTAAGCAACAGGCATGTCCGCTTTCCTCCCTCTGGTAGGAGTGTCTCTGTTTAATTTCAGATGTAACTGGGCCGATGCCAGTTTTCAAATAAATCCTTCAACCTTCGCAGGAATTAAAAAGATGCATTCAGGCTGTTTTTGGAAAGTTTCCTGTGTGAAAAAGACAAGCCCTTGTAGAGTTTTGTATGTAGCTATCACACCAATTTACTGCTTAGAGTTGGGGGTGAGGGAGTAGTTTTGTTCCAAGACAGACTTGTGCAAAATAAATCTTTCTGGAAGCAGCACCCACATGGAAGTTACTTTCTTTCTACTCCGTTCTCCAGTCCATTGATGGCGGATGTGTTACCCATTTTACCCTTTTCTGCTCCCTGCAAAGTTCTTCAGAGCACTATGGACCAGAATTATGAAAACTGTAGCTACATTACACGTAGCGCCTCTTTTCTAGGGGCCCCTTGCAACGGCGCACCATGGCGTAGGTTAGGGGGCAATAGCATCGGAATTTCTGACGCTATTGATGTACTGTTCAGGGTTAGCGCAACCCTGACCAGTACATAGGGGCCCATTGTAAACAATGGTTGCTCCCTTTTAGCTCCTAATCTGAGCAGGTGTTAAAAGTGTCAAAAAAATGCTGCAAAGAAATCTCTTAGATTTCTTTGCAGTGGCAGCTCGCGGGAGGGAAAAGGGGCGACGCGTCACATGGTGGGGGGACAACAAAATAAATCTAATAATTAAAAAAAATAACTTACCTTATGTGTCGCGCCGGTGATCTGCTCCGCTTTGATCCTCTCCGCTATTGCAGGCACAGTCTCCCAGTCTGCCCTGCATCCAATCCTAATGTGCATGCTACTGGCAGCATGAAAGCAGCATTCGGATTGGGCGGATTGCCCAGCCAGGGCGCTCCAAGGCAGAGAGAAAGTCTCTGCCTGCTGCCTCCAACCCAGCAATGCAGTGCCTGTGTTGCTGGGTTGGAGAGAGCCCAGTGTGCATGTGGGTCTGGCCTGCCCAAGACGGCCAGCCAAACATACATGCGCACTGAAGGGGAGTGCTGTGCACTCCCCCTTGTCGTCATCACAGCCCCATGGCCCTGCCCCTTTAACTATAAAACGATTATAAACATAGCTTATTATCGTTTTATAGTAAAATTTTTGCAGCTGCTGCTGCTGTCGGGGGCGACGCCCCTCTTTCTTTGCGCCATTTTTTCGGGTCCCCAATGGGGGAATGCCCCCTTTGCATACATTATGCCTGGCACAGGCATGATGTAGCGCAAAGGGTTACAAAGTGGTGCAAAGCATGGATTGCGCCACTTTACAAATATGGCACAGGGAAAAGGCCACCTTAGCACCCCTTAGCGTTAAAAAAATGATGCTAAGGCGGTGATAAAGTGGCGCTAGGCCCTCTTAAATCAGGGCCTATATCTCTTAGGGACTACAATCATTACAGCACACCTCGCAGGGAAACTCAGCTAGACAAAGAGCTCAGAAGAAACTATGACATTGATTAAATTTCAGCATGCTCCCTCCGAGTGAGCTTTGTCGGCATGTTTAGGCCATGGAAGGGTTGAATGATCTAGGGGCATTCTAGTCCACAAATAATCTTTACTTTTAAAATAAAGTCGGTCAAACATATGATTATATAGCGCAATCCTCCAAATGTATAGGCTCAGAAACAGAAATTTCGTAGGCAGGCCAGATTGATACATGAAATATTCCAATACCCCAGGGCCTTCCTCTTTGCTCAGTAGTCATTCACAGCAGAAAACGATGTATTTATCTAAAGAGAACTCTTTGCTGTTGCCTCTAGGTTCCTTTTGGGGGCAGATAGACTGATAATGCATGTATTAAGTCAGTCACGCCTTTACTGCACTCCTCGAGCAATGGGACGGGGCAGGACTTCAGCAAAGCCAATCGCCTGTACTCCAGCACCAGTTTGGCCACTGGCTTCAGGCTTTTGCAGTTTGCAGGCCTCCTCCATTTTGAAGTAACCACGATCACTGGAGCCCTGGGAACTCTCAGCCGACCTCCAATGATTGCACAGGTTTGCCATTGCGTCATAGCTCCCTGATAAAATAACCCCCATAAGAAGGTGCCATTTTCTTTTTCTAATGAAGAACGAAAAATCCATATGGGATTAAAGATGGGAACCCTTTAAGGATCAACACCCATAACATCGCCCACCTTCACCAATTACTTAAAATGCATTTAATGGAAACAGTCTGAGGTGGATGGGCCAAGCATTTGCCAAATTGTATGCAGATTCATTCTACACAGGGCTATTAGAAAAATAACAAGCATTTGCAATGCGATAGGTCTTGCATTTGCGAGAGTTAGAGCTATTGGCATTGTAAATACATAATTGGACTTTTCTTGCCACATAAATTGGTCAACCCTGCCTCATAATTTGGTCTTTCCTGCCACAGAATTCCACTGACCCTGCATATAACTAAAGCAAATCCATTTACCTTTTTCCTCTATTTGCAGCAAAAAATGAAAATGTTGCCATTTGGCATCATAATTTAAATCTGCCATGCTAATTCCAATAGAATACCTCTTTCACCACCCCACCATCAGAGTTGCTGGCTGGCTAACACAATTCCCCCTAAAAAAAGAAACAATATAGCCATGGAGAAGAAACAAGAGAAATACAAGAGAAATAAACGAGAAAAGGCCCCTAAATATATAAAGAGTGTTCAAACAGTCATAGTATAATAAGGATGTTAAATTGGCCTAAATCATGGTCATTATTGCAATAAGGAGAGATTAATAAAACATATACAATCATCATGTAACCCCAATAAATACCTTATCAGAAATAAACTTTTGTCATTAGACTGTAATGCTCAAAATAGCCCCTAGAGGGCAACACACCAAAAATAACATTTGGAAGAAACATGGTCATGTAACCACACACTCAGCCCCTAGAAGAAATAACCACAGAAAAAAGAATGGCAGATAGTAATGCAGTGTAACAGCATATGCAGTTCCCTAGAGAGCGTAGTACCTTACACATATTCAAGCCTACCATACCTCCTGCAAAAATATTACAAACAAGGCCCGTAAAAGACAAACCATTTGTAAATGTAAAACAAAAGTTCTAGCCATGAGTGAACTTAAATAGTTACTGAATGGTGAAAGGGGTTATTATTTTGGGGTCTCTACTAAACTAGTGTGGGGACCCAGAGATGACCTAGACAGAAAGAGTGTGTAATGCTGAATGGTTTGGTGGTGGTACCATTGTCCTAGAACCACAACAGTCTGAGTTATGGGCAAAAATGTTCTGTAAAAGGAATGCTCTGCACAGCATAATGGGACGAGTTTCCAGGGTGCAGTGAATATTGTAGTATCGGTTCTCCCCCTGTGCCGGGATAGCTGCGTTGAGGATTTCTGTGTTTTTTTCTATTGAAGAGGCTGCAGTTTGTATATTTTTCAACTGCTAAAGCTGGGAAGAATTTAGGAAAGGGGTTGCAAATTTAAATGACTCCAATTCGGTAACAGTGTAAGGTAACTGATACTTATGCAAAGCGCTGCAATACCTTCGATGTAGTTTGCGCTATATGAAAGTTCAAAGCGCTGTGGATGCCAGGCAGCATGAAGCAGTAAGACAAAATAAAAAAGTAGTACACACATACGAAAGTATATGGCTGATTGTGCAAAAATCCATGTAACAGTGTCAGTCTGCAAGGCGTAACAAAGCACCCTCAAGGCAGGACACACGAAAAGCATTTAACTGGGAAATCCAGGGAATTATGAAAGGCAGGCCCAGGAACGAATGAAAGTGATGGGTGTGAGATGGGCATGGTTAAAGTCCACAGAATAGATTACAGCATGTCAAGAAGAGCATCGCCTAATGCTCGACCTAAAAAATGCGTTTTATGTGTAAACTGCAGCTTAACTACAATTATCTAGATGCTAGTGCTGCATTTGGAAGATGTAAATGTACTTTAAAGTTTTTTTCTGATTAAACAATTGTTTAGTTTAAACATACTTATATGCTTTTTTAAAATGAATTAACCCTTTACCTTCTCGGCCCTACAGAGTGATTTGTCTCAACAGTTCATGTTCTTCCACCCCAGATAAATAAATATATGAGTTGGTTCTGCCAGCATTCAACCTGTGCTCTACGAGTCTGCACCCATGTCTCTGCAGTGGCCACTGAACTCTCTAAGCTTTCCTATACCACCTGTGTCTGTCTTGTCTCAATTTTGCTATCTGTTTTCTGATTTGGTGGACTCAAACAACAGGTAGAAATATGAAAGTGAATATTATTTTCTGGATGAGTGAGTGCTGAGCTAGCAAATAGTTGTATGAAAAATAAAGATACATACGAACATTTAGAGCGTGCCTGTAAAAGAAGCCTTGTGTAACACTCCAAACATTCATTATTATGAATACATTGGGGCATATTTAAGAGCCCCTAGCACCATTGCAGCGTCACGTTTCGTGACTCCATATTTACAAGGAAGTGCAATGCCACATTTTGTGAGGTTACGCCTCTTTGTAAATATGGGCCCTTCCAATGCAGTTTTCTGCTTCCGATGGGCTTGTAATGAGTGTTGCAGTGGGCGATCCACCGCATCACCCATTGCTTTTGATGCAGCCCCAGATTTACGAGTAATCGTAAACCTGTGGCAATGCCAAAAACTAACACCACCCCAGAGGTGGCATTAACATGGCAAAATGAGGAAGAATGCCTTTATTCCTCCTCGTTTTTTTGCTTTTTCTATGTGTGCTACAGCACACATAGAAAGAGCAAAATGCCATGGGTGATTGTTTATGTGCAGGAAGGTGGTCTTTCCTGCACATAAACAAACAATCCAAAATGACGCGTTGGTACTTTTATGTGTTCTGCATTGTGCAGCACGCATAGAAGTGGCAAATCGCCATTATAGAATGCTTATGTGCAGGATTTGACACCTTCCTGCACATAAAGGGAAATATTTAAGAGTCCCTATTACCATCTACTGAGACATTAACGTCATTTTTTAACACAAATGTTTCGTTAGATGGCCAAAATCCCACGCCATATTTACAAAGTAGTGCAATGCATGTATTGCGCCACTTTGTAACCTTTGCGCTACATTATGCCTGTGCCAGGCATAATGCATGCAAAAGGGGCGTTCCCCTGTTAGGGAGGCCAAAAAAATGGAGTAAGGAACTCTAACAGATTTTTTTCTGCACTTTTAACGCCTACTCAGAGCAGGAGTAAAAAGGGGGCACACCCTATATATTCTGCAGGAGTAGCGCCAAAATGCTGGCACTACTCCTGCAGAGTACATCAATAGAACATAAAAAATGATGCTATTGTTCCTTACCCTTCGCCATGGTGGCCCATATTTTCAATACGGCGCACACATGGTGGCGGTGGGGCGGTAAAGGGCACAAGAAAAGTGCACTGTGTGCAGCCCCCCTTTTCTTAAATATGCCCCAAACAATTTATCTCCTCAATGTAGACACCCTTGCACTGTGGTGCAAGGATGCCTGCATTGGCATAGGCAGCTTAATTCAAGACGGCACAGGGGGAAATGCAGGTGTGCGCTGTATTCCTGTAAATACGGCACATCCCTGTGTTTCAAAAGTGGTGCAGCGCGGTGCTGCTATTTTTGGCGCAGCACCACGCGGCGCCACTTTTGAATAAATCTGGGCCATATTTTCTTAAGTGGCCAACTTGATGTGGGGTTGTGTCTCTGACCATAAGGGATCTCTAAAGTTTTACAGCATTTTAGGGTCGCGATTTTCGGTTTAATTTACCCGTTCAATGTACATATTTTCTGCCTCAAGCATTTACTGCGGGAAAAAGACACGTATGAGAAAGACGGAAGAAGAGAAAAGCGACAAAGCGTCACATTGGGAGAAGGCAGAAAGCTGCAGGATTGAGCTGAAGGGACAGAGAGTGGCTGTAAATGGAATAAAGACGCCCGAGATGACTTCAGGTTTACGCTGCTTCAGTATTCCGCATTCGCACACTTAATTGCAGCAGCCGTGTCTTTAAGAGGGGGCCTTTGGCACTGGCGCGAAATTTAGCACTGGGGCGGGTACTCCTCCCTCCGACAGGGATTGAAAAACAATGGCCCATATTTATACTTTTTAAGCGCCGCATTTGTGTCGTTTTTTTACGCAAAATCGGCGCAAACTTCCAAAATACAATTGCATTTTGAAAGTTTGCGCCGATTTTGCGTAAAAAAACTACGCAAATGCGGTGCTAAAAAAGCATAAATATGGGCCAATATGTCCATACATTTTTAGGGTCGAGCCTGTGTTGCATGCGCTCGCGCAAGCGTATCGCAGCGAGACGCTTTAGTATTTAGAAAAGGGCTCGGAGCCCTGTCAACTTCAGTCAGTGTTTTTTTATTGGTTCGTGGCATTACCTAATAAAATCTGCTTGCTTTCATTAGTCAAAGGCACACATACGTCATGCCTTTTTCCGGTGGCTAGCCCTCCTCGAGCGCAGCGACCAAGTACAGAAAACAGGCGAGGCTCGCTGTTTTCCATCCGGCTTTTGGACTTCTTTTTCTCTAATTTACAAGCTCGATCTCGCTTGGCAGAAGTCCAGCGCTTTACATAGTTAATTTCACTTTTTCGGGTTGCCCGATAGGTGAAAAGTCGTGTTAGGAGTTTACAAGGCGATCAGCTCTAACATGAGCAAACGCGAGACCCGTTGCATTGTAAATGCTTGTTAGTTAAGTCTCTCCTGTATGCCCGGCCTCACCCTAAACTGCAATCATGCCACCTGCACGTCACGTGTGATAGCTGTTGGCACCCAGATCCTTCACACCCGGAAGGGGAGAGGCCGAGTTATATTCACTCAATGAGTGGCAGGATTTCTATCACTGAAGGCCAAAGGCCATACAGCGAGGCGGTCCTCGTGTCCCCTGCTCAAGAAGTAAAGTGGCTTTAATAAACCTAGGAGCCTTGTCCTCCCCTCTTTTATTTTCTGTTCGAGGATGGACAAGCAACTTCCCCCTAAAAAATAACCATCCAATAAGAGACCAAGATTGCACCATAACCGTAATTGCTAGCTTTTCATATGCTGTGATGTTTTGAACTTTGTACACTGCACACGGTGTCATCAGATGGCTTTGTACGAAACAGTACGCCTCTGGGGCAATGAATCTCCCACTCTATCACCTAAAACAGGCAAGTGTGCCTCTGCGTCCTCCGAGGCGCTGCTAAGCTGGGCCTCACTACAAGTTTGATGTATAGGCCATAAATATATGACAAAAAAACGGAAAGCGAATACGTGAACAGAGCTGATGGGTGTGGGCCACGAGATGCTACTACAGTGTCTGAGAAAGGCGAGAAATGAGAAAAGAGAACCGCCAGAGACAAACGAGGGATACAGAGAAAGGAGACATTGGGAGGAAAGACAGATGAGGAGGTAGAAAGGAAAAAAGAGGGGGACGGGATGAAGAGAGAGAGGACGGCAGGAACACGAAACGAATATTGAATGAAAGGTGAAAAAAGGAAGGGTGAATGTACCAGTAGAATGAGAAGGGTGAACGGATGGATGGAAAGATGGAAGGGTGAAAGCATGGCCATAGGTTTGGAACAGTGGACATGGGGAAGAAAAGATGGATTGGGGATGTCTAAAGAGATGATTGCAGGGTTAGGGGGTTAAACACCACCATTGCTGCAGGCAGCAATAAGGGGAACAGACATGCATGCATGCACACACACGCACGCAGTTACGAGGAGTGTTCATCGAAATCATGAACACCATCCACTCCGGCTCTCTATCTGACCCCTGCCCTCACCACATCCTCAATAAAGAAAGGTCCGTCATTGCACCCCAACTACGTGAGATCATTAACAGCTCCTTCGAGTCCGCCACCTTTCCGGAGAGCTTGAAACACGGCAAGATCCACGCCCTCCTCAAAAAACGCAAGACGGACCCAAAGGACCTCAAGAACTTCCAGCCTATCTCCCTGCTCCCCTTCCCGGCAAAAGTAATTGAGAAGGTGGTCAACAGACAACTAACCCGCTTCCTCAAGGAGAACCGCACCCTTGACCCTTCCAAATCTGCATTCCGCAGCAACCACGGTACAGAAACTGCCCTCATCGGCGCCACTGACGACATCAGAACCATACTGGACAACGGCAAAACCATGGCCCTCATCCTCCGGGACCTCTCGACCGCTTTCAACACCGTCTGCCACCACACCCTACGCTCACGCCTCAGCAATGAAGGAATCCACGACAGAGCCCTGGACTGGGTCATCTCCTTTCTCACCGGCAGAACCCAGAGAGTCCACCTCCCCCCATTCCACTCGGAGGCCATCAAAATCATCTGCGCCGTACCCCAGGGTTCGTCCCTCAGCCCGACCATCTACAACGTCTACATGGCCCCGTTCTCTAACATCGCCCGATCCCACAACCTCAACATCTTCTCATACGCCGATGACACCCAAGCTGATCCTCTCCTTCACCAAGGACTCCGCCAAGACCAACCTCCACAAAGGAATGAAGGCTATCGCCGAATGGATGAAGAACAGCTGCCTCAAACTAAATTCTGACAAGATGGAAGTCCTCATCTTCAGCTCCACCCCCTCCACATGGGATGACTCCTGGTGACCTGCCATTCTCTGAGCCGCTCCGACTCCCCCCGACCACGCACGCAACCTAGGATTCATGTTGGACTCCTCATTATCCATGACCCAGCAAGTCAACGCCATCTCCTCCTCCTGCTTCAACACCCTCTGTATGCTCCGAAAGATCTACAAATGGATCCCCACCGAAACCAGAACAGTCACCCAAGCCCTCGTAAGCAGCAAACTGGACTACGGCAATGCCCTCTGTGCAGGATCCACGGCCAAACTCCAGAAGAGTCTGCAACACATCCAGAACACCTCCGCACGCCTCATCCTGGACATCCCCCGCCACTGCCACATCACAGGCCATCTGAGAGACCTGCACTGGCTCTCAGTCAACAAGAAACTCACTTTCAAACTCCTCACCCACGCTCACAAAGCACTGCACAACACTGAACCACTATACCTCAACAGACGGCTCTCCTTCTACACCCCGACCCGGCATCTCCGCTCCGCTGACTTCGCAACCGTCCCACGCATCTGCAGAACTACAACCGGTGGCAGATCATTCTCGCACATCGCTGCCAAGACGTGGAACACTCTTCCCACCCACCTGCGTCAGACCAAAGGCCTCCTTACCTTAAGGAAACTTCTCAAGACCTGGCTGTTCGAGCAGTAGCAGCACTTCCCCCTCCTCCTCTCCCTCCCCCCCACCCCAGCACCTTGAGACCTTCACGGGTGAGTAGTGCGCTTTACAAATTCCTGATTGATTGATTGATTGATTGGGTGGTCTCGAGCAGTCGCTCTTGTTAGTGCGTCTGTCCTTATTTGGTATTTAATTGTTTTATTTATAAGGGGACTCGTTAGAGGTTCAATGGGCCTTTTGACTACGCTTAGAGTGATTCCACCATAAGACTCTAACTCACTACAATGTCAACATTATAAATGATAAACATCATCAAATATTCTTTGGAGTCAGTAATCTTTGCACACCATAACCCATTTGGTCACGAATAACCACAACATTTAGTAAAGGTTAGAATGTTTATTTCCCTAGATTAACAATGCTAATGTAACGTGAATTATTCTCAAAACCAACTGATAAACATATAAGAATAACACTGATTGACTAAATCTTCTAATGAATCTCAATTTAGCTAATGCATTGATCACTAAACATTCGAGAGTCATAGTGCAAATCAATAGCAAGAATAACTGTGCAACAGAAATAGCATACATCTAGATTCAGCAAACGAGCAACAACAACTTTATTAATAGTTTGTTAGCATTCTATGGGTCTTGCTAACTTACCTTCAGATTAGAATAGCATGTTTGGACCTCATGCTAAACAATTTAGTCGATATTAATTTGGAAAATATCTAACTATGGCACTATCAAATTATCTGTTGATACCTAGAAACAAGGAACACATTTACAACAGCAATAGCATGTTCTCCTCTCCTCATATGGACCAGCAAGCTGCAATTATCTTCGTCAGCTGGACATCAGTTTGTTCAGCATCAGCAACAGGCAGTGGAAGGGAATGGTGCAGACATAGGGTTCTCTAAGCAATCCCTGAACCATTTAAGAAGCAATATCTAAGGGGTCAGCATTCAGTATAAGGATTTTTAGCAATAAAGTTAAAGATAGAAAACAAATCATCAGGAACTGTTCAGCTCCCCAGGCAGAAAAGACTGAGAGCCGCTCTCTTCTATGCTGTCGGGCTAAGTTAAAATCATCTAAAGAACTTCCCACATTGGTCAGAAAATCGTACGTTTACAATTTGCCCAATAAGAATAAAACTCCAAATCTAAGACATAACTAAACTGTCTTTCACATGTCGATGATTGGCTTCTCTTCTCCTGTTCCCGTCAGTCAGACTCGTCAGGTAACATTTTTGTATCCATTCGTACTCCAGTCAGCGCATCCATTGTTAGCTCCTGGAAACATCGCTGTCTCACGCATCAAACTATACAGTGTAACAACTACTAATACAAGATATTCTAGAAAGCAGTTCTCATGAGAAAGTTAAAGGCATCTGATAACGTTTGGTCAACATAGTGTGTACAATTCATGAATTAATTTCTCTAGACATACATTCCCACAATTTTATTAAACAATGCAGCTTAATATGAAGCTGTGCAAACCAGGTCCAAACCTCACTCACTTAAGACCTACAATTAATAAGCAAATAGATAATGTAAATTAATTAATATAACACACTACTAACATAGTCTAAATGCAGGTACTTCAATTAATGTTAATAAGCATTTAATAAAGACACTTCGTACTTTAATGAGGGCCACTCAAGTGGGCATATTTTCTAAGTTGCACATCATTTTCTATATTAGTTAAATTCTATGCACATTCATAATCCAAAATACTTGAAAATCATTAGTAATAAATTCAGCTTTCACAGTCCTCCTTTATTTCAGCCATCAGGCCCTGCTGGGTGCAACAACGTATGGTAGAGGCCAGGTGTCACTCTATAGAATGAAAGAGGATTGAACGCTGAAGACAACTCTTCTGGGGAAGGTTGGACTCCCTGGGTAACATTAGAAGTGTGGTCCAAAAGTGGCATATTTCAATTTTCTTGCTATGCACATTACACCAACATTAGGTACATAGGCCCATATTTATACTTTTTGACGCTAAACTGCGCTAACGCAGTTTAGCGTCAAAAAATTTAGCGCCGTCTAACGCCATTCTGAAGCGCGATGCGGGCGCCGTATTTATGGAATGGCGTTAGCCGGCGCTAGCAGACCGGCGCTGCCTGGTGTGCGTGGAAAAAAACCACGTAGACCAGGCAGCGCCGGCGTAGGGGGAAAATGGCGTTAGGGCGTCTTAAAATGGGGCAAGTCAGGTTGAGGCAAAAAAATCGCCTCAACCCGATTTGCGCCATTTTATTCGACGCCCAGACGCCATTTAAATAACTCCTGTCTTAGTAAAGACAGGAGTCATGCCCCCTTGCCCAATGGCCATGCCCAGGGGACTTATGTCCCCTGGGCATGGTCATTGGGCATAGTGGCATGTAGGGGGGCACAAATAAGGCCCCCCTATGCCACCAAAAAAAATTAAAAATATAAAAAATAATACTTACCTGAACTTACCTGAATGTCCCTGGGGTGGGTCCCTCCATCCTTGGGTGTCCTCCTGGGGTGGGCAGGGGTGGCAGGGGGGGTCCCTGGGGGCAGGGGAGGGCACCTGTGGGCTCATTTTGAGCCCACAGGCCCCTTAACGCCTACCCTGACCCAGGCGTTAAATAGTGGCGCAAATGCGGGGTTTTTTGACCCGCCAACTCCCGGGCGTGATTTTTGCCCGGGAGTATAAATACGACGCATTTGCGTCGCCGTCATTTTTTTAGACGGGAACGCCTTCCTTGCATCTCATTAACGCAAGGAAGGCGTTCACGCCAAAAAATTACGCTATTTGCCCATACTTTGGCGCTAGACGCGTCTAACGCCAAAGTATAAATATGGCGTTAGTTTTGCGCCGAATTTGCGTCGAAAAAAACGACGCTAATTCGGCGCAAACGGTGTATAAATACGGGCCATAGTGCCCTCCTACACCAATGAGACATGGGCTAACCAGGAACCATGGGAGATGGAAATCCTGGGTGCTCTTGTAAAAATGCTGATACGTTTCTTAAGAGGGGGTGGGTGAGGGGCGGTCATTTACTAAATCTTCTTGCAAGGATTTGTAATCTGAGCATTGTGACTCACAGTGGCATTGATCTCTTGTCGGCACACCCCCTGCACTGTGTAGCAAATGCTTTGTGAATGCTAAATAACATAGCAAACATGAGGTTGCCTGTTTTATATATTAGGCTTAGACAGAGCCAATCAAATTATGCAGCACGAGAGGATCAAATTATGCAGCAGAGTTGATTGATGCAGCAAGGAAAGGGAAATTATGCAGGTTGTGGCACATTTTGTGATCGTATTACTTCATTATTTTGTCATTCTTACCCATGCTAATGCAGTCTGGACACACTTTTCTCCTCATTAGTACGAGTTTAGCATCCAAATACAGCAATAACAACAGAAAGATGGCAACTTGAAAAAGACCTTCCACTGCACCGGAATGCATGTCTTTGTGTTCATAATCCATTTTCGATCCGTTTGAGCAAGAATGTCTCCAAGATCCTGATTACTCGTGGAGTACACAGCTCTATCCTGCTGCTGTTGTGGTTGGAACAGACGTGGACGCAGGCGCCGGGTGGCTCACGTCACGCGGAGTGCAGCGCGGACTGTAACGCTGCCGCTACTGCCGCTACTGCTGCTGCTGCGGCGGCGGCTTCGGGGGGTCCGAGGAGAACGCTCGCCGGGTGGCTCACGCTCGGAGCCCAACGCGGAGTGCAACGTTGCCGCTACTGCTGCTGCGACGGCGGCTTTGGAGTCGGAGGAGGATTTTTGTATCCCGGCTGTAACTTGGCATTCCGGCATTCCGACCCCCCTGCTCCTTTCTACCGCTGTGTTGCTGTTGTTGATTCTGCGCGGCACGGCGCAGCGTGACCAGGCGTGACCTGAGGCGCTAGGCGCTAGACAAGCCAGAAAGCCGGAAGTCAGAAGGAGTCTAGCCACCCCCCTGTGGACCTCCTGTGGGCTCCCCCTGAAAGACGCTGAGTGGGTGAGCAGACCCGGAGAGACCGGGACAGACCGGGAGCAATTGGGAGTAATCGGGAGAGACCGGGTAAGCCGCCTTCCTGGAGGGGGGGGTCCCTGTCCATACACTGTTATACGGGACCCTTCTTGGCCATTGAACCCCTCTCCTGTTTCTACCCTCGACTCCGGTTCCAGCTCCGGTGTTGGTGCTCAACCGCGTCACGTCGCCTCACTCAGCCTCACCCAGCCCCAGCCACAGCTCTAGCCGCAGTTAGCCTTAGCTTTGGCCTTGGCCTTGGTCTTGGACCTGCCGGCGTCATCGGTGGTCTCTCCCAAAGACTGAGTAAGGAAGGAAGGAAACCAGTAAGGAACCAAGGAGCCAAGGGGAGGGGAGCGAACGGTGAACGGAGGATGGTTGGGACAAGAGGAAAAACAAAGAAGGCTAGGGAGGCCAATGAGGCGCTCACTCACCTAGAGGATTTTCAAAGATCAGAGCAGGAGCTCAAAAGTTTACAGGGTCTAGGGTTAGACCAGGACCAGGATCAGGATCAGGATCAGGACCAGGACCAGGACCCTAGAACCATCCAGATATCCCAGGGGGGATTTGCAAACCTAGGTGAGGACACAGCAGAGGTTGTCCAACTCGGGTCTCCTGCCGACAAAAGCGATTGTGAGCCAGGAGAAGTGTCAGGTGGGATACTAGAAGTGGTGACAGTGTCTCGTTTGCAAGCCCATACTGACTCCGATGACATAGGGGGTGCTTTACTGAACGCAGGAGAAACTGCAGGAGAAACAGTGGGGGGCCTTGTAAGTCCTCTGTGCAGGAGACAAAAGTATACACCGACGCACCCGGGCCCGGGTGGAACCACGGGAGTAAGGAAATCTAGATCAAAAATAAACACCATTACTAACTATTACAACCAAGTGAACTTAAACTTCGAACAGCCGCAAACGCAATGTCCTAAAGCCAGTGGCCTCCCATTACAGCCACCGGGGGAAGTGGGTGGCTACAACGTGGGGGGGGGTGAACTGGAGCTACCAGAGACCAGGCTCCAGGACACTCGCCTACTCCAGCAGCAACCGGCTGGTTTACCGCAATTATCCTGCCCAATGAGTAATCCCCTTGGGGATGGTGAAGTGGAGTCAAATAACTTCCCAAAGTGGAGCAACTTTTCGGGAGAGCAAAGAAGAAGCAACAAATTACTTTATCCTGACCCCCAAAGGGGACCATTAAACTCCGGGAATTTCTCATTAACATTCTCTCCACGATGTGCCCAGACAGAATTTATAGCACTCCAAAATATAATGGGTCCGGAAACAGATCACTCACCATCTAAACAGACCCATAAACCCTCAGCGCCACAGCTTCACCGTGGAAGTCAAATTGCTAAAACTAATTTAACGCTGGGCAGATTTAACAGTAGTTCCTTCAGTCTGGAGCTGTCCTCGCTCGATAACTCCGTTATTGGCAATATAGACCCTCAACTAAACAGCATAACATCAGAAGATCTAAACTTTCTGGAAGGTAGTATAATAAAAGGCCATAGAGGAGAGGAAGGTAAGAATCCAGAAGGCCAGATAACCAACGAGCAAAGTGGAAATAGAGATGACCTCTCATTAGACCAACCAATTCTTAGCATCATGAAAGTTATATGTACAACACTGGGCTCAATTGCAACAACGATCATGGCCCAGTCTCAAAAATTTGATGATCAACTTGAGCTGACCAAACAACTTACAACCTCAATACAGTCTATAGATTACAGGATGGCCCTAGTAGAGGGCGTAATTAGGGAAAACCTGTTGCATCAGGCAGTGGCTGACAAAATGGACAAGTTGGACGGACAAGTCTGTGGACCACTGCTGGAAAAATTATTGGAAGTCCCGAAAGTAATCAAAGACATAATCGAAGACTGCAAACATAGCCTTAAAAGCACTCAGGGGTGCAATCACGAGCTAGGAAAAACAGAATCTAGATTAATTGAAAGGTCAACAGACAGAGTAAATAGAGAAAGGCACTCTGGCCCAGGACGAGAGAACTATCCAGTTGCAAAAAAACAGACACCTAAGACGGAGAGAACCAACGGAAGTCCTGAACTTGGAATCAAAGTCCCAAACACAGTAGAAAAAAGGACCCCGGGTAAAAGGCCTCAACTAATAGGCAGATGGAAAAACACATGGAAGAAAGCTAGAGGAAAAAAAAAAGCACCAGCAGGAAAGGCTTTAAACATGTTACAACAGATAGGCCTAATAGGAGAAATCAGGAACACAGGTGATGAGATCGCCCAACAACAGCATAGAGACAAAAGCATTAAGTCGGAGAGTTTTGAGAAACCTACTGATAAAGTTTTTAACTTTATAAATAAAAATCCTGGATTATTGTGCGATAAAAGTTGCACTCACCATTCCCATATAAACCGTATACCCATTGGCCCTAGGGGATACCAAGCATCTGGGCATGACTTAGATAAAGGAAGGTGGTCTGGAAAAGATCCTGGAACAAATCATGGGATAAATGAGGCAAACGAGGTAAATGATCCTCTAGTCAATGAACAACCCAAATGGAGCCCAGGAACATCCAAATCAAGTATCGGTATCGATAAGCACTTCCCAGCTATAAAAACTGAACATTTAGTTCAGGTACATCATTCAAATACAGTAGAAGACCACTACGGAAAATGCCAGCAGCCTCCGAATTCCATTAGTGAGGGGGCAGAACAAGATAACAGCAAAGGTGAAAGTAAAAGGGCAGAGACCCCAGAGTATATACGAAGCAAACAAAGTATAAGAACAACCATGTGCGTGGACAACATAACAGCCCCAGTTCCCGCACCCCGGACCAAGGTAAAATATTGCTCTCAGGTCAGCCCTGGAAATCATAATCTCAGCAACCAGCCTGGGTGGATCACTGATTCGCCTGCACCATCGCGCCCAGCACTGGACCTGGAAACCAATGAAACCAAAGGAAAAAGGGACAATTGGCCTCCAAAAAGGCAACCCTACGAAGAACAAAGGAACAAAGAGTTGCAATTGGGGAGGGAAAAAGGCCAGGTAAATCGAACATTGACTAGTCGGGCAGCTACCACTCAAGACAGACAATATGAGAACACCCAACTTCAAGGAAGACAGTCGCAGGAAGGTGGCGGGCACACTGAGATCCGTTCTGAAACAACTAAAGAGCCTGAAGCCACGATCATGTTCACGCCTGAGTACTCCTCAAGAGGAAGTCACGACATCCTGAACAGGTCCAACATCTTACTTCTGGTCAACTCCCTGCCAGCCTTACAGAATGTAACAACTAAAGATCTCCTCTCAGTAAGATTCACACCAAAAAAAGAATCAGAGAACGGGGAATTAACAGAAACAGTCTGGGCCTCACCTTGGATAGTAGAACAGATCCTAAAATGTTCCAACACGATGAAGACCTGGGGAATATCCATTGCTACTCCGCAAAAAGAACCATATCCAACAATACTTCTTGAAAAAGCTTCAAACCGAAACATGATGGGTAGGCAAGAGGTAAAAGGCAATTTTGGTTCGATACTTCAGGGAGCAATCAGCTCCAAACAACAACTCCCTGAACGAATAAATTTGAGTAATATGAGGTTCTGCCTGTTGGCCAATTCCCCTAGAAACAGTAGGGGCAATCCCCCACAGTTACAGAATTGCAAAGAGCAATCATCTAGAAGCTCGTAGCAAAAAATGGACAGTTTGAACATAAAAAATAAAATCAGTCCCATATTAAAAATTCTAAGCTGGAACATAGCAGGTTTAAAAAACAAAATGGAAGATAAAGACTGGGTCGAATTCATTAAAAAACAAGACATCAGCTGCTTCCAAGAAACTTGGTCTATTCATGCTATTGACCTAGATGGGTTCTCCACTTTCCACTCACCCGCTATTAAGCAAAAAAAAGGAAGACCTTCGGGAGGTCTAATTATTTGGATCAAAACTTCATTACTGAGAAACTCCGTAGTAACTCATACTGTACTAAGCAAGGGAATCCAGACGCTCGCAGTCAAATACGAGGAGTGGTCACTCGAAATAGTAAATGTGTATTTCCCTCCTATCAGCCGGGCTCAAGTTATGCCAGGGGTGCGGCTCCTTAAAGAACATATCCTAAATAATAGAACTAAGGATCGGAGGAACCCAGCACCAGGTCACACGAACAATTGCTCTCCCCAGCCTTGTAAAACCCTTTTACTGATATGTGGTGACTTTAACACTAAACCTCATTCTATCCTCTGGGATGAACAAGTAGCAGAGGAAGACTATGCTTGGAATATTCCAACGCCTCCTATCCAACGTTGTAATGACTCCAAGAAAGGAGAATTAATTTTGGAAGCATTAATAGAAGGAGGAATCAGCACATTAAATGGGAGAACAAATTCAGATAAAAATTTTCAATCTACCTTTCGAACTGGAAAAAGGCAAAGTATAATTGACTACATGGCAATAAACATCGAAGCCTGGCATTATGTCATCGATATGGAAATAAGGGACAGAATCGAGAGTGAACACGACCCACTGCTAATGGAGATAGTCCATCCGGACACAAGCCCAGGGAAGGCGGAGTCTCCATTCAACGGAAATAGCCTAACAATAACTATGAGACCAAATAGGAAAAACATATTAAGGTCAAATGAGGATGAACCTTATATGAGTGTACCCAGTCAAACCTGGTTGTCATCACTTAGCACGTTCTTAAACCCATCAGTTAATGACGCTTTACCCCTCCTGCATAACTTTAATAATTTGCTATTGCAAACAAAAAAGGAAAAGATCAAGCATCCTCAAATCAATCCTAAAATGATGGAGGGCTGGTTCGATGAAGAGTGTTTAAAGCTAAAAAAGACTTTATCACAAGCATTGAAGAACCGGCACTTGAATGACTCCAGCGAGCAACATTTTTATGGATGTAGGCAACAGTACAAAAAATTATTAAGATACAAAAGGAAGATATTTCCACATAAACTTTGGAAAACTTTACTGCAAGCAATATTGGCAGGGAACTCCAAAAAGTTCTGGGAGATAGTCAGGTGGGGATGTGAAGGTCCCCCGAAAAATCTAGAACTGAATATCAACCCTCAACATTGGGTAAAGCATTTTACCGCCTTGTACCAGGAAGTGGCCAAGACGGCACCAGGGATGACCAATAACCCAAACATCCTCACTCAAGGGCTGGCAGGCAGAAATCAAAGATTAAGTAAAGTATTTCCTCTTCAAAAGACTTACGCAGCATCTTCAAATCGGCTTGCTAGATTGGTAAACGAAACCCAGAATGTACTAGTCTCCAACGAATTCTCCAGCACAAATTACACGCAAGTAGTCCATGTCATTCCACGTGCAATGGAGTTAATATCGGAATTTAGTGAAAAAGAGATTAAACAAGTTATCCTCCTCCAAAAGCCGCAAAAGGCTGCAGGCCCAGATGGTATCCCTTCAGACGCTTACCGTAACCAGCTAACGTTATGGTTACCTGCTCTAGCCCGTCTATTCAACAGCGTTTGGCATCACGAGGTAATCCCTTCCTCTTGGAAGGAATCAATAATCGTTCCAATTCACAAAAAAGGGCCTCGGGACATGGTGAGCAATTATAGACCTATTTCACTGCTTGATAGTGTTGGAAAGATTTTTGCCAAATTGATTCAGTCGCGTCTAGACCAATGGCTAGAGGATGGAGATTTAATATCAACACACCAAGCTGGTTTCAGGAGAGGCCAAAGTACAACAGATCAACTTTTTAAGCTAAACATGATCTGCGCTAAATACGCCACCCTTAAAAACTGTCCACTATATCTGGTCTTTGTGGATCTCCAAACAGCCTTCGACAGCGTAAATCGCCAAACATTATGGCAGTTATTGTCGGACATGGGCATACAGGGAAAAATCTTAAGGCTGCTAATTCTATTGCATACAGGAAATACTGCCAGGGTCAGATATACTACGAGAAATGATTATACGGCTGAAATTCCAATCGAGCGAGGTGTAAAACAAGGCTGCGTTTTGGCTCCAACCTTATTTAATTGTTATATAAATAAAGTAAGTCAAGTTTTGAAGGAATTAAATATGGATGTGCCATAACTAGCCAATGAAAGTATACCTATCTTGCTCTTTGCTGATGATGCCGTATTACTGGCAAGAACAGAGATAGCAATGCATGGACTACTTAGGGGTTTCGAATCATTTTGTACCTCAAGTAGCATGGTAATCAATGAGGGGAAAACAAAGTTTATGATTCTCAACCAAAAACAGACGTTGCAATCGACCTTTAGGGCAAATAATAAGCCTTTGGCCTGAGTGGCCACTTATGATTACCTGGGCTGCAGACTAGACGAAAAACAGACATGGAAACCACAAATCTATAAAAGTAGAATTTCCTTGGCCCAACAAGCTGGAGCAGTACTCAGATTTGCAAAAGCTACAGGCAATCATTCCGTGAGTTCTGCACTGCCCGCATACAAAACAAAAGCAAGAGCCGCAGCACTCTACAGCGCAGAGATCTGGGGATTCAGAAAGATTCCATCAATACAAGTAACCGAGAACAAATTTTTACGCCGATTACTTTGTCTAGGCAATGCTACACCAATGAATGCAATAAGAACCGATCTACAGATGAGAAAGGTTGAGGACTACATTGCTCTGGCTCCAGTAAGATACTGGATCCGTATTTGGACAAAAGAGGCTCTCAAACCATATAGACTTAAGGACATCATGAAGCTGCAAAACCACCGGAAACTGCCCTGGTTCAAACATATCTCAACTATGCTGGCTGCGATCGGCCAGGACGACTTTTGGCTCCATCCAGAAAAAATCGGAAGGCCTAGTCTAGCTGTCATAAAAAAGGCATATTGGGAGCGAAAGACTGAGATTATGTGCGAGTCATTTAGCCCTTTATTCAAGCGGTATTTTTTGTTTAACCAAGAGCTTAAACCAGCAATATTCATAGACAGTATTTATCCGGAGGAAAAAAGGGCTCTCTACTTCAAATTCCGTATGGGCACCCTACCTGTGACGGCGGTGGTCAACAGATGGCAATCCGCTCCTCTGGGTAGATTAGAATGCTGTCCATGCCTTCATGGTGGCCCGGAAACACTTTCCCACTTCCTTCTATTATGCCACTTTACGCTCAAACTCCGTAAACTGTATCTACGTCCACTTTTCAGATCTTACGGAGTTAGGAAGTGCAAGGAGGCAGAAGCGCTATGTATGCGATCAGATGAGAAATACATTGTGACAAAGGTCTCAGCTTATATCTTGGAAGCATGGAAATTACGTCTATCAATGCACCCATAGTTGGCATAAGCACAACAGCCTATGTTATCCCGTAGCTATCTAGCTTGGGAAATTGGTGCAGGGTAGCGCAAAACTGGGTTAGGCCTCGGGCTTCTATTAAATGGTTGAAAGGCACTGCAAGGTCCCAAATGATTCGTCCCAGAATAAGACATTTTAAATATTAGATTTATAATGTTTTTCTAGAATAAGTTAAGTTTTTATGTAAATTATGGCTATATGTAAGGTTTTACGATAATGCATGGTAAATCGGACACATTTCGGTACATGTTAAATCAAAAATTCAAGCATAGTTTCCCTTTTTACTGAGATGTTTTATTTAATGTGATTTTTATCGAGTGTGATGGATTGATATTTATTGTGTGATTATTGTTAAGGCCGGATAGGCTAATAACAATTAAATAAATGGTAAATGGTAAATGGAGCAAGAATTTCTTTTGGTTGAAATCTGCGCACTATGCAATAGATGATGGACTATATGGTATATGTGAAAAATCTATAATAATGTGTAAAATGCAGCACTGCAAAATCACATAATTGCTTGGCCCTGGCTTTAGGTAAGCAAATAGAAGTTGAGCATTCACATTTTGGATTCATTTGGAAAGCTTTTCATTCCCATGGATTATTTTATCGTTATGGTACACTTTGAGAAGTGAAATAATCCGCTCGTAGGGGATATTTCCTGGTTACCATGTAGAACCCAATGTGCACCGAGCTACGATCATCCTTAAACTCAAACAGAGAACTCACATCACACCACACCCGCTGGCACCAGATATATAAAGGTGCTAATTTCAAACACCCCCACATTAAAGCGCTTCACAATTTAGACCCCGCCTAGCTGAACAGTTACATCTACTTCCACCAGCCACTGAGACATCTTCGCTCCACAGGGCTCCTACTTGGACATATCGACATATACACAGAACCAGATCAAGAGGACTGGCGTTTATCTTACATCACTCCTAAAGCGTGGAACAACATCCCACTTCACATCAGAGACTCCACCGCTCTTTTTGAATTCTGCAAGAAGCAGAAGTACTGTTTTTTCAATTACACAACCTAACATAGGCTGGGTTAGGCATATCCACCTGCACAGTGCCGTTATACCCTCGCGGGTGATACTGCGCTTCACAAATACACATAACATAATACATCATAACACAAGGCCAAAAAATCCAGTGGAATTTAAAATGGCAATACTTTTGGTTCAATGCAAGAGGTTCTCCCCACTTTGACCAATCTGCGTGAAAATGTATAGGAAGAACCCGAGCCTTGCCCATTTTCATTCAGTTTCCTTTTACTGGGTTATTAGGAAAAATAAAAAGTGGATTTTCTGTAGAAACATAAACTTAATCATAAATTCGAAGACTCCGAAGAGTCCTCTGTAATATTTGCATCTACTTTTATGACTGCTCATGTCAAGCATTTTTTTAAACAGGTATAGATGACAAAGAGTGTTTCGATATTAAGACCGCACATGTGTCCTACAAATTGAGCTGTCGTGTGGGTCGGCAGAATTTGTTACCATCATCCAATGAAACAGTTCTTCTTTCAGGGCTTGTTTTATCCATCTTGGAAGAATGAATCGCTGAGTTGGCTCTGCTAGGATTAGTATCTCTCTCCTCCAAGCTGCAGCCATATTTCTGCAATGGCCGCTGAACCCGCTAAGCTTTACTTGTGCACCAGTGCTTTTATCGCTCCCTGCTGCTGTCTGTCACAGACAGCAGAGTGGGTGACACATTTAAGAAATAGTTATCATGACGGGTGGAGGTCAGCATAACACGTTCACCCTTTAGCGAAAGTAAATGATCATTTGAACATCTAACGTAAATATGATGATTCCGAGTGTACCCGTGAAAGGTTTCCAAAAAGTAGTTTCGTGAATCAGTACTTTTATAAGTGAGAACAACGAGGAGTGTCCCTGAACACCAGGGCTCAGCCATGTTACAGCATTCCACAGGCAGTGAATTTCAGTTTCATTTCTCAATTAAATGTCGTTTTTTAAAAGCATATACTTTTTTGGTTCGCCGGGGGAAGGGGGTTCCCACAGTTTCGCTGGGCTGATTCAGTTATTACAATGTGTCCTCCGCCCTTTGATAAGAATTCAGATCAGCGTTCAGGCATTTTATGCCAATGCTTTTTCTCAGAAAGACCAAGGCCATTTGTTGTAACTTAGACTTGCACTACATTTCTACTTTCAGAGCGGCATAGGAAGGCGGCGGGCTGGGGCGGGGGTTTGTTGTCCCCTGTAACATATACGAAACATAAAGCTTCTATATTTAAAAAGCAAAAAGCATATTAAAAGTGCTTTTTTTCATTTTTTTCTACCCATCTGAACTTTGCCATAGTGCTATGTTTCGTTGGCGCTACATTCACCCGGCAAACAGTTCACGGAAACAAAACGTTGACGAGGAGTGGAGAACAGCCCTGGAAAACGCGTTGCTGGTAGCAGAATATTGCATTCAGTGAGCTTTGCGAGTAAATGTGGGTGCAGGCAAGGATGGCCCTTTTGGGTGAATTCTCACCTATCAGGAATGTTTTCTGTGAAAACCAAACATTGGCTAAGCCAATGGGTCTCGCCTATGCAAGAGATATTGACTTTTCCAAAAAGTTTTAGCCATGTTGTACACCAGCATGGCTGTTCAGCATGACTAAAATTTAGTGAGGTTAAGGAGAGCGGGATGGAGTGGAGTGTCGTAAAGTGGAGTACAGTGGAGTGTTATGGACTGGCATAGAGTTAAGTGGTGTGAAGTGGAGTGTCATGGAGAGGCGTGGAGGGCTGTAGAATGTTGTGGAGCGTCATGGTGGGAGTAGAGTATCATAGAGTGGAAGGGCATACAGTAGAGCCGAATGGCATAGAATGGCTTAGATTGTCATAGAGTGGAGTGACATGAAGTGTCATGGAGCGGTGTGGAACAGAGTAATGTGGTATAGCGGGTGTTGTGTAGAGTGGAGGAAAGTGTTGTAGAGTTGTGTGGCATAGAGCAGAGTGGATTGTCATAGAGTGGAGTGGCATAGAATGGAATAGTGCAGGGGAGTTGAAAGGCATAAAGTGAAGAGTAGAGTGCAGTGGGGTAGAGTGTTCTAGAGTTTACTGGCGTAAAGCACAGTGGTGCAGAGCAGTTGACTTTGAGTGCTATGACATAGTGGATCGTTTTTGAGTAAAGTAGTGTTGAGTGCTTTGGTGTACAGTGCAGTCATTTGGAGTAGAATGAGTTAGAGCACAGTGAATTAGTCTTGAGTGGCGCAGAGTTAAGTAGAGTGTCGTAGAGTGGCGCAACGTAGAATGCAGTGGCATAGATTACTGTGGCGTACAGTGGAGTGACGTAGAGTATCATAGAGTGCATTGGCGTGGAGTACATTTTTCAGTGTTTGTGAAGTGGCATAGGGTGGAGTAGTCACAAGAGTAGAGCGGTGCAGGGTAGAGGACAGTGGTATAGAGTAGCGGCGTAGAGTGCAGTAGAACAGAATGCAGTATTGCAGAATAGAGTGGGATTGAATGGATTGGTGTAAAGTGGAGTGGTGCACAGTACAGTGGAGGGGCCTAGACTGAAGTGGTATAGAATGCAGTGGTGCATAGTAGAATTGTCTAGAGTGCACTGGCATAGACTAGAGTAGTGCAGAGTAGAGCTGAGTGGCTTAGAGTGCAGTAGTGCAGAGTAGAGTGGCGAGAGTTCAGTGGTGAAGAGTGTAGTGGACTAGTGTGCAATCACATAGCATGCACAGGTGTAGAGTGGAGTGGTGTAGAGTGGGGTGTCTTAAAGTGGAGTAGAGTGCAGTTTTATAGAGTAGATTGTTTCAGACTAGTGGCATAGAGTGCAGTATTGTAGAATTCAGTATGATGGAGTAGATTTGAGTGGCTTAGTGTGGTTTGGAGTAGAGTGTAGTGGCATAGGGTGGAGCAATGCATAGTAGGGTGGCGTATAATGTAGTGGCATACAGGCATTGTTGTATTGTGCAGTAGAGTGGCATAGAGTAGAGTGGTGCAGAGTAGAGTGCAGTGGCATGCAATGCAGGGCATTGAGTGCAGTGGCATAGAGTAGAGTAGCCCAGAGTCCAGTGGCAGAGACTGCAGAGAGGCAGAGCAGACTAACGTAAAGTGCAGTGGTGTATAGTAGAGTTGGGTACAGTGCACTGGCATGAAGTGAAGTGGTGTAGAGCGGTGCTGAGTAGAGTGCCGTAGAGTACAATGGTGCAAAGTAGAGTAGAGTGGTGTAGAGTGCAGTGATGTGGGGTAGATGGCATAGAGTACAGTGGCATAAAGTGTGGTAGAGTAGAGTGTATTGGCATAAAGTGCAGTGGGTAAGGGTAGATTGGCATTAGTTTTGGGTAAAATGTAGTGTGCATTGGCATAGAGGTCAGTGATGCAGAGTGGAGTGGAACAGTTTAGAGTGGTGTGGTGCTGGGTGCTGTGGCACTGAGTACAATGGCACAGAGTGAAGTGGTGCCCAATAGATTGTTTAATAGTAGAGTGGAGTCGTGTAAAGTGAAGTATGCATTGTGTGGTAGTGTACTGACATTACATACAACACGTCTTCAGTTGAAACAACTATTACATTTATACAAACATACAGTTTTACTGTTTAGGGTTACAGCACACTACTAATTATGTGTGAAAATGTCATCACCTAATGTATTGATTTGCTTTAATCGTAATACAATATTTGTTCCCACCACATTTCAGAACTAACAAAAATGTGCTTCATTTGTGCTTTTCTTTTTCTATATATTCTAAAATATCTGGACAGTTCATTTAAAGACATTTTAGTTTTATTGTGTGCTAGAAAAAGAATAACATTAAATAAGGTTTGGGCAATGGAAGGAACAAACTCAAGCTGGACAGCCTAAAAGAAATAGACTGCGAAAGAATAGGTTAAACCCACCCAAAGTTGAATATTTGGATCACTCTTGGATGATGCGTTAAGGCAATTGCATCAATTAAAATGTGCAAGAATATTCAAACCATTGGTTAGTGTCATATTGTTCATCCAAATACCTTCTAATTATTTCAAAAGAGAGATGTATTTCGCTCCTTCCATGGTTGAAAACCCAGGTCTTTCTCATGGCTTGTGGACTACAACGTAGCCATGACTCAGAATATTTGCATGGTATTGAGCCCGAGACCTATATGTTACTTTCATGAAATACTTGCTACTTTTGATTGGCCCTTTTAGAAATGACAGATTTTGTCGAGCCTTGAGAAAGCCCCAGGTTTTCAACCGTGTAAGGGGTGAAACACATGTCTCTTTTCAAATAATTATAGGGAATTTGGATGAATAATATGACTTTGGAGCACTTTATCTAACGTAAAACAAATTGAGCCAGCAAATAGGAAGTAAGCAAATGTGAGTTCCAAACCACAGAGGCAATGGTAAGTAACGGGCAGAATGCATTCCAAAGGAAGATTTCTGAATGTCCCCAAGATGCCGTATAACGACAGCTGCGCGGTTTGGTAGGCTTCGATCTACAAAAGGGGCCCAATCATTTAACACACAGTTTTCCAGATATATTTTCTCTAAAGCAAAGGGGGTTATAGGTCAGTTCAGATCAGAAATGTAAGAAATATTACGATCCTTTAGTGTCTGCCCCTGTACTTGGGAGTAAAATGTTTCCACAACAGCAAGTCCTGCTTTTATCTTCATGAAAATGTAAAGCTGCTCGCTTGGGTAGGATAATCAGAGTACACCCAAGTCAATCCAGTCATGAAAGCACTCCCTTGTTCTCTTGTGTACCAGTGACTTCTCCTGTGCCTGCTATGCAGTCGCTCTAGGTGGCGCTACTGGTGGTAGGCACACTTAGGGGGATATTTATACTCTGTTAGTCTGTTTGCGCTGGATTTGTGTCATTTTGTTTACGCAAATCCGGCACAAACTTAACTCCATATGTATATTTTGATGCTAGACATGTCTATCGCTAAAATATTGGAGTTAAAGTGATTTTTTTGCCTGTGGAAAACTATCTTGCGTCATTGAGATGCAAGGTAGGCATTCCCGGGCAAAAAATGACTCCAAGGCCCTAGTGCTTTATTCATGCTCCCATGCAAAAATCATGCACGGGAGGAGGAGGGCCTTAAATAATGGCACTAAGCCTGCTTAGCACCATTATTTAACGCCTGGGTCAGGACAGGCGTGAGGGGACCTGTGGGCCTTTTTCCATGGTCAGAGGCCATATAAGCAGCCCACAGGTGCCGTCCCCTGCCCCAGGGACACCCCCACCCACCCGCACCCACACCTGGAGGACACCTAAGGATGGGGGGACCCATCCCAGGTAAGTCCAGGTAAGTTTTTTTTTTTTTTGCAAAGTGCCATAGGGGGGCCTAACTTGGGCCCCCCTACATGTCACTGTGCCCAATGGCCATGACCAGGGGACCTAAGACCCCTGGGCATGGCCATTGGGCTGGGGCGCATGACTTCTGTCTTTACTTAGACAGGAGTCATGTCCATGGGGGTTGTGCATGGAAATAATGACGCTAATCAGGTTGGAGTAATTTTTTGACTCTAACCTGACTAGCGCCATTCTTTCACGCACAACCTCCAGTTTCCTCTACGCCTTCCCCACCCGGTTAGCGTCAATAATTTTGATGCTAACTGGGCCTTACCACTGGCTAGCGTCATAGCTGAAATATGACAGCCGGCTGGTGTCCAGGAATGGTGCTAGCCGGCGGTATATTTTTTGACGCAAACCTGCACTAACGCAGGTTTGCGTCAAAAAGTATAAATCAGGGCCTTAATCGTCTGAACGAGTGAACATGTGAGCGGAATTCTATTTACCCCAAGGGTACCAGGCTTCCGATCAAGAGAGACTAAACGTCAGGCTGTGTCCCCCAACCCCCTCTCAAAATAAATCTTAGAGCTCCCGCCAACTCTTGGGGCCCCAACCGTGGTATTTTAGGTTTAAGGTTCGGCAAGAAAACACACCCCAGGAAAACACAGAGCCCCAAAAGTGCAGTTATTAGAGCCTACATCTTGTTTTTCATGACCTAATATGTCATGTTAGGTTAGGTTGTTGGTTTGTATAGTGCATAGTCTGGCATTGGTATGGTACATGAAGACAATTGTTTAGCTGATTAATTTATCCTTACATTTGAATGTCAACGTTTGTTAGCTTTTTAGGATAAATGGGTAGCAGCGATAATTTTGTTGTAAATAACTAACATTGTAAATGTTTCAATTCTGACAATGTGACACTGTGAATTCAGTATTACTGAGGCATGTGGAAGGAGTGTTAGTCTTCAGTTATGTTCACTTTATGATAGATGCGTATGTCCTTTTCTCCTTCCACACCTCGTCCGTCTGCAGATCTTACACCTCATCTCTTTCCTCTACATACCCTCCTTTCACCTTCTCTGGAGTGCACTTCCTCAAATCTCCATCAGATGACTGCCCAAAACACACTACACTCATTTGCATGTAAGCTTTGTATTTTCTTTTACTTTCGCCTTGTTTCTGAAAACGGATAACCATCATATACATATACACAGAATTCCAGTTGCAACTGGAATATATGACCGCCAGTGTGTGTGCTTTGCAGAGAGGCCTACCAGTGACAAGCACTGTGAGAAACTAGCATAGTGTGCACTAATGATCCTACACCTTACCAACCCCTCTACCCGAGTGGGTCCTGCAGAAGGTGAATCCATTCTAGATGCTGAGGTAATCAGGAGTTTGAAATGCAGTGCATTTTGTTGCAGTATTGCCGCAAGCAACTGGTCCTAGCTGGGCATATTAGGAAATATAACTGGTAAACGTTAATGATAATGCTGTCAGTGGACATGTGGAAATTGCAATTCATATTAATGTGCCTCTGGAAACTAACAGTAACTATACAGGGCATGTGAAACTGGTGTTACTGGGCCTATAGAAAATTACAACACATGTTAATCAGTATGTGGAAATTACACTCTGTGGGATTGAAGAAGAAATGAGTTACTTACCTGTAACTGCAGTTATCCAAGATTGGTATCTTTCATAGATTCACATGCTTGAATCTCTTCTCTCGTCAACGTGGGAGTCCCACGGTATCCTAAAAAGCAGTACATAGCAATAACCAAACTGACCATAGAGTTTGTAATGCAAAATAGGCCTAAATTTGACATATTGTCTATGTCATTATAGAAGATGGACCAAACTTGAATCTCAGCCAATCAGGCGACAGCAACCTCTAGAACACTCCCAAGAGAAGCTCCCCTCCTCGGATTTTCAGCGTGAGAGTGAAGTATATAACCTGAGTAAGTAAAAGGGAGCCTCTAAGGGGAGGAGGGAGGGTGGCATGTGAATCAATGAAATATACTAATACTGGATAACTGCAGTTACAGGTAAATAACTCATTTCTTATCCAGTACTGGATCTTTCATAGATTCACATGCTTGAATCAGAGTAAAAAGCAGTATCATAACATTAACATGGGTACAGGGAATGAAAAACATTGTGTTTTCCCTTCTCTCTCATATTCCTGATATAGTTGTAAGTTTACAAATCATATCAAGACTATGGCGAAAGCATAGACGTTTAACTTGAAGAGAAAAATCAGATAAATATGAGAACAAGAGATATAAGAATAATAATAACAATGGAAATCAAGAATTCTACATTACCAAGAGGCTCACCTTTACTGGAACAGGTGACGGAGAACTGCTTGGCCCACGACCGCATCCGTCTTAGGGGTAGCCTGAAGGCAATAATGCTTCGTGAAGGAGTGGGTACTCTTCCAAGTAGTAGCACGGCATATTTGATCCAGCGGCACCACAGCAAAGAGAGCTGCAGAGGTTGAAACTGCTCTTGTTATCCCCCCCGATACATTCTTTACTGTCTCAAACCCTAGGGACAAAGCGGGGCTGCTTCTGACACCTTAATACCCACCAGGGAGTGTGTGACAGGGCAATAAATTGAGCAATCTCATCACATATCCGCCTCTCTAAGATCCTCATTGCATGTTCTAAGATCCACCGCCCCAAAACTATGAGCCCGGCTAGTCCCTCCTTTGATCTACCTCCCTCTCTTCTATCACATATGTCTGTATTGGGGAACCCGGGTTGTACATGAGTCGTGCACCCTCTTCTTTAGGACTCTCCAGCAATGATCCTGCTTCACGTGGTTCCCATTTCTGTCACCCGCAGGGTTGATGAATATGGTGTGTGGAGGTGGGAGATACTTCTTCAATGAATGAGGAGGGACCTAACAATGTGGACTAGCAGTGTACGAAATTATTAGCAACATTACATTTTGGACTGATAATTTAGGTTGTTGAAGTCATATTTATCGTTCATTTGCACATGAACCTGTTGTAAATTTGTGTGATCTTAGCCTTTCACTTTCTTGGTTCGGGTCGGTGGCGGAGCTGGGTCTGAGTAAGGGACAGTGATATATTCCTTCTTCTATTTTGGGTGCGGGTGGAGCACTATGTTATTTTTCTGTTTTTGCTTTGCATGTCTTTCTAAATCTCTAATAAAGAAATACAGAACAAAAAAAAAGAAACTGCTCTTCTTGAATGCGCTCTAGGTCACCTTTGCAGGGGTTTCCCTGCCGCACAGTGGCAGAATTGAATAGTTGCCGATAGCCATCTAGCTATCTGTATGAGGCTGGCTTGGTTTGTAGTGGGTACCTTGGGTAATTACACCTTAAACCATGTCCAGTTATCCCTTATTAGTGAAATGTAGTAGTGTTCTAGCAGCTTACGCTGATAGAGGTAGCTATAGCAGAGCAGCGTAGGCTGATCTAGGAGACATGCAAAACTCATGCAATACCTCTTATAGTTATACAGTACTTATACACAAGAAAAGAAAATACCCAGTGTTACCAAAAATAAAGGTATTTATTTGGGTGACACAGTACCAAAAATATCTTAGCTACAATACTCCTTCTGGAGGTAAGTATTATACACAATATATACACTAGACACCAAAATTAAGCAAGTAAATAGTCATAGAACAATGCAAACAATAGGAAATGCTATAAAATGCAATGGGAGAAAATAGGTCTAGGGGCAACACAAACCATATACTAAGAAAGTGGAATGCGAATCTCGAATTTCCCCCAAGACAAATGTAGTGTGTGCAGAATTGCTGGGAGAGTAAGAATACAGTAAAGGTAAGTAAATTACCCCACCCCAGAGCCCAGAAAAGCAGGAGTAAAGTACTGCAAGTTTTCTTAGGACACACTACACCGCATGATTGGAGTTTTGCAGAAGCCAACCAAGTCTGCAAAGAACAACTGCTGGATTCCTGGACCTGAAGACCTGCAAAGGAAGGGGACCAAGTCCAGAGGTCGAAAGAATTTCCAGGAAGGACAGGAGCCCCTGCCAACCCAGAAGAGGGTGCAAAAGAAGAGTCCCTGATTAGTCGAAGACTGCAGGAATGCAACCTAGGGAGATGTCAGCGGGTTTCTGCATGATGCAAAAGATGTCCCACGATGTGTAGATCGTTGCAGATGTGATTTCGTGTTGGAAGTCACCAACAAGCCGCGGCTACGACAAAAGTGCATTTTGCATCAAAATGGCGCTGTCTGTACCCAGGAGGGACCTGGGGGCCTCAACTTAATGTGAGGAGGAAGAGGGGACTCTCAGCACTTTAGAGAGCCAAAGGATGCCATCCAGCATTCCCGGGAGTCCCAGGATCCGGGGACAAAAAGGTGCAAAATGCCATTGATGCAGTCCCTCGCCACCGGAGAAAACTTAGCGAGTTGAGGATCACAAGATGGAGTGCTGGGGACCTGGGCCAGGCTGTGCACAAAGGAATTTTGCAAATAGTGCACAGAGGCCTCAGGAGGTGAAGAAGACACAGTACACAGGGGTACTGTCGCTCTCAGAGAAGACAATGTCTTACCTCCTCCAAATTGCATTAGCAGGACCTTAGGACAGTCTATGTCAATGATGTCCACCCTCTGTGTCCTTGGGAGCACGCTCGTCACTGTGAGAGGAGTCCAAGGGTACCGGTCATCATCTTGGAAGGTGCCTGCTGGAGCAGGGGAGTGACTCTGTCACTACACGGGAGATTTCTTCGGCCCTTCTGGTGCAGAATGAAGACAGGGAGTCCCCAGAGTGTACACACCGTGGAAACTGTTGCAGTTGCTGACTTGGAGTTGAAGTTGCTGAACAAAAGTATCTCTTGTAGATACTTTGTTGCAGTTACAGATTTTCTTGGAGCAGACTGTGGTTGATCCGAGGTCAGAGGATGCTGAAGTTGTTGCAGAGGATTCCTGAATGAAACTTGCAAGCAGAATCTGAAGAGAACCCACAGGAGAGACACTAAATAGAATCCTTAATAGCCCTGAGAGGGGGATTGGCTACCTTATCAGATATGGACCGATCAGGAGGGCTCTCTGACGTCACCTGCTGGCACTGGCAACTCAGAGCCCTCCAGAGTGCCCCCACACCTTGCAAAGCCAGATGGCTGAAGTCTGGGACATACTAGAGGAGCTCTGGGCACCACCCCTGGGGTGGTGATGAACAGGGGAGTGGTCACTCCCCTTTCCTTTGTCCAGTTTCACGGCAGAGCAGGGGACAAGGGGTCCCTGAACTGGTGTAAACTGGTTTATGCAAGGAGGGCACCATCTGTGCCCTTCAAAGCATACCCCTCCCCAGCCTGTAACACCTATTTCCAAAGGGAGAGGGTGTAATACCCTGCTCTCAGAGGAAATGCTTTGTTCTGCCTTCCTGGGACTGGGCTGCCCAGACCCCAGGAGGGCAGAACCTGTCTGTGAGGTGGCAGCAGCTGTAGCTGCAGTGCAAGCCTCAGAGAGCTGGTTTGGCAGTACTGGTGGTCCATAGTGGAGCCCCCAGGATGCATGGAATTGGCTCCCCAATACCAGATTTAGAATGGGGGGACAATTCCATAATCTTAGACATGTTACATGGACATATTCGGAGTTACCGTTGTGAAGCTACATATAGGTATTGACCTATATGTAGTGCACATGTGTAATGGCGTACCCGCACTCACAAAGTCCCAGGAAATGGCCTTGAACTATGTGGGGGCATCTTTGCTGAAAATGGCTGTGAAATAGTGTGTGCACTATTTCACGCAGGCTGCAATGGTAGGCCTGTGAAAGGATTTGTCAGAGCCCCCGCTGGGTGGCAAAAGAAATGCTGCAGCCCATATGGATCTCCTGGAACCCCAATGCCATTGGTACCTAGGTACCATATACTAGGGACATATAAGGGGGGTCCAGTCTGCCAATTGAAATTGGTAAATGAAGTCACTAGCATACAGTGACAAATTTAAAAACAAAGAGAGCATAAGCACTGAGGTTCTGGTTAGCAGAGCCTCAGTGACACAGTCAAGCACTACTGACAACACATACATTAAGCCTCAAACTATGAGCACTGGGGTCCTGGCTTGCAGGATCCTAGTGAGACAGGCAAAACACACTGACATATAGGTTTTTATCTATGAGCACTGGGGTCATGGCTAGCAGGATCCCAGTGACACAGTAAAAACACACTGACACACACTCACAAACAGCCAAATGTGGGGGTAACCATGCTAGAAAGAGGCTACTTTCTCACACTTTTGTTGCCTTTGTCACTAAAGAACCCAGACGCCCAGGAAAGTAATAATTGATCAGATTTGCGAAAAGTCTTAGTTTGCTGGAGATAAAACTTAAGACATCTCTTCACATCCAATGTGTGGATGGACTTTTCCGCAGGAGATGTAGGATTAGGAGAAACTGTTTGGAGAATAACTGGCAGATTCAGATGAAATTGAGAAGGTACTTTAGGAATGAATTTTGGATTTGTTTTGAGAATGGCGAAATCGTCCGTGAAACGCAGAAAAGGTTGCTGTATTGTGAAGGCTCGATTTTCGTTGACCCTTCTGGTGGATGTGATCGCTAGAAGGAAAGCTACCTTCCAAGTAAGGAATTTAAGATCTGCTTTATGTATGGGTTCAAACTGAGGCTTCATTAGTTGAGAGAGCACCATATTAAGGTGCCATTTGGAAGGAGGCAACGTTACTGGAGGAAAAACTCTGAATAGACCCCTCATGATCTGTTTAATCAGACGTGACGAGCAAAGTGAGGCCATATCCGAAGAACCCCTGTATGTCGAAATTGCTGCCAGATGCACTTTAACTGAAGACTGCATAAGCCCAGATTTTGCTAATAGTAACAGGTATGGTAGAATCTGCTCTGGAGAAGCCTCATAAGGATGTAGGTTGTGCCGCTGACACCATCAACAGAACCTCTTCCATTAGAGTCAATACGTTTTGTTTGTACATTTCTAATGTTAGAAATGTATATCTCTGCATTCTGGGTCTATTTTAAGATACTGAAACTCGTGGAATTCAGGAATCATGCATGTCAGTGTGGTGACATCAGATCCGGATGTAGATTCTGCCTCTGAGGCATCAAAAGTAGCACTGGGATTGGAGGAAGGCGTACTGGTGTGGTTTCCGTCATCAGAAGAAGCTCCATGTACCAGCATTGCCTGGGCCATTTGGGAGCGTGTAGTATAAGGCGACAGGGTTCCCTCTTTATCTTGGCTACAACCCTGGGGATCAATGGGATGGGGGAAAAGCATACGCATAGATCCCAGACCATCGCATCAAAAGGGCATTCCCACAAGACCCTGGTAGGAAATACAAACTTGCGGAAAATTGGCATTTGGCATTATTGTTCGTTGCGAATAGGTCTAGAGCTGGCTTCTCCATGTCGCAAAAATGTTGTCTATCTGAACTAGATTCAGCTCCCATTCGTGACAATCGCTGTGGGTTCTGCTGAGCTCATCCGCTAGCGTGTTGCTCACCCCTGGAACAAGACTTGGCTCTCAGAGAAATGTTGTGTCTAGTAAGCCAGACCCATAGTTCCTGGGCTCTTGTGAAAGTGCTAAAGACTTTGTGCCTCCCTTTTAGTTTAGATAATACATGCTGGTTGTGTTGTCTGTCCGCACCAGCACTCGAGAACCTTCTATCCTCGGAAGGAATGCTTGCAGTGTGAGGAAATTTGCTTTGACTTCTAGCCTGTTGATATGCATTAGCCTTTGGTGATCTGACCATTTTCCCTGGATTTAGAGGTATTGGAGATGATCTCCCCAACCTTCCATGGAAGCGTCTGTGGTAGTGATAAATTGTGGGGCTAACAGAATAAATGTGAGACCTTGAGAAAGATGAGACTGGCAAGTCCACCAACTCAATGTTCTTATCATTCTTGGTGTTACCAGAATGCGATCCTCAAATGAACCTTGTGATTGGTTCCACTGAACCTGCAATTCTTTTTGTAACGGCCTCATTTTGAGACGCGCATGTGGCACCTGATTGATGGTGGAATATATCATACCCAGGAGCAATTTGTACGACCTCACTGAAACGGACCTTCTTTTTTATATTGTTTGTGCCAGGGATGTTAGATGATACTGGCGTTCCTGCAAAAGGAATGCTTTGTTCATTTGCATGTCCAGAATAGCTCAGAGAAAAATCATTCTCTGAGTGGGCGTTGTGCAAGACTTTTTGTCACTGACCGTGAGACCTAGTTTTTGGAAAAGTGCAATACAATCTTTTGTCGCTGCTAAAGTTTCTTGCGTGGTGGGCACCTTGAGGAACCAGTCGTCCAGATATGGAAATACCTGGTGACCCTGCTGCCTGAGAGCAGCTGCTACTGGTGCCAGACACTTGGTGAATATGATCGTAGCTGATCTGAGTCCGAAGGGTAGGATTCGAAACTGATAGTACCAGCCACTGTGAAACTGAGGTACCTGCGATGCTTGGGATTGATGGGGATATGAAAATAAGCATCCTCCAGGTCCAGAGATGTCATATAGTCTCCACTGTTTAGGAGGTTTAATATGTCTGAAAGTGTGATCATTCTGAAAGTTTGTTTGCAAAGGTACTTGTTGAGATACCGAAGGTCTAGAATAGGTCTCCATTCCCCTGAGTTCTTTCGCACAAGTAAAAAAACGAGAATAAAATCCTCTGCCTCTCTGAGCCATTGGAACTTTTTCTATTGCTCCCTTGAGAAGCATCAATTGGACTTCCTTTTTCAATAAGTGAAGATGAGGGGAATGCGCTCTTTTTGGAGGGGTGGTTGGTGGCCTGACAGTGAATTCAAGGGTGTGGCCGTAAGCCACGATGCCCAAAACCCATTGATCCGAAGTGATATTCTTCCAATTGTGCAGATATCTGGTTATGTTCGCTCCTACTTGGTGCTGGGATAGGAGAGTAGCTGGTACTACTGCAGGGTCATTGTTTACATCCTGGGTCTCTGGGCTGATGAGAAGATTTTCGACGGGCACCCTGTCTAGAGAAACCAGACGTAGTTGGTTGTCTAAACAATTGCGATGGACTGTATTGTTGGTATAGCTGAAACTGTTGAGAACGGAAATTTGATCCTCTGTAGGAGGAAGAACCACGCCCCCTTGCCCCTCGGAAAGACAGTTTCCTATATTGTAAAGAACCAAGGGACTTAGCTGTATCAGTGTCAGTTTTAATGGCAAGAAGAGCCTCATCTATATGCTTGCCGAAAAGCATGTCTCCGTCGTATGCCATGCCCAAAACCTTTGTTTGTACCTCCGGGTGAAATGAAGTGGCCTTCAACCATCCTTGGCGTCTCAGAACGGCAGCACCTGCCAATTGCGGAAACCCTGTTAAGGCTATGTCCATGGCATTATCAATGATTTCACAAGAGGCCTGCTCCCTCTCCTGTAAAATCTTCTTTGCTTCTTGCCTCTGCTCCTCAGGGATGAGATCCAGGAAAGGCTTAATATTTGACCACATCTGCCTGTCGTACCGTGCTAAGATGGCTAAGGCATTAGCAGCTCTTACTGTAACGGCCGACATGAAAGAAAACCTTTTCCCAATCATTTCCAGGCATCGACCATCCCTGTCAGGTGGCACTGAGATAAGATCTGCTGGATTCTTAGAACGCCTCTGCGCAGCCTGTGATATTACAGAGTCTGGCCGAGGATGCCCCGTGAGAAACGCAGGAGCATCATCCTGAGCCCTGTATTTCTTATCAACCCGTGGTGGGACCGCTGGCACCGTAGCAGGATTTTTCATGATCCTGATACCCTCCTGCTATAAGTGGTCAATGATCGGAATTGATCTTATCAATTTTCGTGCTAGATCCTTGAAATCGTACAAGAAGCAATCAGAATGTTTTACTGTGATGGGTAAATTAAACTTCTATGTTGCTCTTTCCATAATCGTGTGAAACCCCCCAATGTCTTCAGGAGGGGATTCCGCTGTAGGATATTGAGGCGGGGATGGGATAGGGATAACATAATCCTACCATTCATCATGTTGAGATGGTAATTCACCCTCTTCCCTTGTTTCGTCCTCCGATGTAGAGGAATCATCCCTAGGCAGAGGAACAGCATGAGGAGGTGGCGTCATTCTGGGTGTCATTGGAGGTGGAATGTCTGGGAGTGGAACAGAAGTTGTATTTGGCGGAGTAGATGGTGGTACTTCTGTCTGTGATGGAAAGCAGCGTTTATAGTTCACCAGCATGCTCTGAAGATCCTCTATGAGTGAAAGAGGCATAACCACCTGCTCCTGCGGACAATGGTAGTCCGTATAATAGTGGTGTTCTGCGTACTTCTGAGTAGAGGGTTGGCAATGTAAATTAGCACTTGTATAGCGCACTACTCACCCGTTAGGGTCTCAAGGCGCTGTACTCATACCGCTATGGAACCCCTCCTGGCTTTTCCCTGTGAGGCGCCCACTCCTGAGCACCCCCAGGGTGAAGCCAGGCATCCAAGCGCTGTTGGGGCCGTTGTGGAGATTAAGCAAGCTATTGCCCAGAGTTGCAGAGTGGGACCCATGAATTAGATTAGGCACCGAGGCGAGAATTATCTGGTCAAGGGGAATTGAGCCCAAGACCTGCCGAAGCGGGACTTGAACCCTGGTCTTGAGCCAGATCTCTGCTTCAGGGTCTGCCGCTCTAACCAATAGTATCACTCAACCAGTTGAGTCTGATCGTCATAGTATTCGTCTTCCTCTTCCTCGTTCTCATATTTTACATGGAGCTCAGAAGGACTATGAGCCTGTCCAAAAGGTCCTTCATCATCCGAGTCCTCCAAGTCTAAAAAGGTGACTTGAAAGAAGAGGTGAAATGTTCATCGCATAAGTTATGGAAGGCTTGTGGTAGGTTTTAATTTTGATGCTCTTCAACATTGTCTTTGTCGACAGGAGCGTCGACGGTGGTATCGTCAACGATGGAACTGTAGACAGAGGAACCGTCAACGGTGGTACCGTCTTTGACGATGAAGACAACCTCAATGGGAGCGTCGATGATGGGAACTTCAACGATGGCAGTGTCAATGATGGAAGAGTCACTAGAGGTGATGCCGTTGACGACGCATCTGGTGAAGTCTTGGACATCTCCGAGGGCCTCGCAGACGATATTGTCCCCAGTGTTGAGAATGTCATCGTCGTCGTCGACGCTGATGGTCTTGTTGACGATACAGTGATGATGGTAGTTGTTGACGATGTTGCAGTCGATGGTGACTTCGTTGTTGATGACAAAACAACTGGAGATTTGTGCCCCTTTTGTTTCAGTGGCTTACAGAGCGTAGCAGGAGTAGATGAAGCTAACTCTGAAGAAGGTTGCTTTTCTCTTTCACTCTTTTTGGATTCCTTAGAGTGATAATGCATTTTTAGGGACTTCCTTCAAGAGATCCAGCCCTATTATGGGATTTAGGAGCAGAGTCACTGTCCTCATCAGATGATGTTCTCTGAACTTTGGTTTTCTGTAGCCACAATAACAATCTTTCCTCTCTGTCTCTCAGAGTTTTTGGTAGGAAAGTACAACAGTTCTTACAGTCCTTTGCCTTAAGAGTGGGATGAAGGCAATATATACAGTTTTTATGTGGATCATCCACATGAACTCTCTTTTTCCCACAGGTTGTACAGGGACGAAAGAGGCCTTTAGAATCAGACATAATTTTGGAAATAAGAAAATCCAAACCTTCTCTGAAGAATAAACTGTGGAAATAACTGAGCAGAGCTCAGGGAGACTCCCTTCGCACTCGACGTGCAGCGAAAATCTGAAGAGGGAAGCTTCTCTTGGGAGTGTTCTAGAGGGTGCTGTCACCTGATTGTCTGAGATTCAAGTTTGGTCCGTCTTCTATAATGACATGGACAATCTGTCAAATTTAAGCCTATTTTGCATTACAAATGGTCAGTTTGGTTATTGCTATGTACTACTTTTTTAGGATACCATGGGACTCCCACCTTGACAACGGGAGAGATTCAAGCAAGTGAATCTATGAAAGATCCAATACTTGATAAACAGTCTTAACCTCTTATTGGGCATGTGAAAAAAGCTCAAAATACGACTTGGCAGGCAAGCATGTAACTATAAAAGAGTACTAAGATGCACAAAAAATACAGAAACACAACACCCTGGAATAAATAGCTAACACATTTAGGGAATGCAAGATTATGTAAAATATGTGCAATGTAAACAGGAACTAAATGTCTCACCTTCATCTTTTTAAGTTACAATTTAGGCTCCTGTCCCGTACCTAATGACTGCCATTCCTGATGTGTGTCCAATGTTGAGGGACGTCTGTGCACTTCACTAAGGTGCTGGACTCACAATCATCATCAAATTTCACTGGTTAGTCAATCTTCTCTCTACTCCTACTTTTATATATGGGGAGACTTATCATAGGTCAAACCATTAGCTATCTGTAATGTCACCTTCTGTTTATTTTATCATGCAACTTGCATTGCAGTCAATTTTAGAGAAGAAATGGTAGATCTCACCTTGCCTGGAATCACCTGGAATGTCCCAGAACAGTCAACATATGTGACCTGTGTGCGTCATTCAACTTGACAGAACTTGAGTTGTTACAGACATCACCCATCTTACTGGACATATTTCAGATCATGTTTATTCTATGGGGAATGATTTGTTAATTTAATTGATAGATCTTCTCCCCTAGTCTTACCACATACCTATCTCCATTTAGCTTATATATGCTGCTACCCTGATTCCTTCCATCTTTCCTAGTCCAATTCTAAGATGGAGTTGAGTTAAAATTACTTCTGAAAATTTCTAAATTTCTACCAAGCTCTTGCCCCTCCTCCTACCTGCTCTACAGACCCCAAATCCAACCTCCAACCTGCTGTGCACAGTCCAGTACAATTTCTTCTGTCTGTTTCCAAACCTCAATCTCAGTTCCAATATTTTGTCCCACTGAATCACCTCTCTTCTCAACTTTGTTTCTTTGCTGTGTAAAGTTACGTTGTTTAAAAGCTCTCACTCGACCTAGAGCAAAATGATTTAAAACCGAACAGGCAGAACACAGTTGCAAGCAAATGTATGTTCTTCCTCCTCTTTTTTAAAACATACTTTATCTATAGGACTAGTATTTCTAAGCTAGTTCTGCCTTTTAGTCCAATTATACTGTTTATGCCCCAATCCTTGAAAATAAGGATTTAAATAAGCGACCACAATATCTAATCCTAGATATCTTAACTCCTACTATACCCTCTGGTTAGATTTATTCAAAGAACCTTCATTCTTTTTTTAAATCAAAATCAATTGAACTTCTTTGACGGACACTTTCTAGGTGAAGGGTCCCCCTCTGTCTAGTCCTATTTCCTTGTCACACTTCACCTCACTTTCTGAAGAATTCACATGCATCAACCTCTCTTTGATGCACACAGGTTCTCCTCCAGATCCTTGCCCCAAAAAATTCTTGAGATTTGTAACCGTAGCAGTCATTTCTTCTTTTACAGAATTCTACATTCTTTACTGTGCTCTACTATATTACACAAATCTTGGAAGAGAATTAGATTGACTTCACTACTCAAGAAACCAAATTCTGATCCCTTAATTAATCCTACTTATCAACCTATTTCTCGTTTACAGCTAACCTCCAAAATCAGAGAAGTAGTGGTCAATACACAATTAATGCATTTTCTGTGTAACCTAGTGTGCTTCATGATCTCCATCTGTTTCTTTCTGCAGGAGGACTAGGTGTGCAGGCCCTCGTGACCTTTTGGCAGTTTCCAACAGACCTGCCTCCACATTCTCCTCTCCCATTTGAATGTGATGGGTCAGAGAAACACAAAAAATAAATAGGTCCTGTATAAAAGTGAATAAGCTGTAGCTTTATCCTCATTTTAATCTGCTTTTCGTCTGTGCTGCCTGGAGTTCCTCAGAGGACTTATTTGAGCCACACACTCTTGGAGCCCACCCAGGACAACCAATGGGAATTTATAAAGGGGAAACGGCGTGCTGCCCCCCTCCCCAGGCCAATAATGGCTGATGGGACCCCATCCCCGGAGTCATCCTGTAAATGGTGGGTGCCCCATAGCCCACCCAGGGCACCCACACATATTCAAAAGATGGAGAGGGCACGCAGCCTTCCCCCCCAGGCCAATATTGGCCCTTGGATCCCCATTCCCTGGGGCCTATATAATTCATATTTGGGGAGAGGGCAATGTGCCTTCCTCCCCGGGGCCTGGCCAGTAACAGGTGGGTGCCCTGGAGCCAAGCCAGGGCACCCACTTCCTTTTTGATGGAGGCCACATGGGGATCCCCAGAGGCTTGTGGCCCCAGTAGGCTCCCCACCTCCAGCAGGAACCAGCATTGCTCCTGCCCACAGAGAACAGCTAAACATACTGCTCCTTGCAGGCAGAAGACATTTTTTCATCTGTTTCCCTGCCTGCTTCACAGCTGGCAGGGAAACAGATGAAATGTCTACTCCCAGGGGGTGAAAGCATTTTAAAATTGCTCCTGCCAAGCAAGAGTAAACACCCTATGTCCTGGGGGTAGGTACCCCTTGGCATAGTAGGAGCCTGGCCCTGGGGTATGGAATCCCTAGGGGTATTAGTGGCTCAGGAAGGGTGAAACAGGTGGCCCACCTCCTTTTTCTATCCATGGCCCGGTCCCAAGGGTTGAATGCGGCCTGGAAAGGGGGAGCTGCGTAGTCCCCGTTCCCCATTTCTGTTAAGGGGGCCCTAGAGGATGGGGCCCTTGAGAAGCAAATTGGCCTGGGGAGAGGACCGAACACTCCCACCCCCATTTTAATCAGCTATGCCTCAGGGAATGTTGTTAGCAAAACAAAAAAAACGCTTCATCTATGGAAACTAGTTCCTGATTATAACTACCTACTGGAGACCACCATGCGTGTGTGTGTGTGTGTGTGTGTGTGTGCGTGTGTATGTATATATATATGTATAATAATTACCTAGTTTCGGGGTCATCCATCAAGCAGACTACAGCCCGAACTGCTGGACGTAATTACACCAAATTTGGCAGAAAGGTAGCTCTTGGTCCAGGAAGTGTTCTTTTTGTTATTTGGTGTAAATCCTTTTGGTAGTTTTTGGGATATTAAGAAAATTCAAATTTGTATCTATAGGCATGTGAAGGCTCCTCAGACCCTTCCAATCTTGTGCTGAGTTCTGATTGGCTGCCAACACTTCACCCAGGAAGTGTTGGCAGTCTCAGAAACAAATATTTAAAAAGAAAAGGGGCCAGGGTAGGGACACCCTGACCTTTTAGCTCTGGTGCTGGAGTCCCAGAGGGACCACCCCAGGACAAAAAAAGCCCCCCGGCATGGGAAATAAAAAACAAAGGTGGGCTTCTGCGCTTGTTTTGGAAAAAGCCCCTAGGTAGGCCAGGTCCTGGGTCCATTATTTCAGAAAAGGAGGGGGCACACGGCCCCCCATCTGAGTCTCTTGGAGTCCTTGAGCCATCACCTCCCCGGGGCTAAATGTTAGTAATGGGGTGGCTGTCTAGACCCCCTGAGCCCCAGGGGCCACTACCTTCCCGGGACTAAGTCACAGTAACGGGGGGCTTTGGAGACCCCCCCTGTGTCCCAGGAACCACCACATCCCTGGGGCTAAGTTAAAAGTAATGAGGGGCATCACAGACCCCGTGCCCCAGGGACCACCACCTCCCTGGGGCCAAAATAAGTTTTGAAAGTGGGAGGGGGCTGAGTGTCCCCGTCCGGGCAATATACAGCCCGGGGCCCACCACCTTCCCTGGCCCAACCTGTGAACAACAAAGGAGGAGGGCCGCGCAGCCCCCCTTGTAGAGCCAATTATGGCCCTGGGGACCACCACCCCCCAGGGCCAGTTTCTGCCATGCCCCGGGGTGCCCACCCCCAGGACATAGCTGCTCCCACCAAGTCAGAGAAAAAACAGCTCTGCTCCCAGGAAGTGAGAGCTGTCAAACAGAGTTTTCGTCTGTTTCCCTGCCTGCAGAGATAAGTGCAGGGAAACAGATGAAATGATTGCTCTCACACACAGGGAGCTGCTTGTTTAGCCGCTTCCTGTGTGTAAGAGCAATGCCGGCTCCCACAAGAGACAGGGAGCTGGCTTGGACCTTGGGGGCATTCAGGTTCCCCCACTTGGTCCTCAACTCTGCTGACTGGGTTCCCGGGGGGCACCCAGGTGACATGGCTGGGCCACAGGGGATGGGGTCTTTGGGGGCCAAAATAGGCCCTGGAAGGGAGCCGCTCAGCTCCACTCCATAGTAAAACAGAATATATGTTAAGGCCAGGCCCCAAGGGATGGGGTCCCTGGGGCCAAAATCGGCCCAGAGAGGAGGGCTGCACAGTCCACCCTCCCCCATTAAATTGTGGTGTGTCCCGAGGGATGGGGTCCCAGGGTCCGAAATTGGCTGGGGGAGGTGGCCCCCTCCCCCATTTCTGAAAATAATAAAAGGGCTTCCCCCTTTTATTAGGATTACCGACAGCTAACCCCAGCACATTTGCCACCAATTATTTTGACACATTCTTGATGTCAAGGGATATGAAGAGATCTCCACAAAGCAAAGAAGCACTTACATCATATAGATAAGTGGAAGGATCCTGGTTCAATGGAGATGTGTATCTTTGTAGTATTGATGTCTTCTCTATAGGAGGATTCATGTTATCACAGAATTTTGGAGAAAGATGCATGAGTCACAATCACATTGCCAAATGCACACATGGTCGGTGGAGACATTTCCTCGTGGTCCACTATGCAGCTGTGGTGTAGGATACATACTGGACATTTAGCCAAGGAGTCAGAAAGAACTCTACTTGGGTAGATATTTTGTGAACAACTGTGGACTCTTGTTGGATAAAAGGGCAAGTGATGTTCCTTTGTGGCTGAGTCACTCGCACAGCTACTGACATACCCACACAGACACTCACACACCCACTCACGGATGAACCCAGGCACTCACTCAGACACTCATGCACCCACTCACAAACCCACTTAGACACTCCTGTACTCACTCACAGATCCACTCAGACTCTCAGACTCTCACACACCATCTCACAGACCCAAAAAGACACTCACACACCCACTCACAGAGACACTCTCACACCCACTATCCCACCTAGAGACACCCTCTCACACCTACTCTCACACCCAGACACTCTCACGCTTACTGTTACACCCAAATAGATCCTCTCACACCCAATCTTACATCCAGACAGACATTCTCACACCCAGTCTAACACTCAGAGACACCCTCTCACACCTATTCTCACACCCAGAGAGGCAGACCCTGTGGACACCTCCTGCTGTGGCACAGGGTTGGGTGGTTATGGGGGTTGGCCACAGGACCTACTGTTGCACAGACTCAAATAGGAATAGTAAATTTTACCCCTCCATCATCCAGCACTTTCCCTACTGTTGCACATACTGGAGTGAGAATAGTAAATCTAATCACTCCAACGTCCAACGCTTCCCTTAATGTTGCACATGGTGGAGTGGGAATCATATATCTATTATTCCTAGACTTTTCCTAGAAATGCTTGCATTTATTTATTATTATTATTTTTATTTTTTATTTTGAAATTATTCTTCTAATTTGTAACAATTTTTTTCCCTGGATGCAATTTTTTTTATATTTTATTAATTTGGCTATTAATTTAATGTTTTGCAGTTGACTTTTTATATATATATATCATGCTGAACACATCAAAAAAGGGTTTTAATACGCCAATAAAATCCCGACTTCAGCAACCGTTCATGACAGAGACTCATTCTTTACGTCCGAGGCGAGTTAGGATAGTTCGCCTGGTTGTTTTGATGTGTTCAGGTTGATTTATTGGGGGTGGCGACCCCGTCACTGTCTGTTGCATTGTTGGTGAAAGACACAGCGACTTCTTTATATATATATATATATATATATATATGTATATATATATATATATATATACATACAGTATATACATATTTGTATATATATTCACTGAAAAAACGAAAGGTTATAGGGATGTTATAGTCATGAAACAGAATAAAAAAACATAGACATTCACTTAAAGAAGCAAAGGTTACAGGGATGGTACAGTTAGGTTCACATTTTAAATACAAAACCATAGAAATACACTTGTGCCCTAAGGTAACTATAACTCGCGCCCTCACCAGGCACTGCTAATTACCCACAGATTACGGAACTCATGACACCTTTGAAAACATCATTGATATTGTCACTGTAACACCTGGAGTAAAATTATTGATCATATAACTGTGAACGGTGGGGCGCAAGATATTGTTACCTCAGGGCATGAGTTAGTGTTACTTGAGATAACTCTAATTGTAACAGGTGAATTTCTATGGTTCTGCACATTTAAAATGTGAGCCTATAATGGCCTTGTATCCTTTGTTTTTTCTAGGTGAAAAAAATAATAATAATAAAAAAAACATATATATATATATATATATATATATATATATATATATATACATATATATTACATATATATATTATATATATATATATATATATATATATATATATATATATATATATATATATATATATATATATGCATATATATATATATATATATATATATATATATATATATATATACATTCACTTAAAGAACAAAGGTTACAGGGATGTTATAGTTAGGTTCACATTTTAAATGTACCAAACTATAGAAATTTACCAGTTATAGTTAGAGTTACCTCAAGTGACTATAGCTCATGCCCTAAGGTAACTATAACTCGCGCCTGCCATGCACAGTTTTTGCATCAAACATGTTACTGCAAGACAGAGTAGTGAGATCCACTCGCAGCTCGATACCATTCTGGAGCTCACTCCCATTATCCCCGTTGGGCCGGGTAGCAATAGCCAAGATGCTTATCCTCCAGAGGTTCCTATATTATTTTACTGCCCTTCCAGTGTGCCTGCCACGCTCCTTCTTTAGTAAATTACATTCAATATTAACCGACCTACTCTGGGGCAAAGATAGACGTAGAGTAGCGTTGACCATAACACAGCATCCGCAGGAAATGGGCGGGCTGGGCATGCCTAACCTCGAAAGATACTACGTGGCCGCTCAATTGTCGTGGCTGACTGGATGGCTGCATAATGCCCCTTCCGCTGAGGGCGTACTGCTGCAGTCATGTATGGCCCCAAAGGGGCTGCTGCTCACATTGTTATCCACCCCTCACTCCCTACCCTCGAAACACATACTGATGGAAGCAGCTCGCTTTTGCTGGTATAGATATGTCCATGGCAAGTCCCCCTCCCCCCCTTACTCACCCTTGCTACCGCTGTTTCAATTGCCGGGCACCCAAATTATTTCAATACATCATAACACACGGGACATAAATACACTAAAGGTAGGCGATCTATACTCCCATTCCGTGCTGTACTCCTTTACGGAACTGGTGTCTGCCGGGGTGATGCACAATGGGGCCTTTTTGACATACAGCGCCATTAAACGGCTGCTAAACAAGATTTGGGGCCTCGGCAATAATGAACCCCCTGAGTCCCCATTGCTCACCACTATCCTTACAATAGGTAGCGCAAAAGGTACCATAACTAAAATATACAAAATACTATTAGCAGCAGTTTGCACTACCCTGCCGCACGCTAAAGCACGCTGGGACATGGTCCTTCCTACGCCATTACCACAAAAAACCTGGATCGCAGCTCTTGCAACGATCAAATCAATATCTCGAAATCCTCGCTTACGCTACACCCAATTCAATTATATTCACCATGCTTATTTATCCCCAGCCCGCATTCTAAGAATATACCCGAATACAACTCCGTCGTGCCCAAGATGTGCTACCCCGGCAGCCGACTTTTACCACATGGTTTGGAGTTGTCACTCAATAAACTCAGCCTGGCACCGAGTTACAAACGTTACAGCAGACATCTCATCCCTCGCATTATCCTCCACACCAGAGTCCTGCTTATTGGGCATTCGTCACCGTACTAAGGGAGATAAACAGACACACAGATTTATAGACTTAGCGTTTGTTGTCTTCAAACGTCTGATTGCAACACATTGGAAGGCTCCACATGTTCCATCCCACTCGGTTTGGCTGCGCGACCTACATAGTCGCTCACAGGCCGAGGCGCAGACACTCAACCTATTGCAACGCAAGGGTCTCATTGAAGTGGGCCCTGAAGTCTGGAATACCTTTGTGGTGGCAATAGAAGCGCGTGATGACTTGCACCCCCCGTGAATAGTGCACCATGCACAAATCTTACAGCAAGGAGGATACGATCAGCAGGATACTTGAACTGCCTCAATCTCAATTATAGACATTGCTGACATTCTCATTCTTATCCTCAAAGTATTAACCTAGCAAATCAGGCTGTTTCCACCGCGTACAAGACTTTACGCAGGTCAAATCCAGTTCGATCAATGCCAGTTAGGCTCAGCATCTCGCTGAACCCCGCAAAACATATTCTTTGACCCAACCTCTGTCTTTCGCTCTACACACACTTACATATATCAGCTGCATTCCTTCCTCTAACCCCTCCCTACCTCGGCTTGAGGTAGCAAATATTATCAATGACATTAGTCGTGCTTAGCTGCATTGTAGTTCGGCAAGTAGTTGTCGCACAGTATTTAAGCTGTATGTTTCCTTTCTTTCTGCTCTGTTGGCAATATCTTATGTTTGTTTATAATTTGATTTTTCTCTCTCTCTTTCATACCAGTTAATATGCAACGAGACCATGCAAGATTATATATGCAAGCAAATAATTCGATAAATTGTAAACAGTTAATGTACTGGTACGTGAATGTTATGCTTAATAAACAGATAAAAAAAAAAAAAACATGTTACTGCAAATATTACATTGATATTATGAATGAGGTTATGAAAGATGGCATGATTGCCGTAATTTGTGGGGTAATTTGCAGTGCATGGCGAGGACACGAGTCATAGTTACCTTAGCGCACGAGTTATAGTTACTTGAGGTAACTATGGGCCTTATTAGAACTTTGGAGGACGGTGTTAATCTGTCCCAAATGTGACGGATATACCACCTACCGTATTACGAGTCCATTATGGGGGTCATTCTGACCTCGGCGGTAAAAGGCGCTTACCGCCGGTCAGAAGGCCGCCATAACACCGCTGCGGCCGCGGTAAACCGCCACGGTCATTCTGACCCGCTACCTGAAAACCTCCAAAAACCCGACATCCACAAAAGTCCGCCACAGCAAAGGACAGCGAAAAAATGGCGATGACCAAACCTCCACCGCCACGGCAACAGAAAAACGCCCATGCCATTACGACCCACGAATCCACGCGGCGGTCTTTCAACCGCGGTATTCTATTGGCGGTACACACCGCCGCGGTCAAAATACACACACCCTTACAAAACACTACCACATTGGACAATTTGAAACACACACACCTGAGACACATATACACACCACTCCCACACACCTAAGACAATATAAAACACACATCCACATCACCCACAAACCCCTACGACCACAATTGCGAATCAAGGACAGAGAGAGACAGCACTGCTTAGAGTAGACCATCACACAGAGGCTAATCACAACATCACCCACACAATTACAACGCAGAAAACACCATACACCACCACACACATCACACTCCACAACACATACAACATCCCTCACCTCATCCACACCACCCCATGGCACCCCAAAGACACCCCAGGTTCTCTGACGCAGAACTCAGGGTCATGGTGGAGGAAATAGTACGTGTAGAGCCCCAGCTCTTCGGGGCACAGGTGCAGCACACCACAATTGCTAGGAAGATGGAGCTATGGCAAAGGATAGTCGACAGGGTCAACGCGGTGGGACAGCATCCACGCAATCGGGACGACATCAGGAAGAGATGGAACGACCTACGGGGGAAGGTGCGTTCCATGGTATCAAGGCACAACATTGCGGTGCAGAAGACTGGCGGCGGACCCCCACCTACTCCCCCAGAATTCACAGCATGGGAGGAGGAAGTCTTGCAAATCCTGCATCCTGAGGGCCTCGCAGGAGTATCTGGAGGAATGGACTCTGGTAAGTCACTTCCAACTACTACTTCCCACCCCCACCCCATCTGCATGCCAGCACATAACCCCACCCGCACCCCCAACCCATCACACCTACTCCTTGCAAATGTCCCACCATCACAACCCACCCATCCCAACACCTAGACCTTCATGCCACCACAAAGCATGGACACCCATCACCAAAGCATGCCCACTGCACACACACATCACCCCCACAAGTCACCCTCACACAAGCCCCCACAAGGGAATGCCTGCACTTGGGTACACGGACACCCATCCATCACACGAAATGCCACACACAGAACCTATAACCATACCCTTATACCCCTGCAGGACCCGAACGCCACCACACCGCCATGGAGGGTACAGAGATGTCCATCCCACCCCCAGAAGAGGCCCCCAGCGATGACAGAAGCTCTGTCTCCCTGGACCCAGATGACCAGCCCGGACCATCGGGGACCTCGGGACAGTCGGTTCCCCACACACAGCCACAGCCTACACCAGACCTAACCCCCTCTGTGAACACCAGCACAGCTCCCACCCAGCGGGCCCATGCCTCTGTCTCCAGGACACGTCAATCAGCGGTGTGTCCGCCACTACAGGGCACCCAGGTTGACCCACCACCCCAACAACAACAGGGACCTGGGGGCAGTGGTAGTGGGCACACCGTCCAGGGGACAGAGGCCCAGGGAAACAGGGGAACTGGGAGGGCTGCTGTGCGACAGGGGGGGGACAGGCCCAGGGAACCCACTCTCCAAGAGGCCCTCACCACCATCATGGGAGCATACCACCACTCCGAGGAGACGATGGCGACGGTACTGGCCAGGTTCCAGGAGATCCAGGCACAGCAGGAGGAACGCTACATGGGGTTCAGAGAGGAACTCAGGAACATCGGTTCCGCAATGGGGACCATCATCCTGGCCCTTAACCAGATAGTCACCACATTGCAGGACCATGTGGCACCTCAAAGGGCCCCTGTCACTAGCCTGGACCAGGAACAGCCTACCACCTCCGCCGGCGCTAGTGGACAGGAGGCCCCAACACAACGACAGGCCACCAGAACCCCACCTCCTGCTGAAGAACAACCACCCCGCAAGCGGAACCTGAGATCTCACAAGAAGACAGAGTAGGATTGCAAGACCCCCGCCAGCATAAGATACCCCCTGATGTCATCCCACTGTCCCACATTGTCACCCTGTCCAACCTTCAACTGCCCCTGCTCCATCCTTCCACAGGCATATGGACAATGCACCTGTGAGACTGAGAACTGGACTCTGCCATGGACATTACTCCACCCCCTCCCATCACCGTTTTACAATCATGTAACTATATGTAGCACTTGAAATAAATCACTTATTGCACTTAAAATAACAGGAGTCTGCTTGTATTTTACAATTATGTATCACACATAACGGTGCAATGATGTTCTGTTACATTGTGATGCCAACATACCAATGACAACAAGCTGTAGTCCATGGGCAAACAAAGCAGAAGTCACGCAGTTGGTCAAACAGCTTTGAAAAGTGAAGGGAAAGTCACAATTCAGTTAAAAGGAAATGGGGGGAAACACAGAAAGTAGAGACGCAGGAGGCCTGAAGAAAATTGAAAATGGCGTGGCTGATTCTTACCTGTGTGCTACTGAAAATATTGTTGTATCACTGTATCCCTGTTGTCCGTGTCGTCCCCGTCGTCTTCCTCCTCTTCACTCTCCACAGGCTCCACAGCTGCTACAACACCACCATCTGGACCATCCTCCTGCACAAAAGGCACCTGGCGTCGCAAAGCAAGATTGTGAAGCATACAGCAGGCCACGATGATATGGCACACCTTCTTTGGTGAGTACATAAGGGATCCACCTGTCATATGCAGGCACCTAAACCTGGCTTTCAGGAGTCCGAAGGTCCTTTCTATGATCCTCCTAGTTCGCCCATGGGCCTCATTGTACCGTTCCTCTGCCCTGGTCCTGGGATTCCTCACTGGGGTCAGTAGCCAGGACAGGTTGGGGTAACCAGAGTCACCTAATAACCACACACGGTGTCTCTGTAGCTGTTCCATCACATACGGGATGCTGCTATTTCGCATAACATACGCGTCATGCACTGACCCAGGGAACTTGGCATTTACATGGGAGATGTACTGGTCAGCCAAACAGACCACCTGGACATTCATCGAATGATAACTTTTTCTATTTCTGTACACCTGCTCACTGCCTTTGGGGGGTACCAAAGACACATGGGTCCCATCAATGGCACCAATGATGTTGGGGATATGTCCAAGGGCATAGAAATCACCCTTCACTGTAGCCAAATCCTCCTCCTCAGTGAAAACAATGTAGCTCCGCATGTATTTCATCAGGGCAGACAACACTCTGGACAAAACCTTAGAAAACATAGGCAGAGACATCCCTGATGACATGGCCACTGTTGTCTGAAAAGACCCACTTGCCAAAAAATGGAGTACTGACAGAACCTGCACTAGAGGGGGAATCCCTGTGGGTTGACGGATGGGGGATATCAGGTCTGGCTCCAGCTGGGAACACAGTTCATGTATTGTGGCTCGGTCCAGTCTGTATCGTAGTATAATATGTTGTTCTTCCATTGTCGACAGGTCCACCAGCGGTCAGTACACGGGAGGATTCATCCTTCTCCTCGCAAGTCCCAGCGGACGGTGCCTAGGAAGGACAACATGGAGTACAGAGTGAAGCAACCCACAGGTTCGTTCACACAGCTTGCACAGTAAATGAATCGCAATGCAGTGAAAGGCGTGTATGAGTGGCAATGCACGGCCTAGGCCTGTGTGACGCAGTCGAAATTAAGCCATGTGGGCCCTTGAAATGGCGGCTGCCTGACCTGTGAAGTGTGACAATGGGATGTGAGGTCAATGCGCTGGCGTGGCACACCGTGGCGGTAGGCGGTCGAAGACCGCGGTGCTAAGCCGCATTGGTTAACATGGAACCCTATGGGTATCAGGAGCCAATGACGATGTGCGCCGGCGGTCGCAGTACGCACCGCGGCGGTACGCACCGCCACGGGCGTGACCGCCATTTTCTATCTGCTTAATCACTCGAGACCTGATCATCCACAGGAGAGGACCTATACTGCAAGTGCTGCTGTGACCTCGGTCTGGGAGATACTATGGCTGCTGCGACTGGGGAAAGGGCCCCTGCCTTCACTTCTGAAGAGTTGGAGAAACTTGTTGATGGGGTCCTCCCCCAGTATGCACTACTCTACGGTCCTCCAGACCAACAGGTAAGTACACTGGGTGCACGTTGAATGGGCTATGCCTGTGTTGAGTGGTGTGGATGTAAGATGGTGGGGAGGGGAGCGAATGAGGAGTGCAACGCACGACAGATGAGAGCATGTGCCACATGGCAAGGTTGGGGAGGGGGGGCCACTCACATCTACCATGCAGAAAAGTGATGATATTTCCTTTCACACCCTGTACATGTCAAATAGGTCAGCGCCCATCAGAAGATCGAGATTTGGCGTGCCATCGCCAAGGACGTCTGGGCCCTGGGGGTCCACAACAGACGGGGCACCCACTGCCGAAAGAGGTGGGAGGACATCCGCTGCGGGACCAGGAAGACCGCCGAGTCTCTGCTGGGGATGGCCTCCCAACGTAGGAGGGGTGCCAGTCGTACCTTGACCCCCCTGATGTCCCGGATCCTGGCGGTGGCCTACCCCGATTTGGATGGGCGCGTGAGGACATCACAGCAGACACAAGGGGGTGAGTATCAGCACATTCTGCTATCTTTGGCACAGTGGAGGTGTCTGGGTTGGGGAGGAGGGCTGTGGGTGACTTTAGGCCAGGGCGCTTTCTGTAGGCTAGTCCCCTCCTTTAGGCATGGCCCTGTGCCCCCGCCCCCCACCTCTGTAGGGTGCCAAGTACAGCTATCCATGGTCCTGCATCACCCATGTGTGCATTTGTCGTCCATAAACCTGTAGGCCTAGTCACAAGTACTGAGTAGTGTACCCTGATTGCGCGGCGTAGTGCAGGGGGGCTTCTGTGTCTGTCCTCTCCGACAACGGTGTTGCCAGTGCATGCACTCAACCTGTCTTTATTTCTCCCCCCACCCATTTTCTTTATCTTCCTGTGCATGTGTGCATTAGCATCATCAGGCGCAGGAGAATTGGCATCAGAGCACAAGGGAGCTGCAACTCACATGGCCCCGGAGGGCCATGCTACAGACACCGAGTACACCAGTGATACGGAGGGCGAGGGGAGCTCCACAACGGGGACCCGTGGAGACGTCAGCGACACCGACACGTCCTCGGAAGTGAGCTCCCTTGCGGTGGCGGCAACTTCCGTGCCCACCGCCACAACAGGTACAGCCGCCACCCAGCGCAACAGCCCCGCCCTCCCAGCAGCCCCTCAGCCTACGCTCCGTGCCCGCTCGCCCAGGAAGGCGGGCATCTCCTTCGCCCCAGGCACCTCAGGCCCTGCCCCAGTTACCCCTGCTGCCCTCAGTGCGGAGATCATTGACCTCCTCCAGACCATCATTGTTGGGCAGGCTACCCTTTTGAATGCCATCCAGGGTGTAGAGAGGGAGGTGCATCGGACCAATGCATACCTGGAGGGCATTCATTCGGGTCAGGCTGCCCATCAACGATCGTTCAATGCTCTGGCCTCAGCACTGACGGCAGCCATTGTCCCTGTTTCCAGCCTCCCTCTTCTAACTGCCTCCACCCAGTCCCAGTCTCCTGTTCCTCAGCCTATCCCATCCACACCATCTGACCAGCCAGCACACACCTCAACACCCAAGGGCAGCTCATCCAGACATAAGCACCGCAGATCCCACAAGCATTCACCCAAGCAACATCCAGATGCAGACATGCCAACAGTCACTACCACCTCTGTGTCCCCCACCTCCTCGTCTCCCTCCTCCCTCCCTGTGACGTCTCCACTCACACCTGCATGCACAACACCATCAGCCAGTACTTCCATCACCAGCACACCCTCCAGTACAGTCCGCACACGTGCAGTCACCACCCCCACTGCCATTTACACGTCCCCTGTGTCCTCTCCCAGTGTGTCTGTCACCCCCTCTTCCAAACCACACAAACGCAGGCAGCCACCCACCCAACAGCCATCCACCTCCCGACAGCCTCCAGCACAAGCACCTGCACCCAAAGACAGCACACCTGACTCTCCTACAACCACATCCTCTTCCTCCACTCCCATAACCACTACACCTACCCGTCCCTGTCTTTCCAAATTGCTTTTCCTTTCCAACCTTAACCTCTTTCCAACCACTGACCCACCCCCTCCATCTGGTAAGAGTCGTAAGAGCACCTCAGCCCCCACCAGCCCTGCATCGAGTGCGACCATTGTGCACGGGTATTGGAGTCCACCTTTTCCTAGTGCAGATACATCGGCCAGCAGCAAGGGGACAGCCAGCCCACCCCCTGGGAAGAGAACCAGGAAAACAAAGGGTTGGCGCGAGAAGGCTGAGACGGCTGCAAACAAGGACCCTAGTCTTGGCCCGTCACCTGCCACAACATCAAGGGGAGGCAAGAGCCAGAGAGCTTCATCGAAGGAGGGCAAGGGCAGCAGGGCGGAGAAGTCAGCCAGCAGGCGCGCGGACCAGGAGGGCCCCACCAGCCCCATACCGGGTGTGACTGAGGACACCCACGGGCCCAGGACTCCGTCACAGGAGGGGCCAGCAACCACACAATCGGAGGGCGACTAAGCGGGGAGTCTTGCCCAGGTCTGGATCCCTAGTAAGACAGGACAGGCACCGCTGAACAGGGCCCCGCCGTGAAGAGCACCGCTGAACAGGGCACCGCCAAGACAGGCACCGCTGAACAGGGCCCCGCCGTGAAGAGCACCGCTGAACAGGGCCCCGCCGTGAAGAGCACCGCTGAACAGGGCACCGCCAAGACAGGCACCGCTGAACAGGGCCCCGCCGTGAAGAGCACCGCTGAACAGGGCACCGCCAAGACAGGCACCACTGAACAGGGCCCCACCGTGAAGAGCACCGCTGAACAGGGCCCCGCCGTGAAGAGCACTGCTGAACAGGGCACCGCCAAGACAGGCACCGCTGAACAGGGCCCCGCCGTGAAGAGCACCGCTGAACAGGGCACCGCCAAGACAGGCACCGCTGAACAGGGCCCCGCCGTGAAGAGCACCGCTGACCAGGGCCCGCCGTCTCAAGCACCGCTCCGCTGGGCCCTTCCTGTCAAGCACCGCTCCGCTGGGCCCCGCCGTCTCAAGCACCGCTCCGCTGGGCCCTTCCTGTCAAGCACCGCTCCGCTGGGCCCCGCCGTCTCAAGCACCGCTCCGCTGGGCCCTTCCTGTCAAGCACTGCTCCGCTGGGCCCCGCCGTCTCAAGCACCGCTACGCTGGGCCCTTCCTGTCAAGCACCGCTCCGCTGGGCCCTTCCTGTCAAGCACCGCTCCGCTGGGCACCGCCGTCTCAAGCACCGCTCCGCTGGGCCCTTCCTGTCAAGCACCGCTCCGCTGGGCCCCGCCGTCTCAAGCACCGCTCCGCTGGGCCCTTCCTGTCAAGCACCGCTCCGCTGGGCCCCGCCGTCTCAAGCACCGCTCCGCTGGGCCCTTCCTGTCAAGCACCGCTCCGCTGGGCCCTTCCTGTCAAGCACTCCCCAGGATTGAACAGTGGGCAACCCACCCACTGTAGAGACTTGAGAGACTGTGGCTTTGCACTCCCCAGGATTGAACAGTGGGCAACCCTCCCACTGTAGAGACTTGAGAGACTGTGGCTTTGCACTCCCCAGGATGGCACAGTGGGCAACCCTCCCACTGTAGAGACTTGAGAGACTGTGGCTTTGCACTCCCCAGGATGGCACAGTGGGCAACCCTCCCACTGTAGAGACTTGAGAGACTGTGGCTTTGCACTCCCCAGGATGGTACAGTGGGTATGGAGGCCCCTCGTGGATCTGGCGTCGTGGACTCCTGTGGCTGAGGTGCCCCCTCTTCCCTTCCCCCTGAGGTGCCTGTAGTTTTATCATCTGATGCCCCAGCAGTGTTCTCTTCAACGGTATCTGGTCTCGTGTGTGGGCTTTGCCCATGTGTTTGTGCACATTGGCCCATGGACTATGGAACTTTAACAAACTGTGCAGGACTTATTGCCTATGTATATAGATTTCGCAATGTTCATTCTTTATTTTTTAAATTTCATATTGATAATTTACCATGACTTCAATGAACCTATTTTATCCATAAATTTTAAAGATCATTTTAATTATGTCTTTGCATTTTTCCGGGAGGTTTGGGGGGTGTCACTCTGAGTTGTTGCTCTGCATTGGTGTGTAGATAGTTGGGGGGAGGTGGGGGGGGTTGTATGGCGTATGTGTGTGCCCGTAACCTTTCCTCCTCCCCCCTCCCCTGTGTCGTAGGTGCAGTACTCACCGTTGACGTCTGCGCCGGCGTTCGTACTCGTGGTAGATGAGCAGGTAGACAATGGCTGGTAGGATGTTTAATTTGGGTTCCATGCTGTCCTCCGTCCTCGTGGAGTGTGTAGAGGTAAGCGTTTTCCCGTTCGTAGTCTGTTTCCGCCGTGTTTTTATCGGCGGGGCTCCCGTCCCGGAAAAGGTGGCGGATTGGTGAGTTGTGATAGGGTGGGCGGTACATTGTCTGCCGCCTGCCTGTTGGCGGTGACCGCCGCGCTGTTTGTCTGTCCCGCCGTGGCGGTCGGAGTGTTAAAGTGGCGGCCTGTGTTGGCGGTTCCCGCCACGGTCAGAATTCCTTTTTTTTTACCGCCTGCTTGGTGGCGGGTTGGCCGCCGCTTTATCACCGACCGCCAGGGTTGGAATGACCCCCTATATCCTAAGGAACTCGTAATACGGTAGGTGGTATATCCGTCACATTTGGGACGGATTAATACCGTCCTCCAAAGTTGTAATAAGGCCCTATATCTAGAACTGGTGACTTTCTATTGTTTAGTACGTTTAAAATGTGAGCTTAACTATAACGTCCCGGTAACTTTTGTTTTTTTAAATTAATTTCTATGTTTTAATAAAATTATTTTTCCAACTATAATGTACCTGTAACCTTTAGTTTTTTCAGTGAATTTCTATGTGTTTTTGTAACGTATAGTAATTTTAATTACTATACATGAATCCAACCACCGCCGCACATTCCTTTGGCCATCTGAGGCAGCGGTTGTCCATAGGACCTGCTTTAAAGCCACAACGAACAGCTATGACCTGGGGTAGGCACCCCTGGGATATAGCAGGGGCCAGAGCTGGAGGGTGGCTGTCCACAGGGCGATCTATGGCTCCAAGAGAGGGGCTGTGTGCCCCCCTCCAACCAGAACTCTGCCCTGCGAGGTGGTGGTCCCCAGGGCAGCTGGGGGGGCCACGCGCGCCCCAATCCAAATATACTGTTGCCCTGGGGGGTGGTGATCCGTGAAAAAACACATGAAAAAACACAATAAAAAAACATGAAAAACTCAAATTCAACAAATATATATACATTGCTCATCACATTCATATCTATTTCTAAAAACACATAATTCATCTCTAAATAATCTTAAGGGGGTTTAGCTGACAGAACAATTGTCTTGAATACCTAAGTGCAATTTTCAATCATCCTAAATGCACTGACAATCTCTGTGTGATTCATCTTTCGTTACCATCTCTACCATCTTTCATTAGAGACACAGGGGATTTTCTGAGCAGGCTAGATGGCATTACTTGGGAAGAACAGTACATGTTATTATGACTGGATGTAAACAGCTTATATACCTGCATCCCCCATGACCTAGGCATAGAAGCAAGTAAACATTTTTTTAGAGCTCGGTCACTATCATTTAAGTAACACACGGAGATGCTCTTAGAAATGATGTAGAAATAGATATGAATGTGATGAGTAATGTATATATATTTGTTGAATTTACGTTTTTCACAGTTTTGTAATGTGTTTTTTCATTGTATATTTAGGAAGAAGACAGACCAGAGAAAGAAGTAATGGAATGCAAGAAAGTTTATAATATCTGGCTCTATTGGGGTTTAGGAAAGTAGAAACATCTGAAATAATGCTGCACCTGTCTCTTTATAAGTATCTTTTGGAAATTAATATACTATTAGCCCACTTGGGCAGAATTGGCATGTATGTAACAAACATGATATTATTTGATACTTATTGCTTTAAGGGTATTTCAATGTAAAATAGATTATTTAAGTACTGAAGAATATACAGTGCAGTGGTTTTGTAATCTATTTTTTCTTACAAAACACTATAGGGGTCATTACAACATTGGCGGTAAAAGCCGCTTACTGCCGTGCAGAAGGCCGCCAACACACCGCCGCGGAATTCCGCCACAGCTATTATGACCCACATCTCGGAATCTGCCGAAATTCATACACCCACACAACTCCGCCACACCAAAGGTCAGTGATAAACTGGCGAAAACAATTCCTCCACCGTCACGCCAACAGAAACACGCCCATGCTATCACGACTCACGAATCCACGCAGCGGTCTTTCAACCGCGGTATTCCATTGGCGGTACACACCACCGCGCTCAAAATACACACACATCTCCAAAACACCACCACATTGGACAATTCAAAATACACACACCTGATACACATACAAACACCACTCCCACACACCCAACACAATATAAAACACACACCCACATCACCCACAAACCCCTACGACCAAAAAATCTGAAAGAAGGCCAGAGAGAGACAACTGCAATAGACAACCCCAACACACAGAGGCACACAACACCATCACCCATACAACAACCACGCTCAAAACACCCCACACCACCACACATCACCACACTCATCAACACATACACCACCTCACACATCACCTACACCACCCCAAGTCACGCCAAAGACACCCCAGGTTTCTGAGGAGGAGCTCAGGGTTATGGTGGAGGAAATCCTACGGGTAGAGCCACAGCTATTTGGAGCACAGGTGCAGCACACCTCCATAGCCAGGAAGATGGAGCTATGGCGAAGAATCGTCGACTGGGTCAACGCTGTGGGACAGCATCCAAGAAATCGGAAGGACATCCGGAAGAGGTGGAACGACCTACGGGGGAAGGTGTGTTCCGTGATATCCAGGCACAACACCGCGATTCAGCGGACTGGCGGCGGACCCCCACCTCCTCCCCCACAACTAACAACATGGGAGGAGCAGGTCTTGACTATCATGCATCCTGAGGGCCTCGGAGGAGTCGGTGGAGGAATGGACACTGGTAAGTCAAATCTTAACTATCATATCCCCCACCCTACCTGAATGCTATCACACCCCCCACCCTCACCACCTCCCCTATCACGCCAAATTCTCACTAATGGACTCATAACACAAACCACACATCCCAACACCAAGCCCTGCATGCAACACCAAAGCATGGTCACCCCTCACTAAAGCATGCCCACAGCACATACCCTTAACACCCCCCCAACCATCATCACACAAGCCCCCACACTGGAATGCTAGCACTGGGGTACACGCTCACCCACCCATTGCACACCATGACACACACAGATGCAATAATGATGCTTTTATACCCCTGCAGGACCACTACCCAACGTCACCAGACAGAAAGGTCCAGACATCTCTACCCCACCCACAGAAGAGGCCCACAGTGATGACAGCAGCTCTGGCCAACTGGATCCAGATGACCAGCCCGGACCATCATGGGCCTCGGGACAGTCGGTTCCCCTTGCTTAGGCACAGCCCAACACTGACCTTCCACCCTCTGGTAACACCAGCACAGCACCCAGCGGGCCCATACCTCCATACCCAGGACACGTCAATCAGCGGTGTGTCCACCACTACAGGGAACCCAGGCTAACCCACCACCCCAACAACAACAGGGACCTGGGGGCAGTGGTAGTGGGCACACGTCCAGGGGACGGAGGCACAGGAACACAGGGGAACTGGGAGGGCTGCTGTGCGACAGGGGGCGGACATGCCAAGGGAACCCACTCTCCACAAGGCCCTCTCCTCTATCATGGGAGCATACCACCACTCCCAGGAGATGATGGCGACGGTCCTGGCCAAGTTTCAGGAGACTCAGCGCCTGCAGGACGAACAGTATTTGGGGTTCAGGGAGGAGCTTAGAACCATCAGCTCCGCCCTGGGCACCATCGTAGGGGTGCTGAAGGACATACAAAAGACCATGAGGGACACCGTGGCACTCCAAGGGGCCCCTGACACTAGCATGGACGATGAACTGCCCACCACCTCCGCCGGGCACTAGTGGACAGGACGCCACGCCACAGGACCACCACACCAGCACCCCACCCCCTGCAGACGGAAAACCACCCTGCAAGCGGTCCCTGAGATCCAGGAACAGGACAGAGCAAGATGGCAAGACCCCCGCCAGGAAATGAGACCACCCTGATTGTCCTCCCACTGTCCCACTTTGTTGCCCTGTCCAGATTGGAACTGTCCCAGCTCCACTTCCTATGCCCATGTGGGTAATGCACCTGTGAGACTAATAGACTGGACTCTGCCATGGACATTCCTCCACCATCACCCATCACCATTTTGCCACCCCCTCCAATAATTAGCACTTCAATAAACACCCTTGAACCACAAAACAATCTGGAGTCAGTCTGTGATTTTGAAAATGTGTATTAACTATGACAATGGCAAAATCCGTTCGAAAATGTAATGTCAACATACCTATGTCATACATCACAAGTCCATGAAGGATGCAAGCAGATGACACACGTTGGTAACCACACCTGTGAAACCGTAATGGAAATGTACAACTCAGTTACCATATACTGATACTAATCAACAGACAGGATAGAGGTAGAAGTGTGAAAGTGAATGTGATAGTAAAAAAATTGTTCTCACCTGTGTGTCACTGGAAATATTGCTGTATGACTGACTCCCTGTTGTCTATGTCTTCTTCCTCAGCTTCCTCCTCATCACTGTCCACAGGCTCCACAGGCTCCACAGCTGCCACAACACTGTCATCTGGACCATCTTCCTGCAGAAAAGGCAACTGGCGTCGCAAAGCAAGCTTGTGAAGCATCGAGCAGGCGATGATGATCTGGCACACCTTCCTTGGTGAGTAGAATAGGGAACCACTTGTCATATGGAGGCACCTGAACCTGGCCTTCAGGAGGCCGAAGGTGCGTTCGATCACCCTCCTAGTCCGCCCATAGGCCTCATTGTAGCGTTCCTCTGCCCTGGTCCTGGGATTCCTCACTGGGGTCAATAGCCAGGACAGGTTGGGGTAACCAGAGTCCCGTAATAGCCACACCCGGTGCCTCTGGAGTTGACCCATCACATACGGGATGCTGCTATTCCGCAGGATGTAGGCGTCATGCACTGAGCCAGGGAACATAGCACTCACCTGGGAGATGTACTGGTCTGCCAACCATTCCATCTGTACATTCATGGAATGATAACTCTTCCGGTTCCCGTACACCTGTTCACTCCTGCGTGGGGGGACCAGAGCTACATGGGTGCCATCAATAGCACCTATGATGTTGGGGATATGTCCCAGGGCATAGAAGTCACACTTCACTGTAGCCAGATCTTCCACCTGAGGGAAAACGATGTAGCTCCTTACGTGTTTCAGCAGGGCAGACAACAATCTGGACAGCACGTTGGAAAACATAGGCTGGGACATCCCTGATGCCATGGCCACTGTTGTTTGAAATGATCCACTTGCAAGGAAATGGAGCACTGATAGCACCTGCACGTCAGGGGGTATTCCTGTGGGATGGCGGATTGGTGAGATCAGGTCTGGCTCCAACTGGGTACACAGTTCCTGGATTGTGTCACGGTCAAACCTGTAGGTGATGATCAAATGTCGCTCCTCCATTGTTAACAGGTCCACCAGCGGTCGGTACACCGGAGGTTTCCGCCATCTCCTCAAATGTCCCAGCTGACGGTGCCTAAGAAGGACAACAGTGACCACAGAGTCAACAAAGTCCCAGGTATGTACCCACAGCTACACAGAACACGACACCAAATACAAAACTCATCCTGTATGTGTGTTGAGTGTAGGCCTAGGTATGCATGATGCAGTAGTAAATGAAGCCATGTGGGCCTCTGAAATGGCGGCTGCCTGACCTCTAAAGTGGGACAATGGGGTGTGAGGTATCTGCGCTGGCGTTGTACACCGTCGCGGTAGGCGGTCGTAGACTGCGGCGCAATGCTGCATTGGTTAACATTGGACCCTATGGGTCCCAGGAGCCAATGATGAAGTGCGCCGGCGGTGATGATACGCACCGCCACGGACGTGACCGCCGCGGACGTGACTGCCATTTTATATCTGTTCAATCACTCGATACCTGATCTTCGACAGGAGAGGACCTATACTGCAAGTGCTGCTGTGACCTCGGTCTGGAAGAGACAATGGCTTCTGCATCTGGGGAAAGGGCCCCTGCCTTCACTGCTCAGTAGTTGGAGAAGCTAGTCGACGGGGTCCTCCCCCAGTACACGCTACTCTACGGTCCTCCAGACCAACAGGTAAGTACACAGGGAGCACGTTGTATGGGCTATGCTGGGTGGAGAGGGCTGGATATCAGTAGCAAGGGGGCAGAGTTCAGCGACCATGAAGGACTGTGAATGCATGTGCCACATGGCAAGGGTAGGGATGGAGGCCACTCACTTCGACGGTGCACTTGTTAATGACTTCTCTTCTTCCCCTGTACATGTCATGTCGGTCAGCGCCCACCTGAAGATGGACCTTTGGCATGCCATCGCCAAGGTAGTCCGGAACCTGGGGTACACCAGAGAAGGGGCACCCACTGCCGTAAAAGATGGGAGGACATTCGCCGCTGGAGCAAGAAGACGACGGAGGCTCAGCTGGGGATGGCCTCCCAACGTGGGAGGGGTGCCCGTCGCACCATGACCCCCTGATGTTCCGGATCCTGGCGGTGGCCTACCCTGAGTTGGATGGGCGCTTGAGGGCATCACAGCAGACACAAGGGGGTGAGTACACTCTCATTCTGCGGACTTTGCGCACAGTGGAGGGGTCTGGGTGGGGGAGGAGGGCTGTGGGTATCCCTAGGCCAGGGCGAGTTAGGTAGGCTAGGCCCCTCCTTAAATGCATGCCATGTGGCACTCCACCCCACCTCTGTAGAGTGCCAAGTACAGGTATACATGCCCCTGTGTCATCTATGTGTGCAGATGTCCACCATAGCCATGTAGGCCAGATCCCAGGAATTGCATCTGTAGAGGGCAAGAGCACGGCGTAGTGCAGGGGGCTGCTGTGTCTGTATTGTCCGCCAACGGTAGCGGTAAGCCATGCACTCAACCTGTCTTTCTTCTATCGTCCCACCCCCTTTTTGCGCTCTCCCTGTTCTTTTGTGCATCAGCATCATCAGGCGGAGGTACAGTGGCACCGGAGTACGAGGGAGCTGCATCCCACATGGCCATGGAAGGCCATGGAAAGTGTATATATATATCTGTATATAGTAGGTTACTGTATTTTGATACATTACAATGTTTGAACTGTTTCGTTTTGTCTTTGCGTGTGTGTCCCCCTGACTTTTGCCTCCCCCCTCCCCTATGTCGTAGGTGCAGGACTCACCATTGTCTTCGGCGCCTACGTTGCTGGTGATCGTAGATGAGCAGGAAGACAAGCGCAGGGAGTATTTGTAGTTCGGGCTCCATGGTAGCCTCCTTCCTCGTGGAGTGTGTTCAGGTGAGCATTTTCCTATTGCAAAAGCTGTTTCCGCCGTGTTCTTATCCACGGTGAATCCGCCCTGGAAAAGGTGGCGGATTGGCGGGTTGTGATACAGTGGGCGGTACATTGTCTCCCGCCTGTCTGTTGGCGGTGACCGCCGCACTGCTTGTCTGTACCCCTGTGGCGGTCGGAGTGTTAGAGTGGCTGTCTATGTTGGCGGTTTCCGCCACGGTCATAATTCCCTTTTTTTGTCCGCCTGCCTGTTTGCGGTATTACCGCAGCTTTAACACCGTCCGCCAGGGTTGTAATGACCACCTATTTGGCTGGTGAGGAATTGTTTACTTTCCAAATAAAGTAATGTCATTTATATTAATTGAATCCTACTTCTGGCCTTATCAACTTACCCAATATTAAAAAAATATACGATGTAATATGAAGGCCATTAAGAATATGAAATTTGCAAACAGTAGAATGTTGGATTATCTCTGTGACGTTACAAAATGGCCGATATGTTTTATGATGAGTACAACACTGTTTGATTGTCCGTCTTTTATGATTAAGGAGCACATTAAGGGGCTGATTCCGACAGGGCCGGGGACAGCGGGAGCACCGCCAACAGGCTGGCGGTGCTCCCTTGGGCATTCTGACCGCAGCGGTACAGCCGCGTTCAGAAACGGAAAACCGGCGGTGTACCGCCGGTTTTCCGCTGCCCATGGGAATCCTCCATGGCGGCGCAGCTTGCTGTGCCGCCATGGGGATTACGACCCCCATACCGCCATCCTGTTCCTGGCGGTTTTGGCTGCCAGGAACAGGATGGCGGTATGGGGTGTCGTGGGGCCCCTGGGGGCCCCTGCAGTGCCCATGCCAATGGCATGGGCACTGCAGGGGCCCCCGTAACAGGGCCCCACTGGGAATTTCAGTGTCTGCATAGCAGACACTGAAATTCGCGACGGGTGCAACTGCACCCGTCGCACCCTTTCCACTCCGCCGGCTCCATTCGGAGCCGGCATCCTCGTGGAAAGGGGTTTCCCGCTGGGCGGGCGGGCGGCCTTCTGGCGGTCGCCCGCCCGCCCAGCGGGAAACACAGAATAACCGCGGCGGTCTTCTGACCGCGCGGCGGTATTCTGGCGGCTCCCGCCGGCACCGCGGTTACCGCGGCCGGCAGGAGTCAGAATGACCCCCAAAGTCTCAGAGAGGTTATTTAACTGAAAGAGAAAAAGTGTACCCAGACCCGTGATCACTGAGCCTGGGTCTGAAATGCATTGGGCTGAGTGTTTTGCTGCAAAAATAAATAAAACATGTTGTGTGGATTGGAGCCACTGTTCATCGTCTTATTGCGCTACATTATTGCTATGAGGAGAAGTTTCATGTTGGATTTTTAAGGGTTCACTACCCTGCTGGGAGCTCGCCGCTATAAAGTGGCTGGGATTGGGCGAAAGGATGTTATGATATATATATATATATATATATATATATATATATATATATATATATATATATATATATATATATATATTCACTTAAAAAAACAAAAGTTACAGGGATGTTATAGTAAGACTCTGAAAGCGTTGGACCTCGGAGGGGTTAAATTTACTATTCCCAAACCAGTCTGAGCAACAGTAGGGAAAGCGTTGGACTTTGGAGGGGGTAAATTTACTATTCCCACTCCAGTATGTGGAACAGCAGGGAAAGCATTGGACTTATGTGTAAGATTTACTATTCTCACTCCAGTCTGTGCAACAGTAGGTAATGCTTTGGATGATGGAGGGGTAAAATGTACTATTCCAACTTCAGCCCGTGCAACAGTAGGGAAAACATTGTACTTCGATGGGTCTAAGATGTACTATTCCAACTCCAGTCTGTGCAACAGTAGGGAAAGCGTTGGACTTCAGTGGGGTAAAATTTACTATTCCCTCTCAAGTCTGTGCAACAGTACAGAAAGTATTGGATGATGGAGGGGTAACTTGTACTATTACAACTTCAGTCTAAGCAACAGTAGGGAAAGAGTTGCACTTCAAAGGGGTAAGATGTACTATTCCAACTCCAGTCTGTGCAACAGTACAGAAAGCATTGGATGATGGAGAGGTAACATGTACAATTACAACTCCAGTCTAAGCAACATTAGGGAAAGAGTTGTACTTCGAAGGGGTAAAATGTACTATTACAACTCCTGTCTGTGCAACAGTAGGAAAATCGTTGTATTTGGAAGGTATACCATTTAATATTTCTACCCTAGTCTGTGCAACAGTAGGGAAAGTGCTGGACTTCAAAGAGGTTAAATTTACTATTCTCACGACAGTCTGTGCAGCAGTAGGTAAAGCAGTGGGTTTGGAGGGATTACATTTACTATTCCCACTCCGATCTGTGTAATAATAGGGACAGTGCTGGACTTCAGAGGGGCAAAATGTACTATTCTTATTCCTGTCTGTGCAACAGTAGGGAAAGCGTTGGACTTTGGAGGGGTTAACTACACTTTACTTCACTTTAAACACAAAACATATCCAAGTAACCCTATTAATTTACAACAAATATAAAACTCTTAAAATGAACATTCTTAATTAACCAAAAAATGATATGTATAAAAATAAAAACAATTAAACAACTTAAATGATTGTTAAACAATTTAATAATTACAAATCAGTTTAAAAAATGTAATTTATTTATCAAGTAATTACCTTCACAAACTATAACCCCACAAGCCTACCAGCACTCAATTAAAATATAACAAATAAATAAATATAACACAATTAACATGATCACTAATCAATAAACTCATCAAATACTTATCAATAAACTAATATTTAATTGTAAATTCAGGTCATCAAACTTTATTCGGCTATTCTCAAGCCATTAAAGCACATAATAAAAATATACATTCACAAAACTACAAGAAAGATGATAAGAACAGTTTAAAACATATCAAATGCAGTGCAAACGATCACATAAGTTCATAGATCATGAGCAGTTCTGCACAGCCCCATACAAGCATTTAGACATTTTTACATAATCCCCAGGATATAAAACTACTACGCGAAATTCCAAATCGCAGACTTCCCAAAGGGGCGGTAGTACATCCATATTAAATCACATTATAAGGAAACATTGGAATTGACTCATAAGGCACCTCCATAGATAGAAGTGTGAAGATGCAATGCATGAAGTTTGTCATCGGGGATATTGCATGGAAGATCAGGACAGTTTAAACTCTGTGCAACTTCCCTGAAGGGGCACGCAGCAGTGTATTTCTCGACCAAAGCAGGGTGTAAATCAAATAGGTACGTACAGACAGAAAACAATACAACAGTACATGGATGTTGGAGGAAAATCTTTTTAGGGCTCTAGAGGGTGCTAAGTCTAAAATCCAATCATCAGCTCTTACCTATAATCACCGCTTATAAACTGTTAAAACGCCAGTCATGATTATATAAACTGAAATGTGTTAAAAACATAAAAATCTATTTGAGCACAAAGGCCCAAGCACAAATGCTATTTATTATACTGATTTGAGCACTATAAATAAGGATAAAATCTAATTCAAAAGTATTGTAGCTAAGACCATAAAAACAAAGACACTAAATAGGAAAGAAGCCACCCCTGGAACAAGCCCCGCTATAGGTCCCAAATATTTCTAAAATCCAGCATAGTGTTAGAAATCTGAGACTAAAATAGCCCTGTGATGAATGGACCAAGCTGCTGATAGGAACTTAGGGCCAGATGTAGGAAACTCCAATTTTGCGAATCAGAAATTGCGAGTCGGTGCGACTCGCAATTTCAGATTCGTAAAATCGGATGCAGAACTGTGTCTCAGACACCGTCTGCGAATCTCAATGGGGTCGCAAAGACCCACCTCATTAATATTAATGAGGTGGGTCGCATTTTGCAACCACATTGAGATTCCCTGCACTCACAGGGATGGTGGCCTGCTGGAGACAGCAGATCTCGATGTCTGTGACTGCTTTTTAAATAAAGCAGTTTTTTTTTTTTTTTGTATTGTACCCATTTTCCTGAAACCATTTGGTTTCGGTTTTTCAGTAGGACCACTGCCTGCTCTGATAAAACATTAACGGCAACATTCTCAAAGGGGAAGGGGTCCCATGAAGGAGTACATGGTGGTAACTGCGAATTGCTTTGCGACCGCGTTCGCGGGCACAAAGCAATTCTGCATTGCGGTGCGAGTCTCAAATAGGAAGGGGACACCCCTTCCTATTTGCGAGTCGCATTTCCATTTTGCAAGTCGGTACCGACTCGCAAAATGGGAATGTGCATCGCGATGCGCGTTTTGCATGGCTACCCACATCTGGCCCCTGGTTTCCGCACTTACTACCAGAGTGAACGAACCGTATTTACATATTCTGTAAGGCTCGGTCATATAATAGCAGAGCTTTACAAAGGGTAATAATTACTACTTAATTAATTTCCTACCCTACACCCCTACCAACGCAGGGTTTCAAACCTAATATATAACTTCAAAAATATAATAGTCACACAATTCTAAATTATTATCATTTAAATAATTAATAACAAATAATTCATTGTTAAATAGTTATTACTTATTTAACTTCCCACCCTATATCCCTACAAACCCAGCAAGCTGTTACAACACTATAAATTACTATTATCAATTAAATTAAAAATTATGAATTACTTAAATTTGAGATCTATTTTGAAAAATGTTGTTAACAATCGTACAAATAATAAACACATTAAATTAATATTTGAAGTAAAACACATAAAAATAATTAAGAAACAATGGGCCAGATGTATGAAATATTTTTGCACTCGTAAACGGTGTGAATCAGTAAATTCGGCCGTTTGCGAGTGCAAAAACGTGGTCTGCGATGCATGAAAGGCATTCGCAGACCAAAAATAAGAAATCGCAAAATTTGCGAATTTTTGCGGTGCGACCTGGTTTTGCGAGTCGCATTTTGCGATTCGGTATTTCCAGTAGGAAATTGCGAGGTGCAAAATGCAAATCGCAAAATCCAAATCGCAAATAGATGCATCAAAAAATCGCAAATAGCGATTTTTCGCAGAATGGCATTTTGCACATGCAAAATACCACTAAATGAAAGCAGGTGGTAACCAGGTGCAACCTATATAAAGAGGCCCAGAATGCCTCAGACTCTGTTACACAATGGCTGCACTCTACGTCATGGCGAGGAGGATGAGGATCCTGGCAGGTTTGAGGGGAGGGAGGAGGAGACAGGAGCGCATTTTCAGAGTGCGCATTACACTTTTTGACCTGACAGAGGAGGAAATATATGAGAGGTATAGGTTGAAATCAGCCATGATACTTGGTCTGATAGCTGAGCTACAACCCATGCTGCAGTGCAGAACACTAAGGACCCACAGCATACCCACCCATGTGCAGGTATTATGCTCCTTACACCTACTCGCCTAAGGGAGCTATCAAGGGGTCATAGCAGCGGCTGGGGGGGTGTCACAGAGCACCGTCTCCAGATTTTTCAATCCATTTATCAACACCATGCTAAGCAAACTCCAAAAGTACATCAGATTCCCCTACACCCCACAGGAAATACAGCAGACAAAAATTGAGTTTTATCAGATAGCACAGTTCCCCAACGTCCTAGGTGCCATAGATGGCACACATGTGGCAATATGTCCACCATCAGTCACAGATTATGTGTACCGCAACCGTAAACACCGACATTCCATGAATATACAGGTGATATGCAATGCCTCCCATATCATAACTGATCTCGTGGCCAGGTACCCAGGGAGCACACATGATTCATACATCTTTCATCTTTCGTCATCTTTCGTCACAGCGGCATTCACACAAGACTGCTAGCTGGGGAGTTTGGTGAAGGATATCTACTAGGTACTGTCACTCTTTACACTGGCGCATAGATAACAAACCCATGTCAGCTGGCTGAGTTACTCATCACAACTTCTGTCCCTTCCAGGAGACAGTACCTACGCAGTGCGCACCTACATGATGACGCCCTACCTCAATCCCACAACACCAGCAGAACGGAGATACAATGCAGCACACAGGGCAACCCGCAACGTGGTGGAGCGCACATTTGGCCTCCAGAAGAGTCGCTTCCGTTGCCTCCACAAGAGTGGAGGGGCACTAAAGTACAGTCCAGAAACCACATGTAGAATAGTGGCTACTTGTGCAATCTTGCACAATATAGCTACAACCAGGGGCATACCTATAGAAATCAGTGACACTGAATCAGATGAGGATGACGATCCCATACCACCTCTACAGCCAGCAGACAGGACCATCGCAGCAGAGGGAAGGCAAAGGCATGCTGACATCACACACAACCATTTCAGACGTGAGTATGAATGACAAAACCCCACTGACAACTGAAGCATTTCACTTCAAAGAACGTTCCTTCACTTTCTGTGGAATACATCGTATCACTCCGTCCCCAAGGGGTGGTAATTTACATCTACGACTACGCCAAGAAGAAAGCCGGATGATCATTAAGTATGATACAGTGAACAATGGCCTAAACAAGGACCACGAATGGCACTATTGGTTACTGTAAATTTTGAAATGTTCAACTTGTCTTGATGGATTGAAGTCATCTGTTCTCATGTTTAACCTTACTAATATTCTTCCTCCTTATTTTTTTCCTCCTTTCATATCCCATGATGCTTTTTTACCCTTTTTTCCTCCCTTCCAGTTTCTCATTTTTCCTCCACAAATTGCGTTCCTTAAATTTTTTACATCTGTTCAAGACCTTCCCCTAAAATCTTCGGGTGCTATCTCTTGACCATCATATAGTTACATTCTTGATGCAATCTACAACCCATCTCTTGTCCGAATTTTAGTCCCTCCTCTGTTTCGCTTCCTTCGAAACAGAGAAGGGACGATTACTATTTAATCCGCTTTGTTCTCCGGCGCGTCTTAGCGATTTACCGCAGGACGCGCCGGGATTCTTTGGCTTTACTCACTCGTTTCTCGTTTCCTTAAGTAAAGTATATTTACCAGATTTTTTCACTGAGTGTAATGCTTTCTTCTGAACACAGTGCAACTTTAATTTCATGGCTTTTACAAGTTAAAAGATGGGGTGTACCAACGTATGACTTTGGGGTAGTCTACAAGCATTGTATATAGCGAGTTTACTATTTTTCACGCTATACAAGTCCCTTACCTGTGTTTTCACATATTCAGTCCTTTCAGCATTGTTGAAGTTTAATTATGCGACATGTTACAGGGGGCCATTATTTGTTCGTATAAATATTTTGGGTGATCTTATTTTAGTTTTGAAAATAATGTCTCTATAAGTGCTTACCCTAAAATCGCCATATATAATCTCATGCCCAGATTTATATCCATAAATGTGACAATTGATGTCAGAAGCTTTTCTATACGTTCTGAATTAGGTATGTTATTTATTTTGACTTTCTTTTTCATACTATGGGGATCATTCTGACCCCCGGCGGGCGGCGGAAGCCGCCCGCCTGGCGGGAACCGCCAGAAGACCATACCGCGGTCAAAAGACTGCAGCAGTCATTCTGACTTTCCTGCTGGGCTGGCGGGCGACCGCCAAAAGGCCGCCCGCCCGCCCAGCGGGAAAGCACCAGCAACGATGAAGCCGGCTCCGAATGGAGCCGGCGGGGTTGCTGGTTTGCGACGGGTGCAGTTGCACCCGTCGCGATTTTCAGTGTCTGCCAAGCAGACACTTAAAATCCTAATGGGGCCCTGTTAGGGGGCCCCTGCAGTGGCATGGGCACTGCAGGGGCCCCCAGGGGCCCCACGACACCCGTTCCCGCCATCCTGTTTCTGGCGGTGAAAACCGCCAGAAACAGGATGGCGGGAAGGTGGTCGGAATCCCCATGGCGGCGCTGCTTGCAGCGCCGCCGTGGAGGATTCCCTGGGGCAGCGGGAAACCGGCGGGAAACCGCCGGTTTCCTTTTTCTGACCACGGCTTTACCGCCGCGGTCAGAATGGCCCCAGAAGCACCGCCAGCCTGTTGGCGGTGCTTCCGCGGTCGTTGGCCCTGCCGGTCCATGACCGCCAGGGTCAGAATGACCCCCTATGTCTTAAATAGTAATTACTCTCTTGCATTTCGTTGAGCATGTTTGCATTAACATCACGTGAGTGCCAGCATGTACACCTTTTCTCACCATTATGATTGGATAGTTATAATTCTATTCTGTTCTATCATACTTTACTTCTATTTTTCTTCACATTACTGAACAAAATGTTTATTTCTCCTATTTCCACACATGGCTTCATCTTCACATTCTTTTAATGACTCTTTGTCCTACGTTAACACTTGGGGTTTTTGTCCGTGCTTCACCATTAGTAACTACTAGTCTCACCTTATGGGAGCACATTAGGATTTACCTGGTTTGCACCTAAGGCTTTTCACTATTTTGGTAGCACCATTGTCCAGTATGTGACTCATACTGTTTATATATATTTCCCACAGCCTTGAGAAAGCCCTTGCTTATTTGCTAAAGGGGCGAAACACGTGTTGGCTGTTACTCTCCTGAATACTGCAACCTGACTTCTCCTCTACTCAGGAATTTGTCATTTGGACTGCATTCTTGCTGTTTTTTGGAACTCAACTTCTTCTCAAGTTTGTTAAGAGCCAATTGGGCTCTATATCAGTGGAACTTCTGGCAACTGTGTAATTTGAGAGACGTTTTGCTTTGCAGTTACTCACGATCTTTTCCTCGAATTTAATAAATGACTGCTGAACATCTACCAACACTATGTACAGTGTTTATAATGCTTCTTATTATTAGAAGTTTTTGATGTGGGAACTCACCACTTACTAACCCACTGACAACTGTACCTGTAGTGATAGAAATGTATTACCTTACGTCAGGTAATGAGTGGTGAAAAATGAAGTAAACAGGTGATGGCAAAAACTAAAATAAACAAAAGAACTGAGTCCTGCACTATTACATCATAGTGGGAACACCAGTGTCAATGCGGCAAGAGTCACTTCCTCCTCCTACGCACACCACTCAGTTGACTCACTGGCACCCTGAATGTCACCCTCAGTGCCAGTGCTGCACCTGGCACTGCGCCGTCTGGTGTCTGATGCAGGTACTGCCACACTACTAAGGCTCGAACTGTCCTCAGTGTCCCCCAAGGCTACCTCACTGGGAGTGGCAGATCTCTGTCCCATGACTAGTTCAATCACATTAGTGATTTGTACAAGGCCCTGGACCACATCCCTGCTGGTGTGTGCAGCCTCCACTTGGGCCGCCACAGCGTGACGGGCGATGAGTGCTGTGGAGTTTGCCATCCTGTTTGAGGACCTGCAGTAGTTTGCAAACATTGTCCTGAAGCGGTGTTCATGTCTGCGTCGGCTCACCCTTTCGTGGCGCAGCTCCTCACAGAGGTCACGCACTGCACTAGTAAGCTCCCTAGTGTCCTCAGAAGCCTGCACCTGTCCCTCACGCAGCTGGGTGATGTTGCTGTTCAGTGTGTCAAGTTGCCGATGCAGGCCCATCATATGTCTATTGTGGACTCTCGGGTTCCGGTCCAAACTCAATATTCTCCTGTTTTGCAGGCGCTGTTGCTGTAACATAGCAGCCTCAAGTCCTCCGAACAAGGATGGACCCTCACCTGCCTCATGCGGTTGCTGCTGGGACACTGTGGCACTCCTGCATTGTGCTGCATGACCCCTGTCCTCTGGTATCTGGCTGCGCCTGTCTGATGCAGACGGTGTGCTTGGCCCCTCCTGCTGCACATCCAAGTCGCCACTGAGGTCTGGCAGTGGTAGTGGCCTGGGCCTGCGGCGCACAGTGGAGATGTTGAGGGACCCACTAGTGTTGGTCTCAGAGGGCTGCTGGGTGTCCGTCTCCCCTACACAAGGACTGTGTGTGGCTGCTGGGCCAAGCCCACCTGCAACAACAATATGCAGCATGTCAGTTCTGTATGTTACATTATCTGTCCGAAAATGGCAATAAAGGTACAGGTACTGCTCTACATGGTGTTGTGTGTGTTGTGTTACCTTGGGTGTCACTATGCTTCCTTACATTGTCATACTACTGTCTGTACTAGTTTGTGGACCGCAACTCCCATAATGCATTGTTGTGCTGCTTCTCAGATGTGGACTGGACTACTTCACACACTACTTCACATTACATGCTAATTCCTAAGGGGCTTTTATGCATGCACATATTGGGTTCACACAACAACATTGCACTTACCTTGGCTGGTACTCGGTTGAGCGGAGATGTCGATATCTGTGACCCCTGTCACTGCTTCAGGGAGGAGTGTGGATTCCACCAGGTCCTCCAGTGGTGTGGCAGGTGGCTTGGTTGGTGGTCCGCCACCTGTGCCCCTGGCCTCTGCAAGTCTCCTTGCCACCCTCTCCTTTGCCCGGGACCGCAGGTCGTACCACCTTTTCTTAATCTCTTCAATGGAGCACTGTGCCACTCCAATGGCGCAGATTTTACCCTGGATGTCAAGCCATAGCCTTCTTTTCTCGCTCTCAGGAACCTGGAGTGATGATTTACCAAACAGGCGGTCATGGCTCCTCACAACCTCTTCTGTCAGTACCTCCAGCTCCTGTTAACTGAACTTGAGTTTGCGCTTCCTCTCCTGCTTCTCCTGTGATGTACCTTGGGGCTCCATTCTGGCTCAGGTGTTGCTGCCCCTTCAGAGTGCTGCTCTATGTGGCTGGGCTGCTCTCACTCAGGATGCTGGTTTCGGTGTGGCACCTGAAACTGCCTGAGATGACTCATTTCCTGCTGGTGATGTCATCAGGCTCCTCCAGGTGTGCATTCTCGAACTTTCTCGCATTTTGCGATTTTTTACTGAATCGCAAAAAATTTGCAAATTGTGAGAATGCAAATTGCGATTCGGTAAATGGACCTCGCAAACCACAAATAGTGATTTTTAAGAAATCGCTAATTCTGAATCGCAATTTTGTTACATAGCCAATTGCGACTCGGAAATAGCGATTTCTTAATAATCACATTTTGCGATTCGCAGACCCCAGTTTTCATACATATGGTCCAATATTCTTTACAACTATATTATTGAAAATGATATCAACAACAACAATATTCATGACACTAATATTACTTACCTATACAATTGATATTCATGACAACAATATTTCTGCATCTTGAAATTTTTGCAACAATATTTTTTTCCCGAAATGTTTGTGACTCGATATTTAAAACTTGATATTTTGTCCAAAAACCTCTTTTCTCATCAGAATTGCTGCAAAGTTTTCAGTTTAATTACATGTGAAATTTCAGTGCATTTTTTTGGTAACTCTTTGATGTTTATGATGGAATGAAGAAAGAAGTCATCTGCAAGTATTAAGAAAAATTCCAGGTTATACCCTTCGTATACTGTATTATGGTGTAAAAATTAACCTAAAAATGTAGCAATTTTTTGAAGTCGTTATGTAAGGTAAATAATCTATGTCCTTTTTGTAACTTTTTTTCATCCCCCTTGTTTTCTCTAACTTATGGTAAGGGGAAAACCCTGGAGTGAATTACAATAGTACAAGCAACTAGCACAATGGACAGTGTATGTCAAAGGTATCAGTCACTGGGATAGCGCGGCCTGCTACCGGCTGAATATGGTGCCCAGGTAATGAGCCCCTGATCGAGACCTCCATAACCAGCCCCTTGGCAGACTTTTGAAATCTGACCTGGCATCTGCCCTCTCAGAGGTCATGAAGGAAATTCAGACCCTAAGGGAGAGTGGTGAACAACGTGGATGACATTCTGACAATGAGACAAAAACTCAAAACACTGCAGGAATCGAGAAGCAAATTGGAGGACAAGATCCATGCATTGTCAGATGAATGTAGGGATCTCGAAGATAGGTCATGGTGCGACCATATCCACATATGCCACATAGCAGAAAATGAAGAAGGCAATGATGAGTTGCTGTTCTGTAAGGACCTGTTCCACTCTACCTTGCAAGACAGTTACATACGTGAGATCCCAATTTTATGAGCACAAAGAGTCGGACCACCCAGAACAGCTCACAGCTCTAAACTAAGGAATATCGTTGTCAAGGTTGGCTCATAACCATTGAAGCACAAAATAGTGAAAGAAGCAAGAAAATCTGACCAACATATCTCGCTGGAACACCCTATTGAGATGACCTCTCCTAGCAACTTTGAACAAAATGTGCACCCTGGTTTAAGTAACAGCAGAACTGTGTCAATGGCTCATTCGATATCGATGGGTTTTCCCCTTGGCTTTGTGGTTCCAGCTGAACAACAAATTCCCGCACAATACCCACTCCAGATGCTCAGAAATTCCAGAGAGGGACCGGAGACCCCAGAGAAGGACCGGAAAGGCCAAAAAGGAAGGCCTAAGGAATGCTCGTAGAAGGCCCCTATTTCAAGATGATCAGGCCACAAGTAACTCAACGATGGCTGGGCTATAGTGTCACACAAGGGGTGTATCTGTTCCAATTCTATTCAAGTGGTTAATGGGGTTGAAGCTTCTTCAGGGGTTGTTGGGTGGAGGTAATGGGGGCAAGTGGGTTGGTGAAGTTGATCACTCAGGAGAGTGATTGACTTGCTCAATGTTTGTGTAGGGTCAAGTTGTATTGGCAATGTGTTTAGATGGCAGACGGAGAACTTCTCCTTAACATCTCTCAGGAGAAACCACAGCACACCAAACCTAATAATCACTGTTAAATGGTACGATGAATAACCTGTAATAGCAATACCCCGAACTCCCCCACCAAGTGCTATAGGTTGTGTAGAGCAATACAGGAAACCCACCCCAACATTGTTTGCAGGCGACCCATTTGAGAGTAAATAAATTGATCCTGAAACCTGAAAACCCGGCATAGAAATGTGCAGCCTACTGGCCTATAGCCTTGTTAAAAGTCCTCACAAACAGAATTTTACCCCATTTACCACATCTTATTGACCCAGATCAATTCAGCTTTGTGCCTCACAGACAGGCCACCAATAATATTAGAAGAGTTCTACATATAATCAGAAAGGATAACTACTGGGGTGTCTGTGGGAAATTGTCTCTTTTGATATGGTTACCCCCCCCACACTTTTTGCCTGGTGTTTGATGTGGTTTCAAAGTTGTTAGTGCCCAGGGCCCCTGCTGACCAGGTTCCATGGGCCTGATCTCTTTCCAAAAACTGTTGTGATGCATTGGCACAATTGGCAACACCTTTAGCTCTCACTATACGCCCCTAGTGAATGGTATTTAGGTACTCAGGGCATGGGGTACTAAGGGCAGGCCCCTGAGTGCAGGCCTTCCAACCCTAGGGCAGGGTGCACTGTACTGCATGTGTGGGCATAGATGAATGGGCAATATGCCCCTACTGTGTCCTTGCCAAGCCTGAGTCTTAATAAATGAACCGAGCAGCCATTTTACATGCATGTGCCAGACACTGGTCAGTACAAGTTTCACAACTACTCTGAACCCTGGGTTGTTTGGTATCAAACAACTCATAATGATAAATCCAAACAGGTACTATAATTGGATTTATTGCAAAATGTACCTATTGGCCACCGTAGAGGTGACCCCTGCAAATACTAACTAACCCTGGCAAGGTTGCTGGCCGTTCACAACCAGCCTGCCACCACCAGGCAAGATTCTGGAACCCTGGAGAGAGAGTCATTGCTCTCAGGGTCCCTTAAACAAAGCCTTTCCTAGGCGAGATGTGTTGCATCTCCTCCCCCAGGAATGTGCACAGCCCTGCCTGGAAGCTTCAAAGGATTACCGCCCTTGAAACTTGACCCCCAGCCCTGCTGTTAGCAGCAGATGGCCACCCCCATTGCAAACCCCCACTTTTGGTGGGAACAACGCTGGGAAAATGCACAAAGGACAGGAGGAGTGTCCACCACCAGCTTGCACCATCCCTACATGTTGCATGCAAGGTGACCTCTCCATTTACTTTTCCTCCATCTTGCATGGCTGGAAAATAGCCTATCAAGGATGGGGAAGTGACATCTGCCCACAGGAAGTGGTCACATAGTGGGTGTAGCCACCCCAAGGTAGATGACCGATTGGTCATTACTAGGAACTCCCATAAATGCCCCCTAAATGCAGAATTTAGTGGGCACCCCTAGACCTACAGATCATATTCCAAGGACACAGAAGGCTAGCAACAAAGAAGACCCAAGGCTCGAGAACTGCCTCCTGTGCACAAAGAAATAGGAACCAAACCCTGCCTGCTGCACACAGGACTTGACCGCTGAGGGCTTGCTTGGGCATCGGACAGACTCTACAAAACCCCAGAGGACCACCACCCTTCTGAAAATCAACAAAGATCTCCCTCCAGAGTGAAGGCATCATGCCCTGCAACAAGAAGAAGCAAAGACCAGTAAAGTCCAATTCAATGATCGGCCGCTGACCAAGGAACCACACACAGCAGACCCTCAACATGAGGCACCCAGAAGAAAAGTGAACACCGGACTCTCCATGGACCAGGAGCAAGCCCCAGTCGAGGGATTCAGGACACATAAGAATCACCGCCCGAGAGTGGTCCTGCTGACCTGAAAACTACCCTCAAAGTTACCTGCCTCCTATTTCCAAGAGCATCTTTGTGCACAACTCTTGGTTCACCCATCTGTTCTGCACCTGGCCTCTCTGGGCCCTGCACCAGAGAACCAGCTGTGCTTTAAGGGTCCCCCACCCCTTGTGACCTCTACACTCCAAGGTGTCCCACCGGACTCTCCTTGAAATCCTCCTGTGCATTGCTTTTCCAAGTGGTCCCCCGAGTGGTCCTGTGCCAGCTCCAAGGACTTTTCAGCAGCCACTCTCATTGAAACCGGGAGCTGCATGAATTTCCCTGGCTGGTCTACAGGACATCTCAACAACCTAAACGTAAAAGTACACATTGGTAAATATGTTGCCTGATTTTATATGCATTTTTAAAGTTTTCTCCCGTTGATTCCTTTGGTGCGTAAGTACGCACAGAAACAAGACATTTTGTAAACTTTGAAAATGTTTAACTTAAAAAGTATTTACCTGATTTTTATGATCTTGGTCTTAAAAACTTTTAAAAAATCTGAAGTATTTTTGTAAATTTGTCTCAAGTTGTTCTTTTGAGTTTGTGTCCAGATTTATTGATACTGTGAGTACATCAAATGCTTAGCACTTCTCCAAGATTGGCATAACTGCTTGATCAAACTACCATAAAAATTAGAGCATTAGCTGGTCTAGTTTTACCTCTGTAAACCAAGGTGGGGTTGATTGGACTCTCTGCACATTGCACATCATTTTTGTACACTATATAGAGAGACAGCCTCCTACAGTGTGCCCATGCTGATCCTTTCACTCTGCCAAAAAGAGATTTGACAGGGTCGCTAGTCCTTCCTTACTGTAGTTCTAGAGTAGGAGGGTTGTAGCCCCAAATGCTGACCGGCTTGAATGCAAGTTACCAAACTCCAAGGGCAGGAGTCCTAGTTGATGGAAGAGATACCTCTCATCAGAAGGACCAGGCAAGGGTGCTTACTTTCACCAATATTTTCTGTTCTGGCAGTTGAGCCACTCACATCCTCCACAAATGGTAACACAAGAATAACAGGCATGCCTTTTGCAGAGGAACAGTAGGTTATACACATTTGTATGGACGACATGCTCCTCACTTTAACAGATCCCCTGCAGTCGATCCCCAAGTTGATGAAACTGATGTATAGGATGGTGCTAGGCTTCAGGTTGAACCTGGTTAAGTCAGAGATGCTTAGTGTAGGGGTATCTAAGGATGAGAAGAACAAATTGCCCACTTTGGCTTCATTTAGGTGGGCTTTGGGGAGGGGGAATTAGAATACATGGGAGTATACCTTCCACCAAGACCCGCTTGCTGTATGCTGCTAGCAACCCCCAGATGCTTAACACCATCAGGACTGATCTCCATAGATGGAAACTGTTATGTGTCTATTGATTTGGTAGGGTGGAAGTCGTCAAATAAAATATATTACCCCGTTTACTATATCTTCGTCAAGCACTACTGGTCACCTTCCCAGAGAAAGACATGATGATCTTGCAGCTAGATATAGATAGCTTCATTTGGGCCAAGAAGAGGGAGTGGATCTCCAAGACTATAATGAGAGCCTCTAAAATATCTGGAGACCAGGGCTTGCCAGATATACGGAAATATTGCCAAGCACCTCAACTACACATTTCTTTGAATGGTTCCTATATGAAGCTGAACGCCATTGGGGGCACACTGATGCAGTGATTATGGGGAGGTCCCCTGGGCAGCTCCAAGGTTCCCCAAAAGCACTAGCCCCGCGGTATGCTAATCCTTAAGACTTCTTTATATATATGGGATAAACTTACTAGAGGCAGAGAGCTAACAACATTCCCATTCTCATCTACATCTCTGCTGGGTAATGGAGCGTTCTCCCCAGGGGCCGTAAAAGGAATATTTGATCAATGGGATTCATGGGGGTGTAGAATGCTTCAGGATCTTTTCTGGGTTGGGGCATTAAAGACTTCCAAACATTTAAACAGGAATTTCAATTACAGGAAACTGAGCATATGTGATCTTTACAATTAAGACCCTGGGCCCTGTGGCCGGCTAACAAACTGGCAGCCAACTGGCAGCCAGCAATGTGGAGGGCAATCAATCAATAATTTGTTAAGCATGCTACTCACCCGGTAGGGTCTCAAGGCGCTGGGGATGGGGGGGGCTCGTGCTCGAAGAGCCACGTTTTGCTGTGCTTTCTGAAGGCTAGGAGGTCCTGCGTCTTGCGTAGGTTGGTGGGGAGGGAGTTCCAGGTTTTGGAAGCGAGTGGGAGAAGGATCTGCCACTGGAAGTGGTGCGTTGGATGCAGGGGACTGTTGCGAGGTCGGCGGAGCGGAGCTGGCCTGTCCGGATGGGGAAGTTAAGTCGTTCGTTGAGGTAGGCCTGTCCAGTGTCGTGGAGGGCGTTGTGAGCGTGGATTAGGATTTTGAAGACGATCCTTTTGTTGATGGGCAGCCAGTGTAGGGTTCTGAGGTGGGCGGAGATGTGCTCCTGGCGAGGGAGGTTGAGGATGAGACGTGCGGCGGCGTTCTGGATGCGCTGTAGTTTTCTCTGGAGCTTGGCTGTGGTCCCCTTTTAGAGGGTGTTGCCGTAGTCCAGTCTGCTGCTGACGAGGGCGTGGGTGACCATTCTTCTGGTTTCTATTGGAATCCACTTGAAGGTCTTGCGCCGCATACGGAGGGTTTTGAAGCAAGAGGATGATATGGCATTGACTTGCTGAGTCATGGAAAGAGACGTGTCTAGTATGAAGCCAAGACTGCGTGCGTGGGTGGTGGGTGTTGGGGGTGGTCCTAGGGTGGCCGGCCACCATGAGTCGTTTCATGCTGACTTGTTGGGTCCAAAGATGATGATCTCGGTTTTTCCTAAGTTCAGCTTGAGGTGGCTTGCTGTCATCCAGTTAGCGATGGTGAGGAGTCCAGCGTGGAGGTTGTACTTGGTGGTAGAGGGGTTCCTCATGAGGGAGAGGATGAGCTGGGTGTCGTCGGCGTAGGAAATGATGTTGAGGCTGTGGGGTCGGACGATGCTGACGAGCGGAGTCACGTAGATATTGAAGAGGGGGGAGCTGAGTGAGGATCCTTGGGGACTCCACATATGGTCTTGGTGGCTTTAGCCCGAAATGGAGGGAGGCGGACACTTTGGGTTCTTTCGGGGAGGAAGGAGGTGAGCCAGTCCAGGGCTTTGTGGCAAATTCCGGTGTTGAATAGGTGTGTGCGAAGGGTTTTGTGACAAACGGTGTCGAAGGCTGCGGAAAGGTCGAGAAGGATGACGGCAACGATTTCACCCTTGTCAAGTCTGGTCCAGATGTCGTCAGTGCAGGTGATGAGGGCGGTCTCAGTGCTGTGGTTTTTGCAGAATCCAGACTGGGAGACGTTGAGTATGTTGTTGTCCTCCAGGAAGCTGACAGTTGTTTGTTGACTATCTTCTCTATGACCTTTGCGGGGAAGGGGAGTAGAGAGATAGGTCGGTAGTTTGTGAGGTCTTCAGGGTCTGCTTTGGGTTTTTTGAGCAAGGCGTTGACTTTGGCGTGTTTCCAAATATCTGGAAAGGTGGCGGTCTCGAAGGAGCTGTTGATGATGGACCAGAGCTGGGGAGCGATGATTTGGCTGGCCTTGTTGAAGACGTGGTGGGGGCAGGGGTCTGTTGGAGAGCCTGAGTGGATGGTGCTCATGGTTTTGGTGTTTTCTTCATCGTTAGTGGGGGTACAGGTGCTCAGTATGTTGGTGCGGCAGGGTGCTGTGGGGTTGGCTGTGTCGGTGGTGGTGATGGTGAGTGGGTGACGGTGTTATGAAGTTTTTGTATATGTCTGCAATTTTGCGGTGGAAGTAGCTGGAGAGGGAGTTTCAGAGGTCTTGAGAGTGTGGAGGGTCGATGGCGCAGGATTTGGGTTTGGTGAGTTCTTTGATGATGGTGAAAAGCTCCTTGCTGTTGTGTGTGTTGCTGTCTATGCGCTCTCTGTAGAAGGATCTTTTGGTGGTCCGGATAAGCTGGTGGTGTTTGCGCATAGCTGATTTGTGGGCAGAGAAGTTGCTCATTGATGGTTCTTGGTACCAGGCTTTCTCAGTCTTCCGGCATTCTGGTATGGAGGTCTAAAGTTCTGCGGTGAACCCGGGAGCTGTCTTGTTGATGCGGGTGTTGTTGATTTTTGTGAGTGGAGCGAGGGTGTTTGCGCAGTTGACGAGCCATCGTTTGAGGCTGAGGGTGGCAGCACTGGGGTCGTTGGTAATGGGTGGTGTAGATTGGGCGAGGTTGGAGATCAGTTGTTCCTTGGAGATCCTGTTTCACTCGCGTTGAGGGATAGGATGTTGTTGGTGGTGGGTGGTGGGCTTCAGGAAGGAGAGTTGAATACATTTGTGTTCACTCCAATGGAGTTCAGTGGTGAGAGTGAAGGTGATGTGGCTGCTGGAGGAGAATATGGCGTCAAGCTTGTGTCCGGCTGAGTGGGTGGGCGGCAGGGACAGGGAAACCGGCAAGAGCCGGATAGCAAGGAAAAACAGGTCACAGAGGAAAAAGGCAGAAAGGGCAAAAACAAAGCGGAGCAAACAAAGCAAATGGGCACAAAAAAATGAACGCAAAACACAGGGAAAAAGAAACTACAAAATACAGACGCTACGCCTACCACTAGACACCAGGGATGAGGCGCAGGCGGGTGCCTGCGGGTGGTGGAGGGCCTTGATCTCTTGTCAGAAGCAGGGGCGGGGTCTGGGGCACGGAGGCAGGCTGATGGAGCTGCTCGGCGTGTCGAGTGACTCCTGGCCTTAAGGCAGGTCAGGGGGTCACACTCGGCACCGCATAGCGGCTGCCATTAAGAAGGGGAGGTGGGAGCGAGGAGCAGCTGGGAGGCAGGAGGGTGTGGCGAATGGGGGCATGAGGGGGCGGGGACACAGTGGCAGGGACGGGGAAACCGGCAAGAGATGGATAGCGAGGAAAAACAGGTCACAGAGGAAAAAGGCAGAAACAGCCAAAAACTAAGCGGAGCAAACACAGCAAATGAGCACAAAAAATGAATGCAAAACACAGGGAAAAACAAAATACAAAATACAGACGTTGCGCCTACCACTAGACACCAAGATTGAGGCGCAGATGGGTGCCTGCGGGTGGTGGAGGGCCTTGAACTCTAGTCAAAAGCAGGGGTGGGGTCTGGGGTACGGAGGCAGGCTGGTGGGGCTGCTTGGCGTGTCGAGTGACTCCTGGCCATAAGGCAGGTCAGGGGGTCACACTCGGCACCGCGCAGCGGGCACCATTAAGAAGGGAAGGTAGGATGGAGGAGCACCTGGGAGACGGGAAAATGTGGCAAATGGGGGCGCAAGGGTGGGCGGGGCTGCAGGGGACGCAGCGGAAGGGATAGGGAACCAGCAAGAGCCGGATAGCGAGGAAAAACATGTCACAGAGGAAAAAGGCAGAAACAGGCAAAAACGAAGCGGAGCAAACACAGCAAATGGGCACAAAAAATGAACACAAAACATAGGGAAAGACAAAATACAAAATACAGACGCTACGCCTACCACTAGACACCAGGGATGAGGCGCAGGCGGGTGCCTGCGGGTGGTGGAGGGCCTCGAACTCTCATCAGAAGCAGGGCGGGGTCTGGGGCACCGAGGCAGGCTGGTGGAGCTGCTTGGGGTGTCTAGTGACTCCTGGCCTTAAAGCAGGTCAGGAGGTCATACTCAGCACCGCACAGCGGCTGCCATTAAGAAGGGGAGGTGGGAGGGAGGAGCAGCTGGAAGGCAGGAGGGTGTGGGGAATGGGGGCGTGAGGGGGTCGTGCCGCAGGGGAAACACCGGCAGAGACGGAGAAACCAGGTCATGGAGGAAAAAGTCAGAAATGGGCAAAAACGAAGCGGAGCAAACACAGCAAATGGGCACAAAAAATGAACGCAAAACACAGGGAAAAGCGAAATACAAAATATAGATGCTACGCCTACCACTAGACACCAGGGATGAGGCGCAGGCGGGTGCCTGTGGGTGGTGGAGGGCCTCGAACTCTCTTCAGAAGCAGGGGTGGGGTCTGGGGCATGGAGGCAGGCTGGTGGAGCTGCTCGGCCTGTCGAGTGACTCCTGGCCCTAAGGCAGGTCAGGGGGCACTGTTTACTATGTACTTTAGTCATAAGGGCTAAATCTCCAATATTTATGCTCTTCTCACCAAGATAACCACAGAGAAGACTAGCAGTAGAGGTTCCTGAGCCACCCTGTGCCTAAGGCGACCTGGGAAAAACTCTGGGACGGCATCCTGTCACTTTGCAAGACCATGCAGAATTGGGAAACAATGTACAATATTATTACCAACAATTATGTTAAGCCTGTTAAGTTAAAATGGATGTATCAGGTGTCCAGTGGGCTGTGTTGGAGGGGCTGTAGCTGGGAAGGGGGCTGTATACACATGTGGTGGTCAGACACTAAACTGGTACATTTTTAGAAAGAGGTTTTCAGTCACATTAGAGGGATAATGGAATAACTATTGAGTCCGACACTGCAACTATAATTTTGGGCCTCAAACCAATGAAGGTAAAGTCGATAACACAAGTGAACTGGAGGATAATAACCAACATGCTGCTGGCAGAGAATCAGCTACTGGCACTACAACGGAGGGCCCCAACTGTGCCTTCTACATAGGAATAGGTAAGCAGACTATGGATATTGATAGCTTTGAAGAAACTGATGTGGACTCTCACAGATATGGAGCACAAATTTGAGACACAACAGCATATATTGGTAGATTACATATCAAGTAAAGGTCCAGTATACGATTGCCCCAGGTCTTTAAGATCATTTTGTCTTGCTGTCTAAGAGCAGACCCCTCATCTTTTTGCCTTGCTGTGAGTTTCAGTGCTACTACATAAGATAGTTTTGCTTTTACTAATCTATGTAATGCCATCCTTTTACTATTTTTTCATACTTGGCCAATTACAAAGCTATTATATACTTCATGTGGAGCCATTCTTTGTAAGATTGGAAAACTCAATAAAATTGTCTGGGAACAATTATTTGTACAATTGGAAAACTCAATAAAATTGTCCGAAAAAAAGTATCAGTCATGGAAGACACTTTGACTTGGCAGCCATTCCATGGACTCACCACACCAAACTCTGACCTTTCCATCCAAACTACATCACATTTCTTATAAACAAGGATTTTAATTGAATGATCATGATATTCAGTACAAAGGCATTTCAAATATACATTTTTTTATTTGCTTATTTTTTTACACTCATTTAGATTTGCAAACGTCTATAAATACAACTCTGTCAAATTAATTTTTTAGTTCTAGCACAATACGATGACAGGTCAGGACATGACCACCCCACTTGTATCCTAAAGAATTTCCTTTCACCCATTTATTCTCTGATCAATGTGGTTCAGATGTTGCAGGAGCCTTTATCAAGATAAACAAGCCCCATTACCGATAAAAAATAAATACTCGTCCCATCATGAAGGTAACTGAAAACCTACACTTAGTTACAAATCAGTTATTAAATAATACTGTATCTTCCTCCAAATATTGGATTTACATATTTGTGATTTGTAAACTGAAAATTACAGATTTCATTATTTCTTTTCAAATTGAAAGCCATACTTCGTATCATCCTTGATGTAAGGTGACAAAGAAATATAAGTCATAACAAAAATTGCAGTATTACATTATAGCCTAAATGTATTCAAGTCATTGTCCCCAGATAACTCTAAGGGGGTCATTATGACCTTGGCGGAAGGTGGAGAACCGGCAGTAAGACCGCCAACAGGGTGGCAGTCTTACTTTGTGGAATTATGACCATGGCGGTTACCGTCATGGTCATCCGCCAGTTCTCCTTTCCGCCCGCTGGGCTGGAGACCTGGGTCTCCAGTCCGGCGGCCGTCACTATACCGCCGGCGGTATTTGGACCCGGCTTACCACCGTGGATTTCCAGCGGTTTGAACCGCCATGAAATCCATGGAGGTAAGCACTATCAGTGCCAGGGAATTCCTTCAGGACGTGATTCGCTGGGCGATGTTCTGTTGGCGTGGCGGTGGAGCAACCTCCACTTCCCCGGCTAAGTGTTTCCATGTCAATTATGATCATTCAAACTCAAACCCATAGCTGGCACATTTAGTCAATATGTATCAACAGCTCCTCATCTGTATTCAATCCTGCAGGGATTTTATTGTTTAAATCTGTGATACACTTCAATATCCGTTTCATTCAGTTTTTTGTGGTCTCCCCTCGGTCTATCTTCTCAACCCTTTCAATTGTAAAATATATGAACATCTCACCATTGCCATTGTGGAAATCCCTAAAACATTCTCCTATAGGTAGGTCAAAGCAATATTTTGAACGTGCCTTTGATGTTGCAGTACACTTTTACATGCCAGACAATTGTATTTCCTAAATATGTTAGGCTAAATGAGCACACCACTACATATGTTAAATATTCTGAGGCACAACTCATCCTGCTTTTTTCATGGTTCCTGAACTGGGTATCCCTTTCTGTCAGCCTTCTTAACTCTGCAGAATTTGTCTTACTGTTCCTGGGCCAGATTCTGACCCTGCAAGTGAAAGAGGTATCTTGTTTTCCCATACTGTCAGCTTACATAGCCCCACCTTCTCCAATATGACCCTACTTCCTGATTTCTTAAATCTAGACTTCATGGTTGATTCTGCATCTCCACCAAGGTTAGTTGAAGCATCACATACAATTTCCCATCGGAGGGTACCGCAGAACTTTGCAGGGTGACACCCACCTAGCACTCAGCCTTCACCAACCCATATTTGTGTCTGCATTCTTTATGTTACTCACTGGGTTCACTTTTAGAAAGAAGTACACATGACACATTATAATTTCAATTTAGAATCAGTAGGGGGGAATTTATAAGGCTGTAAATACAGTACTATTAACCAAGCTGACAGAAACATACAAATTTAAAGTGACTATTTTAAGTTTTGTGACCAGGGAGGAGATGGAACACAAAGTAGGTATATATTTTAGCCACTTAGGCCCTCATTACGACCCTGGCGGACGGCGGTAAAATGGAGAAAAGTACTGCCAACAGGCACTTTTTCCCATATTAAGACATTGGCGGTTTGGCTCAAGCCAAACAGCCAATGTACCACACTGTCCTCCACGGCGGTAACTGCCGCTGGGCTGGAGACTGCGCCTGTGGTATTATGACCCCGCCTACCGCCATGGTTTTTGTGGCAACCTTACCTCCATGAAAACCATGGCGATAGGCACTATCAGTGACAGGGAATCCCTTTCCCTGTCACTGATAGGGGTCTTCCCCGCCCACTCCAAATCCTCCCCTGGTTTCCCACCCACCCCCCCCTCTAGACCCCCCTCCCTTCATTCATGCACACATGCATTCACACACTAATTTTCACATTCAAGCACGCATGCAGACATCCATTCACACACACATCCACACACACCTACATACATACAGGCACACACGCATACACACAACACAACATTCACGCACTCACACATCCATACATGCACACACACAACACGCAACTCACACCTGCATTTACGTACGTACAGACATACACCCCCCACACACACACAACACCCTCCACCCCGTCCCCTGTCAGAGCACCCAACTTACCTTTTGTTGGGGGTCCTCTGGCAGGAGACAGGACGGGCACTGTTGCCAGCAGAGACGTCCGCCAGCAGAACACCGCCAGGCCATATCAAGGGTCATGATACGGTCTGCGGCAGCCTACTGGTGTTGCGCTGCTGCTGGCAGCAGCGCCACCTTACCGCTGCCCGCCAGCATGACTGCAGCCGGATTTCCACCATCCTTCTGGCGGAAATCCAGCTAACTGCTGGTAGCCGCTGCAACGGTCTTTTGCTGGCCATCACCACGGCAGTAGGTGGTATATACTGCCAATGTTATAATGAGGCCCTAAGTTACTAACCGTAAGATCAGGAGACCTGGCTTCAAAGCTCAGGTCCCAGGTCAAGGCATAGGTAGCAACCAAGTGTATCGGTTTACCAGCACATTAAATGCTACCACATCCGATTTCACCTTGTGAGTTCAATTACCTGGTTTCAGGTGTACCTTGTATTCCATATTTTTTTATGTATAGTATCTCATGCTTGTATGAGTCTTTTGTCTGGATTCTGGGACAGTTGGTACTAGTAAGCAGCAATGCCTCACCTCCTGGCTTTAGGTACTATTGCTTTCTAAATGCATAACAAATTAACTTCCCTCATCCACTTGACTTTCCAAATGGAGCAAGTGAAAAATAGTCCAGGAGGGGAATTTTGCCTCCAAAAATGTCCTCGTTCTGCCAGTTTTCGTCTCGATGCAACTGCATTTTTGCTGCATTTTGGGACCCGGGGGTTTATGACAAGCACAGCAAGTTCTTAAAACAGACCTTCAGATACTAGCAGTGGCTCTCACCTCATGTTAAGATAGAGTCTTCTTGCGTCTGATGAACATGTGCTAAAGTAAAATTATATTAGTCGGTTTAGGCTTTTCAGTTATTTTTGTGTTCCTTTCTTAATATTCGTCGTCTTATGCTACAGAGCACAATCCCATTCTTCAGTACAATTCAATATATATTAACAGATTATTTCAATTCTTTGCTTCCTTCAAAGATCTAACCATTTTATATGGGCGTCAGTTTTAAATAAGCATTTACTTCGATTGCAGATGTTCATTTTTTTCATGTTGGAGCTGGTTCAGAGTTGCTGATGCCGGAAGATGTGGGGTATCACAGCCTGGATACTAGTTGGATTCTGGTTGCTTGTTTGGTAAGTATTGAGAGAAGTCTTTAAAGATTCAGTAGCTCAGGAATCTGGCTGAAGACTTCTTCTTTTTTCACACTCCGTTTGCCAAGAAGGGTGTGGCACAAAAGTTGTGGTTTAAATAGCTTGCCTTCCAAAATGGCCACCAAGATTTCATAATGTTTTTTAACCTTTCATAGAGATTTTTAGAGGAGTGACCAATATTCTGACAGTTTCCCCAATCTTCTGGAAATGTCCACAATATTCTGGACAAGAAACACTTTCCCAACACACAAGAAAATGGGCCTAAGTACAACCTTGTCGGATGGGATACTCCATCACAAACATGACGGATATCCCGTCCGCAGTATTACAAGTTCCATTATATCCTATAGAACTTGTAAAATGGCGGGAGGGATATCCGTCACATGTGTGACGGAGTATCCCATCTGCCAAGGTCATAATCAGGCCCAGAACATTTGCATAGGTGGTAACCATGAAGTTTAAGGGGCAAATGTGTTCTTTTACTACTTGCACTATGTTTGGTCATGACCCTAATTGACTAATCCTTTTTATCGAAAGGCCTCTATTACAAACCAGGAACAGGACGGCAAAGAATCTAGCAGGCTCTGAGATCTTCCTCATCCATTTCTGGAGGCTGTAGGGAGGAAAAGTCAAATGTTTGATTGCTGGCACATACATGCCTGTAGACGCAAAAGAGGGAAAAGACTCCAGATTTTTTAGGCCAAAATGGATTTATTTTAGGTTTAACTGCCTACAATTGCTTCTGCACTAGGTCTCACGCCCCACCCATTGGCTTGCTGGTGCTGTCAGTTAGCATGACTCTTGTGTGGATGGAGATATAAGGCCCGGCTGAGCTGTAGGCAGCTAAGCAAGGAACGGAGGAGGAGCAGAGCAGGGTAAAAGTCTGGGACTGCCAAGGCTCCATGGACACTGGTAGTGGGACAGTACGTTAACATAGGAGGAGGAGGGGCTTGTCGTCGCTGCTGCTGCCACTGTCAGGTGCTCGCGGCTGGCTGTTACTAGGCCACATACTCGTGGTGGGCCATCGGGCTAGGGAGGCAGACACAGCGGTACAGTGGTACAGCGCTCAGTGCACAGCAGACAAAGGACGAAGTTCAAAGAATGAGCGGATGAAACGGGTAAGTGGCAGTAGCAGCTGCATGGCCACAGCGGCCATAGCTGCTGTATCGACCCTGCTGATGTGATCAGGGAAATCTGGCAATGCCCACTGCCTGACTTCTCCCCCAACCAACTGGTGATGGTATTTTGGGGGGCTCCCACCCACTGCTGCCAATGTCTGCTGCCCACCATCCACCCGCCGCTACCCACCAACTCCACTCCAATCCTTCAACCCAGCTCAGTATAGCCCTTAGCCCCCTGCCTGTTAGCCTCCCACCCCCTTGCTGGTAGGGGGGCCCAGCCAGGGAGGAGAGGCGGCGCAGGAGCATTCCAGAATACCACAGAAGCACCAGAAGCATGAGAAACACCTCAGATGTGCCCCAGAAGACTTAGTCAAAGTCTAGACCCCGGAGATCCAAAAGTTGCTCTGAAAAAGCTGGGCGAGCAACTACTTCTATAAATAAACATTCTTGCTTCGCGGCACAATACCTGATCCTGATACAATCACCAAGCATCTCACCTCACTGAGCAGTACAGTAATAGCAGCAGCAAAAACAAAAGCAGGCTGCAGCTGAGGTGACTCAGGAGGGTACGGGTGGCATTAGGCCCCCTGTAAGTAGGTTGAGCCTCGTGCCACGGAAGCAGCCAAGCTAGGTCCTGGTGCAGCTTGTGGCCGGGTGTGGCTCCCCCCTCTGATTTTCACCTCAACCTTTTCAGACCTCCTCAGACCTGTGCAATTCACTATACATACGCAGCAGGCGCATGACATAGTAACACGTGGCCATTTTAAACAACTCTGAAATCCCATCAGTAGAGCCCAAGAGTAGGAACATGGGATCTGGCAAGAATGGGCAGCAAATTGCAAATAAGCCACGGGAGAAGTCCACCTTGAAGCCCCCTCCAGGGTGCTGCAAGGGAGCAATCGTGAACAACACAAATCAGTTGGAACCCTCGCTGCCGCCAAGGACTGGGACACCAAAGCTGTTTCCCTTCTTGAAGGATCTAATGGCCCCAATATACGCAATTCCAGATGATGCCTCAGCCCTTCCCAGTCCTATTATTCGAATCAAGAGGAACACCGCACTGGACACAAGCGGTGTATGGACTCACATCAAAAGTTCATGTCACCCCTGAAACCAATAAATCTACCAGCACCCAAACAAGACCAAGACTTCGTACCACCCAACTACACCACATCTGGTCCTGCAAAAACTTTGGAAGCAGTAGCTCAAGTCCACCGGTCTTTCATAACGACAAATATATATCTTTCTTTACACTCTTCAACACATGGTATGGCTCAGGCCCCCACAGCTTCCAGTCTTTCAGCTGCAACTCCAGTCAAGCAGGCTTTGCATAGCTCCACATATACGAACTTTGGTCCTGTTCTCTTTCCCTTTCAAACAACGCCAACTTGATGCAGGCATTAGAAGTTAAAACCATCCACATTGAGGACACCCACCCCTCAAACCACTCTGGAAGTTCAGTACCAGATAACATTATTCAAAAAACGGCAGTTCAACATTATAGTGTACGCGTAACTAAGATGGCCTCACTATCATCAGACCCTGTCAAAGGGGACTGTGAGATGGAAATACCCCCGCCTAAGAACACGCAGTCTTCCCCGGAAACAAGGATCCCTACAGTTCACCACCCAACGCAGGGCATACCCAGGCAGGACAGCAACGAGGCGTGTCTGCAAAATCTTTAGCAAACCACCTCCCCTCTGCAGATGCACAACCAATTTACAGGGAAAGATCCAATCGTGCCGCTGTGGTGAGACAGCCTACTCGCAACCCTGCAATCATCTATGAAAGTCTTACATTTCCAGTCGGACAAGCTGGACACACAGATTGGCATCATGAACCTAATGGCTGAGCAAATTGCAGGAATAAACAAAAAAATGGAGACCCTTACATCTCTAATAGTGAAATCACAGGCAGGCCCCACCCCGGTTCAAGTGCAAAGCGCTTGCTGCCCAATCATTGACAAATTGGTTGTTCTTCCAGACATTCTGTCGAATATCTTAAAATCTCTGCAGCCCACCAGAAATCTGAAACTAATAATGACAGCGTCAACTGCAAGCTTCCCTCAAAAACTTGAGGTGACCTCCATCCAACAAAGCTGATCTGTGGCTCACAAATATCCACTACTCAGTTCAACCCCGCCCTTGAGTCATCTCTCAAGGAAGCCATATCAGAAGGGCCAATCTGGATCATCAACAAAACCTCCTACCCAAAATTACCTAAAAGACAATGCAAACGCTTAAGGAAAGCCAGGAAGAAGCAAACTGACCACAAGGACAGGACAGGGAAAAAAATATATCCTACATTTGTTAAACAACCTGCCAACGTACCCCCAAAAAAGGTTGATAAAGACACCAGCATTCAGGACTGCAGTGCCCTGCCCGATCAGGCAGATTCATCCCTGTCAGTGTCAATGTCAGACAACACCGCCCTATCCAATACAAACCAACTTGAGAACAAGAACAGGCCTTAACTAGCCCACCCCCAGGCTCGGGGTGCAAAAACCTTGCAAGAGGACCAGAAACTATCAACTGCTCATTTCTAACCCTGATCTACCTTGCCGGAATGAAACAGACCAACCCTAATACATAGGATCAAAGACCAAGACAACATTGACAATATCTATTTTAGCTTTTAAGCTCTAACACTTCCACGGTTTTGGACGAACAACCCACAACGGTCTTGAGGGGCACCCTAGGTGTTTCTCCCACGTTTCCTGGTAACCAAAGAAACCAACCAACCAAAATTCGAACATCATTTGCTGAAGCTAGGTGGGAGCTGCTCCTGGTGGCTCTTAAAGCACCTTGTCTCACATGAGAACTACAACCATCACAGACATGTCCTGCTCAGAAACATCTAAGGCTCCTATCCTGGAACATAGCAGGTGCCCAATCATTGCTAGAAACAGGCTCCCCACCTAAAGCCTGGCATAACATGGATATAATTGCACTGAGGAAACTTGGTAACAACAGGGTCTTCCGCTGTTGGGTTTCACTTCCTTTCAAGTAAATGCAGTCAAGCATAAGCAGTACGGAAGGCCAAGGGGAGGCCTAGCAGTTTATCTCTCATTAACCCTGAAAATGGATATAGAAGAACTTCCACAAGATGGCCAAGACTGCCAAGTGCTCAAACTCTGCAACTGGACTTCTAACAGTAGGCCACTGAAGTTGCTGGTTAACACCTATATACATCCTGGCTTTTCCCACAAAGGGGCCACAATAAAAAGGCCAACTGCAATTATTTCGTACTACCGGCAGACCCACCCTGATTGGGAAATTATTCTGACAGGAGACCTTAACTCCAATGTAATTAACACATAAGTGCAAGATGAAATAGTAAGGGCTGACAACTCCTACTGGAACGTCCCAAAACAGGTGTCATCCAACTTCACGTCATGATCAGCAGGGAGCATAGTTGGTGACGTCATTGGAATACCTCAAATTAAGGGTCTTAAACGGAAGGTTCCCTGGTGACTCCCCACCAAGCCACACCTTCCAAGGCCCTAATTCAAGGACCACTTTAGATTACACCCTAGTCACGCTACCCCTGATCTCCTTGGTACGGCAATTTAAAATAAAATACACCACATCTAGTGACCATTCCTACCAAATACTGATCTTAAGGTCCTCCTTGCCTGTGCACGAACCTGCTCCGGTACAAGTTGGATCAATAGAGTCTACGAGCCTGAAGAGACTTTGTTGGTCATCTGACACAATAGAAGCCTTATCTTTATCAGCTAAACTGCAGATGCAGGAGAGCCTTAAAAATCACGGACACATAATGGACATCTGGGAAGACTTCTGAGTAAAAATACTGGACGAACATCCTCCTCGCAATTTATCACGCCCAATTCAGCGAACCACCCCGGCCCCCTATCAAAACAAGCCCAACTCCTCAAAGAAGCTCCAAGGAAGCTGGTGAGATGCCTGAAGGCTCACAGAGACAATCAGCAACTCTGGGAATAACTGAAGAATTCAAAGAAAGAGAACAAAAAACAAATATGCAAAGAAAAGGCTGAAGACAAGAGCTCTCTCTGGCTAAAATTAATACATGCCACAAAAGGAAAAAAAACAAGGAATTCTGGGGCATCATCAACAAACTAAACACCAGAGGGAACCCAATTAATAACTCAAATATCCCTGAAAGGAACTGGGTGAGTTATCTCAAGACAATTTTCACAGCAAAGTGCCACCCCTGTGGAAAGACGCCCCAATTGCCGCCATGGACACCAGTAAGGGGAAATACCCTCCCGCCAGATGACAGGGTGACAATCAAACTCACTCTGTCCACTGACAGGACATACCGAGCACTCCTTAAGGCCTGTCGGGAAAGAACCCCAGGCCCAAATGGCCTCCCACAAGCCATTTTTAGGGAAGAGGCTGACTTTTGGTCAGCAGTACTAACTTCCTTATACCAGGAAGCAAGTCTAGGAAGAGGCACCCCTGAGAGCTGGCGAGGCTCTATAATCAATCCAATCTTGAAGGGAGGCAACAGAGACAATCCAGATGACTAAAGGCTAGATGCCCTTATCGACGTTGAGGCAAAAAACTATGCCTCCTTGCTGAACTGACAACATGGTCAGAAAAACATAAAATTGTTCCAATTAACCAAATAGGCTTCAGGAAAGGGGTGGGTACTACAACGAACATCTTAATAATTTCCTTTCTGATTGAGCAGAGCAGACGGCGGCACAGGAAACTACATCTTGGCTTTATTGACTTCAAAGCAACCTCTGATTGCGTGAATAGACACCTGCTCTCGAGCGATCTGAAGCTATGGGGGTCTTACGTCCCCCCACTTCTCAATGCAATAATTGCTTTATACTCACATACATGGGTTTGCATAAACATCGGAGATGGCACGAAGCTCTCACAGAAAATCCCCACAACCCTCAATCTGAAACAAGGCTATGTGCTCGCCCCGCACCTGTTCAACTTATTTATGGCAGATCTGGCTCCAGCTTTGGACGCCGGTAACGTTCACTCCCCTTTCCTGGGAGGGATCTCACTGACACACCTACTATACGTAGACGACATGGTACTGCTCAGCTGTACCAAGGTTGGGCTACAAAGATCCCTAAACATTCTAGCCAATTATGTTAATTTCAACCAGCAGGAAATTAATGTGTCTAAGTCAAAAATAATGTGTGTAAGCTGCAGGTACACCCTTAGATCAAGGATGACCTTAAGCAACGCCTCGCTAGAGGTGGTGCCGCACTATAAATACCTTGGAGTAATTTTAGACACTCAGGGCTCATAGGTCAACAGAAGTAATACATTGCGCAAAGAGTGCCACCTTTAATTTATGCTTTCTCTCTCCTGGACACATGGCTTCATGGTCCATCACTCCGTCCTCTGCTAACACTTATTTCATCTAAATTGCTTCCCACACTAACCTATGCAAGAGTGGCAATACATGGTCAGGACGAGCTCCTGACAGACAAAACAAAGCTTAAAGTATTCAGACAAGTCTTCAAATAACTAAACTCGCCTCACCGACGCAGGTACGCCTTGAATTCGGTCTTGTACGGCAAGACTTGGCTGCAAGAGCAGAGACGGCTAAAACCTGGTAAAAAGTCAGCCACTCAGCAGATAAATTGGATGAGGCACTTTGGCGGGCCTTTGAATATGACCAGCACCCAGCCTACAACAAGTACCTTCAATCTTCGATTATCCAACTACGACTCAAGGATCTGTGGGAGGCAGCACCGACATACAATTCATTTTCAAATGGGGCTGATTGGTCCAGTAAATTGCTTTCGCTCATAGAAGATAAAGCCAAATTTAGTGCCCAGGCACATGGGTAGATGACCATAAAGTACTATGCCAAATTGGAACCGGCTCCCTATCTCTTCACTACCTATGCACCGCATATGAAACATGAATTTATGACAATGCGACTAGACAACCTACCAACATCGGCCAATGCTCCGTCATGGAGGAACATCATTTTGCAGCAGTGTAGGCAATGTTCATGCCAAAGGTAAGACCTACTACACATAATCTGCATCTGCCCTGGTCTGTTAGACCTTCGAAGGCAATTTCTGAAACAATGTTTACCGACAGAGCCATAAGGACTTGCAGGGGAGCCATAGTAGCCCGCTTCAACCCGCACGACCCCGAGCTAAACTGTAAGTTTGTTAAGTTCCCAAAACACGCTATGCAAAAAAAAGGGTTGTTCAGGGTTTTAGTGCCAGTAAGGGTACGACCAAAATAGCATGTCTAATCAACTCCGCTAGGCCATACACAGATCACTCCAACTGCACATAGACCAAATGGTTGGTGGTACTGGCTCGCTATATAGAGTACTACTGGGCACTTCCTTTCTCCCCAAATCTAAAAAGCACTTAAAAAGCTTCAGGGGGTCGGATGGTTGCACACCTTGGAAGGTTCACAAGCATTTAAATTATATTGTAAACTCAGAACAGTAATAAAGTGAGGTGAACCATTTAAAGCATTTTGAACCCCCAGCTTGCATATCTTTACTACACGCGAGACGTTTTATAAGATGTATTTATTTCAAGAAATCTAAAACGTAAAACTGTTTTCTTTTCTCTTTTTAACTTCAATTCACATTCTGTATTAAAAAATTTAATTTATATTAGAATGTTTTTATCATGCAAAGTGGCAAAATTGTTATAGTTTTAATTAACGGAAACAATAAACTAAATCTGAATTTCTTTTACACTCTTATTCTGGCCAGTTTCACAAAAGTTGGCATGTATGCTGGCAGCACTCATTCAGGATAGCAAGAGCCAGACAAGTCTATGGGCATAGGTACAACATATGTGATAAGTTCCTGTATGAGCATCAACACTCCAGAAAAACAGAGCCCTAGCGCAAGTTTATTTCAGTGAAAACAGTATACGGGGTAGGGGCTTTCTCATTGCATTGACTATGGCCCAAAAAAATACTGGCATCGCCTTCTTGAAAGTCTTACCCATTAGCAATAACAAGGTGTTCAGGAGGGATATTGTTCATGGTGACAGGGTTACTGGCATTGTTACATTCAGTAATAAGGTGAAACATGGAGGTAGAAATTGAGAAATTGGTATCTCCAGTCAAACGAAATAAGGATCTTGGGCATATCCCCTTTTGTGTCAGTGAGCACATGAGAAAATATTAAGTTCAAGCTTACACTAATCCAGCACTTGAAAGAAGGCATTTCATTTTCCCTGCAGGCTTCTGATCTACCTCCAGCAAGGGCACTGAGCTTCATTCCACAGATTTCTTCCAGCCAACCCTACCTGTGCTCACACAGTCGAATAATGAACCATCCAAAGAAGCTTTTTTCAAACAAACAAGTCAAACCTCTTGAGGGATGAAGTTGTTGGGATACTTCCAAGGAAGGTGCCAAGTATGCAAGTTATAGCCGAGAACTGCAAGAACGGCGGCTTCTTGTTGCCCACCGGTTGTGGTTGTACAAAGAAATATCAGAGGCAAAAAAAATTAAAATACAAAAATGTTGCTGAATAATATTGAGGCCAAAAGTTTAGTTTTTTTGTACAAAAAGGACAAAATATCAGGAACAAATATAGAACACCAAAATATCACAAAATAGGTGAAAATATAAAATTTTTAACATTAAGCAGTATATTAACTTTAATAAATATAAATGTGAAAAAGAAACGTCATATATATGTGTGAGTATATATTATCACATATATATAACATTATTAAACAAGCATTTGCAATGCAATGGGTTTTGCATTTGTTTGCGTTAGAGCTATTAGCGCTGTAAACTCCTAACCAGACTTTTATTGCCACATAAATTAATAATGAAAAGTAAAACAGTTTCACATAAGCGAGTCGATGGTCGCCATGACATGCAAAGCGCTCGACTTCTGCCCAGCGAGATCGTGCTGCGCAGGTAATGAAAAGATAAAGTAGTCCCGAAACCAGCTGAAAGCACATAGCCTTGTATGTTTTCAGTAGTTTACAGGTGCACTTGAGGAGGGCTAAACAACAGAAAAGGCATGATGTATGCATGCCTTTCACAAATGCAATCAATAGATTTTTAAAAGGCAAGCCCACACACAAATGAATGTGACGGGCGTGACATGGGCGTGGTTAGAAGCCCACATAGAGATTACAACATGGTCTAGAGCGCTTGTGCGCGCTCCACCCTAAAAATGAATCATAAATTAAAAAAAGAATACTTAATAATTGAAATACTATATATAAAACATTTAGGAATACTAATAAACATATGTAATTCAACAAAAATGTAAATAACTTTTAAAATTAAATGAAAAAAGTAAATCTTTAAAAATTAAAAACAGAAAAAACAAAACATATTATACTTGTAGGGCGAAATTTACTAGTTCCACCCCAAAGTAAGCCACCCTAATAAAGTGTTGGGCTTCGGAGGGGTCAGATTTACTATTCCCACTCCAATATGAGAAATCCCAGAACCAGGTGGAAAAGAGGATGCACAGATTCTGAAAGCACTATGATCTACATGTACCAAGCACTATTGAGGTCGCAAACAGTCTAATTCTCGGTAACTGAGAACTTTCCAACCACACAACTACTTTAGATATGTACAAACACCAAATTGCAATTCTGTAGAATCACGGTTTGTGTTTATGAATTACTATTGGAAGTGGTGTGTTTAGGGCATCGATTCCAAATACTGATTTGCAGTAGTATGATTTAGGGACTGATTACGACCTTGGCGGACGGGATACTCCGTCACAAACGAGACAGATATCCCACCTTCCATTTTACAAGTTCCATTGGATATAATGGAACTTGTAATACCTTGTGACTGGATATCCATCATGTTTGTGATGAAGTATCCTATCCACCAAGTTCGTAATCAGGCCATTAATGTTTTGTGAGCAAAATACGGCCACAAAACATTAATTTTTTTCAGACTACTGAAAGTCTCAAATGGGAAGGGGTCCGAACGGCACCCCTCTCCCTTTGAGAATGTAAAAAATTATTTTTAAGACCAGGCAATGGTTCCCTCGGACCCCTGCCTATTGTTTTCTTTTGAGAAGCATCCTGTTTTCCTTTAAGGAAAATGGGCTTCACTATAAAGTAAAAAGGATTGCTTTATGTAAAAGCAATTAGAGACATGGTGGTCTGCTGACCCTAGCAAGCCACTGTCCCTGAGAGGGCTATCATTCCTATTGGGTAGCAAACTGCAACCTACCTCATTATTATTCATGGTATAGGTCGATTTGCGACCCATTAAGAATCACTAATTTTAATTTAAAACGTTCCTACATTAGGAATAGCGATTTTCGAATTGTAATTCACAGAAAATTGCAATTTGGAAATCACTTTCCCCAGTGTTGTACATCTGACCCTATGTTACAATGCAAATGCACTATACAAATGCTGATAACATAATACACCAGTTAAGAACTGTGTTTATATATTCATGCTTCTCAAATTAACAAAGGAAATAAAAAACTGTGCTTGTTTGTTGAAAGTAGCATGTTGCAGCACAAATTTTGTATTGCACTGCTTCCACCCTCTGCCTTTGCGTGCAAGGAGTACTCAAAGCCCTCGCATCACAAAATATCTTTCCATAAAAAGCTTCAAGCTGCCCGCCTTATTAATCAGAGCTTAATTTGTAAATAAAAATGTGCCGGTGCCCAATGCCCTCCACTTAAACACGTGGCTGCTGTAATTAAATATGTGAGCACGGAATACTGAGGCAACGTAATCCTGAAGCCATCTTGCACCTCTTCAATCCATTTACAGCACCTTCCTGCCCCTTCAGTTCACTCCTGCAGCTTTCTTCTTTCTCCCATTCTGAAATTTTTTTCATTTTCCTCTTCCTCCCACTTTCTCATATGTGTCTTTTGCTCGCAGCAAATGCTTGAGGCAGAAGAATAAGCGCCGTCCCTCTAAAATAAGTGCCGGTGCTCCTCACCCCAAACATCAAGCACAAATTAAGCACTGTTATTAATGAAGCAGTAAGCAGATTGTGACCCCTGGTGAAAAGTAGCAAATGCTGGATGAAGGCTGCCTTTATACCAGTACTCACATTGATATCCCTTTCCAGTAACGGGGCAGCTGTTGCAATGCCACAATTGTAAACATATTATAAATGAAACTTTGCACTGGTCGGTGGGCTCACTGTCTGAATTTTGATGTCTGCCATCATGTTCCCAAGCAAAGTTTAGGGAGAGTATAATTTGTCACATGTTGTAAATGTATATTTTGTTAATGGTTACCACCAGCCCTTAGCATTCATCAAGCATTCCATTCTATGCGTCATACCTTTTCCATTGTGACTAACAAGTATACACAGTGCTTGCACTGAGATTTTTTGGGTCATTCCCTCGGACCCCTGCCTACTGTTTTCTTTTGAGAAGCATCCTGTTTTCCCTTAAGGAAAATGGGCTTCACTATAAAGTAAAAAAGATTGCTTTATGTAAAAGCAATTAGAGACATGGTGGTCTGCTGACCCTAGCAAGCCACCGTCCCTGAGAGGGCTATCATTCCTATTGGGTAGCAAACTGCAACCTACCTCATTATTATTCATGGTATAGGTCGATTTGCGACCCATTAAGAATCACTAATTTTAATTTAAAACGTTCCTACATTAGGAATAGCGATTTTCTAATTGTAATTCACAGAAAATTGCAATTTGGAAATCACTTTCCCCAGTGTTGTACATCTGACCCTATGTTACAATGCAAATGCACTATACAAATGCTGATAACATAATACACCAGTTAAGAACTGTGTTTATATATTCATGCTTCTCAAATTAACAAAGGAAATAAAAAACTGTGCTTGTTTGTTGAAAGTAGCATGTTGCAGCACAAATTTTGTATTGCACTGCTTCCACCCTCTGCCTTTGCGTGCAAGGAGTACTCAAAGCCCTCGCATCACAAAATATCTTTCCATAAAAAGCTTCAAGCTGCCCGCCTTATTAATCAGAGCTCAATTTGTAAATAAAAATGTGCCGGTGCCCAATGCCCTCCACTTAAACACGTGGCTGCTGTAATTAAATATGTGAGCACGGAATACTGAGGCAACGTAATCCTGAAGCCATCTTGCACCTCTTCAATCCATTTACAGCACCTTCCTGCCCCTTCAGTTCACTCCTGCAGCTTTCTTCTTTCTCCCATTCTGACATTTTTTTAATTTTTCTCTTCCTCCCACTTTCTCATATGTGTCTTTTGCTCGCAGCAAATGCTTGAGGCAGAAGAATAAGCGCCGTCCCTCTAAAATAAGTGCCGGTGCTCCTCACCCCAAACATCAAGCACAAATTAAGCACTGTTATTAATGAAGCAGTAAGCAGATTGTGACCCCTGGTGAAAAGTAGCAAATGCTGGATGAAGGCTGCCTTTATACCAGTACTCACATTGATATCCCTTTCCAGTAACGGGGCAGCTGTTGCAATGCCACAATTGTAAACATATTATAAATGAAACTTTGCACTGGTCGGTGGGCTCACTGTCTGAATTTTGATGTCTGCCATCAAGTTCCCAAGCAAAGTTTAGGGAGAGTATAATTTGTCACATGTTGTAAATGTATATTTTGTTAATGGTTACCACCAGCCCTTAGCATTCATCAAGCATTCCATTCTATGCGTCATACCTTTTCCATTGTGACTAACAAGTATACACAGTGCTTGCACTGAGATTTTTTGGGTCATTCCCTCGGACCCCTGCCTACTGTTTTCTTTTGAGAAGCATCCTGTTTTCCTTTAAGGAAAATGGGCTTCACTATAAAGTAATAAAGATTGCTTTATGTAAAAGCAATTAGAGACATGGTGGTCTGCTGACCCTAGCAAGCCACCGTCCCTGAGAGGGCTATCATTCCTATTGGGTAGCAAACTGCAACCTACCTCATTATTATTCATGGCATAGGTAGATTTGCGACCCATTAAGAATCACTAATTTTAATTTAAAACGTTCCTACATTAGGAATAGCGATTTTCTAATTGTAATTCACAGAAAATTGCAATTTGGAAATCACTTTCCCCAGTGTTGTACATCTGACCCTATGTTACAATGCAAATGCACTATACAAATGCTGATAACATAATACACCAGTTAAGAACTGTGTTTATATATTCATGCTTCTCAAATTAACAAAGGAAATAAAAAACTGTGCTTGTTTGTTGAAAGTAGCATGTTGCAGCACAAATTTTGTATTGCACTGCTTCCACCCTCTGCCTTTGCGTGCAAAGAGTACTCAAAGCCCTCGCATCACAAAATATCTTTCCATAAAAAGCTTCAAGCTGCCCGCCTTATTAATCAGAGCTTAATTTGTAAATAAAAATGTGCAGGTGCCCAATGCCCTCCACTTAAACACGTGGCTGCTGTAATTAAATATGTGAGCACGGAATACTGAGGCAACGTAATCCTGAAGCCATCTTGCACCTCTTCAATCCATTTACAGCACCTTCCTGCCCCTTCAGTTCACTCCTGCAGCTTTCTTCTTTCTCCCATTCTGACATTTTTTTCATTTTTCTCTTCCTCCCACTTTCTCATATGTGTCTTTTGCTCGCAGCAAATGCTTGAGGCAGAAGAATAAGCGCCGTCCCTCTAAAATAAGTGTCGGTGCTCCTCACCCCAAACATCAAGCACAAATTAAGCACTGTTATTAATGAAGCAATAAGCAGATTGTGACCCCTGGTGAAAAGTAGCAAATGCTGGATGAAGGCTGCCTTTATACCAGTACTCACATTGAGATCCCTTTCCAGTAACGGGGCAGCTGTTGCAATGCCACAATTGTAAACATATTATAAATGAAACTTTGCACTGGTCGGTGGGCTCACTGTCTGAATTTTGATGTCTGCCATCATGTTCCCAAGCAAAGTTTAGGGAGAGTATAATTTGTCACATGTTGTAAATGTATATTTTGTTAATGGTTACCTCCAGCCCTTAGCATTCATCAAGCATTCCATTCTATGCGTCATACCTTTTCCATTGTGACTAACAAGTATACACAGTGCTTGCATTGAGATTTTTTGGGTCATTACAATGTTTTTTTTTTAATTATGACCTAATAAACGTTAATGCAATCAGTAAGTCTATCTAAGTAACATTTCATATAGGAAGATGTTAACAATACCCACATACACGCACTGTCTGTGAATGTAAATAGAATTCTGACACCTCCATTTTGTAAAACCACAAAGTATAGCTCTCATCTGTTCAGTAGTATTATCTATGTATTGCTCATTAGCTATGTCAACAATAATTATGTTAGCAAAAAAATATACTCCATGTAATAACATAGGGTAGCCTGCAATCTATGCGTAGAAGCCTGTCTCTAATTTCCTTATAACAGTTGCTCTGTGGCATCTCTATTCCCTTGTAATAAAGAACTGACATAGCGTCAAACTGTAATAAGTAATTACAGTTGGGTTGCAACATCATAGTGCCTGCCTCTACAGCCAGCAGCCCACATAAAGACCAGATAACAGAGCATCATTGAAGCTGCAGTGAGCCGGCCAAGATGGCGGATGCGATCTGATCGCGCTCCGCGACTCATCCACGATTTATCCTGACACACAAACGTACGGGGCTAAAGAGCACCGCCTGCCCTAAGCTCAGCTGAGTGGAGCCTCCAGTGCGTCGTGGCATCGATTGCGGCAGAGGGAGATGCCGCAATCGCTGCAGACGCTGTGCTGACACATGTGGGGCTAACGCCGGCGGCCTCCCTGGAGAAGATAGGAGGAGCGGACCTAGATGGGGGAACTTGCTACGGCCGCGCAGGGCCCGTGACGACGGCAGTGCTTGGAGGGACATCATCTGCGGGGCTGAACTGTGTGCCTGGTCTGGGGGTGCCAGCACGCCACTGATACTTGCTGCCCCTGGCGATTGGGAGCGCACCTGGGCCTGCTGCGACCCTATAAGTGAGATAAGTGCAGCGTGCCCCCCCTTCATGTCTTGGATGCCCTGCAGCTGCTTGCAAGTGTTGGCGCAACCCCGTGCCATGGATACCTGGACTAAGTGCCTTCTGTGGAGAAGCCATGCTGGGTGGAAAGGCTGCTCATGCTGCTGCGCCCCACTATATTTGATGCGCACGCAAGCAGGCCTGTCTGGCTTATGCGCTAGTTATTTATGAGCTGACCCTCCATTCTGCTGACAGCTGCGCCTTGAACGGAGGAGGCTTCTTACCGACCCCCTGGTTGACTATTACTGTTTTGTGGGCCGGAGAGCGTCTGGTTTACTTTTATTGGGAGAAACTCGGCTACACTGCGATTAACTGATCAACTTGCCTATCTAGTACGGGTCTGGCAGTGATTTGGATTATCTGGTTGCGCACGTGGGACAGGAGTCAGGGCTGCTCGTGCTGCCGCGCCCTCCTTCTAAACGGCGTGCGCCAGCGGGCCCCTCCTGACCAGGTTTGCTGAGGCTTGGCTTGTGCATATGGTGACACCATGCAGCAGTGCGCACAATTTCTTTGTCACAGATATGGCAGGCGCAGGCCGCCTCCGCTCTGGAACTGGCATCAAATCATCATCGGAAGCACTGCATCAGGACAGTCAAAAGTTAGACGCTGTGCTGGTGGCGGTGGAGCGTATCGCTAATTTGTTGGAGCAGGCCCGTGCTTCCCTGGAAGGCAAGATAGATAAGGTGACCAGCGATCTTACCTTGCTGCATGCAGACCACCGCAAGCTAGAGGATAGGACATGCACACTCGAGGGCCGGCTTGGCGAGCTGGCACCCACGATGTCTCGGCTGGAGTCTTTGCTGTGGGATGCTCTGACCCGCGTAGGCGAACTGTAATACTGTGTTGAGAACGCAGAGGGCCGCACCTGGAGGAACAACATTCGGGTCATTGGGCTTCCGGAAGGTGTGGAGGGCCGGGTTGTGGTCGCCTACTCTGAGTCTTGGCTTCGGGGACTGGTGCCAGAGGGATCCCTGACATCTTTCTTCTCGGTGGAGCGTGCGCATAGGGTCCCTGTTAGATCACGACCGCCTGGGAGCAGGCCGTGCCCCTTTCTGCTCCGTCTGCTCCACTATGCTGACAGGGATATTATTCTCCGGGTGGTCAGGTCATCACCCCGATTTGAGTAGACAATCCCCAGGTCATGCTGTTTCCTGATTACACGCTGGCTGTACAAAGAGAGCGCACCTCCTACTTGCCTTTAGAATGTAAGCTCCGAGCCCTTAACCACACGTACTCTCTTTTGTTCCCAGCCAGACTTCGCATTACACTTGAGAATAAGTCTCACTTCTTTACTGCACCAGAGTCGGCATGGGAGTGGCTGGAGTCTACTGGCCGTGTCAATGGATGAGGCCCAGAAGCAGACGCATTGAGAACGCAGGGTCGCTGCTCCCGCAGGAGACAAAACTGTACAACTCGCTCAGCTGCCCCGAGGAAGGCGAACCATATCCCTGATCTGAAGCAGATTATTCAGGAGCATCGCCGTGCACTGCAGTCGGCAGCAGCTATTAATGTTCTCCCGGTTGTTTCAGAAGCAGAAACTGAACTCTCACAGTCTAACAGCAAAGAACCTTCTTCTCTTGAGCATTCTTCTGAGATGGGATCCCCGGCACACCTGGAGGTGACACCCCTGACAGCAGACGATCTGCTCTAATGCTTTTATATTGATCTCTGATTGCTGTTGGCACTCTAGGAGTATACCCCCATGAGAACGTTCTCCCCTTAGTTGCTGCAGTCTCTTTAATCGGGAATGTTTTTTGTACTGCCTGCTCCATAATCTGATAGGGACTCTGACCACTGTGGAGCGACTCCTGGCATACTTGGGTGATGGTGGGGACCCCCCCTGGAGCACCTCGCATTTCTTCACACTCCTGTACCCCTCATGCATCTACTAGTCTCACTTCCATTGGTCCCCCATCCATATTTCCCGGGGTACCTGCTCTACTTTACAACCACCTCTAATTTACCTGGCTTACCCCTCTCTCCTAATAGCGGAGATTTGTAGTTCATACCTGTCTTGTTGACCTCATGGGTTATTCGGTTTGGGCAGATACCAGTTGTCCCTCTCCTCTAATGGTATTTTTTTTGCTAGTTTTGGAATGGAGCCTGGACTCTCTTACCCTGCCGGTCTTCTGGAACCCCTCTGTTCTTTATACAGCCTCTCTTGTACGAGACACTCAGCTGTTTAGTTGTAATCGTTACTATGACCCACCATGAACACATACTCCGCTCTTACATGGAATGTGTGCGGCATACACACGCCCGTGCGCAGATATTCCATATAATCCTATCTCAAAAGATACTAAATACGCATAGCTTTCTTGCAAGAAACACATCTAGCGCAGCACGAGGTGCCTCGCTTGCAACGGCAATGGAGGGGACAGCTATACGCGACAGGTTACTCCTCTTATGACACAGGTGCCTTCGTTTGGATCAAGCCAGGCACCCCCTTTGTAGCAGAGGATCACATTGTTGACAAGCAGGGGCGCTATGCCTTGGTGCGAGGGCGATTCGCGGGCCAAGCGCTGGTGCTGGGCTCCATATATGCACCGAACTCGGATCAGGCCTCCTTCCTCCGCTCCCTGTCCAGTCAGCTGTGGAGATGGAGTGATTATCCTTGGTTATTGGGGGGGGCTTCAACAGTGTATTGGATCCTGACTTAGACTGATCCTTTCCTCCATTGCCCACGGCGCCTACTGGGGTTGCTGCACGTGTGCTGAACGCCTGGATACAGAACTGGTCCCTACTGGACATTTGGCGCCACCACAATCCTACCGCCAGGGTCTATTCGTACTACTCCGCCCCACACCACTTGCATGTCCGTCTTGATAGGCTTCTATGCACAAAATGTTTTTATCCTACAGTGTTAGACTTTGATTATTTGGGTCGTACTCATTCAGATCACAATCCACAGCTCATGCGACAGGGGTGGGATACTTCCCCCTCAAGTATTCCTAACTGTAGGCTCTGGCCTGAGCTCCTAGAGGACGTAGCATTTAGAGTGTCGCTGGATGGGTCGATCCCCGAATACTTTGAACATAACACAGGCACGGCATCCTCCGGCTTGATCGAGTGGGATGCTTTTAAGGTCTTTGTTAGAGGCCACTGCATGGGAACGCAGTGGAATCTGCGATGTTCTATTGAAAGTGCTCTTACTTGGGTGGAACGGACTTTGCTGCACCTTGAGCAAGATGCTGTCCTCAGCCCGAGTTGGGCATTTATCCCTTTTAGAGCGACTACGCTGCCTAAATTACGCAGCTCACTCAGCGCACTCATGCCTCTGCTGACAAGTCGGGCAGACTTTTAGCCTGCCTGACCAGGCGCGAGCAGGACCAGGGCCCAGTTGTGGAAATTCATTTACTGAATGGGAGTATGCTCCACACTCCCTTGGGAGATTCACTCCGAGTTTACACAATACTAGGGCACACTCTACAGTTCGGCTGCTCCGCTGGACCAGCGGGCCTGTGAGGATTTCCTCTCATCAATTACCCTGCCCCACTTGGAAGATGCCCAGCAGGAGACACTGGAAGAACCACTGATGCTCCTCGAGATCCAGGACAGCATTCATAATCTATCAGCAGGCAGAACCCCTGGTCCGGATGGCCTTCCGACGACTTCTATAAGACCTTCTCCGCAATCCTTGCACCTCACCTCCTCTGTTTATACGAGGAATCTAACCAGGGGGCGTCTCTGATGGTATCGCAAAGAGAGGCGCTGTTGGTGTTGCTTCCTAAGCCAGGTAAAGGCCCATCGGAACTTGGCTCCTACAGACCACTGGCAATGCTCAATACTGACTATAAAATATTGGCTAAGACCCTGGCGACACGTTTGCCACCCATGGTCCCAGACCTGGTTCACACTGATCAAAACGGATTCTTACCCGCACAAGGCACTTCTCGCAATATCAGGCGTCTATTCCGTATCATGCGATACTCGGCACGTGACTGGCCGCTGGCAGGATGCCTGTTTCTTGATTTGGAGAAGGCTTTTGATTCCCTGGAGTGGCCGTATCTTTTCGAAACTTTAAGCCGGTTTGGCCTTGGCCCGCATTTCTTGTGAATGGTTAAGCTTCTGTACACCAGACCTAGGGTCCGGGTCAAAATGGGTGGGAATATCTTGGACCCGGTTGAGGTCTGCAGAGCCACGAGGCAGGGCTGCCCCCTTTCCCCGTTACTGTTCTCCTTCGCGATTGAGCCGTTGCCCGTGGAGCTGCGCAGTCGTTGCCTCCACTGGAGTAACGCACTGGGTGACGGCCTACATACCGTATCACTTAATGCTGATGACGTCCTATTGTACTTCAGAGACATTACTAATATATCTCCAGCAATCGAGGTTATACTGCAGCACTTTGCAGCTCTCTCGGGCCTGCGCGTCAATTGGGCAAAATCATGCCTTTTCCCCTTCAACCCGGACCTTTCGAATACGAGGTTGTGCCTTTCTGGTATTGAAGTCCCTTGGCAGCCACGGACGTTCAGATATTTAGGCATTCATATATACCATCGGAAGGAGGATTTGTACGATGGGAATCTTGGAAGGGCAATGGCATCCATCTGCTCCCAAATTACCTTCTGGCAGTCGTTGCCACTTTCTGTTGCAGGCCGAGTTGCATTCCTGAAGATGATCGTGTTGTTGTGATTATTATATTATTTCTCCAACCTCCCATATTGTATCCCAGTCAGTTTTTTTTAGAGAACTGGGACCCAGATAGCGCAAGTTTATCTGGAATAAGGGAGGCTGCAGAGTAGCATTCAAGAAACTCTACTTGCCTCTGGAGCATGGTGGCCTTTCGGCACCGAATCTGGAACATTATTATCTGGCCTCGCAGCTTCAGTGGGTGTCCCGATGGCTAGCGGGACTTCATCTCTCTGACACGGCAACCACCTCCGAGCCCTGGCCACTTGCACGATTAATGCACCTTTTCCTCCCACTTACACGCTTGACATCACCTGCAGAGCTTTTCCTTAATGTGGCACATCGTTGTTACCGCAGGTGTTTAGAACTCACGAAGGGAACCGTCCCATTGGCCCCGGCCCTGGCACTGTGGGGTACACCTCGGGCCCTGGAATCACGTCTAACGTTGAGCTCCGGTTGTGGCACGCGGTAGAATTACACACGCTTGGCGACCTTTATAGCAATGGCAAATTGACTCAATTTTCTGCTTTGGTAGCTGACACAGGTCTCCCGGCAGGACAGTTTCTCTTGTATAACTCATTACTGAGAACGACCACACCTCCAACCCATCTGCTAATGCAATATATACAGGTTATGGGGCAGGGCAGACATTTAATTAGGTGGTTCACAGATGCGCTTCAAACTCACACACACCATGATCATGGGGCATTGCGCGCTGCATGTGAGAAGGACTCGGGCACTCCCTTTACAGATGTGCAATGGAAATCGGCCTTGTCCAGCCACACAACTATTCCCTCTAACTCCATATTCCGACTCATACAATTCTATATTATTCACAGAGCATATCTTACTTTGGCCTGCATTAATAGATACTTCTCCCGTGGTGATGCAGCCTGCCCCTGTTGCAAACACTTAAATGCAGACGTCCTGCACATGCTGTAGTCTTGCCCCCTCCTGCACAGTTACTGGGGCACTGTCATCGCTTGTTTATTGACTTGTACGTCGCACACACTATCACATACATGGGAAACCTGCGTGTTAGGCTTGCTTCAAAGAAGTATGAACTGCAGGGCTACCAACCAATTCTTAGACCTAGGGCTTTTAACTGCCAAGTGGTTGATTACCCGGAGTTGGAAAGCTGCCGAAGCACCAACTGTATTGGCCTGGAAGCACTCCTTTCTGACATAGGCTGAGGCTGAGGGAACGGCGTTGAGGCAAGAGGATGCACTAGGCCTCCGTAAATATCCCCTCTCTGATAGCTGGGACGTGATGGTGATGTCTTTGCGTACTCCGGAAACAGACTCTGACCTCACTGCACCAACTTAACTACTCATAGTAGCTTAGCGGTCACAGTCTTCTTGCGATGTGCTGCAAATATAATCAGTGATTTGCTCATTTACTACCCTCTGATGCAAAGAATCAGATTGGTTCAGTAGTGGTGCCGCACATGTAGACACGAGTTAATCGCTACATGAGCGGATATATATTTTTCCGGGGAGCTCCTTGCATACAGGGGCATCAAATTTCTTGTACTGGGCTCCTAAATCCACTGTATTCTTTTGTTGTTGTATGTTACTGGTTTGCTTAATATTACCTCAGAATCTGCACTTATGTGCAAGTACATAGCCACTTTCACTGTCAGTTAGTGGGGTGATGGAATGGTTGGCCACCTTCAGGTTTATGTCTGAACACACACGATCTACTGTTTACTACACAAGTCACTAATGCTGAAACCTGCACGGACAATAACAGATATGAAATATGGTGAATATGCTCTGGTGGCCACCACATTAGCTCTCCACACCCATTGCTGTCCATTGTACCACCTATGTAGAATCTCATGAACCTTACAACTGATGTGACTATTGAAATCCTCTGGTATTACTGATGTAAAAGTTGTAATATTATATTATGTTACTATTGACAATAAACAATAAAAAGATTCATGGAAAAAAAAAATCATTGAAGCTGCAGTAAGGCAAAAAAAAAAAAGTGGCTTTTCGTTGTTCTGATCTGCTGTTCTAAAATGAACAGTGATCAGCAGAAAGGTGATATTTTTGGCAACATGTTTATTTTTTAACAATTTAGGTCTTTACAGGAAAAAGGAATCTCCCAATGGCTCCACAATTTCTGAGCTACTGCACGTATTTAAATCTGTATTATATGAAAGTGATTCCAATATCTTTTTGCAACACTTTAGTAACTGCTTCATGGTGTGTTTGATTTTGCATTACAAAGTCTGCTTTTATTGTTCACATTTGAAGCCAGACAATCTCTTTCATATGAAATGCAAGACACTAAGGACTCAAGCAGTTTCTGAGGAGCACAGTAATGTGACCATAACTTATAATGCATAAAATACCTTCTGTTCTATGCTAAAGGGTTATTGCAAGTCACCTCTGAGTTTCATGACCTTATAAGGGAACTCAGCCATTAGCCTCACTCTTCTATATGGTAACAGACTCCGGGTGACTTACAGTTTCCTTAGAACACGACTGGGAGTACTTTGCCTCATATATAAAACCACAACATTGAACAACACAAACATCAGTCAATGAAAAGAGAAAGAAAGAAAAAAATCCTATATATTTCTGTCTATAGTGCTGAATGTAAGAATATAGCATTATAGCCTGCTGTAGTGTGCTACACCAGCAATTACATCCCATTCAAGAGTTATGGGTCTGACCACCAGGGAGCCGAATGGCTGGTATAGTCTGTTACAGCAGTCTATAAGCCTATTAGAAAATTCCACCCCATGAGGGCGGAATGCCTTAATTAAAAACAAAGGTATCCTCCATGCTAGAGTGAGTTGAAACCCCTCTCGGCACCAAAGGCTTTGTTTCACAGCCCTTGCTGCGAATGATCAGGGATTACAGTCATGTGCAGGGCCGCAGCTAGTAACTGTTGAGCATACACAACACAACACAGCTGAGAAAGGAAGCTACAGTCATCCCTGGTTCTCCCCGGGTTCAGCCAAACTGATTTTTGTCGTACAACCAAGCCAGAAACCCAAGAGCTGAGCAGAGTTCCTCCCTCCCTCATGATGAAGCTCGAGTGACACTGTGACCCAGAGAGGCAGAGAAAAGAGAGAGGTAGAGATTGTGGAGTTGGACAGTGTAATGTGGGAAACATTCTACCCGTTTACAGGCCACTTCTCCTCTGTTATTTTAAGTGGGGCTCTCAGCATTCCAGTGTTCTTATAACAGCCATTGCATGTTGATGAGTGTCAAGGGTGGCTCATCCATTGGAGCATAAGAGTGTCACCCAACTTCCCTACTATGAGTCCTTCACATTCATTCATATAATTTAAAACATTCTGCATATTTAAAAATGGTTTGCCCAAACCGCAGCATTCTTTCTATTGTGTCAGCTCTCTGGGTGGGGCAATCCTGTTGATTGACAGCTGGAATCAGGACAGCTGGTGGCACAGTTTGAAATCAAGTGCGCATGTCAGATAGGGCTGCAGACTTGCTCTGTCCTGCCTGACATGCGCAGCCGAGGCCTTTCCAACTTACTCTATATTGGGAACTGGTAGGGACACAGACACAGCCCTCCTGGACTCCTGAGCACTGAGATTTCCTGCTCTGATCAATCCCTGCACTGTTCTCATGCTGTCCACTTTTATAAACAACATGAAAGCAGTGTCTGGATTTGTTAGATAGTCCCTGTGCCTGGCTCGTGCACAGTACATTGTAGGGACGGTAAAGTCACAGATCATGGCCAGTCACTGTGCAGCTTTATTTGAAAGTATTGCAGTGATTGGCCCTGTTTTTGTCTTTGGGTCTTTAACATTATGCTGTTCGTTCCCGCACATTGCCAGTGCGCCTCAGATGGTACTGTGCGCGAGGGTGTTTCACTTTTCTTGTCTAATCACTGCTCTGCCTCAATGAGGCTGAAACCCGGCTGGCCTGCTTTGGTTTGAACGGAGTTAGAATTCAAAAGGAACAACAACTGGCCATTATTAAATCGGCTGAGGTTGGTAAACAAATATATTTATTCGAGGTGGGCTCCATAAATTGAAATGTTGGGTAATGCAAAGACCTCACGTCTGTCAGAATGGAATGTGCTCATGGATCACATCTGTTTGTAAAGAATTAAGTTTCAAATGTATATAGTTTGTTAAAACCATGGATATTTTATGCAATTAGTTTAAAACATGAGCACACAGTATTCTCAGTTCTTCTTTAGCGCCTGAAAAACAATCACATTACAGATTCCTTTGTATGTTTATTTGTTGGTACTGCCTCTCTTTGTGAGATTGACGAAGTTTTATATTGCCTGATTTGACATAATTATAATAAAACTGATCTTTCTGCGGCATTAGTTCACTGGATATTAAAATATACTAATAATAAAAATATTGTAGAGAGCATCCAGGCCCTTATATCCAACAGCTTCTGTTGTTACAACTCAGAACTGGTGGGACTGAAAAGGGCAGAGTGAAGCTGACCAAACACTCCACATTATCTGACCTACACCATAACACGTTTTAGTCATTGAAATAGCCTTTCCTGGTTTTGAGAAATAAACAGGATAGCATATGCATTGAGGTATGGTGCGAACCACGTGAGCAAGCTAAGAAATAGAGATGGATGAGCCAGCACACGAAAATGGAAAGCCGAGCCAAAGATCTGGCTTAGCTCTAAGAGGTTTAACACAAAACAACAACATATTTGGCATTTAAATTGCCCACAAAATGCCATTGACATCAACTTTCAAAAACTGTATTCCTTTAACATGCAGAATACTTTCACTTAAGTAAATTAGATCATATCATTGCCCCGCTTGAGATTTATTAGAAGTGATAGTTTTCAAACATGAACTGACACACATATATCTGAGAAAGCAAAAAACAAGTGGCTGTGTGTACTTAGGTGCGCACTTCACAAAGTATACGCAAGATATTATGCCTAATGCAAATTCATGAGTGTCCACAAATATAGTCCAAGGAGTGCCTCAGTGGTTATACACCCAGCCACATGGTGTAGGTACTGAAAACCGAAAGGTTGACAGTTGATTTTGTATCAAAGACACCACGGCACATCACAACTTCCCTATTTTCTGTGTTTATTCTTCCATGATAGGTTATAGGGTATCCAAACAGAAAATGTTCATAAAAGTTAGTAGATATTGAAGACGTAGAAAAGCAGCAACAGATATGGCTTATTCAAAACAATCCACAGCCTCTGAAGTGGCTATTCAATACAATCCACAGCCGACACGTGTTTCATCAAAAGCTTGACTTTTTCAAGGCATAAGGAGTATGCTGGTAGGGTGTATATGGGTTCCTACAGTCTCAGTGCTGTTACATATTATGTATGAAAAACAAAATCCATAATTGTGTGTATTACAGCTCCAAGAGAAACCCTGGGACGTCCTGGAGCCCTGGTACGGATGTATTCCAACATGGGGATCAGACCATAATAAGTCCGTCAATCAGTTTGGCGGTCCAAGTGCTGCAGGGATCCGCGTTCAAGTAACAGCTGCACCCCTATGTGGGATGATTAAGTGCTTGCCTACATAGAGAGCACACCACACCATTTACTGTCCGTGGCTGGAAGGTTATCATCTTTATTCTGATCCAATGTGCGCTGGGAAGTGTTTCGATATTATGTGTGATGAACACTGAGGTGGTAAAGACGCAACACTTATCAATGTGATAGATGAAGAGTGAGAGATAGGTGTGCAGTTTATGGTTTTCAGTAAGCTGGCAGCTGAACTCTGCAGGTACCATTATGGTATTCCTTAGGCTCCTGATCCACTAAGGTGGTTACCATAGAGGTTTGTCCATTCTGAGAATCATGTCTGTTCGGTTGATGGTGGGTGGTTGGTTGCTGTGGAGTGAGACAATACTGAATGATAGACCTCACCCGTAGGGGTTTTGTCTCATGTGAATGTAAGAGAGCCAAGAAGTATAAGACATTTAGGGGGTTATTCCAACTTTGGAGGAAGTGGTAATCCGTCCCAAAAGTGACGGTAAAGTGACGGATATACCACCAGCCGTATTACGAGTCCATTATATCCTATGGAACTCGTAATACGGCTGGAGGTAAATCCGTCACATTTGGGACGGATTACCACCTCCTCCAAAGTTGGAATAACCCCCTTATTGTGCAGTCTGTTTGAACTACAATTGGCTGCACAATTGCTGAATGTTATGGTGTTAGTATTAGTGAGGGCCAGGAGGGCTGTGTATGAATGCAGAATGCCCACACTAGCCAAAGGGAGCCCTTCATAACTTACCTGGAAATAGAAAGTTCTTAAAAGTGTTTACCAATATGAAGAGAATGTACTGCTCAGGCTGTTCCATATCGGTGCTCTGTAGATTGTACTTGAAAAAGTGAATATTGCTCCAGGTTCTATCGCAGGGAGAAAAATATCTGTACAATATACTTTTTGTGTGGAAATTCTCTTGCAAAAGAAAATGATTTTGTCAAATGCAGCCCAGAATAATTTTCTAAATTTGAAGATCTTTGAACCTTCATGAGGTTGTGAAAGTTGTTAACCTTGCAAAACAAATTTTAAATTCAAACACCCCCACACCCATTTTAAAATCCAGGGCAGCAAGTCAGTACTTCCCTTTGGCTAGTAGCAATCCTGGGGGTCGGCTATGCTACGGTGCTTGGTGAACCATGTCTCTACTTGAGACCAGCAGTTTGCATCATTCCTCGATAGGAAACAATTTCTGTTGAGAACGCTGTCCACCAAAGTTTGGTTCTATGAGACCTGGCAGGTTTGAAATGTTGAAGTTAAAGTGCCAGGTGTCCCTGAGCCCTTGGGTTGGTTGGTAGCCCCTAGCTAGATAGACTGAGATCCTAGAGCCACAGATCTGATAGTGCGAATCTCAAGAACCTATAGCCACAGGTCTCAGTCTCCTGCAGCACCTGACCAGGCGCCTTGGCCTCCTGGAGCACAAGGCCCCTGGAATCAGTATGGACAGTTGCCAGGGGTGGTTTGCATCCTTCAATAGAACAAATTGGACATAGGCTCTACATTGCACTTGTTTGTAGAATGAAAACCTGGCTTGGAATATGGTATCCATGATTACATGTTATTACTGTGTAGCCTGATGATTGTAGCCAACGTAGTGTTGTGTTTTCTGATGCAGAAGGTCACTCTTGAGGACTTTTAAAAGCATGGTAAAAGGAGTCAATGCTTTTGGATCCAGTGATAGCTTATTCCACTGCAAGGAGGAAAGGATGGTGAAGAATGTGAATCCACAAGAGGTGTGAGATGGTGTTATGGTGGTGAGGTTGAGGAATTTAAACTAGAGGTAGCAGTAGGGGTTGTATGATGAGGAGTTATGTGCAACATAGAGGCTGAGTAGCATAAAATTAATGGAACACTAGGATAGGGAATTTGTTTACAGGTTTGATTTCAGTAGCGAGTTGTATGGCCTGTTGCTGATATGGTAGTTGTAGTTGATGCAGGGCAAGTTGAACAATGCTGGTACAAAGGTAAGGTGTCACGGGGCAGAAAAAGGAATATTGCAGTCTGATACAAGTGTTTGGCTTTCTCATTGATAAACTATTTTTTACTAGCTTGGATAAGTAGAATAAAAGATGGATCTGGACTGTCCTAGTTTCGGGAGGTGACATCTATAGAAGTTGCAGGGACACACAGTTCACCATGAACGTGACTGTTGAACACAGATGAAAGGTTTATTATGATGGGGCAATAAAAACAGAAGGGAAAGAGATAATTGAAGCGATGGCTGCAAGAACTATTGATAAATGGAAGTCAGTCAGCTAAGTATTAATGCAGCAAATCCCAATGTTGGAAAGCCATTTGGGAGTCAATAAAGGTGAGAATTGAAAGCAAAAGATGTATTTGGTAAATCGATGCCATTCAGACCTTAATATGGTGAATATGTTTCCAAGGATGTTGGTGTGTGGTATGAAAAGAAGGCGCAAGAAGGTTGGATGAGACCAATAAGATAAGAACCAGAAATCTTCACAATATAAATATAAATTGTAGGGTGTGAACTAGTCACGGATAGTACATGTGGTACTCAGAGCACACAGGGTATCAGGTAGGATTGTGTGAACCACCATGTTTAGGAGCACAGAGAGGTCAAGTAAGATCAAATTGGAAGACAGGAGATTAGAGAAACACTGTCATTGAAAGAGGGACTGAAGTCCTAGAGGACAGACAAAGTATCAGCTGCAGCAGTAGGCTCTGACTGCATTACTGTGAGGGGTATTCATACTTAGATTTGTCAGAAATGATGAGGAGTGTGCAGGAGATTCAAGTTCAGACTGTGAGTCCCTGTGGATGCCAGTGGATGGCTTAATGTGAAATAAACACAAACTTTTGGAAGTTTGAGGCCACATTGTTGGAGTCGGCATTTTTTGAGGGGTTTGTTATTCTACTTGCTACATGTGCCTGAACACTCAGTTTGAAGTGAAACTTCATCAATGCATTAGTTTTTCCATAAGATTTGGGATAGACCTTTTGGATACTGAAAGACAAATATTTATTTTTTGGCCTGATTTAGAATTTGATGGTAATTGAAAAGTATTGATTTTCGGGAGCAAGCCGTGACCATGGAGTAGAATTCGTCTCCTTAATTTCCTCCTCCATACTGTTTTTATAGTAGAGGAAACTTCCATCTTTACCATTTCTCCAGAAACTGGAGGATTATTATTTACCACTAAACAGAAAAGGAGACAAATAGCCAAGTGAATAATCACTTACTTGAAACCTGTCCCTGAGATTATCTTCCTTTCATGAAAGACCCAAAATATGTGAATTACCTTATGTGGATATAATCGCTTGATGGGAAAGACCATTATTATGCTTATTTAAATACTTTTAATTGCAAAGCTGAAACTTACCCAATATGTTCTTTAAATGTAATCCTTGAAAAACAGAATTAATAAGCACAATAAACACATGCCAGGGTTTTTGTTTACTCCACAGTGAAAGACACAGGGAAGTCTAGTTTCCATCTCCAGCAAGGTTTGTTGTGTCTGCTGGAACAACCAAACACTTTGCTTAGTCAGTTCACTTTAATGTGCCTTAGGATGATGTTGACTTCTCCCTCGCTGGGAGCTGAACTTAGTATGCAATTATACCCATACCATCTCTTCCAGTGTAACAGATACATTCTTGGTCCACTAAGGAAGTTCTGTGCAGTACATCATAACAGCCATTGATGATAGGGATTGAGTGAAGGAAAAAAAACAAGCATGTAATGGATGATTGGCAGGTATATGTTTGCTGGCCTTCTTCAAGGTAAGTCTTTCCAATGTCTTAGTTTATGTGTTCCACTAATGTATAAAACATTGCAATTAAAACATGGCTCAGGAGGAATATCAGAAACACAATTCTTCACTTTTAGAGGACAAATTGCTCTTGGGGTTAGGAGTGAGGGGAAAAGGCCAAATTAGAGGTATTTGCAAAAATGGCAAGTTTTGGCAGACGAGAAATGTATTTATTGTGTCTTTTAAAAATTCTGGATTTTTACTCAATTGGAGTTTTCAGAAGCTAGAAGAATGTAAAATACTGAAGACTTAAATCCAGTTTATTCTACAAATAGCCCAGGTGTCTATAGAACAAAAAGTGAAAATAAGCATTTTCAGCCAAGCCAGAATTCCATGGTGTTTGCAGAAATTTCGGCACAGAATTTTAAACAATGTTAGTAGAAAGAAATGTCAGTCTACAACTATTCAGAATGTTAAACATGATAATGTTTATTCTATATAGTAACAAAATACAGGAACAGCATTTTCTACGCAAGAAATAATTCACCTCCAGCAAATTAGGTCTTACAGGTTTTTTTAACTTTAGTATCTGACAATCTGCATTATCATTGGATCCTTCTGTTTCTGGGTGATATCAATCCCCTCAGCTGCCTAAGAATTTGCTCCGAAGGTGCAAAATCCACATCAATTACTTTGATTCTGTTTGGATTAGAAACACAGTCTTCTTCCAATTGCCCCAAACCCACGGCAGCCATTGGAGGTATCCAGGCAGTATCGTACTTGCTGTGCCAGGTTTTCTGAAGGGGGTGCCCTCTTCTGTCTATCCTTATGACTCTTCCGACATTGACCCTTACTCTCAAGACCACATTGTTCTCCCTCAAATGCGGAGGATAACTGTTTGCTTTCTCAAACTGCCTGCTTACATACACCCCCTTCCCCAATGTGCCGTCGCTTGATCTTTTGAATCCATGCTTGATGATTGATTCAGCAGCCTGCACGGAGGTCCCATGGAACATCACGTACAGCTTCCCGTCAGAGGGTACCACAGCACTTTGCAGGGTGACATCCACATAGCCTTCTGAGTTTTCCTCTGCCCAGTAGTCTTCTACTGCATTCGGTAAGTAACTCATTGTGTTCACTGCAAAAGATGGTCATAAAGAGGCAACCTGTTAGGACAATCTGGAAACTGCAGAGGGAACCTTCCATCAAAAAATGTATGCAAATGACAAAGACATTGGGCTTGATTGACAAACTGGAAGAATAAAAAACCCTTTAAAGTTATTTGTATTTTTAGAGCAAATGTATGATTTTTTTATGAATATCCATACAATTGTTCTCTACCACAGTCAATTGAGTAAATAATGGCACAGGCGAAATTGTAACTGTAATTGTATAATTCTGCAAATTAAAATGCAACACAAATGTGCATTTGCATGTTGAATATTTTTCTTTTGTTTCCTTCATCACCAGGCGACATCTTAAGGATTTTACGGGCCCAGTGCCAAACTTATTTTGAAGCCCCTGTTCCAAACAGCTTTGACTATATGATCCAATTTCAGCTCTTTCATGCCCTCTTTGGCCAGGTCATTGACAGTGCACAGTCATACTTCTCCACATTCTAAATTTGTTTACATCTAAAGTGATGTATATTTTTAATACTGGAACACAGCAGCAGCTCACTAATATTACTGCAAGTAATCTCCGTGACACCCCTCCATTTCTTATATGCGAGGTCCTACTTTGAGCTAAAAGAAACTTTTTATTGATGTTACATAAAAATCAAGAAGCATTAAAGGTCATCAGGGCAAGACTCTTTGTAGAACAGAGTTGCCTCTATCAGGGGGCCCCTGAGAGGCTGGGGCCCCGGGCTAGAGCAACTTGCCCTTTGCCTTAACACGTCCCTGTTCATCACGGCAGGGAAGGGGGGGACGTATTTCTCCCCTAAAGAAGCCTTTCTCCTACACGCCCATTCATTGGGGATGTTTATTTCCCTATTGGCAACTTGAACACACATTTATTGTCATTTGACAGCTCTTTGACAGGAGTAAACTTGCAAGCCGTTTCAGGGTAGGACATGATCTGCTTGTTTTATGAAGACCGTCTTAGCTACATGTTTTTTGTTGTTAACTGATTACAAGCGAACCCATTCAGAAATGTCCACAACCCCTACTGTAAACCTGGATTAGTTGAAACGGAAGTAACATGTCCTGTTGAATGAGTGGTAGGGCTTGGCAGGACGGGGAGATGTGTCATCTATATCAGGGTGAATGGGAGAGCTCTGTGTGAAGACGGGACAGCGTGGTTCTCATCATCATCACAGGAATTTAAAAGCCAGCTGGCCAGAGTACTCGATATTGGCCTTTACTGACAGACTCTGTGCTAGTGGAGAGAGGGCACAGCTGTGCTTAACTGGTGCTTGTAGTTTCCGATGCTGGGCACCGGCACTTATTATTACTTATTATTAAGGGCCGGGGCTTATTCTTCTGCCTCAAGTATTTGCTGCGAGCAAAAGTCACTTATGGGAAAAACGGAAAAAGGGAAAAGCGAAAAAGCGTCACAAAGGAAGAAAGTTGAAATCTGCAACGGTGAGCTGAAGGGGCAGGGAGTGGCTTTATATGGATTGAAGAGGCCCAGGATGGCTTCAGGATTACACCGCCTCAGTATTCCGTGTTCACACATTTAATTGCAGCAGCCGCGTGTTTAAGAGGAGGGCTTTCGGCACCGGCACCTTTGTATTTACAAATTAAACACTGGGGCACAGGCAGGGCTAGAAATTATGAACACACACGGACATAGCCAATAGACCTGTGAGAATGCAGTCAACGTAAGCGCATTAAAGCTAGATAATTTTAAGAAACGTAAGACAGTTTACGTCACTGACGCCGTGTTTTTGTATGTACATGAAAAAAAAGTGCATGGCAAGGAAGCCTTCGTTACTTTCAATGATATAGAAAAATAAAGAACTATAATGAAGACTCCCTTGCCATTGGATCTTCACACGACATGGAAACTAAAAAGAGGAATGGAGTGTAGACAAGGGGCCTTCAATGTAGAAAGCGCTTCGTTTCTACACGAAATACAATCCCCAGCCCCAGTGGTACAAAGGAGAAGTCATTAGGAAGGACGGGCATGCAGGTGACACAGAAGAGACACAAAGGAAAGAGTGAGGCGGAGGGAGGAACATGAGGGTGCTGCGGCTGGAGGGAAAAAAGAGAGAGACCCATGAGAAGGCGGGTTCCAGGAACGAAACAGAGGAGCAAACTTGGGAAAGAGTAGCACACAGAGGAGGGAGCTACATGGAAAGAGGGGGGATGTTGACAAGGGAATTTGGACAAGACAGTGCTTAAGTTGAGCCGGTGGTTGTCTGTTGGTGCGACTGGCACTCATTTTTGGAGATCGGCACTTATTTTTCTGCACCATAGAATTATCAAGAGAGGGAAAAAACACACAGAAGGTGAAAGACTATAAAGAGGAAAAAACTGATACAAAGAGAGAACGAAGGAACTTGCAAAAATGAGATACAGCCGCAGGGGGTTCATTTAGCCGATAAAAGAGGCCTGGGGTTGGGGTGGGAGGGGGGTATTTAGTACGAGCAGCATTAGAATTCATTGATGCACCAACCGCGGGCTTCTGGGCAGAGTTTGGGCAGGGCACTCATTCCATTACAAATTAACCACTGGGGCAAGATAAATGAATTGCCAGACATACAGAAAAGAGGGAAGAAGAGGAGGTTGAACCAGAGCGAGGGGGTAGGTGGGACAAAGGAAAAGCGAGACACAGAAACGTGGGACGGGAAGGAGAGAGTTAGCAGTTGTGGACACAAGAAGGGGAAGGGGAAGAAAGTGACAGGAACGAGGATCAGGGAGCCATAAGCGGGCCCTTCAGATATTAAATAGAGTCCCTCAGTCAGTTCAATGGAGGCACTCCAGTGGAGGCGGAAAGGTGCATCCCAACAGCCAATAGAGCCGCTGGGAAAGAAAAGCTTCTCTGGGCTGAGGCTAGGATTCCAATCTCTATCTGACATCAATACCATCCATTTTCAGCTGTCCCATTTCTGAAGCATTAATGATGTGGCAACAGGCATGTTTCACGTACAGGTGCCTAGCACACAGACCTTTAGGCTTCAGTGTGCTGAACCCAGCTTCATGTATCTAAAAATAAATTTGCCGTGGGACCCAGAAGACTCAGACTATCTCTACGTGGCTGTACATATCTTTTTATTTGTAGAAATAGTTACCAATGTACTTTACACCACCCTTCACGCGCATCTTTGTTTTCACCCGCCCTATTACAACTGTCCAATAAACTCTGGAGTTCTCTTTTCTGTCTCAGGGTTTATGATAACCTTAACCCCAAACAATCTTCAGTTTAAGAAAGAGAGGGTGCACTTATACTGCTGTGCCCACTGACAGCAGCAAGAGCTGAAAAGCACCTAATTCTCCTTTTCTATTTATTGAGGGGAACATGCACCCATCTATTCCTCAGCATTCCCAGAGGGAATTGTCATGTGTTGCAAAAAGGTTACTAAAAATATGTCACATTTCATCTTCATTGTATTCTCCTGGCTAGCCAGTCAGGTTAACGAGGTCTTGTTTGCATCAATGGATTCCTGAACAGTGCACTATGAATAGCTATTTTGCTGCTGTTTAGTGAACTGAGCTCGAATTGCATCATTGGTTGTGGACACTAAGCCCCATATTTATACTTTTTTAGCGCTGCATTTGCATCATTTTTTTACGCAAAAGCGGTGCAAACGTAAAAAATATAATTCTATTTTGTAAGTTTGCGCCTCTTTTGTGTCAAAAATCACGCAAATACGGCACTAAAAAATATAAATATGGGCCTAAGGGCCTGATTTATACTTTTTTAGCGCCGCATTTGCGTAATATTTTGACACAACAGCAGCGCAAATTTACAAAATACAATTATATTTGACGCAAATGCGGCGTTAAAAAAGTATAAATCAGGCCCTAAAGCCCTTATGTATGAACACATTTTCCCACAGACATAGAATGGGTAAAACCCTTTGATACATTAGGCCCTCAATTCCATAGGAAAACCCTCACATATTAGATATTGCAGGACTTCAGATGTTCAGTGCAATATTTCCTTGTTAAATGTTCCAGGGTTTACATTTATTTAAATGAAAATTGCAAAAACATAATGAGCAAATTTGTTAATAAATGAAGATATCTTCACATTTTTCTTTATGTTCTCAGGAAGCAATGATACATATGTATCTTTTACCCCAATATGTTGCCTGAAATGTGTTGAAATAAATCATATAGTGTGCATGAGTTCATAAAGAGAGCGAACGAACGGGTACATGTGTTTAAACAACCTAATACTAATCTCTTGAACAAGGGTACAAAGGTGTGCAAACACTCTAGTTGGGAAAATGTGACATTTTTCTGCTCGCAGTTCAGCAAATCTGCAGGCCCATTTGGGAAAACTTTCTTTTTTTCTTCCTGGTCTCTCAACTCGAACCAGCTTCCACTTTCCATCTGCTACATACAGCACATACCCGATCTAAGCAATCTAGTTTAGCACCAGGAGATTTCTTTGGTGGCAAAGCACTTAGGGCCTGACTTATGAAAAGTTAGCGCCGGGAAACATCCTTTTTTACGACTTTTTTTTTCCGAAAGTCGTGGTTAACGAAAGCGCAACAACGCTTTTTTTAACCACGACTCCGGTTTTTTGTGCCTTAACTACGTATGTTCTGAACAACGAACATGCGTGGTTAAGGTACAAAGAAGGGAGTTGGCAAAGGTAAGTGGTGGGTTTAGGTTTTGGGGAGGGGGTGGGGGTCAGGGGGTTTTAGGTTTTGGGGTGGGGTTGGGGGGGTGGGGCGTTTTTGGTTTTGGGGAGTGGGTGGGGGGTCAGGGGGTTTTAGGTTTTAGGGTGGGGTTGGGGGGGTGGGGCGTTTTTGGTTTTGGGGAGTGGGTGGGGGGTCAGGGGGTTTTAGGTTTTAGGGTGGGGCGTTTTTGGTTTTGGGGAGTGGGTGGGGGGTCAGGGGGTTTTAGGTTTTGGGGTGGGGTTGGGGGGTGGGGCGTTTTTGGTTTTGGGGAGTGGGTGGGGGGTCAGGGGGTTTTAGGTTTTGGGGTGGGGTTGGGGGTGGGGTGTTTTTGGTTTTGGGGAGTGGGTGGGGGCGTTTTTGGTTTTGGGGAGTTGGTGGGGGGTCAGGGGGTTTTAGGTTTTAGGGTGGGGTTGGGGGGGTGGGGCGTTTTTGGTTTGGGGAGTGGGTGGGGGGTCAGGGGGTTTTAGGTTTTGTGGTGGGGTTGGGGGGGTGGGGTGAGGGATGTAGGGTGAATGGTGCCTATTGCTAATGATTTTATCAGGAATGCCTTTACAACGAAATATCGTTGCTAAGGCATTTGTGGTAAAATCATTAGTAGTAGCAACGAGGTCGGTGTTCCGACCTCGTTGTTAAGGCAGTAGTTGTTTTTTAAGTCGTTGTTTCGTCGTACAATCGTTAGCGCCGCCTTTGCGTAATTTTTTGCGTATGGGAGAAGGGGGTTTTGCACCAAAAAATTACGTTAGGCTGGTTAAAGGCAAAAAAAATGCCTCTAACCAGCCTAGTGTCATTTTCTGACGCAAAACCATCCATACCACATGACTCCTGTCTTAGAAAAGACAGGAGTCATGCCCACCAACCCAATTCCCAGCACAGGGGACCAGTGTCCCCGGGGCATGGCCATTGCACCCTGTGCCATGCAGGGGGACCCAAGTTGGGCCCCCGATTGTTCTTTAATTAAAAACAAAAAATGACTTACCTATACTTACCCTACTTACCTGGGATGGGGCCCCCATCCTCTGGTGTCCCTCTTGTGTGGGTGGGGGTGTTCCTGGGGCTTGAGGAGGGCACCTGTGGACCCATTCCATGGTGTTCAACCATGGAAATGGGTCCCCTAACGCCTGGTCTGACCCAGGCGTTAAATAATGGTGGAAAGCAAGCTTTGCACCATTATTTAATCCCGCCTCCCACCCGTGCATCATTTTAGGACAGGGGATAAATATGGGGCTATGGGGTTAGCACCAATTTTTAGATGGGAACGTCGACCTTGTATCTCATTGACACAAGGTAGGTTCACACAACTAAAAAATGCAAACTCCAATATTTTGACGTTACACGGGTCTAACATCAAAATATAGATATATGGAGTTCGTTTTGAGCTGAATTTGCATTAAAAAAAATGACGCAAATTCAGGGCAAATGGAGTATAAATATGCCCCATAATATTTTGTAAAAATGATGCAAAGGCGGTGATAACGTTTCATAAATCAGGCCCTTACCACGATCATACCTAGCATTGCATAACCCTAAAAGAGGATGAAGCATAGTAGCCCGAGGAGGGAAAAGTTGTGTCTCAACAACGAACTACAGTTTAACATTGAATTGAATCGTAATTACATTTATATGGCACCTACTACCCTTAACGAGGCTCTAAAACACTTTGCAACGAGTTACACGCTACTCTAAAACCCAAAGTTAGTGGTTAGACCAGTGTTTTTTTAATTTCGGGTTTAGTCTTAGGCTCAGTTATTCAAGTGTCGAAGGTTTTCTGGTTGGCCAAGAATAAAGACAGCAACACATTATTTTACTTACCAAGGAGACGGGGTCTGTGCTGTGACCTGGTGCTCAAGACGTGCTGAGTTGTAGAGATTGACTTGTGAGACTAGGGAAGAATGAGACATGTTAGTTCAAGATAAATTCAGTCTGCAAACTCAGACACAGCAGTATCTGCGGATAGACCACCCTAGCATTGGGGGTGCAAACTGAGGGGATTTTAGGACAGCAAAAATGAACTTAACTAACATGAAAAGGGTAAAAGGTTTTCTGCTTGTCAGGAGCTCTCAGATCACAGAGGTTACTACATTTTCGGATTGCTGCTAAATTACAACAAACTCTCCCCACAAAAGTAATATAAAAAAGGCATCACGTGTGAAATGTATATTACAATTTATTAGTAGCACCTCTTTATTCTCTGTAGCCTGAGAGGTGCTCAGGGAGAAGGGCGAGAAAGGCAGGTGGAGGAAGAGTGGGGGCGGACAAGTCATAATGGGTAGAGGGGCAGTAGAGGGAGGGGCAATGCGGGGGTGAGGGCGGAATTGATAGAGATGCAGAGGAATGGCCACAGGTGAAGGTAGCTGAACCAAGAAGTGGGAGTGACACGAGGGAGTCGAGGGACAGAGGAGAGGAAGGAAATAGAGGGAAGAAGAGAGATGCAATATGGTGGCTGTAGAAGAGATGTGAAACTGTCCCAAGGCCGGTGTGCATGGTTCATCCAGTCTTGGTTTTACTTTGCATTCTAGTATATGTAGTTCTGTAGGTTAAATTATAAATCTGTCTACTACCAAAGCGACAAGCATTGGCAGAGCCAATATGTCTGGTGTTGGCATTTAGGCCTTTTGACCTTTTGGCTTTGTCAATGCAGTTTTTTTTAAATGTTTTTGCTAATTTTTACTATGGAAAATACCACAGAGCCCTCATATGTCTAAAAGCAAAAAGATTATTTTGTCTCACACAGCACACACTGTCATAGTAGTCCCTGGCATTGAAGGGAACTACTTTGTGTGCTGAAAGGGTAGAATGTCATCACTCATTGTGAAGTTACTCAATGGCTGAAAGGGGCTGACCCTTTGCCCCATGCCATATCTGAAATGTGAATAATACAAAAACAGACCAATGGATTAAGAGGGCTGGGTAAACACCCATTTAAATAATTATATTACACATACAATTTTATTAAAATAAAAAAGGTATTGGCTAACATCACATATTACAAGCATTTGCAATGGAATAGGTCTCCCATATTTAGAACAAGTTAATTGTCATCTTTTGACGACAGCAACCACAAGCAAATACAAAAGAAAACATGCCTGGAAACTGAGGAAAGAGGACTCAGCAAAATAAAAAAGTTAGCTTTAAACAATAAAACGTAGTAATTTTGTTTGTCCTACTGAGCAAGTTTTTGACAGTCACAAGCCTTCTATTTGCGGGGCACTAGAAGTTAAAAAGAACAAATAGTTCCTTGATCACGCTGGGAGCAGCGGACGGGTACTAATTAAGTTGAATCAATTAGTGCTTGATCCCTGCTCCACACAGAGAAACGGAAATGATGCCAGGCAAACCAACAAATGGTGAGCAACAGACCGGTTCCAAGCCCTTTACTGAACACAACAGTCTCGCAAGCGAGATGCATGCATCACAGGCTCAACTCTAAAAAGCAGGGGTAGAGGAGTTACTTAAACCTAACAATTGTGGATTTAAAATCTCAGATGAAAGAGCTTTGGAAGGAGGGAGGGGGAGAAAGGAAGAGACAGCGAGAGAGAGAAAGAGAGAGAAAGAAATGAGGGCAATAGAAGATTAAAGAGAGAGGGCAGGAATTAAATGGAAGGGAGAGGGCATGTGATAAAGAGAGAGTGGAAGTGAAGTAGGAAGAAATGGTGAGCGAAAGGGAGACAACGAAAAGGAAGCAAGGAGCAGAGGTGAGTAAAGAAAGGATGTGGTGGGATGGTGGGCAAATGAAAAGTGCTGGACAATAGAGAGGTTGCAGGAAAAAGTGGAAAAGGGTGAGGCAGTTAGCCAGGGGCAGCGATTAGTTTTACACGTGTCAGATATGAGGAACAAATCTAGTACAGGTATCATTTTGCATCCTGAGTTTTGTTGTTTCACATTTGATGTTGTAAACACAGGGTGACATTCATTAGAATACAAAAAAGAAACATAGGAATGCATGAAGAGCCTGCAGCTGCTGTGGAGCAACTAGACACACCGAGGGGAAGGGGAGTGGTTGGGAGAGAGAAATACATGAGATAGGAGGGGGAAGATGCTGGTAGAAAGTTTGAAAGAAGACAATAACAGAGAAATGAGAGAGAAAGAGAGAGAGGGGGGGTAGGAAGGGAGGTTAAAAAACGAAATTTGACTAAGAGTTAAAAACTGAAATGGAGGGACAGCGCACGAAAGGGATAGTGAATAAAAGGGAAAAAATGAGGGAAAGAGAGCGCGACGAGACCTGGCCAGGTTCTTGCAACTCTTTACCCCACATTAGCACTAAAAAACTCTAACTCCTGCCTCGATGTATTCCACACCCCCAAAAGTACCAGTTGCCCTGTACAAGCAACAGACCATTCAACCTGAACCCAACACTAGTCCAGGATTACCTGCATCGATTCAACTTCCTTGTACCCCTCTGCCAGCCTTGAGGCATTCACCCGCTCCCTTCATTACGAGTCCTCCAAGCACAGACGGAACACCTCCACCTCTTTAGTATCAGCCCCCCAGCACCACTTGTGCTGACCCCACCCATAATTCAGATCTCCTTTGCCAGCCTCATCATTCCAATCTCTCTAATATCAGTCCTATATTACTAAGCTCCACGCCTAATCACCTCACCCGGTACCCCTGTGCCACCCTTGCTGCATCCTACCTCTTTAACTACCAGACTCCATCCTTAGCCACTTTCTGCTAATTTTCATTAGCCGTCTATGGCCCAGATTGAAGAGCACCTAGCTCCATTCTAACAACACATTAGCATCATTTCTTTTTACGGTAATGTGGTGTTAGATGGCCAAAAACGCAAAGCCATATTTACAAAGTGGCACAATGCATGCATAATGTATGCAATAGGGGCGTTCCCCTGTAAGGGGGGCTGGAAAAGATTTCTTTGCATCATTTCTTTCAGCCCTTTTTACGCCTGCTCTGATCAGGCATTAAAAGGAGGCTCCCATTGGTTACAATTGGCCTCTGAGTGTTTTGCAGGATTATCGTCAAACTTTTTGATACTAATCCTGCATCAAATTAGCATAAACATTCTGACGCTAGTTCCCTAACTACCGCCATGGTGCGCCGTATATTAAATATGTCGTACACATGGTGGCGTTGGGGGGGGCACTAAGGGGCGCAAGAAAAGAGGTGCTGCACTAGGTCCAGCACCACTTTTCATAAATATGCCCCGAAGTATCTTCTCCAAAGCACCATTAGAAGCCTCCATGCATTGCCACCTTCTGTAGCACCAGGTCTTACTACCTCCTCATTCAGCCCCAGAATCAGCCCCAAATCACCAGTCTGTGTAACTCCCAATTACTGCACCCAGCCTTCACCCACACACCCACGTCAGTCTGTTCAGAGCCTTTGACACATTGGCACATCACATTATACCACCTCCTTTGATGTCCTTTCCTTTTATGTCATTCCTGTCCCATCGCTTCCTGTGAAATCCCACGTCAAAGACCACACCTTAATTGTGAGCCCCCAGCCACAGGAGACTTGAGAAATGACATCTCTTTACACATTATGTGCTCTATTCTGCATTTAATGATATCTTCAAATCTACAGAAAACAATCAGTACGTGACTTTGTAAATAGCACTTACTCTTACATTCCCAGTGATATCTCTACAAGCTAGTGATGCAAATCAGTCTCAGGAGTATTATTAGTAAGACTATTTTGTTAGTATTCCTAATTTCCTTAGAATCATTGGCATAGTACTCTTTTGGGTCAATACTAGTAACATTCAGGCCCTGATTTATACTTTTTTACGCAAAACTGCGTTAGCGCAGTTTTGCATGAAAAAGTATGGTGTCGGCCTGCCCATTCCAAGACGCCGGCAGGGCGCCATATTTATGGAATGACGCTAGCCGGCTCTAATGCCCTGTTAGCATCCTGGTAAAGGACGCTAACAGGGTGGGGGAGGTGTAGGGCAAAACGTAGCTTGTGCGCCGAATTATGGCGCTACACTGTTTAGAGACAAAAAATGCCTCTAAGCAGTGTAGCGCAATTTTCTGGCGTACAACCCCCATGGACATGGCTCCTGTCTTAGTAAAGACTGGAGCCATGACCACCACCCGAATGGCCATGCCCAGGGGACCAATGTCCCCTGGGCTTGGCCATTGGGGCCAGCGCTATCCAGGGGGCCCTAAATCAGGGCCCCGAGTGGGAACTAAAAAAGAAATACTTACTGGGGCTTACCTGGGATGGGTCCCCCATCCTGTGGTGTCCTTCTGGTGTGAGTGGGTGTGGGTGTCCCTGGGGCCAGGGAATGGCACCTGTAGGCTCTTTCCATGGTCTCTGACCATGGAAATATGCCTACAGGTCCCCTAACGCCTGCCCATACCCAGGCGTTAAATAATATCGCTAAGCAAGCTTAGCACCATTATTTAAGGCCCCCATCGCCCGTGCTGGATTTTAGCAAGGGGGGATAAATATGGAGCTAAGGCCATATCGTCCTTTTTTGGACGGGAACTACCTTGCATCTCATTGATGCAAAGTAGGTTTTCACGTCCAGAAAACAACGTTAACTCCATAACTTTCCAAAGGATAAAAATTGAGTTAAGTTTGTGCTGAAATAGCGTAAAAAGAAAATTACGCTATTTCTGCGCAAACAGAGTATAAGTCTGAGTCTCAGTCTTAAATTTCAAACAAATCTTGCATACGTTAAAACCCATGCAAAGCAGCCCTAAAGTAGAAGTAAATAAATATATCGAAAAGGGATACATCTGGTTATATTGAGAAACAGAAATTCAGGTAGATTCTAAGGGAACCGTGCCCAGATCAAACATGCAGTCGGAAAGATGCTCGATCCCACGTTATCTGTGGCAACCCAGTGCGTTGCTCCTCTGCCATTCAATGCCAGGCTTAAACCATAGCTCATTCTTTCAATTGCTTTGAATGGTAGATGAGTCGGCATGCACTGGTTCTCTCACACTGCCATAGGACTGCTGTAGGCATAGGCGCAGCTACACGATCACAGTGATTTAGCAAGTGCATTTCACTACCCACCATGTATGACACCAACGACCAGATGGGGGCAGCAGGCCACCATGTCTGTGATTGCTTTTACATAAAGCAATCTTTTTGATTTTATTGCAGCCTGTTTTCCTTAAAGGAAAACTGGATGCCTTTAAAAAATTAATGAAAAGATTTCTTTTAATTTTTTAAGAGTAGGCAAGTGAGACCACTGCCTGCTCTTAAAAAACTTTTCCGCTTCCATTCACAAAGGGGAAGGGATCTCTTGGGACCCCTTCCCGATTGCAAATGGATTACCATCAACTTGAAGTTAGTGGTAAGTGAAAACGTTTGCCAACGCTGTCATGGTTGCAAAACATTCATACATGCCAATGCAATTAGGTGCTGGAAGGGGCGCCCTAAACACACCCAATTATAATACTGAGTCGCAGAAGCAAATTGATATTCACTGAAGAAGTTATGGAGTCGCATTTTGCTCTGGTACATAGAAAAAAATAGGAAAAAAAGGCATTTTTACGGTCGGAAATCGGAAAAATGTTTCGTACATATGGCCAGTAACGACTACAGTACAACACAAACAACAAGCTAGGATCATCCTGATTTGCTGTTGATCTTTAAAATGGGTTTGCTGTTTCCCGTTCACAAAGCATCTCAAAATGCAGGTAAATTCCAGATTACACTGAGGCTGATGCGAAACGTTTTACGTTTAATAGAGCATTTCATAAAGAGGAATACTCACCTAAGGGAATGACGCGCAGATGTGCTTCAGAGGCAGACAGCTCCAGAGTACTATATTCTTCCAGATGGGAAACTTTCATCTTCGTTTCTCCCGTCCGCTCCTCCCACTGCCAATGGTTTCGTTTCTTTACTTGGAGGTTTTTACGGGAAATGCCAAGTTTCAATATGACAAGGTCGACTCCAGGATTCTCAGCCTGGGAGGGCCAGGAAAACATCTGGGTAGGTCAGGAATATGCATCGGGGGGCGGGGCAGGCAAAAAAGAACAAAGGTTTAGGGAATACATGGCGGTTGCATCTCTGTGCCCGCTGTATAAAACAGCCTCAACATGTTCATGTAGTTGTTACATGAACTACAAACTTGGGCTGCACCCCAAATTATTTTGTCATTCTTTAAATAGGCTTCCTTGATGGCACATTAAACAAACGTTTTGCACTGCTCATGATTGCAAATAGTTTTAATGCCGGGGAACTACTGTATGCTAGCTTCATCAAGTTTTAAACAACATTTGTTGGAGTTGAGAGGAAATTATTATCGAAAAAAAATAATAACTGGGGAACTCCATACTGTCACAGGCTACCTGGCACCTACTCAGTAGAACCTCAGTTCAATTAAAGGTTAACAACTCCTCTATACTTGCGGGGGGCTGAAACAAGGTTGTGTGTCATACTTCTCTTCTTCAGCCTCTACGTAGCAGACTAACGGACTGCTTTGGCCAATCATTGATCTTGATCCCCAAAAGCAGAACCTGATATCAGTAGTGCAGTATGCGGCTGGCATAATCATATTGAACTAAGTTAGTATTGTCTTGTAGCATCAATTAAGTGCTATTCACATGTACAGTGAAAACAATAAGATAAAAGTAAAAACAACAGACACAATTGTTTTAGTATTTGGCAAAAAAGGTCAATAGTGTATGAATAGTATGAGTAGTCAAGCATTTGCAAAATTACTAGCTTACAGGTATCTTGGTCTGGTTCAATGAAAAGGGCAGTGATCATTATTAATGAGCGTAGGTAAACCTGAAAGCTGCTTCTTAAGTAATCGTTGCACACATTATTTACTCACTTTGCAGGCCTAACAGCAAAACCAATCATAGATGCAGCAAGCGACATATTTCTGTTCACTTTGGCCTGTGATGCAAAAACATAACTAGGGAAACTCTTAAAGAGGTTGGGCAGTGAACCACGTAGCTTGCTCTGATTATTCCTGTTACCTCACTCCCTCTCACTAGAGCAGTCTAACCAAGTACACTGTGTGAATGAAGCTTGCTTTGTCCTGATTTGGCACAAATGAGAAGTTCAGAGGGCCACATTAAAATCTCTGTTTTTTTGAAGTTGCTTGGCTTAAGGGCTTCCCCCCATTACTCCCATGGATTACATTCATACTTACATAGTAACATTATTGGCTATGCAGTAGATAAGGCCCATTGGATTGACACTTGGGGCCTCATTACGAGTGTGGCAGTCTTAAGACCGCAATATTACAACCTTGGTGGTCTGACCACCAGCTCCACCAGGATCCATGATCCCAGCAGCCTGGCAGTGGCGGAGATCGTAATCCGCCAAGGCAGCGCTACATGCAGCGCTGCCCTATGGATTACGACCTTGCTGTCCACCAGCCTTTTCAAGGCGGTAACACTGCCATGAAAAGGCTGTCGGAGAACAGGTTCAGGGGGCAAAGGGGGTCCCCTGCGCTGAGCATGCACTTGGCATAGGTAGTGCAGGGGCCCCTCTGGCCAGCACTATCGCAATGTTCACTGTCTGCTCAGCAGACAGTGAGCATTGTGAGGGTGCTCGTGCATCATGTTGGCTACAGCATTGCCGCCGGCTCAATTACGAGCCGGAGACAATGCTGTAGCCTGTATCCCACTAGGCCGGCAGGTGGGAACTCAGGTTTCCGCCCGCTGACCAAGCGGGAAACTCATAATAACTCCAGCAGGAAAGTCACCGCATATGTGGCGGCCACCCTGTTGGGAGTTTGGCAGAAGGACTTTCCCATTCGCCAAACTCATAATGAGGCCCATGGTGTATTTAAAAGGATACTAACAAAACATCTACATTACAAATCATACTTAGAAGAACTAACTAGTTTCTTAAATTAAACATGCTAAGCTAGGGCTAACTACCTACTCCTGCAGTAAGCTGTAGAAATATCTGTTAGACCTGCTTCCTATCTTTTGTTTGTAGAAGTAAGGTTTGGGGCTTTTCTCATAGGAGGAACAATGCCAAGTGTGCATACACCCAAACCTTGCAGGCTGCTGTAGATTCTGAAATAATATCAAAGAATTTCCTATGCATGTAATTTATTGTTTCCTTAAGCTTCAAAACTAATGAAGAATGAACAAGGTATATAACATTTCTCTTCACAAGCAGGGGAGGCTGCTCCACAATGGTGAAGGAGCGTCACCCCTCTGGCTAAGAGCCAGCAGCTGAAAAGTAAAACAATATTTAATTATTATTTTATTTTTCAACAGCTAGCTCAGCCAGCATGTGCAGGGCGGGGCAGGGCTGGGCTATGAGATGGGGGGAGGAAGAGTGGAGTGGCGTCACTAAGTGCAATGTCAGTTTGGCCCGCTGTCTTAGGCTGGCCAAACTGACATGTGCACTTATGAGCATATTTAAGAGCCCCTAGTGCCACCGGTGCATCACGTTTGGTGATGCTCCGGTGACGCTAACCACTGCTCCATATTTACAAGGAGGTGTAACACCACTTTTTGTGGAGTTACACCTTGTTGTGAATATGGGCCCCCCGGACGCAGTTTTCTGCGTCAGAGGGACGTGTAATGGGTGTTGAAGTGGGCGTTCCACTTCAACACCCATTGCTTTTGATGCTGCCCCAGATTTACAAGTAATCGTAAATCTGTGGCAGCGCCAAAAACTAACAACACCACAGGGGTGGCATTAGCATGGCAAAATGAGGAGGAATACTTTTATTCCTCCTCCATTTTTTTTGCTTTTTCCATGAGTGCTGCATTCTGCAGCAGACATAGAAGAAGCAAAATGCCATGGACGATTGTTTATGTGCAGGAAGGTGTCCCACGTTGGCTTAAATCTGGGCTTTAGGTTTCTCCAACCCTAGTGCATTGTCTAAGCGGCAGACCAAGCTGCTCAGACCAATCCTGGTGCAGCTCTCATGCTGGGTATAGCATGAGAACAGTGCCAAGACTGCGTGAGGAGCGGGTGTTGGTGTCCCAGGGACTAATGGGACACCATGAGAAGAGCAGAGGACCGAGGCGGCAGGCAGCAGCGCCGGGAACAGTATGTTTGTTTTTATTATTTAACTATTTCCCCTGTACCTGACGTCGCCCCCTACTCCCACCTTGAGATTTGCAGCAGCCGGTGCTGTTCACAAGACCAGGCATATAAAACTGTGTTTTAGTAGTAATGCCTTAATTACGTATGCAGAACCCTCAACTCACAAGCGATTTGTGAAATGTACTGGTGCCATATTGAAAAGGACTGAGTCGTAGAAAACTGCTTCTTAATATGTATTGGAGATTACCCATGACTTACAATTCATTTTAGCTTCTTTAGTGAAGTCAGGTACTGCCAAACTTTTAAATTATAACTGTAAGTATTTATCGTTTAGAACAGTGATACTCAAAGTACAGCCTGGAGGCCTCATCCGTCCCTCCTGATCTTTCCATGCGGCCCCCAGTGGAGCAGCAGCACTAGGCTGTTACTTACTTTACAAAGTAGTAACATTTGTAAAGATATTAAGTACATGGTCACTAGCTGTACATGTATCGCTTCCCTATGCCCACCTTACACCTCCCCTCCCCAACCGCAACACTGATGGCATCAATGGAGCCTTTTATTACCCGCAGACTGAATTATGTGGCCCCTTGGAAAATGTTTCCAAGTACCCATGGTATAGAACATATATTTTTATTGCTAACTTTCCTATATGTACTTAATTGAATGAGTTTGAACCATTTAACCTTTTTATATTTTATTATTGGGAAAATCAGTGCTGCCTTTGTGCCTAGTTGTGCGAATTCCTTCTTCTCTGACTTGAAGGCTTTGCCTTTTTTCTTGTGTCTCTCTGCTGAAACCAGTAAAGACAAGTTAGTAATGGTGGCAAAATAACACTAAAGCCATGCCCCTTAACCTTCCTTCTTGGTGGTCCTGCCAGGACCCCATGAATGTATGTATGTATTGATATTTATATAACATGAACCTAGCAAGGAAACAACAGAGCGCAGTACATTGTGCAAAGGGTTTTGAGACGATCTATATGATTGAAAGAAATAAAAATGACCATCTTTTGCATGACGTCTCCCACATTTTTGCCCTATCTGCTTTGCTGACTTTAGAACTCTGTGCACTCTATCCTTGCTAACTAATAGTAAAGTACCTGTGCTCCCAACATGGTTAAATTGACTTATCTCTAAGGTGTGAAAACGATACCCAAGGCCTGATAGTTAAATGCCGTGTGTGGGCTGCAGCACCATTGTATAATTCATCACAATGGCAGAGCAAACATGGCTTCTGCCTTAAATAGTATAGCTCGACTGTTGCAGTATAAACCTGCATTGCAACCTGTCACAATAACCCTTTATGACAGGAGAAAACTCTCCTTCTAAATATTGATGTCACCCATACGTAGGCCTTTCAGCCCACAAGACAGGGTGGATGGTATTTAAAAGTAGGGCATCTAGAAATGTAAAGTTAATGCCCTTACTGTGAATAGCACCCACAAGCTATTTTCACTTTAGGAAGGGCTGCTGACCAAGAAAGAAACACTGGAAATCAATATTATATGTTAATTTTGCTATCTACAGTGAGAGAACAGCTAGAAAAATCAATTAAACAACTATTTTTTTATATTTACTAAAAAGCTCAATTCAATGGTAAAGTTGATTTTTCATAAATATTAAAAACAAGTAACTTTTAGAAAGTTACCTTTTCCCTGCCTAAAGCTCCTGGAGACTAATTTGTATTAGCTCTCCCAGAGTAACCCAGTGATTGATTGGCACCTTAGATAGTCAGCCCCCTTGTAAGTGTGGTGGAGTATCACCCCGATGGCTGAGAGCCAGGAAATCCAAGCATGAAAAATAAAATGATAATAAAACAATCTTATTATCATTTTATTTTTCATTCTGCAGGCTGCCAGCCGAGCTGAGGAAGGGACAGGGCCATCCATTATGACAACAACAGCTGTAGCAGCAGGGAAGAGGAGTGATGGGCACTGCTAAGTGTGCATGTCGTTTTGGCGAGCTGCCTTAGGACAGCCAAATTGACATGCACACTTAGCAGCCTCCAACCCGAGCTGTGTTGCACAGGCGGGTGGAGCACATGCACAGGCTCCCAGTTCCAGGGGAGCGGAAAACATGCCCGCTTAGACCAATCCTGGCACTTCTCTCATGGTAGGTAGTAGTATTACCAGAATGAGAGCAGTGTCTGCGTTGGCCTAGTGGAGTGTGAGAGCCTGTGCAGTGTACCCATGGATTGCTGCGAGTTGGGAAATGAGGAGAACAGCACAGAGGCGGCAGCTGGCAGGAGGTAAGTAAGCTTTCTTTTTGATTCTCCCCCCTGCCCCATAATTGTAATCAATTGTAATCAAATGTTCAAACTACGTTGTAAATTACTGACTCACTCACTCCTGTAATGTAAGACCAGAATGGACAGTACTTGGGTAATGCATATTACTTAACTCCCTCTGTTCCTTGTAGAGTTACATCACCATAACCACGGGGAACCTCCTCGGACTCCCAGGTAAAGAAATTTCAGCTTGTTGTGCTGACCTATTATAGAATTTCACTGGCCAGTTAAAGTCTTTAAGAGGAGCCTTTTCCAATCAGAACACATCATATATAATGAACTGTCTGAGTAAGCCTGCTTAAAATACAAAGGCTATTATTCTGTAAGAGCTCTTAAATGGGCACAGGCATGAGGGTGCAAAATTGTGATATGGGTACCCCACATTGTGACAATTAGGCCCAGATTTAAGAGGGCTTTGCGCCATTCTAACACCACAATAGCGTCATTTTTCATGCGCTAATGTGGCGTTGGAAGGCCAAAAAAACGCTGCACCATATTTACAAAGTGGCGCAATATATGCATTACGCCACTTTGTAACTTTATGTGCCACATTATGCCTGCACCATGCATAATATATGCAAAGAGGGTGTTCCCCCTGTTGGGGGTGGGGGCGAAGAAATGGTGCAAGGAAATCTCAGAGATCTTCTTGCGCCATTGCTCAGAGCAGGTGTTGAAAGGAGGCTTCCATTGGTTTCAATGGGCCTCTGGGTGCTTTGCAGGATTAGAGTCAACAGTTTTGACGCTAATCCTGCAAAGCGTCAGACTAGCACCCAAAATTATGACACTAGTACCCCTGACTGCCCCCATGGGGCGCTGTATTTTCAATACAGCGCACACATGATGGCATTAGGGGGCGCTAAGGGGTGCAAGAAAAGTGGCGCTGCACTAGGTACAGCGCCAATTTTCATAAATCTGTCCCTTCATTTTGTGAATACTGCGCAGATGGTGCAAAACATTTTTCCGGTTGTCAGAGTAAAAATGTATCAGCATGCAAGGTAACGCGGGGGGAGAAAACAGAAAATGTTTCTCTGCTGTGGCAAACATCAGTTTCAGCCCCCCTGAAAAAGAAAATTATGCGAAATAGCATGCCAACCAGAAAATGTACACAAAAAAGCAAAACCCAACAAATTGCACAAGACTTTGAAAGCGTACAAAATTACTGTCAGAGACGTGTTTCGCTGCAGATCTTTATTTTCACCATACAGTTTTAAATTAAATATTTATTTATTTTGAACATAAGTATCCTCCACAAGGCGGCGTCAGAGAGCCACATCTCCATGTCAGAGCAAATTCCCAGCATTTTAACCAACAGGTAATTTACAGGCTTGAGAATGTGTTTCTTCTAAATATCCCTGCAACTTGATGGTCTCGGCAAAGCCTGAGCAGGAACTACCGATAACCTGCACACCAATTAACACTTTCAAATTCAATCAAAATTTTACACTAACATAAGTAATGTCATTTGATAGCACTGGTGCATGAATTGGACTCACACTTAGCAGAGATCCGGGCGGTGGTAGACATAATTTGCACTGTGATGGAGGCTGTGAGAGATTTATGGCCCTCAAGTCACACATCCTTGCTGAAACCAGTAACTCTGGCGCTGACCTCTGTTAATACACACTACCCCCACCCCCCAATATTACCCTCTTTGGCAAACCGCTGCCACAGACTTTTCACTTAAAAAACTCTTTGGTGTCGTTTTTGTGGCCACTGTGAATCAATCTATGGAGGGTAATAAATTGGGGAAGGGGACGATTTTAACATGCTCTACTTTCAAAGGCACATTTTCAAAGTCTCCACGATTAGAACATATTTAAAGCCATCTAATTGCAATTGTGTTGAAAACACAATGAAGAATGCTTCCCCTTCAGACATGCTCAGCAACACAGGTTGGTTTGTTCCGGTCCCTGGGTGTAGTTAAACAAAATGCAGCCTTTTGCATGATTCAGTGTTGGCTTCTGCTAGACAGTGTGAACCCCTATTTGTAACATGATTCCTATGTGGTGCCTTTACTCAAAGAACTGCGTAGTTAATTAGTATTTTTCTAGATGAAATTGCAGAGAATTGTGTGGTCCATCCAACTATGAATAGCGAATCAATGCTTGTTTTCTTTCTTGATCTTGTGATACGTACAGTTCTGTGTTACATTTGCTGTTCTGACTTCATTACTGTTTTGGTATTGAATAAATACATTACACTTTGCTCTAAGTTAAGCCTGTCTGCTCTGAGCCATAGCCACAAGGGGGTCAAGATCAGGTTAGTTTATTGACTTTGAGGGTTCACTCTGACAAGAGTTGTGATTATTTCATGAAGTGGGAACTTGCCCACCCCAAATAATAACCCAAATAATAATCCAATAATCAATGATGATGCAAATCAAGTGAGGTTTACATAAATACATATTATACACATTTAGGCACAAGGAACCAGATGTACAAAAGAACATTTTTGTGATTTCCAAATTGCAAACAATTGCAAATCGCAATTAGGAAATCACAAAATGGCATGTACGGTGGCAGGGTGGCAATATTTGGTGACGCAAGAAGTCCCATCACTAAATACGGAATCCCAATTTACGATTACCTATTTAGTCCTAATTTGAGAATGCAGTCGCAAATTGCGACCTTTTTGAAAAAACTGCCTTTTTTGTTTCCTGGGTCATGGCAAGGACCCCAGCCACAGCAAGTGCGGCCCAGGAGAAAACAGGAGGGTGGGTAGAGTGAGGAGAGAAGGACTGCTGCACAATACTAGTGACATGAGGAGTACTAAAAGTATAAGAATTACCACAGAAATGGCCAGCCAACAACCAGAGAAAGAGACAGAGAAGCACAAACTGAAGTTCTAAGAAAAAGAACTAGATATACTAGAAGAGGAGTGCCGCACTAACCATGAGCAGCTGTTCAGTTGTGCATCCATGACTGTACCTGAGACCCCAAAATACTAAATCTGGAAGGACATGCAGCAGAAAATAAATGCTGAGGGTGTGGCACAGTGCTCAGAAGAAGAAATAAGGAAGAAGTGGTATGACCTCAAGACTCACAACAAAAGAACGGGTGGCCAGATGCTTGAGTGAGTCCCGGGCAACAGGAGGTAGTCCCTCAACTGTACCCCCACACACGACACTGGAAGCAATGGTGGAGACTACCCTGGAGCCCGAGGCAGTAGTTGAATTTGGCATCCTTGATACTTATGCATCTGCATCATCGCAAGGTAAGTGTACGTCTATTTCACAGAATAGTACATGCATGTAAAAATAGAACTAACACAGCAGCTCAGTATGGGTCCATTACATAGCAAACGTACCCCTTAGGGTGCATCATGGGACCTGTAGTCAAATAATGCCAGCTGCAAGTTGTCAGGCCCCAACACCAGCATACTGCAGTGCATACTTGTAGGCACTGTGATATACCTCATGTACAGGCGCCTTCTGGCTCCCAGCCAACTGCAGAACAGGAAGCTCCGTTTGGTGGTCTTGAGGCATACATGCTGCATATTTAGTGCCTGCAGCACAAACAAACGCACCATCCCTGCCAAGTTTTCAGTATGTACATGTGTTGACTGACAATATATAGCAACAAGGTGAACATGAAAGCTACTGGGATGCCCAGTGACTTTTTATCTTTGAATTTTTGCTATTCCAACTTCTATTTTCTTTATGAAAATACAAACATTCCAAGTACCGGAATACAGTATAAAAACAGTTACTGTATGGCAAAATTCGGGCAGAGTTAGTCTTTCTAATTAGTGCATGTTCCGGTGTAATCCCACATACTGGAGACCCTGAGTTGAAGGCTCTGCTAGCTAATGAATGTAACATGAACCCCCTCCTTCCTTCTCAATATATAGCACTTTCTCATCTCTTTATGATTTGAGACCTAGGTACATGCAAACTGTCTGCTAACAAACCCGAGGATGGAATAGTACAGAGCCACAATATTCCAGAGAAGAACGGAGAGTGGGATTCAGGATTCAGCATTCTCCCCATTTCCTGGGTCCTGGGTACATATCTGTTGTTAGCCTTTACACTCCAGACAGAACAGAGCAATGGCCGTTCACGGGCTAGAGAGGTGGCCCACCCCCTGTAGATCCTCTGCTGCCAGCTCTCGTGTCTGTTGGTGGTGTTAATGTATGTTGCATCTTCAAAGAAAGTGGGAGTTGTGCGAGGCTGTACTTGCAGTACTGGTGTAATGACCACCTAATAAAGAGATGGGACACGTGCTTGCTCACGAGCACACGAGGGACTGCGTCATTGCAGTTCCGCCTTTATTTATACTCGTGCTCTGCGCCCCTCCTGGACACGCAGAGCACGCAACATATTAGAGGAGAGCCCGAGTGGTTCTCCTAACACTCTCTACATCCCTCCCATGTTTTACTTCACACAGATAAGAATTGCTTTGTAAACTTACATTACCCAAACAAACGTTGCCGTCCAGACCCCAACAGGGGTGAAGGTGCTAGGGAAAATAAAAGAAGGAACAAACAGAACTAAATAAAACAAACTCAATGAAAAACCCAATGTCACGTACGATACCATTGTTCACTTTGACCATTGGATACCTCTTCATACCATAGACATCAGTTGCCATCAATGTTCAGTCACGGAAAACTGTAAATAAAGCACAGTTCACCCACAGCCTGCTTTACAGACAAAATCTTTCAGATGGGTGCTGGGGGTAGGATTGGGGCGTAAGTTGTACCTTGCATTTCTGGCGCGTAAACCCCCAGGCCCAGGAACATCACACGGGATGGCTTGCTCACCCAACACTGGCCCCGGGACACTCACAGTCTCTCCAGGTCTACTCGGCGAGCCGCTTATGGCGTCCTCCTTCTCACTTTCTTCCTTTCTTCTTCAGCATGGACAACACCAGCTCCACGAAAATGTGACACATTTCATGTGACTCTCTGTCTTCCTCTTGCCGCTGTTATCATGGCGCCTTTTACTCCTATAACTTCCCAGACTTCAGGTTCAAATGCCATCCAGAATTTTCCTCCTCTTCTCCGATTTCTCACTACCACTCGATCACCTTCCCGAAAGTCTCGATATTTTGCTTTTCGTTTTCCACTCGCTTGCTGATTGGTGATTTCCCGTCGTCTCTGAGTGGCTTTCACATCCAACACAGGCGGCTTCCACCTTGGACTGGCTGGGATACAGTCACGTGGAGACACCTTGAACATCAAAACGGAGGGTGCACACCCAGTGGTGCTATGCAGTGTTTGACGGTATGCACTCAAAAATTGTTGTAGGCACTGCTCACTTTCCTCCCTTTGCTCAACTCCAATCCGGAGAGCCCTATTTAAAGTTCGCATAAACCTTTCAACATCACCATTCGCCTGAGGCCAATACGGCATGATCTTGCGATGGCGTATAGCCAACCCATCAAGATACGAACGAAATTCTTGTCCCTGGAATGGAGGCCCATTGTCTGTCCTGATCTCATCGGGTAACCCAAACAATGCAAAAGTCTTCTGAAGAACTGGCTGCACATTTTCAAATGCCGTTGATGCAACAACCTCAACCACAGGGAATTTGGTATATGAATCTATCATGACGACAGTCAGTCTTCCATCCGGAAAGCTCCCAAAATCCATGCTCACCTTTGACCATGGTTTCAAAGTGGCTGGTTCGGTCACCACCGGGCAACTTGGCAGTTCCACCGATGTGATGATACAAGAGTGACACTTCCCTACCATTTCATCAACTTGGCCATCCATCCCCGCGAACCACACTTTGGTACGTAATCTGGCTTTTGTTTTGGCCGCACCTTGATGCCCTTAATGAGGCAATTCGATCACCGTAGACCACAGACACTGAGGAAGTACAATTCTTCTTCCCCTCAGGACCAGTCCTGCATTATCTGTAGACAACTCATCACGCACCTTCCACATGCCTTGCATGTCCGTCCTATGGTCTGAACTGGCTGCCTTTGTTTTTTCTAGAAAGTGTTTCCATTTCTTATAATTCCATGCCTCCTAAACCTGACTCAGTACAGCATTATCCTTGGTAGCGTTCACAATGTCAGTTACGAGAATGGCCTTGGGACATGCCGACTGCACGACCATGCTGACAAAAACCTCAGTGCTCTCTTCATCTTGTTCTTGGTGAGAATCCAGTACCTTAGGTGATGGATGGCGAGACAGATAATCTGCTGGATTGTTTGCCCAGGTCGATAAATGACAGTAAACCGATAAGGCTGAAGTAGAACTGTCCATCGTTCAATCCTCGGAGGGGCGAGACGTGGGCTACCTGCAAACAAAGAGACTAAAGGTTTCTGATCAGTTACTACTTGAAACTCATGTCCGTACAGATACAGATGAAAATGCCGGCATGCACACCGAATTGCGAGAGCTTCGCGCTCAATCTGCGCATATCGTGTTTCAACCGCCGATAAAGCCTGGCTGGCATAGGCAACAGGAATCCACTCTTGATGTCTTCTCTCTTGAAGGAGGACAGCCCCAAGCCCCACAGGGCTCGCATCCACCACCACTTCTGTCTGTCTCCCCAGGTGAAAATAAGCCATAGTTGACCTATCCAACAACGCTGCCTTAATATCTTCGAATGCCTTGTGAGCGTCAGGAGTCCACTCCCACCGGCGTTGTTCTTTAGTGAGTTGTCAAAGAGGCTCTGACATGGTGGCAAGCTGTGGTATGAACCTCCCACAATATGTGGCCATCCCTAAGAAGCTGCGGACTTCCTTTGGATTTTGAGGAGTTGGGGCTTGACGAATCGCTTCAGCCTTACGAGGATCCACCTGTAAACCATCTTTTGAAAAGATGTAACCAAAAAATTCTACTGACGTTTGATAAAATGCACACTTCTTTTAGTAAAGGGTCAGTCCAGCTTCCACTAGTCTTTTTAACGTCGCTCTGAGATGACGATGATGTTCTTCCCTCGTCCTCGAATGTATCAGGATGTCATCGCTCAAGTTGATTACCCCCGGTAATCCAGATAAAGTCTCTCTGATAGCATTTTGGAATACCTCTGCAGCTGAGGACACCCCAAAACTCAGCCTCTTATATCTTCTTAGCCCCACGTGCGTCGAGAAGGTGGTGATGTTCCTGCTCTCCGGATCTAACTCCAGCTGATGGTATCCAGCATTCAGATCTAGTTTTGAGAACCACTGTGCCCCATTCAGATCCGCAATGATGTCATCCATAGTGGGCGTAATATGTCTCTCCCTTCGAATGGCTTTATTGGGCAAGCGCATGTCCACACAGAGACGAATAGCTCCAGGTTCCTTGGGTTTCGGCGCTATTACCAACGGTGAGACCCAGGGCGTAGGCCTATCCACCTTTTCAATGACTCCTTGGTCTTCTAGCAGTTGTAATTATTTTTCTACAGCAGGCCATAAGTGGAAAGGCACCCGACAATGCCACAGAGCCACAGGGACAATGTTCAGGTCTATATGAAGCTTGACCCCCTTTCTTTTTAACCGCCCTACCCCCTCAAACAGTTGCAGAAATTCACTAAGGAGACGTTCTCCCTGAGAGTCATACACCTGACATGCAAAGAGTACCAGTTTTAATTCTTCAGCAGTGTGACACCCCAACAAAGTGCCTCTATCTCCAGCTACCACATAGAACTTTGCATTTGCTGACCGATCTCCACTGGTCACTGACACTTCCACAGTTCGTTTTAGAGGCAGAGGAACTCGTCCACCATAGTTGTATATCCGGGTTGCAGTCGGGATAAGTAGTGGTATGGGGTTTAACTGCTGATAGAGGGTCTCATCCATGACGTTGACTGAGGCTCCGGTGTCAATAAGTACTGACGTCAGTGTGCCATTGACTTGTACATCACTCATGGGAGGCGGTCTCTTTTTTTGTTGCCTCCCACCAGTGAATGAGATTACAAAAATGTCCTCTTCCTCATCTTCCTCAAAAACGGGGCTACCTGACATTGCGTGGTCTCTTACCTCCTCAGCACTCTTGGATACACTCCGGACATTGGCATCCTTTCCCTTTTGATCCCCTTGCTTATTCTTCCTCGACCTGCACACTTTTGCAAAATGGTTTGCTTTGCCACAACGGTTGCAAGACTGTCCTTTCGCCGGACATCCCATGTTACCTCTATGTTCATAGCCACAGCTCCCACAAACACGTTCACCGGGTCTGGCGAGATTTGGCCTGTGCGGCATTGCCGGGCGTGTCTGAACAACATCTACCTGCTCCTCTTTCACTTGGACTGAACGGGTAGACGATGCTGCAGGGGACATTTCATGGGACCGTGCAAGGATTAGAATTTCGTCAAGGGACATCCCCTGCTGTTGAAGAATACGTTTTCTTAAGGCATTGGACCTGCAGCCCTGGATAATCTGAGCCCGGATCTCCTCTTGCTGGTTGAGTCCCGTGCACAAACTCGCTAACTTCTTTAACCTGGCGTAAAACATGTCCATTGACTCAACTTCCGTTTGTTGCGCCTGTCTAAGTTTGAAACGTTCATAGTCAGAGTTAAGTTGAGGGTCAAAGTGTCTATTTAAAGCTGTTACAGCTGCATCAAAGTCAGATTTATCCCCTGTGTCTGGGAGGGAATCAAACAGCTCTTGAAATTCATCTCCGCCCATCAGCAACATTAAAGACCTTCGTACTGCTCCATCCGTTTCTCTGGTAGCACAAAAGTAGTTGTCTAGTCGATTTATCCATAGGCGCCATCTTGGCGCAGCAGTGGCCGGATCAATCAGTTGGCTAAATGGAGGTAGCGATGTGACTGAAGAATAAACACTGTTATTTACCTGCGCGGGGAGCAGGGGATTTCCAGGTGGGGGTGGTGGTGGAGCGTTTGCATTTTCTTGCTGAGGAGCATTCTTGTTCACACACTCCCAATACACTAGTGTCAGAGATTAAAGTTTTTTTTTTTTTTTTGGACCACTTCAAACTCTGTTTGTCACTGATATGTGTTTATTTATTTTCTTGATGCATTTCTTTATTATTATTGTTCCTCTTTTACTTCTTTCCTTCCTCTTTGTGCTACTGCCCTTATTACAGTCTTGTTCCTTTTATATATATTTATTTCCTTGTTTCCCCTTTTTATTTTTTATTTTTTTCCAACTGGCTTTTAATTGAGTCTTGTTCCTTTTATATATTTTTTTTCTTTTGTTTTCCTTGTTTCCCCTTTTATTTTATTTTCCGACTGGCTCTTAATTGGAGCCCCAGGCACACACAGCCTTCAATTTTCCATGTGAAGGGACACGCCCCTTCACTCTGCTCCTCGATAAAGCCTCCTGGCTTCCTACTCCCAACCGGCGTTACACTGTTGCTCAGCAACAGAACGCCTCGCGTTGAGAGCGCTCAGCTTCCCAGGCCAATTCATCTGGGGCCTGGGCGTGGCTCACCTCTTTGTCCTGCCCCGGCAGGGAGCCGGGGAGCCGGGCCGCGTGTTCCTCACTCCAGACGGCTTCCCGAGCCAGGAGCAGCGATCGCGCTGGTTTCTCGACCGCACTTTTCTCTGAGGCGCAGTACAGCCTCCGAAGCCGTTTCCACCGACGCCACCCTTCACGGTGAGTTAGTGCCGAGGAGAGCCTTCTCCGCTTTAATTTTTTTCTTTTTTTTTTTTGAATACTCACCGGCACCAGACGCGTGGAATATAATGACAGAAGGGGCAAGGGAACAACAGACAAAAAACAAATCCCATCCTCGTCACCAATGTAATAAAGAGACGGGACACCGTGCTTGCTCACGAGCACACGAGGAACTGTGTCATCGCAGTTCCGCCTTTATTTATACTCGTGCTCTGCGCCCCTCCTGGACACGCAGAGCACGCAACATATTAGAGGAGAGCCCGAATGGCTCTCCTAACACTCTCTACAACTGGCACTTCTCAAATCTCTAGCCCGGTACTGCAACTTGGTCTTGAATCACACTAAGGGCCAGAAACATAGGTTTTGTAAGGAAAAGAGTTTAAGCAAAAGGGAGAGCAAGACAGAGGAGAGCAGAGGGGGGATGAGGAGAGATTATGGAAGAGGAAGAAAGACCAAAGAGAGGGAAGAAAATAAAACGTGCTTGGGAGAGGGAAGACAGACAAAGTGAGAGAAAGGGTGGTGCCCAACAGAGTGAGTCTATAGTGATGCAGGAAGGTTACCAGGGGCCCTAATGTTAGAGAGGAGAAAAGAGTCCTCCTCTTGCCTGGTAAATGATGAAAGACATACAAACCAGCAGCGTAGGGGGGCCTTCACAGCAATGGGAGCTGGCGCCAATGCACCTGTTGCATTGGTACTTTATTACTCCCTGAGACATGGAGATATAGCGAGGCAAAGTGAAACAGAGGGAAAGGTACTTAGAGACACAACACAAGGGGGCGCACAGAGAATGAGAGAGGGAGCGAAACAACTTGAAAAAGATGGAGCACAGCTGGAAAAAGAGGAGAGCGAAATAGGGGAAGCTGTGACTAGGAAGAAAGAAAGAAGAAAAGGAAGTGAGCCAGACACACACCAAGAAGGACGTGTGTAAAAGCAGAGAGGTGCCAAGTGATGGATGAGAGGGGCAAAGCAGAGCCATGGTAGTAGGCATAATGCGCAGCACCCATTCTCAGACTCGCATACCAGTGCTGCCAGCCATAAAGAAGCCTGTCAGAACGTGTTTTCTTTACTTTTCATATGCTGGAGGAGATCTTACGGGTGTCAGAGCCTTGCAGTCTGTGACCAGTTAGGCTGCCAAGGCCAGGGGCACTGGACTCTGACTCTGTCAACTGTAGAGCCCAGGGCCAGGAGGAAGCGTGGTAGGGCCATACAGATTTATGCAGCAGCTAAAACATTATTTTAAAAACGGTTTGGTCATCTGATATTTTAGGTGCTCACATTTGCCCAGTTTTAGCATTTTTAACACAATACCACTACACATTGTGTTACATACTTCACGTTCCCTGTTACAATAATTCTTCCACCCGGGCTTCTGGGTATTGTGAAGGGGCGAGGTGCCCTGCTTGCCAGACCTTTAAGATGCAGAAACATTCCCACTGCCACACAGGACCCCTTTTCCTGTTTTTCCCTTTTTAAAACATACTTTCGCAACTTAGCGTTTTGCAAAGCATTAAAGTTTAAAAGTATCATGCTCTAAGCCCTGTAACTATTTTGCATGCCCCTATCTAATGCCATAATACACTGTTTGCTGTTATTTATCTTTTTTATTACACGTATGTTTGCTGGAAAAACAATTATGGTTCTGGCTCAAATGCAGAAGACCACTGAAAGTCACCAGTTATAGTTAGTAACTCACAACACAAACACCATAACTCTCATTGCCCACCATGCTCAAAATATCAATTTGCCACCAGAACAAAGACAAAAAAAACGCTATGAAAAACACAACATGGCAAATAGCACAGGCTATGTGCGTTTTGGCGTTATTAGCCAAAACTGGTGAATCTCAGGATGTGCAGCATTTGAGCCAGTGAATATTGGGGGGCTTCAAAATCCATTTTTGGATAACTTTTTGAAACGTTTGAATAATGTTTTACCAAATTTCAGATACTACTTTCGGATGTACATGGGGTTACACAAACGAAGTTAAGTGAACCTTGAATAAGAATTTTAGGGATTATAGGATGAAGAGATTTGTTTATTATATATTTTATTGAGTTTTTCATATTTTGTTGATTTATACAATTGGTAACGTTTTGTGACAACACTGTCAAAGAAATGATGGAGTCTGCAAGACGTACATATTACAGTTATAACAAACATTTATGACTAATGCAGGCAAAATGACATGAAAATCCACCTGTACGCATATGAGTGATTTCATCTACATTAATATATCATACAGGGTAGGTTTTGAGCTCTTGTAATGAGTAATCACTTTGCTAGTGGCTCTACAGCTCGATGGTACCTGTTCTCCTTGACTTGCTGCCCTCAATTCACCAAGTCCATTTTGTTCCTCTCACATTCTCCATGTTTTTTTATGAATATCTTCAGTCATCCCCTCCCTTTCTTTTTTTTTTTAAATCTGTTTATTGAGTTTGTTAAATTCTTTTCAGTAGTATGGATATAAGAACGAATTATTATACCAAGTTGTCTTACATTTAGAGCACCCCATGAGCCATCACAGTGCAACAACAGATCTCTTGTTCAACATTTGAAAGAAAAGAAGTAACAGTGAAACGTCATTTGGCAGAGAAAGAAGGTTGCTCGCCGGAGCCCAAACTCATGTCTGGGCGTATGTAGGGAGAGAAGGGGGCAGGAGAGGGAGGACATGTCATATTATGGGGAGAACAGGGAAGAAAGAGGAGAGGGGAGGGAAGTGCCGTGATGCCGCAGAGGGCCTGTGCACTAGGCAATGGGGGTCATTTCGCTGGGGGACTTGGCAGTGTCCTCGAGCATGTGTGGGGGTCCGAGCAGCGCGATCGCTGGTGCTATGTGTGTGAGATCCAGAGACGTGGTCACCCTACAGGGTGGTCCCGGTACCCAAAGCCCATGCCCCCAGCTATAGCCTTTGCCACCGACACCATGTATCTGGTCAGGCCTACGCAGCATCCGATCGGGTGAGCAAGCCTTCCAGCCCAACGTCCGGGGCCCCCTCAGTCGTCCCCTCCCCGCGTCAGTTCGTACTGATGTAGCAGCCTCAAATCAAGGAGGACGGGTATCATCCTTTTGTTCCAGCTGCTCTATGAAGGAATCCCAAATGTCCGCCCCCTTGACCACCACCCCGCTATCGCGTAGTGTGTGTAATACCTGCGCCTCTTTTCTGGTCCAATGCAACTGCTCAGATGACCAGCGATGTATGTCTGGAGCGCTGGGCGATTTCCACTGGATCGCTATGAGGCGTTTGAATAGGACAAATGCAAGGTCTGCACATCAGTGTCTCTGCTTCTCCCTCCCGCGCCACCGACGCACCCCCATTAGACAAGATTCAGGAGTGGGGAGTAAGTCTGTGCCGTAACATCATGCCGTACGCGGAGAACCGTTGGGCAACTCCACGTCATATGAAGAAAGCCAGCTTCTAACTTCCCGCACCTCGGGCAATCTGGGGTAGAGTGCGGGAACATACGCTTTATCCTAGCTGGAGTAAGATATGTCTGGTGGTGTAAGTAATTAAATTGGGTGTATCGGAAACGAGCATTTCGCGACACCTCTAACGTGTTTGTGAGCGCTGTGGTCCATGTTTATGTGGGTAAGGGTGAGAGTAAGGCCGCCTCCCACCTGGTCTTTTCTGTTGTCTGCGCCTCCTCAGGATAAGCCTGTAGTGCTTTATATATCCAGGATATATCGGATAGCGCGCCCGAGCCTAACAGTAGCTTGTGAAGAGCCGGTGACGTTTGTGGCTCGTTATTGCCATTCCCCCATGTGTTACGCACCAGCCGCTGCAACGCCCTGTGCACAAGGAATCCACCCTGGCCCAGATCATGTAATCTTGCTAGTGTCTCGTATGGTAGAAAACGCCCCTCCCCGAAAATATCTCCGATAGTGTGTATACCCTTTGTGGCCCAGACGGCCAGTCTGAACTGCCCTTTTATTCTGTCTATTCCGGGGATGGCGAGCAGGGGAATCCTAGGTGAGAGCGGCGGAGCCTGCCCCTTCACCATCACGTATCAGCGCCAAACCCAGTCAGCCACTCTCATCAGAATATTGCAGTGCGGCGACAGGCCTTCTCGGCCGATGAGCCATCTGAATACGTCCGAGTGTCCCAGCGAGGTGCCCACCTCGCGGCCCTCCGGGCTGAGGGGGTTGCACATCCAGCACATAATGCAGTGTATCTGTGCCACTGCATAGTACAGCTCGAACTGTGGCGCGCCCATTCCTCCCCTCCAGTGGCAGATAGGTCCTGGCTAGGGCCACTCGACGGCCTCCCCCACCCCATCTCAGTTCTGTCAACAGGCTAGTCAGGGGTGCAAAGAAATTCTTGGGAATCTTTAGCGGCAAAGCCGAGAAGTAATACAATACTCGACGGAGGACAATCATTTTAGCTATTGCCACTCTCCCTAAGGGTGACAGTGGAAGTGAGCACCAGAAGGGCACCGAGCCTCATATGGACCTAATCGTCAGATCCAGATTCCCTTCCCTGAGATCCAGTTCATCGTGGTATATGTGCACCCCTAAGTATTTGAAGGTGGTGTGACACCAGTGTAGGTCGTGCGTAGAGAATGCGTCTCTCTGCGGTCCCGGGATCGGTCGCATCGGGAACAAACATGATTTCAAGTAATTTACTTGCAGACCGGATAGGTCACCAAAAGAGTCCAGCAAACGTAATAAGTCCGACAGGGATTCGGAGCAGTTGCGTAAATATATTAGCACATCGTCCGCATATAGGGAGATGATTCGATGTTCACTTCCGTCTAGGATACCCCAATGCAGAGCCGCAGTACACAGCTGAGCTGCAAGTGGTTCAATTGCCAGTGCGAACAGGAGTGGCGATAAGGGGCAGCCCTGTCTGGTGCCTCTACCTATCGCAAACTCCTCGGATATAATCCTGCCTGTCTTAACTCTTGCTTTTGGATCTGCATATAGGTTGTTACCCATATGCATTAAACATTGGTCATCCAGCTGGGATAAATTAACTAATTTCGAACAAGCAAAATACTCAATATTTTCTTGGCATAGTTATTTCTTTATGAAATCAAATGTATTACTCATATAGGGCAAAGAGAATCACCAATGAGCCAAATTGTCCCTGTAACATAAACCAAATAACACAGAAAAAACATTTGTATCACATCAAACTCCAACATTTGCACACAGCAACATAGAAATAATCACCAGTTCATTCTGAAAATTGTCCCAATTCAATCTCCTCCTTCGGAGGTAGTGGTACACAACAAACATAGAGGTGTTATCCACATTTTAGCAATGGTTGTGGTAAATTGAATAAGCAAGTGCTAAGTCCAGATCAATTATTTCCTGAGGTTTCTTGCACTCTCCAATATATTTTTATGGGGTCAATTATATTTTTTTACCCAACCCTGCCGAAATCCACATGGTGTCGACGCGTTTCGGGCCATTTAATTTTAGGCCTCATCAAGACTACAATGGGACAACAACACCTAGGAGTAGTTCGTAAACTACCTTTACTCCTAAAAATCCTTGTTAAACAGGCTGAAGCCTTTACTGAAACTGTAAATCTGTTTATGCGAGCTCACAACACTTCCCATGTGAGCTACATCTAAAGATCGAACCGTGCTCCTGCCGTTTTGGAGCAACAGCTGTTTTGCTCGCGTGCGGCGGTTCCAAACCTCTCCCGAGTTCAAGGCTTCAGCATCTAGAAAGAGCACAGGAGTAAAGATAGCATTTCCGGGTAAGGGGCCAGCATCTGCACTGAGAAAATGTTATAGTACTCAGCTGGAAGTCCCGTCCCCCCCAGGGGCTTTATTATGGGCTAAATGCTGCATAGCTTGCTAGATCTCATCCATTTCTACGGGTTTCTCCAATTCAAGTAACTGTGATTCCGTCAGGCGAGTTAATCGAGATGCCTGAAAAAATTCCCTCATCTGTTCGAGGGAGGAAGGGGCCCAGCTTTGTACAGAGTGGCATAATATTGTTTAAAAGCCTTGTTTATCTCTAGCTGTGTATTGACTATGTCTCCCTTGTCTAGGCGGATGGCGCTTATGGGGGTGTGTCGTTGTTCGCCTTTCACTAGCCAGGCCAATAGTCTGCTGGCACGGTCCCCCTCGGCGTGCAGTCAAGCTACGTAGAGTTAATATTCAAATTTCCTTAAGCGCATGAGCCTCGGTCCATTGTTTTTTTAGTCCAGCCATATCGCCTAGGTCTCCCTCGCCAGTCGCCACCCTCCTCTCCGCCCCACGCAACTTCTCCTCAATATTATGTAGCTCTGAGGTTAATGTGCAACGAACTCCCCCGGCCACCAACATGCACATGCCCCGTACCACCACCTTTTGTCCGTCCCACTCAACCGCCCGCGATGATGCCGACTGATTGTTTATTTCAAAGTATGAGTCTATGCCATCCGCCTTTTCTGCTCGGAAGGGCAGATCCTGCCGTAGGGAAGGTTGCAAGCGCCAGGTGGGCATGCGTGTAATCGGCCTACCCCAACGTACAGCGGCAACCAGGGGACAGTGATCCGATAAAGTCTAGCCAGATACGATGCACTATCCATGAGATGAATGAGCTCACCTGAGCACAATAGTAAGTCTATCCAAGTGTGAAGATGGTGCACCGGGGAGAAGAAGGAGTATTCCCTGTCTGTGGGATGTAAGCCCCTCCAGACATTATGAAGTCTCCTCTCTAGCAGCCAGGTCCGAAGCACCTGAGAGAGTCTCCTGCTATGGGTGCCCTTGAGTTGGGGGGTGGGATCTATCCATTGTTATGTCTGGCACACAATTGAAGTCCCCTCCCCAGATACTGGGCCTTGATGGGTCCTGTGATAGTAGCGCGTAAGTAGACAACAGAAAATCTCCCTGCTTAGCATTGGGTGCATATATTCCCGTTATGACTAGCTGTTTCCCATCCAATTCCCCTGTTAAATGGACATATCTACTGTCCGCATCTATTTGAACATGCTTAAACACCATCACCCCTCTTGCATATGCCGATGTTTTAGTGCCATATATCAAACCCGCCCACATCTTGCCAATATTACCCAGTTCGTGAGTCGCAAGGTGGGTCTCTTGAAGTATAGCTATATGTATTTTATGACGTTTAAGGTAAGCGTGTATTCTGCAGCTTTTGGGGATATTAGCCATACCCCTCATGTTCCAAGTTAAAATGTTATATGTACCCATGGCTTTGTAATTGCTGTGTGCCACAGCCCCCCACACCAAGCTGGAGCACATCGTGTCCCGGGAACCGTCCTCCTGACCCCTCCCACCCGGTGAGCATGAAAGAGATGGGGTATAAAGAAAAGATAGAAAGATGCAGTAAATCTTACAGTAACCAGAGCAACATTAAACTGTGTGACACAACAGGTGACCCATATGGGTGTAGGGGCGTGGTTGGAAAGAATACGGTCCGACGTGTGTCCTCAGCCCATACGGATGATCATGCTTCCCTTATGGTCTCGGTCATCCAGGTCCCCGGCTACGTCTGTCCCAGTAAAGCAAGAGCTGACTCTGCATCCAGTTCCGGCCTCGTCTCAGCCAGGTGGATGCAACATGCTCGGGTTGAGTGCCCCGGGCAACCACTGCAGCATGAACTCCATACGGGCCTAATGATGTTCCTTTATGTTACTGAGAGCTCAGTTCTCCGGCTCGTCTAAGCCCACACGCGTTGTCTCAAATGTCATCGGCAGTGCTTGGTGTCAGATCGGTAACAAATATAAGTGGCCACGAAGGGGGGCTTAGGTGGCCCTGCGATGAGCCTGAGTCGATGTCTCTGATTTCACCTCTGAGCAGTGTTTTTGCGCAGTCACAAATATGTTAGCCTCTTTTAGGGCTTGTGCCTGTTCGTCCGCGGCCGGTGATTTTGATGGGCGCACTTTGACCCCAGTGTTCGTTTTTCTTTTCCTCTGAGGGCGTTGGATGAGACAGTCCCCATTCCCCTCAGTGTCCTCTACTGGATCCACAAGGCCCTTGGCATGTAACCACGTCCATACATCTTCCGATCACGGGAAGAAGAGGGTTCTACCGCCATCACCACTCGCAGTTGGGCCGCGATCAAGAGGGAGTAAGTGATATTCTTGTCTCGTAGTACTTGTTCCACTTTGGCGAAAGTAGCGCACCTGCGCTGGACTTCCACTGTGTAATCTGGGTATGCCGTGACCACGATGTTCTCCATACGGACAGGGACCTGAGTCTGGAAGCCTTGTAGGTCCTGATCCCTATTGTGGTAGTTTAGGAATCTTGTGATCAACGGTTGGGGCGGAGCACCGGGGCATGGTGGCCCACACAGAATCCGGTGGGCTTGTTCCACCACCAGCAGAGGTGATATATTCTGAAGCAACACAGTGTCCCTCAGCCAGCGTTTCAAGAAGAGTTCCACGTTGGGGAGGTCTGCACGTTCCAATAACCTAACATTGTTCCTGCATGAGCGGCCTTCTGCTTCCTCAGCTCTTCGCTGAAGTAGTGTTATTTCAGCGTCCATGCGTCTGATTTGTGCTTTCATGTCAGAGATAACAGGTTGGGCCGTTTCGGGAGCTGATTCAGTGATGGTGACTCTGTCCATCAGTTTGCAGTGATCCGTTCGGAGGAGATTAACTTCCAGCCCTACCGAATCAATTTTCCCATCCAATGAGGTCTTAGTGTCCAGCACCGCTTGCAGTACCTTGTCAAACTGCGATGAAAGAGTGACCAAGGTTTCTGACATCCTGTGTAGGGTGTCAGCTTGAGTTCCCATGTTCCCTCTGAGGGTGAAGCTCCGGCCCCTGCGCTGGAGTGTGCCCTCAATGACTTTGGTTTGACCATAATTGCGCATGATGCAACTGTGTTGACCACTAGTTAATGCACTGGATGACCTGCCCTTGATGTATGTCACGATCCTCTCAAAATCCACAGCAGGGCTCAGTACCTTCCCTGGGTACTTCCAGCCCGGCCCACCACGGGGGAACCAGGCCACCCCACCTCCCTCGCCCCTCTGGGTCACTACACGTGCCAATCACTGATGCCACAGCCCCAGGGGAGAGCACAGGGGCAGTTGCTCCAAAGTTTTTGGGCGGCAGGGTTCAGAGAGACTGCAAGTCATGCCACAGTGTGGGTCTGTTATCACTTGGGCCGGTCTGCAATGGGCCCGTTGTCCTCCATCATCGCCCAGTCAAGAGCCAGTGTCGCCGGTCCTCCAGCCGACGCCGCTGAAGAGAGGAGAAGATACAGGGGAGGGGTGGGAGCAGGATTCCCTCAGACAGGACCGCAGCACCACCGTAGCCGCTGAGTCAAAGAAGGGGGGGATCTCAACCCCCCGCGTCATGGGGGGGCACGCTTACTCGGGATGTCCTGGTGCACCTTGCTTCCAGCAACGAGTCCTGATGGCACCGCTGGGCCCCCCCGGGGCCAGTCAGGGACCTCATATCCCCCGCAGCCACTTCAGGCAAGTATTGATCCGGGGGCACCCGCGGGACGAATCACCAACAAGACCCGTCTCCGCACCTCCACAAGGCTGGGCAGTCCGGTCCCAAGCACCTTGTGGGCTCTGCCGTACCAGGGTGCGGTGTCCGCCTCCGTCTCCGGTGGGCCCCTCTCGGCCTGAGCTGCACTCCGGCAGCGACCCGACCTCTCCTTCCCCTCTCCGATATCGCTGTGTCTGGGTGCCGCTATCACCGTTGCAGCGTTAGTCTGCGGTCGCAGGCAGAAGGCCGCGCCGCTCCATTCCGTGCACGGACCCGACAGGGATCCGAGACCCTTCTTCCGAGCCAAACACCTGTGTCGAGGTTTGTTCTGGCAGCAATGGGTGTCGCCGGGGAGCTCCAAGAAGCCAAGGCAAATGCCAAGAGACCTCGGGGACGGAGATTTACGCAGATTATTGATGGGCCGCGAGCAGAGCTCGAACTAAGCGTCGGCTCCGGCCGCCATCTTGACCACGACCCCCTCATCCCCTCCCTTAACTGAAGAACCAGAACCTTATGGGCCTGGCGGCGCAGGGTACGCCTGAAATCTCCTTGGATTCACCTGCCTCAACTAACAGAGACACGGGACACTCTGTCAGGCGTAAAAGATCAGATTTTATTAGCTGCAGCTAGTACAGTTGTCCAAGAAGTACACAAGGTATGTTCTCAGGAGACTGCCACTTTACTTTGTGGCGCACAATCTTATATACCGTATAAAAACCATTTATTAACTACATACACTCCCAGAACACATAGAAAGGAGCCAGTAAGAATAATGTAAAGATAGAACAGAGCCAATAGAAATGTCGGAAAACAAGACAGCACCAATAGAAGGAATTGGAAAACAAAGTATCAAGTGACTTAAGGTTGCCTCCCCTCCAGCTGTGTTTGTCACCCCTCCCTTGAACTAATTCATTAACCGATCCACAACGAAGTTGCATGTGGTGTGATAAGTTTGTGTGCGTTTGGAGGACAGTTGTGAAATGAGAGATTACTAGCAAAGGACAGCGAAGGCCAGACGATAAGATAAGATCGGCGGAGAATAGTGTGAGCCTACAGATAGTTGAAACAAGGATTAGAAAACCAGACAGGGATTAGTGTACTCGGTCAGACCTTAATACCAGCCTTGTAAAGATAGAGGCAGAAGGCTGTTTTGAACACCATGTTGCAGAATAAGCAGAAAAGGCAAAATGGACTTCGTTCGCTGTGCTGCCTGAGTGAAGGCAACATAAAATGGCGGCGGGCCACAAAATGGCGGGTCGATACGATCGTATTAAAAATCGAATTTCCTCAGACCCTCCTTTTGCCAGAACTCAGGCAAGATACACAAACTCATGTTAATCTGAGTCGATGTCTATGGCCATGAGGTCATCAAGCTGTTGCTGTACCATCATTTTGATATTCTCTGCTCTTTGTGACTTGGGTTTGGGAATACATGCAGTAGCACATAGGTTGCAGATGGCAGGACCGCAGTGCATACAAAGACAACAAGAGAATATAAAAGCTAAAATTACTCCAAAGAATGTCAATACCTTCCAACCCCATTTGGACAGTAATTCCCAAAACCACTCTGAAAAGGACCAATCTCCTTCGTCCTGATGAATCGACTCGGAGATTATGTGTAACTTAGAGATAGCTTGGTATACTGTCGGAGCGTCATTAGGTATGAAAATACAGCAACTTGATCCGATCAATTTGCATACTCCACCACGGTCCGCAAGAACAAAGTCTAAGGCAACACGGTTCTGCAAGGTCATAAGACGATCAGCCTGTAGTTCAGCTGTAATGTTACTTAAAGCTCCTACAGTGATGTCTATGGTGGTTTCTACGACACGAACCAATTGCCTTATATTTCTGCTGTTGGCCATTGGACCCCAGAAGGGAAGAAATCCTTTGAGGAAATCTCCTCCCTCTTGTCCTGCTGTGTCTTTCGAATCCACAATCCCTCTGCCATATCTATTTTTATGATGGTTCGCAGGAGCGGTGTATGTAGGGGGAAGAAGAAAGGCTATATAACAAGTACCAGAGAAATCAGCTGGCAACCATGTATAAGCCCTATCGTGGCAAACGAAGTATGTACCTTGAGATGGTACTAACGGCAGTGGATTCAGGGCTGAATAAATATATGTATGGGAACATAAACTTTCTCTTTGTCCGGTGTTTGGAGTTCTACCATTTATTTGCAGACAGAAATTTCCTTGTTGGGGTATGACCCGTATCGGAGGAGATTTTCCTTGCTCAACCTTATCATTGAGGCTGGAAATGTAATTAGTTATGTTCCAATTGGTATATGCTTTTCTTTCATCTATGGAAGCTTCACTTTTTTCCATGATTTTAGCCATAGCTACCATTCCCTTTATCAATAAACTATGACTGAAATCTGAACCAACACTATGTGAACTGACAGGTTGTTTAATTTTACTTTGATATGCATTATTGAAAATGACAAAATAAGCCCAAGCGGAACCTTCATAGGAGAATGGAAGAACTAAATATGGCATTCCTTTTTCTACCGTATGTGGTATGAGTCCACACACCCAACAGTCAGTTGTATTGATCACTAACTGATGTTGATGTAACAACTGGACGAAGGAATTGTTAAAGTATTCAGTTCTTCTGATGAGTTCATGCTGGGGAAGAGTGTGAAATAGGTGCGGAGAGATAGTAGAAGAAGATGTAGAGGTAGGAGAAGAGACAACTTTTTGCTGCAGAGTAATAATGATCCAGTTTACAGATGCCAAAAGAATACACGACAATATAATGACGCATAGAGCAATACTACAACGACTATATATTTCTTTACAATTATTCTTTACATTTTTACTTTCTCTTTTATCTAATGTAGCCTCCATCTTTCTAAGTGGATGCTCACGGCAATCTTCCTCAATCACTGTAGTCACGATTATCTACCGTCCTATGACACTGTGAGGTCCTGCAGGCCTATTGCCACTTACTCAGGTCGTAACTAAGACTCCTACCGTGACCCTGCAACCGGGATAGAGTACTACATAGGAGAGAAATTTACAGGTTCTTTGGTCTTGGTCTCAAATTATAGCGTTCCTGTCCAGAGGCAGTCTGGTTTTGAAACAATGTTCCTGGATTTGTCATGTTCAAGCGACGATGCGATGGTATTGCTTCTTGAAGGATGTCGTCGTCCTCTTTCTCAGAAAGTGTTCCAATTAGACGCGCATCACTGAATGGTACAAATTGCGGAACTTTCTCACTTTCAGAGTCACTGATGCCTCTACGGACCCACTGATCGAAAGGCAAGGGCAAAGGCACTTTCTTGCAGTGCACGGCATGCACCCAGTTTTTCTTTCCTTCGACTTTAACTGCTGTTCTTGTGGTCAAAACAACCAGGCGTGGCTCTCTCCATCTGGGCTCCAAATTTCTCTGTCGTTGGAAATTTTTCGTGCAGACCCAGTCACCTGGTCGGATGGAATGACCTGGGTCTGTGGAAGCCTCTGGTAGAGCACTCTGAACCTGTTGATGAAGAACACGCAATTTAGTTGTAAGGTCATGCAAGTAGTCAATCAACATCGGGTATGGCAAGTCTGAGTATTTCTTAGGGCGAGGAACTCCCCATACATTAGCTGGGCGACCAAATATCACTTCGTAAGGGCTAAGCCCCAAACGAGAGTGTACTGCTGTTCTGGTGGACAGAAGAGCCAATGGTAAAGCATCAGGCCAATTAAGTCCTGTGCTAGCTTGCACCTTAGCAATTTTAAGCTTCAAGGTTCCATTGTAGCATTCTACTAAACCAGCCGACTGTGGGTGATTCGCCGCGTGGAACTTCTGTTTTATGCCAAGACCTGCACAAACTTTTTGCATGACTTGACCCACAAATTCGCTCCCATTGTCACTCCAGACAATGCGCGGCAAACCAAACCTAGGGAAGAATTCTTTCAAAAGTATTTTGGCAGTTGATAAAGCAGTATTGTCCTTCAGAGGGTAGGCTTCTACCCATCTAGAAAAAGCACATACTACCACCAGAACATATTTGAGGTTGTTGCATCGTTCCATGTGAATATAATCGATCTGCAACACCTCAAATGGATATGTTGGAGGAGCAAAATGACCTGCTGGAGTTGGGGTTCCCTTTCCCGGATTGTACATCAAGCAAACAATACAATGTTTTACTACATTATTTGCACACTTTGGGATCCCCTCATTTTGCCACACTGGAGCCAGAAGTTTACATATTCCTTTTGCACTTAGGTGAGCTGGACCATGTGCCATAGTAACTACAGGTAGTACATAAGCATCTGGTAACAGCCAACGTTGATGTTCTGATAATTCAACCCAACATCCCATCTCATCTAACATTCCTGTACTTTCCTTCCACTTTCTCAACTCATTCTCCGTAGCCTCTCCTTGAATTGATTTCACACTCTCTACTGTATCTTCACACATTCCCTTTTCTCTTACGCAGTTTGCGGGACCTGCAACATACATTCGACTTGTGTTGTCTCTGGCTGTCTTTTTCGCTACCTCATCTGCAAATGCATTTCCTCGACCAACATCGTCCACAATCTTTTTGTGTGCACTACACTTCACGATCGCTATCTGAGTAGGCATTGTAAGTGACTCAAGAAGTTCAGTCACTAATTGACCATGTTGTATCTTAGTACCATGGGAAGTAAAGAATCCTCTTTCCTTCCATAAACGCCCAAAGTTAAACGCTACACCAAAAGCGTATTGGCTATCAGTGTACACGTTTACTCTTTTTCCTTTGGATAACACACACGCTCTAGTTAAGGCTATCAATTCAGCTGCCTGAGCTGAATTATGTCTAATGCGTGCTGTCTCCACAATCGTATGCAAAGTAGTAATAGCGTAGGCTGAAACTGTATCTCCATTCGGGAGCTTGAAACAAGAACCATCTACCCATAGTGTTCCATCTGGATTCACTAATGGCGTGTCTTTTAGGTCAATTCTACCCTTAGTCTCTTCTTCAGTACGGAGAAAACAATCATGCTGTTCAGAGACATCTCTCTCTTCTGGAAGAGGCAACAAAGTAGCTGGATTCAGGGTATTACATCGTTTGATGTGTATGTGACTAGTCAAAAGCGTCAGCTCATATCCGGACAACCGAGCACTCGTAAGATGCTGCGTTTTTGTCCTATTTAGTAAAGTATCCACTGCATGTGGCACCATAACAATGAGAGTATTATCTAGCACTACTCCAGCAGACTGTCGAATAGAAATTGCTGCTGCCGCTGTCGCCTTAAGACAACTAGGCAATGCTTTAGCTACTGGATCTAACGTAGCTGAGAAATATGCGCATGGTCGCTGTTGATCTCCAAAACGCTGCGTTAAGACTGACAATGCACAACCCTCTCTTTCGTGGACATAGAGCGTAAAGGGCTTACTGTAATCAGGAGTACCCAATACAGGAGCAGAACACAAAGCAATACGCAAATCAGTAAAACTCTTCTGACATTCGTCAGTCCACGGAAGAGGCTGAGGCGTATCTTTTAAAGTTAGCGCCAACAGCGGTTTAGCCAATAAAGAGAAACTCGGAATCCACTGTCTACAATAAGAAGTAATGCCCAAAAAAGCACGTACCTCTCTTTGTGTGGATGGCACTGACATTTGTGCAATTGCCTGAATTCGTTCGGGGGTCAATCGTCGTCCCTCCTTTGACAAGAGATGACCCAAATAAGTCACCTCGCGACAGACATATTGTAATTTAGAAGGAGAAACCTTGTGATTCAGATCAAACAAATGACGCAACAGTGCAACGGTCACGTTTTTGCAAATCTCCTCTGAATCAGCGGCAACTAATAAGTCATCCATGTACTGAATGAGAGCGGCACCGGACGGTAAGGAAAAGGCATCAAGATGACATTTTAGAGCTTGACTGTAAATAGAGGGACTTTCACAATAACCTTGAGGTGCGCGTTTAAACCGGAAGCTTCGGCCTCCGAGGGAAAAACCAAAAATATCTCTACTCTCTTCGGCGATGGGAATACTAAAGAAAGCATTCTTTAGATCAATAACTGAAAACCAAGTCGCTGTAGAAGGTATCATCGTCAACAGAGCAGTGATATCTGGGACTACAGGAAACTGCGGTACGACAATCTTGTTTACCTCCCGAAGATCAATTACAAAACGATAAACAGGAGGCTGAGAAGGATCAGTGCGTTTAAGAACCGGAAGAACAGGACTGTTACATGTATTTCCTCTCGTTTCCTCAACCACACCCTTCTGAATCAAATCATGGACAATTTCCAGAAGTGCTTTCTCACCTTCAGTAGAGATTCTGTATTGCGGAATACGTGGCATTTCAGCATTGGGCTTAAGAGTAACAACATAAGGTGGGATCTCAAGACAACCAACGTCATTCGGACCCGTAGCCCAAAGCGTTTCGGGAAGAGAAAGCAATTCAGGTGGGAATTGATCTTTTGATAAGTACATTGGACTAGTCATTTTCTGTCCTAGAGTGAGGTATACACCAGAGGGTGAACAATATATCGTAGCATGCATTCTTTTTAATAGATCTAAACCCAACAGATTTTCACCACAACCATTCGTCAGAAGAAGCGGAGCTTCTAAATCATAAGGGCCTATTGAAACAGGCAAAGGGCAAGAAACTGGATTGCGAACAGGGGCGCCAGAAAATCCTACAGATACATTCGTTAAGCCAGACAAAGGTGCGCCAGGGAGTTTAGAATGAATGATAGAGCTTCTCATGGCACCAGTATCTAAAAGAAATGGCTCTGAAACACCCATTGTAGTGACATTAACATAAGGTCCATTCTGATCCACTGGAATTGACGTAACCCCCTTACTTTGTCCATGGCTGTCCTATTCAAAATGAAGACTTTCATTCCCTCCTTCAATATACTGATCCTCACTGTAATACTGTGTAGACCTAACATTTTGCTGGTCAAAGTAATTTCCGGAATTTGGAGGAACAAAAGAACGCTGCTCTCGGGTTAACACACCTCGACCTCTACCTCTATTTGCTGACTGAGAACCACCACGACCTCGTGAAGCAGATGTTGCTCCATTACGCTGCAACAATGCCGGACAACTGTTCTTAAAATGACCTTCCTCCCTACAATAAGCACATTGATTGGGACCTAGCAAAGGTCTTGGAATGAATGGTTCAGGCTTTTGATACAACCTCTGAAACTGCGGAGGCTGTTGAAACTGAGGCTGAACATAACGAGGAGGATAAGCCTGTTGCAAGAGAACTTTAGTTTTTAATTCTTTCGTCTTTTTCTCTTGTTTTTCCCTTTCTTCTTTGTCTCTATTTTCATAATATTGTGCAGTAGCCAATATCTGGGCGGAAGAAGAAACTGCCCATGAACTCTCGGAGTCTTTTAGCTTGTGTGATAGTTCAGGAAGCAAGTTATATACGAACTTATCCACAAATAATCGCTGTCCCCCTTCTGTAGCCATATCTTGACCACTGTGATCAATGAATGTCTCCTCGAATCGGGTAAAGAAATCGGAAACACTTTCATCTTTCTTTTGTTTACATACTGCTAGCTTATCCCAATTAACTCTCAAAGCAGGCATCATTGTTTTCATTAATGTAATAATCCTACCAGGGAGTTCTGAGATCAAAGCGTCGGGTTTTGCACCACCTACTTGACCTCTATCTGCGGCAATAATAGCGTTCCAATCGCCGCCTAATTCTTGAGCGTGATCCTCTCTACGAATTTTAGCCCATATTGTCTGTGGAACTACATTTCCCATCAACATGTCAATATCTGCTAGATTCATAATACATGCATCAACTGTTAGCGACAACTCTTTATAGTAACCAGCAGGATTTTTGCGTGGATCTGGTAGTGACTGTTTAAGTGCTAAAACTTCAGACCTTTTCCAGGGGACATGTATCCATATGCGCTGAAAATGCGCAGGAATAGCTGGATTAGCACCTGCTGCTGCAACTTCTTCCTTCCATATTGGAGAAACCTCTCTCATGGGATAGTTTTTCAGTGCTGTCCTAACTGAAGGATCAGAATCAGGAAAAGTCTGTGAGAACAATAGGGATCTGAAAGAAATAAGTGTTCTGACAGCGTTTTCAACCTTAGGACCCACAATAAGTCCTTTGTCAAAGTCAGCCTGAACATCTAACAGATCCTGTGGGACCGAACCCAAATTCATATCCTCCCATTCTTTAGCAAGAGTATCGCACATAACTTTAAAAACATATCTCTGCGTAGGTGCATTCCATTGCAGAAAGGTGGACATAATATCAGACGTACTATATTGGGGACCCTTCTTGATCCATCTACAAGCAAGTGAGTCCAATTTTTCTCGCTCTTCGGAGTCTGGGAATTGACTACGAGACTGTCTTCGAGAAAAAGCTGGAGACACGTTTAAAGCTTCAAAGAAAGGTGATAAGAGACCAGAGACAGTATCGGCAAATCGCTTACGCATAGATGGAGAATTTGACATAAGGATAGGGGACAAGGTATTAGGTGAATTAACTAAAGGAGCATTAGGAATTGCCAAAGGAGCAGAAGGCAAAGGAGTTAAAGGCAAAGCTGGCATAGGCAATACTTGAGGAGGCAAATGTGGAAAAGCTGGAGCAGGCGGAAGCACAACTGGCGGCTGAACAGGCTGTAACATCGGGGGTGCATTAGCACCTTGTACATAGGGCGGAGGCAATTTCAATAAGTGGGACATTAAGGAATCTTCCTCAAAATCTTTTCTCTTATCAAGGGAAGAGATAGGCAACGTCGGATAGCATTTATCTATTGCCATTCGATGCTGTCTGTCTGAAATTTCCATTGCATTATCTATTTCATCATCTTTGAATTGCTGAGCAGCCTGTATAATCGTCATTCCCTGTGTTTTCCTATCTCGTTTCGCTTGTTTAATTTCTCTCTGTTTGGCTTCCTTACGCCAAAGGCGAAAAGAGTCAAACATTGCCGGCCGGGCTTTTCTTTTAAATAACGTTGCTTCTAAATTATCTAGCACATCAGTTTCGAAACTACCATTTTCTGGCCATTTTAAAACACCATCTTTCTTTGTATATCGGGTCCATGTCTTATTAAAGGCAATAGGACCAACACCATGTTTAGAATAGAGCTCATATGTGGGAGTTCCAACCGAAGGAATCGGACAGGAGTCCTCAAGCTGGGAGTCCCTATTACAACCAAAGCAACAAAGTTTTCCAAACTTAGTCAGACCAGACATCTCACGATTTTTACTGGCTGTTCACAAACATCAAGGGGGTAAAACTTTCAGTTTACACAGCACAAATGCACTTACCCCTCGGCTTTGGCCACTGCAATGGCCAAATCTAAGGACCTAAGGACAAAACAAAGACCAAAATTTGTGGGCGCGACCCACCAAATACTTAACTAAGGATGTCTTCTTACACCAACAGAGGCCCGTCTATCGTCTCGCTTTACCATACATCATCAAAGAAAGGGCCAAGGCAGGGCGGCAGTCAGGGCAGCAGTCGTCAGTAGCCGTCAGGAAGGAGTAACCGCGCTGAAAAAGACCTTCGGACCACTTCGACATACAGGGGTCGCTTGATGTGGCTCGCGATTCCTCCAGAATTTTCTTGCGGGGTTCCTCACGACCTTCAGGCAGAACCGGTACCGCTGAAGCCGCCCCACGTTGGGCGCCAGTTGAAGAACCAGAACCTTATGGGCCTGGCGGCGCAGGGTACGCCTGAAATCTCCTTGGATTCACCTGCCTCAACTAACAGAGACACAGGACACTCTGTCAGGCGTAAAAGATCAGATTTTATTAGCTGCAGCTAGTACAGTTGTCCAAGAAGTACACAAGGTATGTTCTCAGGAGACTGCCACTTTACTTTGTGGCGCACAATCTTATATACCGTATAAAAACCATTTATTAACTACATACACTCCCAGAACACATAGAAAGGAGCCAGTAAGAATAATGTAAAGATAGAACAGAGCCAATAGAAATGTCGGAAAACAAGACAGCACCAATAGAAGGAATTGGAAAACAAAGTATCAAGTGACTTAAGGTTGCCTCCCCTCCAGCTGTGTTTGTCACCCCTCCCTTGAACTAATTCATTAACCGATCCACAACGAAGTTGCATGTGGTGTGATAAGTTTGTGTGCGTTTGGAGGACAGTTGTGAAATGAGAGATTACTAGCAAAGGACAGCGAAGGCCAGACGATAAGATAAGATCGGCGGAGAATAGTGTGAGCCTACAGATAGTTGAAACAAGGATTAGAAAACCAGACAGGGATTAGTGTACTCGGTCAGACCTTAATACCAGCCTTGTAAAGATAGAGGCAGAAGGCTGTTTTGAACACCATGTTGCAGAATAAGCAGAAAAGGCAAAATGGACTTCGTTCGCTGTGCTGCCTGAGTGAAGGCAACATAAAATGGCGGCGGGCCACAAAATGGCGGGTCGATACGATCGTATTAAAAATCGAATTTCCTCATAACATTCCACCTTATCTGCTGCCATAAGCCAGTCCATATTGTAAATCCATTCCTCAGTGGCTGGTGGTAATGTGGTGGCCCATCATAGTGCTATTTCTTTCCATATTAGGGGAACCCAAGTGTAAGCTTCCTACCAACATAAAGCCCGTATTTCTCTATGACTGTGCAAATCCGCAATGTGTGGTTAAAAGTGCCCTCTTGGTCACAGTCTCAGAAGCACATCTCTGTATAAGTTCACCCAAATACCCACAGCTGAGCCCTTGTGTAATACGCTTTATGGAGAATTTTCAATTGGACCTAGGGGAAACCATATCTTGCTGATAACTCTCAGGGTGTGTGCAAATATTTTCCATTGAGCCTCTGTCGTTCTACATCTAGCTTTGTTGCGATCCTGTTTTTTTGTGTGTGGACCAGGTAGTAAATATCCGTAATATTGTTTTTTTAGCTGATCTGTCCGCTAATAACCTTATTTTTTGAAGTGTTATGTCTAGCTTTCCCATCGGCCCCTTAATGGAAGATGTAACAGTATGCTTGAGCTGCTAGTATATAGATTCATGGGTGTTTTGTAGCCTGAATTTGGTTTGTAAACGTGTAAATGGTACTTCACATTTCTCAACTTAACTCAGTATAAAAGCCTCTTTATTCATTGAGGAAATCAATATGGCAGTGGCCTATATTAAACTAACATGGAAACCATACAGTGCACTCCATAGCTTTGCTTTACCGCTCATGTAAAATACAGATTTCAACAGTAAATAAGGGTACAGTGAGTGCACATTATGAGCTGTAAAACATATCTTATGACTGTATTAAAATACATAAGTTAAGGTGCTTCTGAAAATAAAACAAAAATAATACTATACAAAATACCTATCTAATTGCGAATGATTAACTATCACAGTATATACCTTTGAACATAATTTAGGAATGATTAAAGTGTATTGTATAGAGTTATAATTTATTTTCTTAAAAAGAAAAAACTAAACTGATGTGCTTCAGTAGTTTTTAGACTTTGGGGGTGATTCTGACCTCGGCGGTAAAATGCCCTTACCGCCGGTCAGAAGACCGCCATAACACCGCCGCGGCCGCGGTCAACCGCCACGGTCATTCTGACCCATAACGGCCAAACCTCCAAAAATCCGTCCTCCACTGCAGCCCGCCACATCGGTGGGCAGCGATAAACTGGAGATGACCAAACCTCCACCGTCACGCCAACAGAAATACGCCCATGCCATTACGACCCACGAATCCACACGGCGGTCATTCAAACGCGGTATTCCATTGGCGCTACACACCGCCGCGGTCAGAATACACACACATCACCAAAACACAGCCACATTGGACAATTTGAAAAACACACACCTGATACACATACACACACCACTCCCACACAATCAACCAACTATAAAACACACACCCACATCACCCACAAACCCCTGCGACCCCAAATACTGAGAGAAGGAGAGAGAGACACAGCAGACAATCCAAAGGAAGACACACTGAGGCACACTACACCATCACACACACCACATAGTAGCACAAAGCACCACTCACCAACACACTCCTCATCACATACACCACCCCACACCTCACCCACACCACCCCATGGCACCCCAAAGGCATCCACGATTTTCGGACCAAGAACTCCGGGTCATGGTGGAGGAAATCCTAAGAGTGGAACCCCAGCTCTTCGGCTCGCAGGTGCAGCACACCAGTATAGCCAGGAAGGCGGAGCTATGGCAGCGGATCGTGGACAGGGTCAACGCGGTGGGACAGCATCCCAGGAATAGGGAGGACATCCGCAAAAGATGGAACGACCTACGGGGGAAGGTCCGGGCGATGGTCTCCAGGCACAACATCGCGGTCCAGAAGACTGGCGGCGGACCCCCACCCACCCCTCCTGAATTTACATCGTGGGAACATGACGTCTTGACCATCCTGCATCCTCAGGGCCTCTCAGGAGTAGCCGGAGGAATGGACTCTGGTAAGTCCCATCTCAACTACTATATCCCCCCCACCCCACCAGCATGCCAACCCACACCCCCACCCTCACCCCCAACCCCCCAGCACACATCCTTCCTGACAATGTCTCACCAGCACAACCCACCCATCCCAACACCAACTCCTGCATGCCAACACAAACCATGGGCACCCATCACCTAACCATGACCACTGCACTAACCCCTCCCCCCCACTAAATACCCTCACAACACCTCCCTCCAGGGAATGCCTGCACTGGGGGACAAGGGCACCCACAACACGCATGCTATTGCACACACAGAAACAATAACCAAACTCTCTTACCCCATGCAGGACCCGAACGACAACACACCAGCCAGGAGGGTCCAGAAGTGTCCATCCCACCACCGGAACAGGCCCACACTGAGGATAGCAGCTCTGTTGACAGTGAACCTGATGACCAGCCCGGACCATCGGGGACCTCTGGGCAGTCGGTTCCCCTCACCCAGACACAGGCCACACCAGACCCGACCCCCTCTGCCGACACCAGCACAGCTCCCACCCAGCGGGCCCATGCCTCTGTCTCTAGGACAGCTCAATCAGCGGTGTGTCTGCCACTACAGGGCACCCAGGCTAACCCGACACCCCAACAACAACAGGGACCTGGGGGCAGTGGGAGCGGGCACACCGGCCAGGGGACAGAGGCCGGGGGAAACCGGGCAGCTCGGAGGGCTGCTGTGCGACAGGGGGGGGAGGAGAGGCCCAGGGAACCCACTCTCCAAGAGGCCCTCACCACCCTCATGGGGGCCTACCACCACTCCCAAGAAACGATGGCGAAGGTACTGGCCAGGTTCACTGAGATCCAGGCACAGCAGGAGGAACGCTACATGGGCTTCAGGGAGGAGCTGAGAATCATCGGGACCGCAATGGGGACCATCGTCCTGGCCCTCCACAGGATAGAGGACGCGTTGCGGGACCATGGTGCACCACACAGGGCCCCTGTCACTAGGCCGGACCAGGAACAGCCTACCACCTCCGCCGGCGCTAGTGGACAGGAGGTCCCAACACCTCGACAGCCCCCCAGAACCCCACCTCCTGCTGAAGAACAACCACCCCGTAAGAGGAGCCTGAGACCAAAGAAAAAGACAGAGTAGGATGTCAAGACCCCCGCCAGCAGGACATACCCCCTCAAGTCTTCCCACTGTCCCACATTGCCACCCTGTCCAACCATGAACTGCCTATGCTCCATCCTTCCACAGGCAAAAGAACAATGCACCTGTGAGACTGAGAACTGGACTCTGCCATGGATATTCCTCCACCCCCACCCATCACCCTTAGAATCACATGTACCGGTATCTAGCACTGTAAATAAATCACTTTTTGCACACAAACCTGTTTTGAGTCATGCTGTATTATTAACAAAGGGATAACATATTACTGTTCAATTTCTGTTCTGTCAATTAGTCATGACAACATACCAATGTCAATACGCTGTATTTCATGGGCGAACCAAGCAGAAGTCAGGTACTGAGTCAGACAGCACTGAGAAGGGAAGGGAAAGGCATAAATTAATAAAAAACATCTGTGGGGAACTACAGAAAGTATAGATGCAGGAGGCTAGAAGCAATTGTGAAATGGCGTGGGTGATTCTTACCTGGGTGTTACTGGAAATACTGTTGTATCACTCTGTCCCTATTGTCTGTGTCGTCCTCAGAGTCTTCCTCCTCTTCACTCTCCACAGGCTCCACGGCTTCTACAACACCACCATCTGGACCATCCTCCTGCAGGAAAGGCACCTGGCGTCGCAAAGCCAGGTTGTGAAGCATACAGCACGCCACGATGATATGGCACACCTTCTTTGGTGAGTACATTAGGGATCCACCAGTCATATGCAGGCACCTAAACCTGGCCTTCAGGAGCCCAAAGGTTCGCTCAATCACCCTCCTTGTACGCCCATGGGCCTCATTGTAGCGTTCCTCTGCCCTTGTCCGGGGATTCCTTACTGGGGTCAGTAGCCACGGCAGGTTGGGGTAACCAGAGTCACCTATTAGCCACACACGTTGTCTCTGTAGCTGCTCCATCACATAGGGGATGCTGCTATTTCGCATCACATACGCGTCATGCACTGACCCTGGGAACTTGGCATTTACATGGGAGATGTACTGGTCAGCCAAACAGACCACCTGGACATTCATCGAATGATAATTCTTTCTGTTTCGGTACACCTGCTCATCGTCTTTTGGGGGTACCAAAGCCACATGGGTCCCATCAATGGCACCAATGATGTTGGGGATATGTCCAAGGGCATAGAAATCACCCTTCACTGTGGGCAAGTCACCCTCCTCGGGGAAAATGATGTAGCTCCGCATGAGTTTCATCAGGGCAGACAACACTCTTCTCAAAATCTTAGAAAACATAGGCTGAGACATTGCAGATGACATGGCCACTGTGGTCTGGAATGACCCACTGGCCAAAAAATGGAGGACTGACAAAACCTGCACCAGAGGGGGAATCCCTGTGGGTTGGCGGATGGGGGACATCAGGGCTGGCTCCAGCTGGGCACACAGTTCATGGATAGTGGCACGGTCAAGTCGGTATCGAAGGATTATATGGCGTTCTTCCATTGTCGACAGGTCCACCAGCGGTCGGTACACGCGAGGATTCCTCCTTCTCATCCCAAGTCCCAGCGGACGGTGCCTAGGAAGGACAACATGGAGCACAGAGTCAGCCAAACCACAGGTACGTACAGACAGCTTGCACAGTTAAAGAATGGCAATGGGTTGAAAGGCGTGTATGTGTGGCAATGCAAGGCCTAGGCCTGTGTGTCGCAGTCAAAATTAAGCCATGTGGGCCCTTGAAATGGCGGCTGCCTGACCTGTGAAGTGGGACAATGGGATGTGAGGTCACTGCGCTGGCGGGGCACACCGTGGCGGTAGGCGGTCGAAGACCGCGGCGCAAAGCCGCATTGGTTAACATTGAAGCCTATGGGTTTCAGGAGCCAATAACGAAGTGCGCCGGCGGTCGCGGTACGCACCGCCGCGGTACGCACCGCCGCGGACGTGACCGCCATTTTCTATCTGCTTAATCACTCGAGACCTGATCATCCACAGGAGAGGACCTATACTGCAAGTGCTGCTGTGACCTCGGTCTGGAAGATACAATGGCTGCTGTGACTGGGGAAAGGGCCCCTGCCTTCACGTCTGAAGAATTGGACAAGCTCGTGGATGGGGTCCTCCCCCAGTATGCGCTACTCTACGGTCCTCCAGACCAACAAGTGAGTACCCAGGGTGCTAATGGAATGGGCTATGCCTGTGTGGATTGGGGTGGATGTAAGTTGGTGGGGTGGGGTGGGGGGCGAATGAGGAGTGCAACGCACGACAGATGAGAGCATGTGCCATATGGCAAAGTGGTGGGGGGGGGCAATTACATCTAACATGCAGGCCATTGATGATTTCCTCCTTTCCACCCTGTACATGTCTAATAGGTCAGCGCCCATCAGAAGATCGATATTTGGCGTGCCATCGCCAAGGAAGTCCGGACCTTGGGGGTCCACAACAGACGGGGCACCCACTGCCGCAAGAGGTGGGAGGACATCCGCCGCGGAACAAGGAAGACCGCAGAAACACTGCTGGGGATGGCCTCCCAACCTAGGAGGGGTGCCAGTCGCACCATGACCCCCCTGATGTCCCGGATCCTGGCGGTGGCCTACCCTGAATTGGATGGGCGCTTTAAGACATCACAGCAGACACAAGGGGGTGAGTATCAGCACATTCTCCTATCTTTCTGCGCAGTGGAGGCGTCTGGGTGGGGGAGGAGGGCTGTGGGTGACATTAGGCCAGGGCGCTTTCTGTAGTGTAGTCCTCTCCCTTAGGCATGGCCCTGTGCCCCCGGCCCCCACCTCTGTAGGGTGACAAGTACAGCCATTGAAGGTCCAGCATCTCCCATGTGCGCGTTTGACGTCTCTTGGCCTGTTGTCTTAGTCAGTAGTACTGAGTAGTGTACCCCGAATGCGCGGCTTAGTGCATTAGGCACCTGTGTCTGTCCTCTCCGCCAATGGTGTTGACATTGCATGCACTCAACCTGGTCTTCTTTTTTCTCCCCCCACCCTTTCTCTTCATCTTCTTGTGCATGTGTGCATTAGCATCATCAGGCGGAGGAGATATGGCATCGGAGCACGAGGGAGCTGCAGGACACAAGGCCCCGGTGGGCCCAGGAACAGACACCGAGGGCACCAGTGATCCGGAGGGCGAGGGGAGCACCACGACGGGGACCGCTGGTGAGAGCAGCGAAAGCGACACGTCCTCGGATGGGAGCTCCCTAGGGGTGGCGGCAACATCCGTGCCCCCCGCCTCTACAGGTACAGCCGCCACCCAGCGCACCAGCCCCGCCCTCCCAGCAGCCCCTCAGTCTTCGCTCCGTGCCGCTTCGCCCAGGAAGGCGCGCGTCTCCTTCGCCCCAGGCACCTCAGCCCCTGCCCCTGTTGCCCCTGCTGCCCTCAGTGCGGAGCTCATTGACCTGGTAAGGACGCTCATTGTTGGGCAGACGACCCTTCTGAATGCCATCCAGGGTGTGCAAAGGGAGGTGCAACAGAGCAATGTGTACCTGGAGGGCATTCATTCGGGTCAGGCTGCCCATCAACGAGCGTTCACTGCTCTGGCCTCAGCACTGACGGCAGCCATTGTCCCTGTTTCCAGCCTCCCTCTTCTGACTGCCTCCAGCCTGTCTCTGTCTCCTGTTCCTCAGCCTATCCCATCCACACCATCAGACCAGCCTGCACACACCTCAACACCCAAGAGCAGCTCATCCAAACACAAGCACCACAGATCCCGCAAACACTCACCGAGCAACACCCAGATGCAGACATGCCAACAGCCACTGCCACCCCTGTGTCCCCCTCCTCCTCGTCTCCCTCCTCCCTCCCTGTGACGTCTACACTCACACCTGCATGCACCCCAACATCAGCCAGTGCTTCCATCACCACCTCACCCTCCAGTACAGTCCACACTCGTGCAGTCACCACCCCCACTGCCATGTACACGTCCCCTGTGTCCTCTCCCACTGTGTCTGTCACCCCCTCTTCCAAGACACACAAACGCAGGCAGCCACCCACCCAACAGCCATCCACCTCACGACAGCCTACAGCACCAGCACCTTCACCCAATGACAGCACACCTGACTCTCCTACAACCACCTCCTCTACCTCCACTTCCATCTCCACTACTCCTACCCTTTACCTTGGCCCTAAAAAACTTTTCCTGGCTAACCTTAACCTCTTTCCCCCCGATGACCCCCCCATCCATCTTCAAAGAGTCCCAAGAGCACCGCAGCCACCACCAGCCCAGCTTCGGGTGTCACTGTTGTGCCTGGGTTCTGGAGCCCACCCTTTGCCAGCAGTGACACATCGAGCTGCAGCAAGGACACGTCCAGCCCCCCCCCGGCAAGAGGACCCGCAAAACCAAGGACCGCTGTGCGAGGACTGACAGGGCTGCCCCCAAGGAGCAATGTGCGGCCACTTCACCACCCACACCATCTGGGGGAGGCAAGGGCCCGAGAGCCCGATCAAAGGAGCGGAAGGGCAGCAGGAGCGCGGAGAAGGTGGACCCCACATGCCACATCCCAGCTGGGAAGGAGGACACTAAGGAGGCCAGGAGTCCGTCCCCGAAGGGTCCAGATACGTCACGGTCCGAGGGCGACTGAACAGGGAGTCCAGGCCAGGTCTGGCTCCCTTGACCTGCTGGATGGGCACCGCTGAACAGGGCCCGCGGTGCAGACGAGCACCGCTGAACAGGGCCCCGCCGTGGAGATAGGCACCGCTGAACAGGGCCCGCGGTGCAGAAGAGCACCGCTGAACAGGGCCCCGCCGTGGAGATAGGCACCGCTGAACAGGGCCCGCGGTGCAGAAGAGCACCGCTGAACAGGGCCCCGCCGTGGAGATAGGCACCGCTGAACAGGGCCCGCGGTGCAGAAGAGCACCGCTGAACAGGGCCTGCGGTGCAGAAGAGCACCGCTGAACAGGGCCCCGCCGTCTCAAGCACCGCTCCGCTGGGCCCCGCCGTCTCAAGCACCGCTCCGCTGGGCCCTTCCTGTCAAGCACCGCTCCGCTGGGCCCTTCCTGTCAAGCACCGCTCCGCTGGGCCCCGCCGTCTCAAGCACCGCTCCGCTGGGCCCCGCCGTCTCAAGCACCGCTCCGCTGGGCCCTTCCTCTCAAGCACCGCTCCGCTGGGCCCTTCCTGTCAAGCACCGCTCCGCTGGGCCCTTCCTGTCAAGCACCGCCCCGCTGGGCCCTTCCTGTCAAGCACCGCTCCGCTGGGCCCCGCCGTCTCAAGCACCGCTCCGCTGGGCCCTTCCTGTCAAGCACCGCTCCGCTGGGCCCCGCCGTCTCAAGCACCGCTCCGCTGGGCCCTTCCTGTCAAGCACCGCTCCGCTGGGCCCCGCCGGGCCCCGCCGTCTCAAGCACCGCTCCGCTGGGCCCCGCCGTCTCAAGCATCGCTCCGCTGGGCCCTTCCTGTCAAGCACCGCTCCGCTGGGCCCTTCCTGTCAAGCACCGCTCCGCTGGGCCCCGCCGTCTCAAGCACCGCTCCGCTGGGCCCTTCCTGTCAAGCACCGCTCCGCTGGGCCCCGCCGTCTCAAGCACCGCTCCGCTGGGCCCTTCCTGTCAAGCACCGCTCCGCTGGGCCCTTCCTGTCAAGCACCGCTCCGCTGGGCCCCGCCGTCTCAAGCACCGCTCCGCTGGGCCCTTCCTGTCAAGCACCGCTCCGCTGGGCCCCGCCGTCTCAAGCACCGCTCCGCTGGGCCCCGCCGTCTCAAGCACCGCTCCGCTGGGCCCTTCCTGTCAAGCACCGCTCCGCTGGGCCCTTCCTGTCAAGCACCGCTCCGCTGGGCCCCGCCGTCTCAAGCACCGCTCCGCTGGGCCCCGCCGTCTCAAGCACCGCTCCGCTGGGCCCTTCCTCTCAAGCACCGCTCCGCTGGGCCCCGCCGTCTCAAGCACCGTTGATGGTTCATTGTGCCCACCATGCCTCCTCCTTGACCAGTGGAGACTGTCATCCACATGATGGACTGTGGCTTTGCACTCCCCAGGATTGAACAGTGGGCAGCCCACCCACTGTAGAGACATTGAGAGACTGTGGCTTTGCACTCCCCAGGATGGTCCAGTGGGCAGCCCACCCACTGTAGAGACATTGAGAGACTGTGGCTTTGCACTCCCCAGGATTGAACAGTGGGCAGCCCACCCACTGTAGAGACATTGAGAGACTGTGGCTTTGCACTCCCCAGGATTGAACAGTGGGCAGCCCACCCACTGTAGAGACATTGAGAGACTGTGGCTTTGCACTCCCCAGGATTGAAAGGTGGGCATGGTGGCTCCTCGTGGATCTGGCGTCGTGGACTCATGTGGCTGTGGTGCCCCCCCCTTCCCTTCCCCCTGAGGTGCCTGTAGTTTTTACATCTGATGCCCCTGCAGTGTTCTCTCCAAAGGACTCAGGTCTCCTGTGTGGGCTTTGCCCTTGTTTCTCAAGACTTTGGCCCACGGACATGCTGAATTGGTAGGATGTGCAGGACTTGGTACTTCAGTCATACACTGATGTGTATGTCATTATTTTTTTGGTGGATATCTTTCATGGTTGTACGCTAATTTTCTGGAGCTTTTTGGTACATAAATATTTATTCCAAATATGATTATGTCCTAGCATTTTTCAGGGGTGTTTGGGTGGTGTCACTGTGACTTGTTGCTCTGCATTGGTGAGTACATGATTGGGGGGGGGGGGGTCGCATATGTGTGTGCACGTAACCTTTCGTCCTCCCCCTCCCGTGTGTCGTAGGTGCAGTACTCACCGTTGTCGTCTGCGCCGGACTTCGTACTCGTGGTAGATGAGAAGGTAGACGAGAGCAGGTATGATGTTCAATTCGGGTTCCATGCTGTCCTCCGTCCTCGTGGAGTGCGTAGAGGTGAGCGTTTTCCCGTTCGTAGTCTGTTTCCGCCGTGTTTTTATCGGCGGTGCTCCCGCCCCGGAAAAGGTGGCGGATTGGTGAGTTATGATAGTGTGGGCGGTACATTGTCTGCCGCCTGCCTGTTGGCGGTGACCGCCGCGCTGTTTGTCTGTACCGCCGCGGCGGTCGGAGTGTTAAGTTGGCGGGCTGTGTTGGCGGTTCCCGCCAGGGTCAGAATTCATTTTTTTGGACCGCCAGCCTGTTGGCGGGTTGGCCGCCGCTTTAACACCGACCGCCAGGGTTAGAATCACCCCCTTTGTTCCTTATGTGTTGTAGCCTGATGCATATATAACTTTAACAACTATAACACCTTCTATAACACCTTGACCCTACCAACTCCAACCACATCGCTTTCAAGGATGCCCTACGCAAACATCACCAACTGATCCGCACCACCAAAAGGACCCACTTTAAAAAACGCATTGAGGCCAACGCTCACAGCAGTAAAGAGCTCTTCGGCATCATCAATGAGCTGTGCACCCCCAGGACCTGCTCCAACGAACCCCCGCCATCACAGGAGTTCTGCAACTCACTGGCAACCCACTTCCATTGAAAGATAGAATAAATCCACAATAGCTTCAAACCCCAGACCCACTAGCTGACTACAAACACCCGAGAACCCAACGCTCCAAGCAACACCCACTTCCTCCACACCTGGACCCCCATCAACATAAAGGACACCGCCACCACCATGGCCTCCATCCACTCCGGATCACCATCGGACCCCTGCCCACACCATATCTTCAATAAGGCAAACATCATCCTCGCCCCCCACCTCTGCAAAACCATCAACAACTCCTTTGAGTCAGCCACCTTCCCAGAAAGATGAAGGCACGCAGAAATCAACGCTCTGCTGAAGAAACCAAAGGCAGAACCAGACGACCCCAAGAACGACCGGCCGATCTCCCTCCTCCACTTCCCAGCCAAGGTCATCTAAAAAATTGTAAACAGCCAACTATCCCGGTTCCTGGAAGACAGCAAGGTACTCAACACCTTCCAATCCGGATTCCGCAGGAACCACAGCACAGAGACTGCACTCATTGCTGCCACAGATGACATTAGGACCATGCTCGACGAAGGAGAAACAGCAGCACTCTTCCTCCTGGACCTCTCCGCAGCTTTTGACACAGTATGTCAACACACTATCCGCACACGCCTCCACAGCACTGGAATCCGCGACAAGGCACTCGACTGGATCTCGTCATTTCTCTCAAGCAGAACCCAGAGAGTCCACCTCCCACCGTTCCTGTCAGAAGCCTCCAGAACCATCTGGGGCGTTCCCCAAGGATCTTTGCTCAGCCCCATTCTCTTCAACGTTTACATGGTCCCCCTCGCCAACATCGCACAAACCCACCACATCAACATAGTTTCCTACGCAGACGACACTCAGCTCATTCTCTCCCTCACGAAATACCCTACAACTGCAAAGAACAACCTCCACAACGGACTTCACGCCATCGCCAGCTGGATGGAATCAAGCCACCTCAAGTTAAACACAGACAAGACAGAAATCTTCATCTTTGGCACCAACTCCTCAACTTGGAATGACTCCTGGTGGCCAACCTCCCTAGGAACCGCGCCCTCACCCACCACCCACGCACACAACCTAGGCTTCATCTTGGACTCCACACTCAGCATGACTCAGCAGATCAATGTCATCTCCTCTTCCTGTTACAACACTCTCCGCATGCTCTGCAAAATCTTCAAGTGTATTCCCGTCGAAACCAGGAAAACTGTCACCCACGCCCTGGTCAGCAGCCGATTGGACTACGGAAACGCCCTATATGCAGGAATAACAACCAAACTCCTAACAAAGCTGCAAAGAATCCAGACCGCATCCACTCACCTCTTCTGGACATCCCAGAGACCTTCACTGGCTACCAGTATCAAAGAGGATCACCTTCAAACTCCTCATCCACGCGCACAAGGCCTTCCACGACACAGGGCAGCCTACCTCAATGACAGACTCACCTTCCACACCCCTACCCGCAATCTTCGCTCCGCCAGCCTCGCCCTCGCCTCCATCCCCCGCATCTGCAGCACCACTGCCGGAGGAAGATCCTTTTCGCACCTAGCCGCCAAGACCTGGAACTCCCTACCGCTCCACCTTCGACAGACCCAAGACCTCTTGACATTCAGGAAATGCCTCAAGACATGGCTCTATGACCAGTAGCTCCCCCCCCAGCACCTTGAGACCCTAAAGGGTGAGTAGTGCGCTCTATAAATCCTTGATTGATTGAAACCTCATTTTTTTATCTGAAAAATAATTATATATTGACTTGTTCTTAGGTCTCGCCTGACACAGCGCATGCTTTAACACGTGTTCTCACTTGCAAAAGATTTTGTGTACTTGAAGGGGCTTGGACCTAAACAGTCACAACTGGCAGAAATTGCTATTTGATTTTTTATTCTCAGGTGAGAGGCCAAGAGTTGTCTGAGTTTCAATCTGAATGACTCAACCACATGATCTGGTTTATTATGTGCAAAAGTGGGTGCTGTAAGGATTTACCTGCAGTAGAAAGCTGTCCATTGCCGCTCTTAATTGCTGCCTTTCAATTGGCTGACATGTGCTGTTTTCACTTCTCCTTCTTTCGTTTGGAGCAAGGACAATACTTCTTCCCTTGTGTTGCTTCGTCCCGTGCCCCTCCTTCCTACCCACCTCCTTCCCTCCCATTGTCCATTTTGCTTCTTCCCTCTCACCTCCAGTTGTGTGTGGTGCTTCTTCCCTCCCAACTCTCCTTTTCTTTCTTTTTCCTGTGTTATTTCTTTCTTCTTCCCCGTCGCTTCATCCCTCCCACCTCACATTTTCTTTCTTCTTCCTGTGTTGCTTCTTTCCTCATGATGCTTCTTCCCTCCCACCTCATCCTTCTTCCCCTTGGAGTGGCGTAATGTAGACTCATCCTTTACACGTTGTCATTTAGCAACTTTGCATTTATTTTTCACATTTTATTTACTGTGTGCCTTAATAATATTAACATGTGTGAACCTTTAAATGTGTTAATGAAATGTGACTATTGAGAAGATTACATTTTTATAACGTGTACATTAATGTTCATTTAGATTGCTCTCTTGTATTCATTAGTCATGGTTTATGTTTATGCTGTAAGTTGTTTTTGCAGACCTAACATGCATTCTTCTATTCATGTTTTGCATTAATTTGAAAGTTATATGTGTGTATTCATAACCATGCACTCAAAGTATATATTAGTCAGGCTAAATTTAACTGACTAATGGCCTTAATTTTAAAATATATTTTGCTTAGATAGTGGGTTCCTTATTTTGCAGGTGTGTTTCACAGCTTTGTTAGCTAGAGAAAAGGAATATTGTTATATGCATTAGTTTATTGATAGCAAGTCCTGATGAAAGGAATGTTGGCAAGAGACGTGAAGACCTAATGAGGAGCTGAAGTCCCCTATTCATCATGTATCAGGAACAGGAGATGTTTAAGGTTGCTGTAACTGTCTGAGTTCTGTGGGATGGGAACTTTAGGTGATGTTGCAAATGCACACAATGGAAAAGGATCTAATTGGTTCCTGAAAGGGAGAAAAGAGATAGTTTAGATGTTGAAGGTTCTGTTTGTTTTAACTAAGGCATATGCTGTTAGAAGTTAAGGCAGATCCATTTAGCTTTAGAAGAGAACGTATTTCCTTAGACTTTGAGGGGTACAGACCTCTCTGCTTCCTTCATTCTTGTAAGTGTGAAACTTTATGCTGAACACCCCATCCTTCTGGTTACCTTCTAATGAAGCCTTCACTATGCTGACACCTTCTCGCATTTCCAAATTTCCCTGAGACTTCATTCAAACCATTCTCATTCCTTACTTAGAACACTGAATTTGGAATCATTTCATGTTTAGGAGAGTAGGGGTTTCTTTATGGAACACCTATTTCTAATTCTTAGTTTCTGTATTGCTGTGGTTGTTATTGCCTTGTATCTCAATCTGATGAGATAGAACTGATTGAGATATTTCAACTTGCCATTTACGATCCTGTATCTTTTTAAGATTTTAATGACATGCATATATATTGGATTGATTGTTGACTGGAAATAAAACTGCTTAAATTCAATTTTCTAGTCCTTATTGCGAGGTCAAATTGACTTCACAAGATTTGAAATGTTTGTCATGATTAACTCTCTTTGCCTTTCACTACACTAAAAAAGTTAATTGGATGAAAGACTATAAATCACACTCCTGCCCTCTTGCAGATGTTCGCTTGTCGGATGGTTTAGTTGTTGAAACAAAGGGAGTTATTGTATACTTGTGAGAGGCCAGTCTTGCCAAAGCCCCTTCCTGATCCCAAAGCCCTTGTACAAATTTAGAGGAGCAGCTATGTTCAAAATCTGGAATGAAATCAGTAACAGCGGACGAGTGAGTATCAATAGGGTCGGATGTTGTAATTGCTTATGTCTGGGTTGCAGTATTTATCTGAGATTGCCAAGTTTTAAGTTGTTGTGCAGATGCAGAAATGCAAGTGTAGAAGACACTGTGTTGTAATTGTTTGCTAAGTTTGGTGGTGTTAGTCGTAAGGTAATGTCAGCTACACAATTGAGATAGGGACAAAAAAACTTTGTGTGAGAGTAAGGTGTGGTTGGTGTGGTGGATCCTTTTGCGCATGGATGCAGCTACACTAATCCAGGAGATTCCCCACTGTTTGATGTTTCACTCGAGTGTGAGTCAGAGTAGGCCAGAAAGTGTAGCTCAGGGCAATTTCTTGTGTGATTGACTACTATCGATTCTTTAGTGGAGCAGACAAAGTCGTTGAAATTTTGCTTGCCATTTTTATTGCGTTTCTATTGCAACATTCGTGAAAAATTGTAAAGGAGAGTGAGCCGCTACTAGGGATGAGAAAGAAGTAAAAGTGTGCTATGCTGTGATTGGATAGTTGCTGTTAGTGTCACACTGTTATTTGTTGACTAGGTTGTAGAGTGCTGTGTTGTTGTTGGGTGTTAACCAATCAAATTTGCAAGTAAAAATAATGTATTCCTTTTTTTAAATTGTATCTTATTTGCATTTGTTGACATTATTGTGGAAAAATGAAATTTTATAAGACTATTAGAAATTTGATTAGGTGAGATGGGAGAATACATGTTCAGGAGGGAGAAGAGGCACCTACCGAAGATATGCCAGTTCATTATATGGCCATAAGGTAGGGCTTCGCACATGTATTTGGCTCAGTCAGTGGCATAGGATAACAGAAAAAGAAGGTGCATTGATGTTTCCATGCTATGGCACATTTAATTTGAGAATCATTGAAAACTTTAGAAGGTTATTGTGCGAAATGAAGCCACCTCCTAGACCTGCACAGTTTTATGCACTTAATACTTGGGAGCACATAGCTCATGTTAGGGAAAGGGAAAATTATCAAGGAAAGTTTGAAAGGCGGTTCATAGCTGTGGCTTTGGGATGCAGAACAAAAGAGGAGGAGAACTGATTTGATAGACCGAACTAGATTTTATCTTGCATTAACAAGTGAAGAATTCAGAAAAATGAATTAAAAAAAGGGGAGGGGACAGGAAACCCAGAGAGTTCAGATAAAGACAGTGATAGTGATTCTAGCGATGATCTTCTAGATGTGTTGTTATCAGCATGTCCACCACCATATGAAGATGCCCAAATGGAAGGAATGAATGGTACAGTTGCCAGAGTAGATACAGGAATAGCTACAACACCTGTAAATATGAATCAGAACCTGACGGGAGAGAGTTCAGGGATTAGTGTCTATTATTCCCAATATACCAGATGTAATTGCTGTCCTGGTCACTGTTGGTCCTGCAGTTCCTTTGTATAAACCTTTTTTGGCAGGAACCGTAACACATACTTTGGCTGTCCCTACCAGAGGAGATATGTCATCTAATACTCCTGTGGTTCCAGGAATAGGAGGAACTTCTGTAATTCCAGCTCAAGTGAAGACACCTTCTGTTGCCTTTCCAGGCTCAATCATGAATTACAGGACTTACTCCTGTAGGAGAGTCTACCCCAAGATTGGAAAATTCTAACATGTCTATTTGGAATTCACCTCAAGGTGTTACCGACAATTGTCCTAGAGAAAGGATGGAGTCTAATTCAGAATATTATGTACTATAGGGGTATTTATAGCACAGAATAATATGAAATCCTGAGCACTAAATGATTTGATTAGATTTTTTAGTAAGTCCACAAGAGAAGGTGAAGGTTCAGGATCAGGTAGAGAAATAATTCAGTCCCCAGCGAGGAAAAATGCAGGGATGTGGTCAAGCTAAAGCTAGGACTGGCTGAGATTATACAAGGGAACCTTGATTGTCCCCAATTAGATACCTACCGAGAATGAACTTGTAGTCATGTGTAAAGATATTACTAAGCGTGCAGGACAAGCTCATGATAAATTGTTAGCTCAAACCTCTGTGGTAGATTTAAAGTGAACAGTTATTGCAGAAAAGCTATTGTGTGTGTTTTGATGAGAATGGCATTTGCAGTAAGAGAACATAGGAATGAAACCCCAAATTAGGTAGTTAACTAGTAGCATACGAAAATGGAGTGAGTTAGATAAGTGGGAGAGCAGATGAAAGAAAAAGAAAGAACAAAAGAAGCCACAAGAAAAGGCCACCTCCATCTTTAAGGGACGCAGAGGGTGCTTCAACTTTCCCACTGAGGGAAGTGCCTGGTGGAGGTTATATCCGTGTGCCTTGGAGAAGGATCGATCTTGTGTCATTCATTAATGATTTTCCACAACTGAGAGAAAAAACAGTGGAATGGTATAAAAAAAGTTGAGTGATTTGTGAAGATTTCGCAAGTCTTGTGGGTGGATTTTAATACCTTATTTGACATTCTAGTACTGAGTGACTTGTGGGTAGAATGTAAGGTGGAGGTGGAGCGGCTGCAGAACGAACCTCAGAGAGATCAGATAACAAATGCCCCTTCACTATTGGTGATAAAAAAAGTATCAGCAGGTGATAACCTTTTTGAAAGGGAAAATACCAGCTAAAGACATTGAATGGGTTAAGGTTAACAGGCTGACTCAAGAGCACAAAGAGTCAGTGGATGCCTTTTATGAGAGATTCTTGCCGGCGTTTAAGCAACATAGTGGAATAGAGACTCTCATAGATAAAGACATGGGAAATGTTGTGTCCCTGTTTGTGGTGGGATTGAGACCTGAGATTAGCTTGATAAATCAACAGCATTGGATTTGATGGCAGAATAAGTCGGTTGATGTGATCCTGAGATATGCAAAGTATTAAAGTGATGAATTGAAGGAGACATTGACGGTGGCACAGATAAAAGTAGCACAGCGAGCAACTCAAAGTCACCTTTTGCAGGGAATGTTGGTTCTGTGCAAGGAGTGTATCAACAGGGAGCTCCTATTATACATGGTGGAAATGTGTTCCCACAACAGGGCACAGGTCATGGTGTTCCAGTTGACCCAAGTGCCTGGATTGATGTGGCAACTCTGAATAGATTGAATCCTTGTCATTATGGCAACAATATAGGCCACTGGGAGCGTAAATGTTGTCTTAATCCAAACAGAGTGAAGAATGAGAACTAGGTTCAGAATCCAGGGTTTATACAGCCCTAGAATAATGACCCAGTACAGCCACAGAATGTACCAAGACTGAGAATGCAGAATTCTAATGTATCCCAAACTCCATTGATGCAGGTTCCACAAGCCCGATGCTGCAGCAAAATGCATATGGTCTTTGATTTATTTCAAATCAGGTCCCTAATTTTAATCAAAATAACTTCCTCAATCAGAACCCATTTCAGCAGATTCCTAAATTTGATATCTTTGAGGGCTATGTATCTGACCAGTCACAATGACGGTGCCTGAGGGAAGGAGGAAAGTTGCATATTTGGGGCAGTCCTAGAGGTAGACCAGAGTGGTCCAATTGTAGACGGTGAGGTGAATGGCCACAGAATATCATTTTTTTTAGTGGAAGTTCCAAACTCACCCCTTTCGGGAAAAAGAATCCAAGTTGTAGGAGTCGCAAATAAGCATCTCCTGTGACAGAAGTATCTGTTAAAATCGTGTCCTTTGAGGAGAATCACCAGCTTGTGGTGTGTGATTCGAGTTCTGTGAGTTACTAAGACATAATCTAGTAACTCTATTGTACACCGAAAGGCTTAGAATTCCAGACCCATGATGAAAATGTAGATTTTAAACTACTGACCCAAAGGCCAGACATTGAATATATCCTGTGATGACATCTGGGGATTTACCACCAGATCTTAGAGATACAGTGAAGCTTGAGGTCTGGGAAAACACATTGGTCCCATAAAAGGAGGTGACCATGTTTGCATAAATGTTAAACCCAATGTTGAGTCTCCAAGAACCACAAATTACAATTTGACTAGCAAGACAATTGCTGAGATTACTTCAATGACTGAGCCAATGATTCAACAAGGCATTTTGAAGGAGCTAATGGGGAGTCCATGTAACTCACCCATTATGGGCTCAGAGAAGCCTAGTGGAAATGACTGCACAGTGCAGGACCTGAGAAGGATTAACAGCATCATTATTCCCTGTTGACACATGATAACAAATACAGATGTGATTTTGTTTCAAACTCCATGTGAAGCTGAGTGGTTCACTGTTATTTGAGTCAGGCATTTCTTTGCATGAGGACAGCCCATTCCTTTTTGCTTTCTGGTTCCAGAACCATGTTTTGGCATGGTGCCGAGTTCCACAAGGATTTATCGAGAGTCTCTCAATGTTTAAACAGAACCTCAAAAAGAACATTAAGGCTCTGATCATGCCCTATCATTTTGTCCTAATTATATACATTGACAATCTGTTGGTGGTGTCTGGTACTCAAGAAGCTTGTAAAGGAGACACCATTGCATCACTGAACCACTTAGCTGAAAATGGACATAAAGTGTCCTTGAGTAAGCTGCAACATTGTCACAAGTAAGTTTTGCATCTCAGACATCATATTGAGAAAGGAGCGAGGAAGGTGTCACAAAAAAGAATAACAGCAATTCTTAAAATGAATCCGCCATCAACCCAGACAGAAGTCAGGGTGTTTTTGGGGAATGATGGGCTACTGTTGCCAGTGGATACCCAACGTTTCCCTAGTGGACAAGCCTTTACCGAGGCAGACTCACAAGGATGAGTCTGATTATGTACCATGGCAGATCAATTGCTTGGTTGCCTTCCCAGAGCTGAGAGAAAGTCTCTGTTGTGCCCAGGCACTAGGAATGTCTGATTACAATAACGCTTTTACTCTTTTCTGCCAGGAGAGAGAGGGCTGGGTTCTATCAGTGCTGACACAGATGCACCGAAATGTGAGTCGCCCTGTGGCATACGTTTTTGCTACTCTTGATCCTATAGTTGTAGGACTGCCCAGATGTCCTAAAGTCATGACAGGATTTGGTGTCAGCACAGACCAATGTAAGAGTATTGTGATGGGACATCCCTCAGCTGTTCTTGTACTGCTTTAGATTGAGATATGGTTGATACATACTCGCATTCAGCACCTTACAAACAGCTGCTTGACAAAGTATGAACTAGTATACTTGCAGCAGACAACGTCACCCTTAAAAGGTGTGCTACTTTGAGTCCTGCCCCTTTGATGCCTTTCCCACAGAATTTAAATTATGATGAGGAGGTTGAGCATGATTGCCTCAATGTCACTGAACTATGCCTCAAGCTGAGATCAGATATACGGTATGAGTCACTGGTAGGGTCTGATCACATACCGATTGTGGACGGATCTTGTCTAAAAGGCAATGGGGGATATTTTAGAGCGGTATATGCAGTGTGTACAGTCTCAGGAGTATTTGAAGCTTCCTGGCTTTGAGGGGTGTTCTCTGCACAAGTGGCTGAATTGATAGCTCTTACTAAAGCTTGCTGTGTCTCTGACCCGTTGAAAGTGACTACATGTACACATAATCAGTATGGCTTTGGTGTCATTCACGATTTCAGGCACTTATGCTCACACAGAGGATATATGACATCATCTGGATCTCCCATTCTCATCGGGGAGCACGTTATGAAGTTACTTGAAGCTCTACAGCTAGTTGCACAAATTGCAGTTGTGAAGTGCTCTGTGCACCACAGGGGTGATGATTATATGACAGTAGGCAACCGTTATGCTGATGAGGTCACCCGATATGGTGCTTATGGGTCACAAACCCTCAGTGCTGAGTGTGTGAATGAATCTGTCACGGTTCCGGGCGGTTCTGTCAGGACTGAGCGGAGCACCCCTTGAGGTCACAGAATATCTCCCTATGCATGTAGTCTACCGAAGCAGAAGAGCAGATAAAGGCATACACCGGGAATGAATATCTATAGTAAAGCACAGAAATCAGAGAGTGAAGGCAGAGCAACCTTAGTGTGAACAAACAGGGAACGGATCAGTGATGGACAACCACACTGGGGTTACCACTACGGTTGTACACAGGTAAGGCTCAGAACTTTTCACAGCAACAGGAAATGTCAGTGCCTCTGTGCAGATTACTCTTACAGTTAGTCACCCTGGAAGCCCCACAGAAAGAAGGCAGCAGAAGTGATTCTGTCTCGGGACCCTTGGGGCACAAACAAGGATTGTACTCACATACACGAGACAAGCCCTTGTGGGTCCCGATGGAGACACATTGGCAATTCCTGGAAAACAGCAATGGCACATTGTCACAGTTAGGCACTTAAGAGTACACATAACACTAGGCAAAGGATGGGGCAGGAAGTGCCTTCTGGAAACCAGGAGCCAACCCTTGTACAAAGGAAAACACTTATACACAGGTGGAGACTAATAGTACACTTAACAGAAACAATAACCCAAGAGGCAATTACAGAGGAAGAGCTAGAAAGGAGCCTAAGGGATATACACAGGGATACTAGGAAACTGTAACGAGCAAGAGACTAACTGCAAGAGAACTAGAGACTGCATGGATCACAGAGAAAGAGAACAGAAACTATGGGCCAAGCCTGAGACACAGAAGAGAGGTTACAGGTGCTAAGGAAGAAGCAAAGGAATAAGTAAAGGGAAAATAGTACCAGAAACAAAAGGAACAAACAAGGAAACAAAGCAGGAACACAACTGGAAAACAGGGAACAGGCTCATGATAAAGCAAAGCAGAAACACAACTGGAAAACAGGGAGCAGGCTGTGACTGAAGCAAGCAGAAACAGGGCTGGGAAACAGGAAGCAGGCTCTGGTGAACTGTAACACAAGCCAACAAGAGGTCCGGTACACAAAGGAAACAAACTCCAATGCACAACAGGGAGCTTCAGCAAATGGCAGCTTATAAGCCGCTCCAGGCAGCAGCAAGCCCATGGCACAGTCACATGGCTGGGCTGCACAAGAGTGGTCACAGGTGTGTGCAGTTCCAGTCTCTCACAAGTCCTGGAGGAGTGAATCCACTACAAAGGAACAGCAGGACTATTCCCATAGGAAACAATGGACAGCAGATTCTAGGTCTTACTGACTACTAAGCAATGCATTATGGGACATGATGTCCATGGAAGCAAATGTAAGTCTTCAATAGCATACCATATCGAAAAGGGAAGCAAGCAGGAGTCAGAAAGGGACTCTGAATGAGTGTTAATGGTGACTCCCAGGCTGCAGATAGTCCGTTTACAGTGCCCCCCAGAGATGGGACGGCAGAGTCGTAACAGAATCTGAAAGTTAGGCCAACTATAACCTTTTGGTATCAACAACAGATACCTGGGAGGAAGTGAAAAGACTGCAGGAGGAGGTGTCAGAGGCAGAACAGCGGGGTTGGATGATGATATGACAGTACCTCTTCTAGAAGTGCAAATCACAGCTGAGAAACAGCAAGAAAGTGTGCACAAAGTACTGAGACTCGAAAAGAACCTCTAACAGCACATCCTCAACCTGAGGGGGGTCTTGATGAACTGACATTTCAGGAGTCTTGGACTAAACCGATACCTGAGCTAGACTCAGACCCTGATAAAGGGCTTATTACTGTTCCTGGCGAGTAGAGTCTGAGGACTGTTGGATGAGGAGTCAAGAAAGAGGAGATTAAGATTGCCTGTGGAATGAAGACTGTATACTGTTCCAGAGGATACTGAGGATTCTGATCTGAGTGACAGTGAACCAGTACTCAGCAGATCAAAAAAAGCTAGAGTGCCAATGTCGGAGGTACTCATCCCCTGAAAGGATATACTTCGCTGATAATGATGATGAAGGGGAAACCTGTGATTTGAAAGACAAAAGTGTGATCCCAGTTGAGCCTCTGTAGATTTAAATTGCAACCTGAACTGAGTCAATTGATTTGAAGGACTATTGATATGATCATCTGAATTGAATTTTGATTTGTAAGTAATAAAAAGGACATTGTTTCAAAGAATTAAGAAGAGTTCCCAAGCCCAAGGCAGCAGAAGGATTGTAAGGGTGTCATTTAGAAGAAGATGGAGTTTGGCTAAGGAAGTCTCACGAAGATTCTATATCTAATCTCATTGTACATTATTCGAACTTTGTTTTGCTGTTTGCACAAAGAGAAATGTACAGAAAAGATTCTGTTTGCTGCTAATTTCTACTCAACGGTCTGATTCTAGAGAAGTCATGGAAATTAATAGCACAAATAGATGTAGATATATATTAGGAGGGGTATTGTTTGTATTTGTTGTAGTATTAATCATTCTTCTTGTAGGATTGTCTCCACCAAAGTTTTCCACAATAGCTGAGCTTAATGTTGCCCAAAGACCCTGAGTCCTATAGATAATAGCTTGCAAATCCAAGATTATGAAGTTTTACTTGTAGATGCATCTAGAGAAGATTATTTTTCAAATGGCTATTTGAAATTGCTTTATGAATATGTTGACAATACGGATGCAAAGAACGTTTATATTTGTATGCAGTTACTGGGTGAGCCTCAAAGGGAATTACCTATCATTATATTCCTCTTATGTATGCTGTTTGTGTAGCCTTCTGTTGAGTCTGTTTTATGGAGCAGGACATTTCCAATATTGTTATTCAAATTATGATTTGGTATTTTCTGAAGTTCCTTTGGTGACGATGTTGAATCACTATTTCCATGCTAAGATAATGGAGGTGGTTGGCAGCTTCCTTAAACCAATTTTGACACTGGACATCACTTATACCCATAGAAAGAATCTGACATGTTTTATAATTGAGATTTAGAACCAATTTTTAGATTCAATAGAAGACAGGAAGAGAGCAATGGATGAAAGGGGTAAAACAGAATGGGATGAAAGATATAACGGACAGTGGGATGAAGTATAAGTGAAACATCGAGACTTAGGAGTTATGCCAGCATTACTTTTAGATTGGGAATACCCAGGAAGAATATGTACAGGTAGGAATAAATCTTCCTTTAGCACTAAGTTCAAGGGTAAAAGTGATTGTAACCACATTTTCGAATATGGAGATATTTTGCTTCTGTTCTTGGGAGGACAAGAGTGTGTGATTCCTGGAGTTTAATTTGTTGTGGGGAAAGCACATTCTTCAAATTGCCCAAGGGATGGTATGGTATATGATTTTTAGGTGTAGTTTTCCCAAAGATTTATCATGTGGAACATTTGAATGAGCCTGTTTGGGAAACAAACCTACAACTAAATGAGGTGTTAGTGGTCCTAAAAGTGTGGGAGACATTTTTGTGCAGTTATTCCAAATGTAGGTGTAATCTTGAATGACCTCAAGATTAGAAAACTGTCCGCCATATTGGATAAGTTGTCCATAAGCACAGCAAGTTCTTTGTTGGCCATATATACTGAAATTATAGCTTTGAAATTCATGGTTTTGCAGAATCGTCAGGCGCTAGAAATCCTTCTCACAAAATAGGACGAAGCTTGGAGAATGTTAAAGGTCCAACAATTCTGCACCTATATCCCCAACAAGAGTGAGGATTTGTAGAAATATATTAAGAATATTACAGAGTTAAATTGAGATTTACAGGAATTAGAAGCTACAGGTGTTTGGAAAGCAATTAAAGATGGGTTTTCAAGGATTGGCAGATGGCTTGGAAATCTAAGAAATTAAATTGTGGGTTCTATTTTGAGACCTCTTATCATTATTGCTACCTGTGCAATGTGTACGTTTATCACAATTTTCAAAGGATATAAATATGTAAAGGCGAGGAAAGAAAAACAACATTTGAAAGGACTGAGAAGAATCAGAAGAGATGTGGAAATGGAGAAGAGTCAGTGTAGATTTTAAGATGACAGGAAACTAGTACTAGATGAAAGTTGTGAAAACGTCAAGGTTTTGGCTTGATCTCACCTAATATGGATTCACATCTGTTATTGTGATGTTTAACATTGCCATCTTAGGGGGAATTGAAGTAGCGTAATTTAGAATCCATCCATTATACATTGTCATTTCGCAATAACACATTTATTTTTTACATTTTAATTACTGTGTCCCTTAATAATATAAACTGTGTGAACCTTTAAATGTGTTAATGAAATGTAACTACAGAGAAGCTGAAAGTTTTATAACGTTGTAGGAAAGTAGCCTTTTTCTAGCATGGCTACCCCCACTTTTTGCCTGTTTGTCAGTGTGTTTGACTGTGTTCACTGGGATCCCGCTAACCAGGACCCCTATGATTATGCTCTCTCCCTTTTAACTTGGTAACTTGTACCATTTTCACCCACATTTGGCATACTGGTCGCCCCATGTAAGTCCCTAGTATATGGCACACAGGTAGCCAGAGCATTGGGGTACCTGGGGACCCTCATCGGCTGCAGCATGTATTATGCCACCCATGGGGATCCCATGCAAAGTTTTCTGCAGGCCTGCCATTGCAGTCTGCGTGAAAGGGTGCATGCATAGGTCACTGCACCAGGTCACTATAAGTCATCCCTCCTAGCCCAGAGGGCAGGATGCAAGTACCTGTGTGTGAGGGCACCCCTGCCCTACCAGAGATGCCTCCATGAGTCCGGTGCCATTTTCACAGACTTTGTGAGTGAGGGGATGCCATTTTATGGGTGTACTGGACATAGGTCACTACCTATGTCCAGCAACATAATTGTAACTCCAAACCTAGGCATGTTTGATATCAAGCATGTTGGAATCATACCCCAATACTGTTGCCAGTATGATTCAATGCACTCTGGGGGCTCATTAGAGGACCCCCAGCAGTGCCACCACCAGTCTTCTAGGGTTTTCCAGGCAGCCTGCTACTGCCACCCTTCAAACAGGTTTCTGCCCTCCTGCTGCTTGATCAGATCAAGCTCAGGAAGGTAGAACAAAAGATGTCCTTTGGGAAAGGGAGGTAACACCCTCTCCCTTTGGAAATAGGTGTGACTGGCTTGGGAGGGGTAGCCTCCCCAAGCCACTGGTATGCTTTGAAAGGCACATTTGGTACCCTCCGTGCATAAACCAGTCCACACCGGTTCAGGGACCCCCAGTCCCTGCTCTGGCACGAAACTGGACAATGGAAAGAGGAGTGACCATACCCTATTCCATCACCACCCCAGGGGTGGTGCCCAGAGCTCTTCCAGAGGGTCCCTGGGCTCTGCCATCTTGAATTCAAGGTTGACAGGGACCACTGGGAGCATCTGAGTGGCCAGGCAGGTGAAGTAAGAGCCCCCTCCTAATATGTGGTCACCTGTCTTGGTAATCAATCTATTTTGGGTCTGTCTCTTGGGGGTCCTCAGATTCAGCTTGCAAGATTCCAGCAGGACTCCTCTACAACTTTACTTCAACTTCTAGCCACTGGAACTGAGACTGGATCCTCCAGTAACCAACAATCTGCACCCACAAAGAAGACTCTTCTTGCAACATTGTTTCCACAGCTCATTCCAGCTTCTGCAACATTTCCCCAGCTGTGCATCCTCTGAGAGTGGCGAATCTTCAGCCTGCATGAGAAGAAAGGAGGAATCTCCCTCAGAGTGAAGGAGTCACTCCCCTGCATATGAAGGCACCTACTTCAAAGACGACCAGCTGTGTGGATCTCTTCTAATCCTGAGCTGCATGGATCCTGCATCATGGGTGGTGGTCCAGAGTAGTCGTCTTGGTCCTCTCTGCCAGCTGTCCAACTTTGTTGGAGGTAAGCCCTTGCCTTCCCACGCAGGAAAGTACCCCCGTGGACCGCGTCTCTTGCAGCTGCCAAGGCTTGTTTGTATATCCTCCAAGGGAACTTCAGGGTACATGCAGTACCAGCCCCCAGCACTCCTTCCTGCGATGTACAGCCTTCTGCGTGGTTCTCCTGTGGCGTGTGACCCTTCTTCTTTGTGCTGTGTGGGCTTCTTCTGCAACTTCTGTGTCCCCATCCTGTGGGACTCTTATGGGTGCTGTCTTTGCTCCTGTGGGCTCTCTGTGTCTCTGAAGGTCCCCTCCATCCCTCCCTCACCCTCCCCCCCCCCCAGGTTGAGCCCTCCTGGGCCCTACTAGTCCCCAGCAGCCCCACTTTCCACCAACTGTAATATTTGCCTTTGCCAAGGCTTGTTGGTGGAATTTCTGCATCGACTGCAATTCTCCTTCCGGCATGGGACATCATCTGAACCCCTCAGGAATTCTCCTCTGGCTCCAGGGCTGCAATGCTGACCTTCTCCTCATCACCGTTGACCAACTTCTGCATAGCTGGGTGGGTAGTAGCTCCTACTCCCCATGGACACCACTGTGACTCTTGGACTAGGTCCCCTCTCTCCACAGGTCTTCCTCTCTAGAAATCCACCACTGGTTTCTTTCATTCATGTCTGGGAGTCCTCTGTTCTTCTTTTCCTTCCTTTTAGGTGGTTTAGGGAAATTCCAGTGATTTACTCCTGCTTCCCTGGTCGCTGGGGGGACTGTGTTACTTACCTTTGTGGTTCCCTACTACTCCCGGCTCCCCTCTACACATTCCACACATCTAGGTGGTGGTCCTGTGTTTGCATTTCATTTTTCTTAGCATACGGTTTAGACCCCCTAGGGTCACTATTGTTTATTTGCAACTGCACTGTTTTCTAACCTTTTCTATGTCTATTACTGTTTACTAGTGTATATAATTAGTGTATTACTTACCTCCTATTGGAGGGTTGCCCTTCTAGTATTTTGTGGCATTGTGTGACCAAAAATAAAGTACCTTTATTTTTATAACACTGAGTGTTTTCTTTCATGCGTGTAAGTGCTGTGTGACTACAGCGGTTTTGCATGTCTCCTAGATAAGCCTCGGCTGCTCATTCACAGTTACCTCTAGAGGGCCTGGCTTCTAGACATTGCCTACACTTCACTAATAGGGGATACCTGGACCTGGTATAAGGTGTAGGTTCCTTTGGTACACACCACACACCAGGCCAGCTTCCTATAAACGTGTACATTAACCTTTACTTATATTGCTTTCGTGTATTTATTATTCACAGTTTACATTTATGATTTAAGTTGTTTTTGCAGAAGTAACATGCATTTTTTTATTCATGTTCTGCATTCATTTTGAAAGTTATAAATGTGTATTTATAACCACATATTCAAAGCATACATTAGTCAGGCTAAATTTAACTGACTAAAGGCCTTAATTTGAAAATTAATTGCTTGGATAGTGCAAGTTTGTTTCAAGGCTTTGTTAGTTAAAGAAAAAGAGGATTGTTATATGTATTCATTTATTGATAGCAAGGCCAGGAAAAAGAAATCTTGACAAGAGACATGAAGACCTAATGAGCAGCTAAAGTCTTCTATTCATTGTGTATCAGGAATGGGAAATGTTTAAGGTTGCACTAACTGTCTGAGTTCTGTGAGATGGGAAATTTAGGTGATGTTGCAAATGCACATGACCGACAAGAAGCTGAAGGAGAAAAGAGATACCATGGATTCTGAAATCTCCGTTTGTTTTAACTAATGCTTATGCTGTTAGATTGTAAGGCAGATTCATTTAGGTTTAGAAGAAAACAGATTTCCTTAGACTTTGAGGGGTACAAACCTCTCTGCTTCCGTTATTCTTGTAAGTGTGAAACTTTATGCTGAACACTTGTTCTTCTTCCTGTAGGGCTCCTATTGAAGCCTTCACTATGCTGACACCTTCTCACATTCCCAAATCGCACTGAGACTTCATTCAAACCATCCTCATTCCTTACTTAGAACACTGATTAGATGAATTTGGAACTATTTCATGTTTATGTGAGAGAGTGGGGGTTTCTTTATGGAACACCTATTTCTAATTCTTAGTTTCTGTATGGCTGTAGTTGTTATTGACTTGTATCCTAATCTGATGAGATACAACTGATTGCGATATTTCAGCCTGCCAGGTTTGATCTTGCATCTTTTTAACATTTTCATCATATATATATATATATATATATATATATATATATATATATATATATATATATATATATATATATATATTGGATTGATTATTGATTGGAAATAAAACTACATCAACTTCAATTATCGATTCTTAGTCATTATTGTGGGGTCAAATTAATTTCACAAGATTTGAAATGTTTATCATTATTAACTACTTTTGCCTTTCATTACATAAAAAAGTCCATTGGATGAGAAATTGTAAATCACGCCCCTGAGCTCTCACACCATTGCTGTTTGTGTTGCTTCTTCTCTTCTCCCTTACCCCTCATTGTCCATGTTGTTCCACTTTCCATGCTGCACAGTGTTTACGTGCACCATTATTTAATTCCTGTCATATGGTTCTCCAAACAATCACAACTGGCAGAAATTGCTATTTGTTTTGTTATTCTCAGGTGAGAGGCCAAGAGTTATCTGGGTTTCAATCTGAATTACTACAACCACATGATCTGGTTTATTATGTGCAAACGTGGGTCCTGCAAGGATTTACTTGCAGTAGAAAGGTGTCCATGTGTGCACTACATACCAAGTACCACATGATTGTTGCTTAGACAATAGTGTATCGATCCAATTCAAAAGGTCTGGTTTTATCTACCTCACAAGGATGAACATCTGCCCGACTAGAAGTTGAGCTTGGCAACTGGTGCAGGTGGCACAAAGATTAAAGCAGCAGGCACTTAATCAACTGGGCTATTTTACATGCCAGTAAAGGATCAGGGCTCCACTTGTTCTTGATCACATCTGCACCAGGATCACAAAAAATTGTGTCAGAGCCAAATCCATGTATTATTTAGTAGAGCAGGTTATATAAAACCCCTCCGTCAAAGACACATCCCTCCCTGTCTGACCCTTATATCCGTGCAAAAGCGGTATTAATGTGCCTATTTCCTACATCTACATCTAGTAAGATTCTCAGTGGGGTGAACTCAAACTACCATTGTTGCGAGGTCGATTACAGAAACGAGTATTGCTCAAATATAAATATACCCATTAATGAATCCTGTGAAAATGACTTGTCACCTGGAAATACCAGTGTTGGTAAGAAGCTAGAAGCAGATGGGCCAAGTGGGAAATTCCATCTCCGCAGACTGGCAGACAGTGGACTGGCACAGCCCAAGCCAGCACTGTCTTCAGAGGACCAAAGGCCAGTCACCTCCACACCCAGCGCCATTACTGCCCCAGTCTACAAACAAGGTGAACGCTTGTCAGAAAAGCCAAGCTTCCCGTCAGTATAGCTGTGATGGCTTCTTGCAACATAGGCATTTTCTTGTTTTCTCATCACAGGCCCCCGGAGCCCCACAATTACAGCAACAAGATTGGCAAAGAAAATAGGTCTTGCCTATGCGGCAGCTTTTGGCTTTCACAATGACTTTTAGCAATATTGTTTAGCAGCGTGCAGCATGGCTAAAAGTTAGAAAAAAGTGCAATGACGCTATAACTTTTAGCCTTGCTGCGCAGCCACGCTGCTCATAGTGCCTTTTTCGAACTTTTAGTCGGGCTGCACAGCCACACTGCTGGACAACATGGCGTAGGTGAGACCTATGTACCTTGCCAATTCTTCTTTAATGTAAAACCTGTTGCTGCACAGTTTGCCAATTTGTAGCACTAAAAGCAACACGTTTTCCTATTACTTGACCAAGTTACACCAGTTTTATCTACCTCAGAGTGATGTAATTCTGAGATGATCCTGCTGAGAATCAAAAAGGTGTCCTGCAGGTTAAACATAGGTCCCTTCACACAGCATGATTCCATCACTGCTAATGCTGGAAGTTAGGAATGGCCTCACAGCAGGAAATTCTAGGAAAGGTAAAATCATTTGCAGAAAATGTGTTTCTTAATGCTGAATTTGCATCTCAGTACCTTGGATTGGGTGCTGCCACCACTTGGGGTATAGCGAAAGTGTTCAGGAGACATGTTCTTTCTTTGCATGACAGCAGTTACCATCTCTGCTGACTTCAAACTTGCCATCAAACCTCCCCACTTCTGAAAGTAGCCAGAGTTAACGGTGAATTAATATTAAATGATTAGGTAGAGCGTGCGGAGCTGCAGGCCCTTGTGCAAGATTAGTGGAAAAAAACAAAAAGTTGTTTTTGAAGTTGTGAACGGCCCTGGGTGGGCCTGGGATTCTCCTTAGGAGGGCCTGATCCACCCTCTAGAACCGGGCCTGCATGTAAGATTGCCCTCTCACAAGGATTTTTTTTTAATGAATGAGTAAATCACACATTTGCACAGATTAGATTTGCAGCAACGTTCAACAACGTATAAAGAAAAACAGTTCTCGCTAGGGTTAAGGATTTTGCTGCTTAATGAATTTGCATGATGTTTCTGCTGGTGCTTAACACAGCATATTTTACAGCCACTTGGGCGTGGCCAATAGAAGGATGCAGTGACATCATTTTCAATTTGCTTCTGTAGTAGGGTGGGCACTTATTAACCGAAGGAGGACGTGACACTGTCCCTTCCCAGGAGAGGAAAATCGGTTCCCTCTACCGCAGCCTCATCGAGATAAACATTTCGCGAGGAGCTGTTTCCCTAATGTAAGTACAGTGCAATGGTAAGTAAAGTGACGCCGGCACAGACTCCTTCACAATGAAAGTGGGGTTGGCACTTGAACATTACATAATGATAATGTCTAAGTGTAACGCATACACCTGTGAAAGGTATGGGATTATCAAGGCTCTAAGAGATCCAAACAGAGCCCGGGACATTGTTGTATTACAGCAGCCACATTCTGCATGAAAACAAGTGCAGCCAGCAAGACATGCCCTCCCTCAGATGCTTTCTGGCATCTTATCCCTATAAAAACTTTCAAACATTAGGACCGAATGACGCACTTCATAGGACATTCTTTTCAGCACATTGGCTAAAAAACGCAAATAAAGTGAAAGGCCTCATAACATATTCCAGCACTTTAATGTCTAGTACACCATCAAGGAGTACTTTCTCTCCACATAGACATTCCCTAGTGCAAAACGGTGTGCAACCCTTTCAGAGTTGCTTTTAGGCCTTAATGGGTAAGCATCCTTCAGCTCTTTGGCCCTGAAAGCACTGTCCCAACACATTTGTCCCAAATAGCCAACCCAACCACTGAAAATGTGTTTGAGCCATGCCTTAAAAAAAGCTTAACCCCTCCTTCGCCTCCATAATTTACACCACAGGCATGAAGTGTGAAACAGACGTGAGTGCATGTGATACATACATGTACAGTCGCCTTACCCATGCATAGTGTGCACGGTTAGAGTTTTCCACTTAGTTTACCCCAGCGTGGGTGTCAGAGTATGCAAACGAACACTCAAACTTAACTTGGTGATGAATTAAACAAATATGCAAAGCCATTCGACACATTTTCAGCATATGAAACATAAAAGTGTAAATGCTGTGGAAAGCGTAGGACAATGCGCCAACATCTATAGCATTGATATTGGGAGGATTGTCCTTCTCAGCTTAGTGCAGGTTTTCGAAAAAATATAAGAATATTCACAACCCTCACACAGTTTGCAACAAACTAAATAAAAACTTTGGGTGATCTTTGCTTCACATTGCAAGTTGGGGAATGAGCAAACTGGCACTGGTGAAATACAATGGGGCAGATTTATGGAACGTGGTGTTGCACCTAGTGCAGCACCACTTTTCTTGAACCCCTTAGAGCCCCCCTTACGCCACCATAGTAGTGCAGTATTTAAAATACAGCGCACCATGGCGGTAGTTAGGGTGACTAGCGTCATATTTTTTAACGGTTGTCCGGCGCTTTGCAGGATTAGTGTAAGAAATTATGACGTTAATCCTGCAAAGCACCCAGGGGCCCATTATAATAAACGGGAGCCTCTTTTTAATGCCTGCACTTAGCAGGCGTTAAAAAATTGAGAAAAAAATGACAAAGGAATCTCATAGATTCCTTTGCACCATTTTTACAGCCAGCTAGCTTCGGAACACCCCCTTGCATACATTATTCCTGGTACAGGCATACTGTGGCACAATGGGTTACTTTGTAAATATGGTGCGCCGTTTATCCTCTTCCAGCACTACATTAGTGTAAAAAAATGACGCTACTGTGATGTTGGAACTGCGCAAGGCCAGCATAAATCTGGCCCAAAAGTTGTTTAACTTTGTCTACTTACATTTTCAAAGGGGATGTTTGACAAAGAGACCTGTTGGAAAAAAACTGTTTAGAATTGAAATAGAAAATGAACTTGAAGGTTAAATTAGGAATTTCTATAAGTCACATGTGCTTAGAGTGCAGTCTTACAGAGCCAGCGTGCGCATTCTGCCACCGATCCTGCCACCAGAAACAACACAGCCCAAGAAAAGCAAGTGACCCACAGAAGTTTATTAGTTACAGACACCATAACTTTTGGAACAACCACAGTCTTCTCTGGCAGTGATCTTGATACATTTCATCAAAATACATATAGGCATTCAAAAAGCTTTAGGGGAACAGATCGATAACATACTCATAGAACTGGGGGGGCAAACAGAAGAAAAAACGTTTATAGCAATCTGCTGTGAAGGGTTCCCAATGCATCTACTCTACCGGACTGGAACTTAATGTAAACAATCACAGATGGAAAACCATCCATCAAAGCATTAATATCACTGTCCGTGTGGCAGAGAGGAGGATGTGGAGGAGCCACGAGAACTGCTTTCCCAAAACAAAACTAATTTCTCTGAAGGGATGAATGTGACCACACCAACCCCAAATAGTGTGACTGAACATCACATCAGTAGTTGCCACTACTTAGAGCACCCATTGCAGGAGGTACTCCGAACACATCCCAAGCAGTAAAGGGGCTGGAGGTAACAGTACTCGAAGTGATGGAGGTGCATCCATTGGTAATCAGAGTCAAGGAACTCATCACTTAACAGAAAAAAGGTCAAATTAGAAAATGGATTTCTTTCCAAACATTTCAGAATCTTTCTATTAACATCTCGGTTTTACTGAACTGTCTATCAATTGATACTATTCACTTTACTATCACTAGACGTTCAAGCCCATATTTACAAATTCTTTGCACCAGGTTTGAGTCACAAAGGTGACAAACCCAGCACGAGGTGTTGCAGTGGGGTTTACACCCCAACACAAATCATAATTTGCATTGGAAAGTTGCCGGAATTAACACAAGTAGCGATACGCGCAGCATTGTATTACTTTGCATTGTGGGGGTGAGCCATGACCAGTACATGAGCATTCCCATGCACCCACTCATAGGTTCGACAAGGCAGACAAGTGTTTGCACCGAAATATACACCTCTTCCAAACAGGCATAACAGTATGGTAAGTTTGAAAACTCCCCACATTTTTCCGACTTTGCAATTCCTAATGTATGAAAACTTGCCACTTTTAAATTGCGATTCCTAGTGTGTAGCAAATCAATATACCTCATGAATATTAATGAGATAGATTACAGTTTGCGGCCCATTAGGAATGATAGCCATCACAGGTATGGTGGTCTACTGGAGCCAGCAGGCCACTATGTCTGTGTTTGCTTTTAAATGAAGTCATATTTTTTTTTACATGTAGTCCGTTTTCATCAAAGGAAAACAGGATGTGTTTAAAAAAAGAAAATAAAACTTTTCAGTTTCATTTTTTAAGAAATGCTCTTAAAAATATTTAGTTAAACATTTTCAGAGGGGAAGGGTCCCCCGAGACCTCATCTGAGGTGTTGGTAAAAAATGAATGTTTTGCAACCGTAATTCAGTCGCAAAACATTCATACATAGCACTGCAATTCGATATTTGGAAGGGCTGCACTAAAAACTGCCCTTCCAAATACCAAATCGTTAAACCAAATTGTGATTTGGTAACACGTTTCCAAATCGCTCTTTGACATATATACATTGATAAATGGTTTTTTTTGCAGTCACAAATGGGCTGATTCTGTGAAGAGGCCCGTTTCCAATCACAAAAAGTTCTGTACAAATGACTCCATATCTTAATTGAGATGGTGCTGTTCTGTTCTGTCTCTATCGCCAAATGCAGTGCAACAACTTTGATTGCTGAGCTGCGTTGTGTGGAAATTCAGTAAATCTTCCCCTCGGTGTCAACAACCAAGGGGCAGATTTAAGAAAAGTGGCGCTACATAAAATGTAGTGCCAATTTGCTTGCGGCCCCTTGCGCCCCCTACCATCGCCATGCGTGTGCAGTATTTAAAGTACGGTGCACCGTGGCACAGGGTAGGGTGCAATAGCTTCAGAATTTCTGATGCTATTGATGTACTCTCAAGGGTTAGTGCCAAAATGTTGGTGCTAGCCCTAAACAGTAAATAGGGACCCATTGAATACAATGGCATGCCCCCTTTTAATGCCTGCTCTGAGCAGGTCTTAAAATGCTGGAAAAAATTATGCAAAGAAATCTCTTAGATTTCTTTGCTACATTTTTGCAGCCCCCCCTAACGGGAGAACGTCCCCCTTGCATACATTATGCCTGGCGAAGGCATAATGTGACGCAAGGGGTTACAAAGTGGCACAATGAATGCATTGCGCCGCTTTGTAAATCTGGCGCTGTTTTTTTGGCCATCTAACACCACATTTGCATTTAAAAAAATAACCCTATTGTGTCGTTAGATGGTGCTCGGCCCTCTTAAATCTGGGCCCAAGTGTTTTACTTTGTGCATTATTTGATTAAGGCTTGCAGCCTGGCCTTCTCACGTATTGGTGCCGAATCTATACCTATGACTTTAATCCTTCTGGGATCTGCAATACAATTTCTGTCCTGGAAGGAATCAAGCCAGGGGTTTCCATAGGGAATCCAGGCACAGTCATAATGATGCTGCCAGTTTTTCTGCAAGGGATGCCCCTTTGCGTCAATCTTTATGCATTTACCAACATTGACTCTCAGTTTCAGAACCACATTATCGTGCATTAGATGCTTGGGGAATTTGTCGGCAATATTGGACCGTCTGCTGACATAGACCCCGGACCCTAATTTGCCATCCCTCGTCAATTTGAAGCCATTTCTGATGATCTCCTCAGCGGCATCCACTGTGGTCCCGTGGTACATTTGGTAGAGCTTTCCATCTTTAGGTTCCGCATAGATCCCCAGATCCCAATCGCGGTACGTTCTCGATTTGGATTCTGCAAACAGATCGACGTCAGCGTAGCAACTCATTCTGCCTTTCTGCAAAAAGGAAAAAGTGGGAAAGAGCTCATTGAGTGCAACATTCTTATGAAGAGAAACAGTGCACGGTCTCTTTGCCATCAAAACAATTTTTACTTTCTGGACCTGCTAACTATTGCCATGTCCAGGACAGAGAAAGCTGAGCCTGGGTATAATTTTAATTCCACCAGTGGAACGGCCGGAATTCGTGGCAAACAAAATGTGTGTAATTTGTCAACATTTCGTATAATATGATTCTGCATATTTTTTTTTAACTGAATATACACACTGCATAAAAATGCGAGGTACCAGCGCGGGAGACTGGTTTGCATAGAAAATGTCTCATCAACAGACTTTTTTTTCCTTAATCTAATATTCTGGTGGGATCTTGTGAGAATTTATATACAGGATTTGAGCTTACTTAAAAGATGTAAAGTGGGATACCGCCGCATTTCAGTACGAAAGTGTAATTTGCAAAATGTTCCTATAATTTCACTAAACCCCCTGAGAAAAAATGACGTGAATCTTACACCTGTCAAAAATGTCTCCGTTGCCTGACACTGGTCTCCCATCCCTGACTTTCAGGAGAGAATCTACAACCCTCTTGTTGTCCATGTACTCACCGAACCTTGAACTGCTCACACAAGTAAATTCACCATTCTATGCAGAATAAATGAATGAGCGGGTCACTGAGATTCCAATCCCCGCCAAATCTGCCCCTATGATGTAATCCTTGACTTCCTTATAATTATAAATACTCCCATGATATGCTTCTGATCAAACTGTGGTTTTCATGCTCAATTTTGACGTCTGACTCCAGGCAACAATAGTTGTCAGGAAAGACCGCCTGTTAGCAAACAACACTGACACAATAATCAATTTGCGAGCAAAAGACTCATATGAGAAAGACGGAAAAAAAACGAAAAAGCTTCACAAAGTGAGAAAGAAGAAAGCTGTAAGAGTGAGCTGAAGGGGTAGGGAGTGGCAGTAAATGGATTATGAGGCCCGAGAAGGCTTCGGGATTACGCTGCCTCAGAATTCTGTGCTTGCACATTTAAGTGCTGCAACTGCGTGTTTAAGAGGAGGGCTTTGGGCACCAGAACGTTTTTATTTAAAAAGTAAGCACTATACAATATACAGAAAGGGGCTTTGGGCAGCATAATTCAACCACTACCATGTTGTGGTCAGACTCCTTCAGCTATTGGTTGTGTGAAGTGCCCTTCACAGTTAGTTCCTCACACATAATTTCACAGATATTGCATGCCTTTTTGACATCAAGTACAGTAGTCCATGGTATCTTGTTGCTTCTCCCGCCGGTTGCATATTACATTCCGAGTGCCATCTGAGTCCATTGCTTCCATTGTCGGGCCGTATTGTTGTGATAGCTTTGTAAACATTAAGGCAGCTTCACTTTTCTGCAGAATCTGCAAAACATTTAATCTGCCTCACGTCTCCTAAAGCCATCAATCTACTGTAGCACTTTAGTTGTATTTTTTACATTTTAGAACACATAGGGCCTCATTACGAACCTGACGGCCAGAAGGGGAAGGAAGGACATTTCCAGGACCAGATAGGGGAGATCCGAGAACTTTTTCCCACTTCGAAGGATGGCACTCGGTATAACTATTGTTCCCTCAAACCAACTCTTTACTTCACTCCTTGACCTGCGGAGGACCCTCAGAAGGACTGCCCTGTACATCAGAGTTCCTTGCTGATTGAGTCCTGCTTTGTACCTCAGAGTACTGCCCTGCTGCTACCAGAGGGCTGCTCTGCTGCTTGAAGCCTACCATGTAGCCTCACAAGACTGCCATGAGGCTTGAGGCCTGACTTGCTGCTTTCAGGACCACACGAGTGACTCCAAGAGCTGGTTGTCTGGTCTCCCTTTCTGAGCTAGAGCGAAACAGAAAGCTCCAACAAGCTTGGACTCACACATGAACCCTGCATGAAGTGCATCCTGCCCTCCAAGTGGTGCCTAACAAGTCCTGCACTCTTGGATGTTATGCTAAATATGCCCAACAGTCAAAACCAAAATATGGTTTGAGAACCAACAGGAAACTGGGATGTACCAGCTTGCCAATCTGCCTGAGGTGCATCGCTCGTCAGCCTGACTTCTCAGTAGCGCCCACTACGTTCTTCTCCACAGCAGCAAATCCTATTGAGAGGGACTTCTCAGGAAAGATATCTAGGCTTGTGCGGCCCTTGTTGTCTACAGCCTACAACTTCATCCTACTGGAAATGTCCAACTTTCAAAAAAGTGGGAAAGTCTGAATAAAAAAATCTTCACCCCAAACTCGTCCAGTGACTCCTCGATGACAACAGCTTCTCCTCAGACACCACTGGTTGCCTTGCCCCCCAGGAACTTTTTTTCAAAATTTCTTTTAAGTCCGAAGGTAAGCCAAGACCAGGCCCAATCCACCTCGTGTACCAGAGCCACCCTCCATTGTGGCCAGCCATAACTTTTGACTATGCCCCAGTCTTGTCCAACTAGATGCCCATGATTTGTGCTTTGATCATTTAGGCACTATTTTTTACTAAAAGTTTATAAATTAATAAACCCGGTTCTACTGATTGAATTTAATTAGTTTTGTTGTCAAGTTATTTATTACATTTTCTCTATATTTCTAAATTGGTGTGGCATTTTTCTTGTGTTGTGTTTTCACTTTATTGCTGCTTTGTTCTACATAGATGCTCAACACATTGCCTCAAAGTTAACCATGACTGCTTTTGCGCCACACTAACAGAGGGTTAAGCCTAGGTTACTTTAGTGACTTTTTGTGGTTCACCCTGACAGAGATTGTGGATGCTGCTTCATTAGGGTCTTCACGCTCCTCAATCAAATTCCCAATTTCCCACAACCAGCCAATGAGGTTTTTTTCCACTCATGTCAAACTACAGTGCATTAAGTCTGGTGCTCCAGGCCCCATAGTACTCCGATGCTCACTGATTTGTACTTAGCTGAGGCTGAAATGTCAAAGTGCCACTCCTTTGCAGCTCAGCATGACCCACCACCTTTCCCATTGTCCATGCATTTAAATATCTCTATCACAGACACACGGACAGTTGCACGCAAAGTGGTGGCACATCAGCTGAGCTGCACAGTCAACATCTCAAAGCCCAGGGGTTTCTGCAGAGGGTGACGTGACAAGTCAATAGGTGACTTGCATTAATTATAGCTTCCGTATTTGACACTCTACAGATCTGAGCATCACTTTTAAAATACCTTTATTTTACACATTAGAGCTATAGGGTTTTTACTGGACATCTGACCATGGAGGCAGAGTAGTGCTATATGCAGATGACATTCTGTTGTACATCCAGTCTCCACATAAAAACCTGCCCCGTCCGATCCAAATGCTAGACATTTATAGAGATGCAGCGGGACTGCAGGTTAACTGGGATAAGTCTCGTTATATTCCAATGACGGGCCAGCCCGCTCACCGATGCCGGATTCTTGACTACAAATCGCTCAAGAGTTGGTTACCTGAACATAAATATTGCCTGCAACCCATATGTCTCCACTAAACACAACATAGTCCCCATTACAAGGCTGGTATGTGGTGATTTGGACCCCTGGCCATGTCTGTCACTTAATTTAGTGGGCGGGTGGCACTCTACAAAATGATGGTGCTCCCCTGATATCTATGTGTGCCTCAAAACGACCCACACATGTCACGTGTTCCTAAGGGATTTATTGCTGGTAGTTTAATCTGGATAGTGTGAGCTGTCACAAAATAGTCACTTTATGCTAGTGGGGACAATTACTGACTCTCGTAGGGGAACCCCACTTAAAAGGAGTCCGTGATTACTCCTCTGGAGGACATTCCTGCTACTGATGGATGGGATGCATCTGCTTCCTCAGTGATACAGCATCATTAAATATGTCACACAGAAGACCTGATAATGTCACATTCTGACGCACTGCAAACAGAAATGTAGTACATAAGGAGGCACATAAGGAAACGAGAAGCAAAGAGGTCTGACTTGCAAATTCATTTACCAGTTGGTATCCTGGATTTATGGTTTCTAAGCGCTTCCACCTGTATTTATTGATATTAATTTTGTTTGCCAATTTTACTTGCATCTATTCATATTTATTTTGTGATTTTTCTAAAAAAATGAAGCTGCAACACATATATTTCCACTTTTACTCAACTGATAAGGGCACACTCACCTGAATGCCCGATGGGTTTTGGTGCTTTCAGAAAGAATTTACGAAACATCGCTTTTGTGCAATACGCTCATGCCGGGCACTGTTTAAAGTCATCACTTTGTCTCTTCCTCCTAATGAGAAAAATCCAAGCTAGGCAAGAAATACAGGGCCAGTTAACCTATATGTAGAGTACTAAGTAGGCTATGAAGTGAGAAACATTTAAAAACTGTGATCATTTTTAAGTAGTTTAATTCCTAACACTTGCCTTGATCTATCTCCGAACACCAGGTTAGATTTAGGGTGCTATGGCTCTGTGGTATTTCTCTATGCCTCTGTTTCAGTCTCTTATTGTATTATATGATCCACAATTTGGTGGTGGATATATTATGAACATGTGGATATTTCATTCAGAGCATACTGTAATCCTATCTGCAGCAGATCTCTTGTTTATGCATTAATATCATTATCTTACAGGATGGCCATCGTAGGTCCTGGAGGACAAGAGCCTTGCCATATTTTTAAGCTATCCTCGTGAGATACATTTACATACAGTGACTGAAAATGGACATCAGTTACATATATAGGGGTTATACCGAAAGACGTGGCTTGTGATTGGCTCTCCTGGGCCTGCTGTGGACATCTCTGCTACATATGTTGGTGGGGGACTGTGCCTAATTTATGAACATGACTGCTTAATTATCAAAATTCAGCATGGCACAGACAGCGCCTCCCTGAAACATACAGCCTCCACATTCCCTTTGCCTCCAAATTGTCTCACTTCAATGGCAGCTCTACACACTGTTCTTGCACTACTGCACATAGCACACCCCCTTCATCCATCCACTCACTAGAGGTGGGCGAGTCACTAAATGCTCAAGTCATGCTTAAGACAGATGCCTGGCTCTGGCTCATTTTATTTATTTATTTAGATTACTTATAAGGTGTGACTGACACCTTTCAGGTATCCTGGTGCTGAATAAATAATTAGATAACAGATTCCTTTCAATGAGAAAGAGAGGTAAAACAGTTTTCTACCAAGTTCCCCTGAGTTGTTAGGGAAATAGCCAGGTTTTTAGTGCCTTTTTGAAATGCATAAGATCAGAAAAACATCTTAAGGTATCTGGGAGAAGGTTCCATAGTCAAACTGCTTCAGTCATGAAAGCACGCCCCCCCTTGTCTAGATTTTCTAAATTTGGCCATGTGGCCAGATACATGGAGGAGGAACGTAGGGGCCTAGCTGGGGCATACCATTTTATTTTATTTTGTAAGGGGATTAAGCCAATCCCAGGAAGAGATTTATAAACAATGCATATAGATTTAAACACAACTCTTTGTCTTAATGGCAACCAGTGCAAATCATTCAATGACAAGAATACAGAAGACCTTCTGGGTCTATTCAGGGCCTGTTTAGCCACCACTGCTTGAACTCTGTAGAGCTGGTTGAGCAGGAAGCTCAGGGCTCCTAAAAGCAAGGCATTACAATAATCCAGTCTGCTGAAGATCACACTGTGTACTACTAAAGCTTTAGAAGAGGAGGGAATTAGCAGGAGAACCTTGCCTAATGCTCTAATTAAAGAGAATCAGGATCTTGCAGTCTTACTTATGTGAGATTCTAGGCTCAGTTTATTATCAAACAACACCCCTAGATTTCTAACAGCCTCTGATGGAACTGGGACCCCATCAGAGGGAACTGGCCAGAAATTAGGTGGGATTAGGGCAGGAGACTTAGTTGCCGAGCAGCAGAGAAACTCTGTCTTGTCTCCATTGAATTTCAGAGAGCCAGATATAAGCCAACCAATGATGTCGTTCATGCAGTCATGGAAGGCATCCACTGACATCTTTTGAGTTCCTTCTAGCAACAGGATTAATTGTGTGTCATGCACATAGTTAATCAAACTGACATTGTGTGATTTGGTAAGTGAGATCAGGGGGCTCATATAAATATTAAAATGGATTGGACTGATTGATGAGCCCTGCGGAACACCCTGTTTTACAGTCCTGAACTCAGTGCGAACATGTGGAAGGGATACTGCCTGCTGTCAGTCCGACAGATAGGACTGAAACCACTTTGCCATCGTGCCCCTGACTCCAATCAAGTTCAACCTAGCCACTAGCGTGTTATGATTAACCGTACTGAAAGTGGCGGATAGATCTAAAAGGATCAGAACCACCGATTGACCATTGTCTACTCGCATTCTCAACTCATCCAGGGAGGTGAGCAGGGCTGTTTTAGTCCCATGACCTGGACGGAATCCAAATTGCTCTTCTTCAAGGATTTGATTAGCCTTCAGGTAGCCAGACAGTATCTTTCTAACAAATCATTCAAGGATCTTACACGGGATAAGGTAAATGGGAAATAGTAATACACAAATATGAGGAAACTGAGGAATGGCCCTGCGCTCTCACCCACAGAAGTCAGTTTATTCCGGTGACACAAGTTTAATGTATTTCAAAAAGGGGATCGTGGGGAGTAAAGCTCAACAGATGAATAAAATATGTAAACAGAATCCACCACAAAAAAAGAAAACCTGGTTAAATATTTCTGTATTATTCTGTTGATGCAAATTTGCATAAATGTGACAATTCATAGTACATCACATCATATGAAATGTTTCTAAACATCCCTAATTCTTGCTTGATTTACATCGTATTCCAATCTGTCCATAAATGACACCCATCCAGATTCTTAATTGATCAAATAAATATCTGTACGAAGAAAATTCCATCAGATTCCCATTGTAGTCCCCATCCTATCACCGCAATCCTAGCACTAAAGTAGCCAACGCGTGTTTCGCTGACTATCGATTTCTTCAGGGCTATAAGCAGCAAAGCCAATTTGCAAGATTCAGATACTAAATACGTCTTCTTAGAGCTCTCACTTCAGAGAATTCGAGCATCAATCACTTACAGATTTATTATATCCCAAAGATCAGTATAGTTAACTCCTTACAAAATGCAAATATCATCATGACTTCCTGATAAACGAATGTATGGCACCTCATTCCTGCTTGTTGGTCTGTTCAGTGGGGAGGCTTATGCAGGACCGCAGTGCCATACATTCGTTTATCAAGACCTCATGATGATATTTTTATTTGTAAATATGTTCCAATCAATTAATAAATGAAATACCTTTTGACAACCGTGTGTGAAATTAATCAGTGTTGTTACTAGATAAACCACCAAAAATTACCATGTAAAGTTTAAAGATTTTCAGTTTGTTCATCGATTTTCTATCCCAGATCATTTATGCATGAGCCACTGGAGTTATTCAACAACGGAGCACTAAATTATTTGGCATATTTGATTAAAACATGCGGCAGGGAAAGGCAAAATATTTAGTACATTATGGGGGTCATTATGACCCCGGCGGTCGGAGATAATGTGGCGGTAGTACCGCCAACAGGCTGGCGGTACTTACCGCCACATTATGACATTGGTGGGTTGGCTGAAGCCAACCCCCCCATGTACCACTTCGACTGCCATGGCAGTAGCATCTGCCTGGCTGGAGATAAGAATCTCCAGCCCGGCGGCTGCCATTGTACCGTCGGCGATATCATGACGCTGCCTACCGCCATGGTTTACGCCACGAAAACCATGGCGGGAGGCCCTATCAGTAACAGGAAATTCCTTCCCTGTCACTGATAGGAGGCCTCCTCCCCCCAGCACTCCCCAGATGCCCCCCACTGCCCCCTTCATCCACGCTCCCCCTCCCTTCCAACCCCCATACACACACACGCAGACACACACTCATTCACACAGACATATACGCATACATACACACATGCATCCATTCGTTCATGCACACAGCCGTTCACACATTCACACTGACACGCAGAAACGCATTCACATTTTCATGCATACACGCACTCACACACATGCATACACGCAAACAACACTACACATACATTCCCATTCACACACACACACTCATGCACACACACACACACACACACACAACACCCCCCTCTCCTGTCAGAAACCTGACTTACTTGAATCCAGGGAGCTTTCTGGTAGGGGATGGGACGTGGCGCTGCTACTGCCAGCAGCTCCTGCCAGCAGAACACCACCAGGCCTTATCATTTGTCATGATATGGCTGGCGGCAGCCTACTGGCGTGGCGCTGCTGGTGGTAGCAGCGCCACCTTACCACCGTCCGCCAGTATGGCCACAGCCGGATTTCTGCCCTTCTTGTGGCGGAAATCCAGCTGTGGTCATAATTTGGCGAACGGATGGTAGCCGCGGCAACAGTCTTTTGGCAGCCGTCGCCACGACGGTAGGTGGTTTTTACCGCCAAAGACGTAATGAAGGCCCAAGTGTTTACAGCCAAATGTGGAATGAACTAGCTATTTTCATCTTCCAACCGCTGTAAATAAACAAAGTATTGCAACAAACAAAGACAATTATCAAGGTTCTTTAGGAACTAAAACCATATAATTTCTGCGAAACCTACTCCAAATGGTGTCTGCTAACAATTCATTGTGTGGTGCTGCATTGAACAGCATTGTTAATACTGTGTTTTTTACCTCGCATTGTGAAACAGGTTGTGTCCATCATACAATCTTGGACTCAGCACAAAAATAGCCTTCATGCACATGCCTGTCTTGTGGTTGTAAGTAGGCATGTGTGTATCTTATGTGTTCAGAGCAGTGAAGCTAGGGACATGGAGGTTTAAAAACAGGGAGTGTATTCAAGATCATATACATAGTGTAGGTGGCGGGGTCCTTCATCCCCAAAGATGATTGTGGTACTTTTCGTTTGTTTCCTGACTTCAAATGGTTTTCAAAATGTATTTGTTTAACCTTGCATGTATTTCTTGAACCACAAGTTTAAAGGAATAAATATATGGTGAATCAAACTGCATCCAGTGAGTGAGGCGCATCGCTTCACCTGCTTTTACCTGCCTAGTCAGTCTAAATCCCAGCTTTCCTAGCAGATTTTAACATATTTTCTCGCAGGTTTTGGGAATTTGTATTTTGCAGATCTTGGTAGTGTTTTTTCTATAGATTTGCAGTGTCATAAATTTCCTAGTATTTTTTATTCTTCCCTCTAGCAGTTCATCAACAAATGCTGTCTTTATAACACACTGCAGTGTATTTCTGGGCATTGTGACATTTATGGTTGTCAGATTGGTCCTTTTTAGGTCTGAGTTAGCTGTCCAGAAGACATCATGTCATCAATACTTCAAAAATAGTTAAATTAGAAGCAATACAGAGAGTTGTCGTTGGGTCTGCCACCCACAGCCATTGGCCTTTCACCTGCCAAGTCAGACAAACACAACCAGCCCGACAGGAGTTAATTGCAAAGCCCCCTAAGGATCCTCACTGAGTCCCACACTGTACAACATGTACATGGCCCCTCTCGCAGCTATCGTCAGAAGCCACGGAATGCACATCGTGGCATATGCCGATGACACACAACTCATCATTTCCCTCACCGAAGACCCAAAAGGAACTTCCACTCAGGAATGAAGCCATCGCCACCTGGATGAAAGAAAGCTGCCTCAAGCTCAACTCCAACAAGACCAAGCTCATCATCTTCGGAAACGCCACCTCAGCATGGGATGACTTCTGGTGGCCCACATCCCTCAGCGCCTCCCACTGCACCGACTGAGCACGTCCGCAACATAGGCATCATCCTCGACTCCTCCCTATCCATGACCCGCCAGGTAAACTCAGTTGCCTCCTCCTGCTGGCGCACACTCTGCAAACTTCAGAAAATATTCAGATGGATCCCAGCAGACTGCCACAGGACAGTCACCCACGCCTTAGTCACAAGCAAGCTCGACTACAGCAATGCCTCCAACGCCGGCACTGTGACAAGAAACATATCCTGGACGTCCCATGCCGAGAACATATCTCCCAACATCCGGTGGAGAAACGAATCACCTTCAAGATACTTACCTACACGTACAAGGTCATACACAATGCAGGACTAGCCTACCTGAACCACAGCATCTCCTTCCACACCCCCACCAGATCCCTCACTCTGCCCAGCTGACCATAGCCATCATCCCTCACATTCGGAAAACCAACCCTGGAGGACGATCTTTCACCTACATTGCAGCAAAGAGCTGGAACAACCTCCTCCTGCACCTCAGACAAAGCTCATCGCTCACCATCTTCAGGAAGAACCTCAAGATGTGGCTCTTCAGATGAGGCTCTTCGGATGAGGCACTTCCTCCCCCTCAGCGCCTTGAGACCCTCACGGGTGAGTAGCCACACTTTACAAAAACTGATTGATTGATTGATTGCTTTCACATGCTTTTAGTTGTTGTCATTGCTTGGATGGGCTGTCCTTCAAGGCCATGGTATTTTGTGGATGGTTGCATTGTTACATCTGTACCCATTAGGTTTTGGCACTAGGAAATCAGTAGTTCTTGTGATAAACTGCAAATGCAACATGACTTGTAGCTTGTATGTCATAACCAGTGTATGAAGCTTGCCCTTTATATGGTGTGCAAATGCCTTGTAAAGGGTTCAGGGGTCCCCAGTGAGTGTGCACGGCTTACTATGTAATCCCAAAGTGCTCTGTTTAGGGGTAGCCTTAGGCTTAACACAGAGGAGTGTAAGACAACTTCAAATACACACAATAGTCAATAAATGAGACACACAACTCAAAATGGAGATCCACACAAATTTATAAAAATAGCAAGTATCTTTATATATTTTTATGGATTAGAGAAAAATCATTCAGGTAAGTACATTTTTATGTGGGAATTCTTTTCACTTTAAAAAGCGGACACTTCAATTTCTGAGTTCTGCAATGTTATCCTATGGGAGGAAAAACAAGTTCTGCAAACTGGTACTTAGCAGCAACTTGCAGGAAGCAATCTTTAGGAGTTAAGGTAAGAATGGGGCAAGGTCCAAGGCAGCACCAACAGGTCACTTCAGGAGGCACTTGGGCATCTGAGTGCAGAGGTGCCTTTTAGCTTCAGGTGCCCAATGTTATCCCATGGGGTAGAAACATGTGCTGCATGTGAGCATTTCATAGCGACTTACAGAACCAATCTCTCTCTTCTCAGGTCGTGGTGGTCTGCTTCTCTGGTGCCAGGGGCTCCCCTAAATACTAAATGTAGGGATGTTAGAGTGCACAGGGAAGTAGTCAATGGGCTACTGACCCTTGGGGTCACTACGCCCCCTATATGACCACTTCCTGTGGGAAGTGAGCATAACCCTATTCCAGAATTCCTAAGTATGGCATCACAAAATAGTTGCTTCTGAAAAATTGCTTCCACCTCGATATAGCCCACCTTAGGAGTGGTACTATCCTGGGGGTGGCACGCCTAACTGACTAGCTAATTTTCCCACCTGTCCAGCTGCCAGTTGGGCTCTGGACAGGGGGTGTCTTCCTCTCCTTTGAGGGGAGCCAGATTCGCATTTCAAAGGCAGCATCCCTTTGAGGCTTGCCGCCTTAGGAAGGCTAATCATCAGGTCATCCTGTGAGACGGGGTTTTACTTCTTCTACCCGGACAGGCTTTTGTTCTGTGTCTCCTGAGTGCAAAAGGCTCTCACCCGAGCGTCCAGAATGGTGTCTCAAGTGGCAGGCTAGTAAAAACCAGTCCATGAGCACACCAGAGTCTGGTAGGATTGCAAAGGCCACCTCTAAGGTGCCCTCTGAGTGCATGTAGTGGTAAAACCAACACTGGCATCAGTGGGTGTTCACCACTACGAGATGTTTGAAATGAAACATCCCTATATTCAGTGAGGCCGTCATATAGCTCGGGAACTCGCTTTCACCAGTGTCCAGTACATGGTTTAAATTGGCTTCTCTGGTCACTTGCACTGGCAGTAATGGAACAGACCAGCACAGGGGCATATCTGCTCATGCAGGTATGCCCTCACATGTAATATTAAGCACCCTGCCTTAGGGCTGTCAGGCCGGCTATAGGGGTGACTTACAAATATTACATGCAGCGGTAGGGGACATGTCACACAGGGATGTGTGACTTGTTGTGTTTTCACTTTTGTCTGCACCAAGACATGCAGCCTGCAGTGGCAGTCTGTCATGTGCTTGGTGAGGCGTCCCTTAGGGTGACACAATTTGTACTGCAGCCCGTAGGGACCCTCTTTAGTACCCCAGGCCCTAGGTACCAGGTAACTTACAGAGGGTTCTAAAGGATTTGTAAATTGGTCAGTTTTGGGGAAAGAACACTGGCACTGGAGATCTGGTTGACAGGGACCCAGTGCACCTTAGTCAAAGTTGCATCAAATACCAAGCAAAAAATGGAAGGGGGTATTGCAACAAAAAGCCCAGTTCCCTACACAACCCAGCCTCCCAGCCCACAGGCCTGGAGACTCAGCGAAACCTGGGAAAGTCTTCCTAGTCTGTCAGGCGAGAAAGAATAAGTGAACTGGCTGGATTGTTGCAGGGCCTACTCTGCCTTACATCTTCCTGTCTATTACATTCCCTTTGGGGAACTGACCTACTTCAACAGTGTTAGTACCCAATTCAAAACACCCCTTGTCTGCTTAATTAGGGTCCTTGCCCATTCTTTTTGTCTTGGAATCACAGGTGGCCACCTCTGCTAACCCTATCTTAGCCAGGGCAACCTCCAGCTGGCCCAAAGAGATTACCCACAACCTGAGTAACCCCACCATGAACAACAGGGTTGGGGGCGTTGCCTGCTATTTGACATAGGGTCAGACCACCATGCCACAGACAGTGCAAGGGGTACCATTTACTAGGAACTTACAGAGGGTGCTAAATGATTTGCCAATTAGTCAGTTCAGGGGAAGGAATACTGGCACTGGAGACCTGGTTGACAGGGACCCAGTGCACTGATGTCAAAGTTGCACCAAATACCACGCAAAAAGGGTGGGTATTGAAACAAAAAGCCCAGTTCCCTACAACCAGTGTGCGTGCTTTCATGTATTTACTTTTCTGACTCAACATTTTGAAAGTTTAGGGCCAGATTTAGATCCTAGCAGAAGGGTTTACTCCATCACAAACGTGACGGATATCCTGACTGCCGTATTACAATCCCATTATATCATATGGGAATTGTAATACAGTGACGGGATAGCTGTCACGTTTGTGATGAAGTATTCCTTCTGCCAGGATCTAAATCAGGCCCTTATTTATCACTTTTCTGTTTAGGGAGTGATTGCTGTTTTCATGCCAGGCTCAGGCATCCAAAAACAGTTCCATAATCACACTTGCAAATTCATTTGATTTACTTTGCTGTCATAATAACAAGCTTTTGGAATTGCAGCTATTTCTGTTCACAATGGAAACACCTTTGCAGACCGTGGAGTTTTAGCCTTTGGTTTTAACATGTACAGTAACAGTGTATTTTAGTAGGGGTCGGGGGTAAACGTAGAGCAGATCCTAGCCATATTTTAGGATAACCATTTCCTATGTAAATACATTCCATTAAGATGTATTGTCTGCGAAGACATCTTATTATGCTAGCTTAGAAATCTAGCATGGATGTGGACTCTTCTGGCCTGTGCTAGATGTGCATGGCTTCACTTTGTCAACACACATAAAGCTGATTTATTTTCAAGAACACGTGAACACGTTTCATGGTATTTATATTATTATTAATATGTTATTATTAAATTAAATCTATGATCCATTACACAATACGTAAATAACAGTTACATCATTGAGAAAGTAGTGTGACAATTTCATTAGCATGCAAGAAAACAAACTTCCAGGAATTATTTGCAATTCTCCCATAAACAGTTCTTACTGAGGTTGAAGTAGGAGCAGTGGCAAAAGAAGTGGAAATGTGCCCCAAAGCTTGAGAGTGAGAAGAAACAAAATCAAGATTGTTCCAAGAAATATACTCCGAAAAGAAGGTTCGGAGTATATTTGCCTTCTGGAGGAATCCCCATACACTTAAGAACACTTTTCCCACCACTTGCAGTACTTTAGTGCTACCAGTAGGTGGAGTAATCATTTGGCACAAGCCAGCTTTGTTTGCATTTAATATTGATATTTTCAGGGGCAAACTCAGAAATGTTCTCTGTCTCACCAGATTTGGGACCATATTGCGAGTTGGGAGGAGGGGTTTCCAAGGGTGGGATACTTCTCCGCCCGACCAGAAGTGGTCAGGTGCGATTACACCCGGATTTTCAAGATGCAGTAACACCACGTCCTATTTTAGGGTCTGGAAAATATGACCAGAAAAATTACATGCGGACCTGGCAGGGTCTGCGAGCTCGAGCTCGAGCTCAAGCGCAGCCCAACCTGCGCCCCCTCCAGCGCTGTGCAGCATGGATGCCCCCCCGTCTGTCCAGTACCAGCTTCACCTTCCCTGACAACCTCACCACCACCCTCCCCACCTCCCATAGACACTCTTGGTCCAATATACCACCGGCTCAATGTCGCAGTTGAAAGGGAATGGAATTATTTCTGGAATGGGGACACCTCATGTGGAAGAGGACCAAGTAATTCCAGGTCCGCATGTTTTTCCCCTTTTCAGGGACAATAGCTCAAACAGGGTGATTTAGATGCAGGAATACTTCCCAGAAATGTTCATTCTAGTAACCTGTTAACCCCACACCTAAATATCCCCCTTGTCTTGAACCTTTTAGGGGGAATCAGGGCACAAAGATACTGTATCTAAGTGACTAAGGACAATGTAGAATCTAGGGCATAAAAGACTAGCCCATCACCAGGAGATAAAAGAAGCAGGGACAAAGCTGGGGTCAGACTGTCCTTAGAGGTGTTGTGGAGTTTCCAGCAATGTGCACCTTCACCAAGAGCATTAAATGTTCATGTGCCAGCAAAGCATCTCAGTTATGGCAAATTATTTACCTAGGTCAGGCAGCTCTCTAAAGGACACTGCTTCTTTCAGGCGTGGTCACCTTCAAAGAGAGTCCCGTGAAGCTGAAAAAAAGAGGAAAAGTGTCAGCCATAGTATCTAGTGATGCCTGAGCAGATGCTACGTACGTCCATTCCCTCGATTTCCAGTGCAAGGCAGAATGACCTCTGTATGGACGTGCCCCGACATGTAGTCACTAGCCTATTATTAAGCCTATTTGTTTCAGTCTGGTGCTCTGTAGTGGCCTCTTCTGGTGTTGCCAAAAAGCAGATGCCCACAGTGGCCGTAACGTAGTACCACTCCCTCCTTACACGCTGATGTGCAGTTAAATAGGAAAAAGAGCAGAATAATTGTCATGGACTGACTTCTCCAAAACGACACATAAATTGAGGAATCTGGAAATTATGGGCCAGGTTTACTCATTTTTGGCGCGATGCAGCTCCGCAACCAAAGTTGCTGCACTGGGTTGTGTTGCATCAATGGGAAAAACTAAAACAGCATCATATCTACAAAGCTATGGCACTGTTTGTCTCTCATTCTGCGCTGTCGTACTTCAGGCTGCAATGCTCGAATGCAGGTATCCTTGCACCATAGTGATGGGGTGTGTGTGTTCTATCAAGCATAGGGTTTGACTTGGAAGGGGAACATTCCAGTACAAAAACTATGCTTTATTACCCATCTCACTTGATATGTTTGCTGTACAGTGCAGAAGACATCCGAAGTTTAAGAAGTGTTGGGAAAAGACAAAATTTCTCAAACTTTATGCCTGCCTCCAGGAGGCATGCGTTTTTTGGTGTAAATCTCTGTCTAACAACTTTAATAGAGTTGGATTTTGCATCAGACCGCATGTGTGGTTGCACGGGAATGCCTATGTGCCATCCATGGAACGCCCCCTTGATACAAAATACTACAAAGGCAAATCTTATTTTTCACTGGAACATAAATTCTGACAAACCAATTTGCACTGTTTGCATCATTTTTGTGAAAGTACTGATAATTGTTCCCCTTTACTTCATGAATGATGCACTACCTTTACCCAATTACTGCTCTTGACTAATATGAAAGACTGAGTGGCACCCAGTCACTGGCCAAGGGGTACTTAATAAAAAATATCTTTGGGAACTTTTAAAATAGAAAATTCAGAAAATCCGCCGCCTGTGTGAGCATTTTAGGTTATCAGAAGATAGAGAGTAATGCAAGTTGAGGGAGGGCTTGTTTCCGAGTGTGTGGAAGAACTCAGAAGAGCCTTGTTTCTTGTTTTTCTATACCACTTTATGGCAATGTTGTGGTGATGGACGAGATGCATTAAGATAAATCTATACTAGAGAGCTGCCTGCTCGCCAACAGCAGCAAGCATCTAAATTGCCCCCATTAGCAACTTAATATGGCTGATTTGTCAGGAGTCATGACAAAATATAACTCTGACTAGAGTAGCAAAGGAGCATTAATTGAGAACCTTGCTCTTTTCCTACAGACACAGCTTGCCTTATTTTATATTCCAGTCACATGATGTAACAGTCACTGAGTGTAGGATGATCCCTACTGGATGTGAGAACGTATGGAAATGACAAGCTAGACAGTGAAATAAATGTCAACAGTAGAAATAGAAACCAAGATTTACTAAAAAGTCACACAACGCCGCACTGAAAGTAAAGTTGCTGTGCTGTGTTGCACATGTGGTATATAGCAGAACAGCACCAAAATCAGCTAAAATGTACTGATGTTCTACTGTCTCCCTTGGACCATAGTGCAAGGGTACTGCATTGTGTAAGCATAAGTTCCCTATAGTATAGGGTCCCTTCCAGTGCACAAATTATGCCTTATAGCATTTCCCACTTTGCATTTCTGCTGTGGGGTGCAGCACAAGTGCACAGGGGCATAAAAGAGAAGAAATGTTCATTTCGATCAGCCTGCCTCGAGGAGGTGAAGGATTTTGGCACAAATCCTTGTCTACATATTTTTGTAAATACGAATTTGGGTCAAAAAACCCTTGGGTTGTTGCACGAAAGTGTCCATGCAACATCCTCTTTGATGCAAAGGAACACAAGGCAGTTCATTGTGCAGCTCTGTGTTACTTTTGGTTACAAATCACGATTTGTGTTGGATTGTAAATCCCGCCACCACATTGTGCATCAATATCCGTTTGTCTGAAAATCCCAAACTAAAGCACAGGGGGACACAGCCAGGTTTAAAAAAAACTTAGTTCGAAGATAATGTACAAATTCCTATTGTCAAACCAATCTAAAGCTTTTCTTGAAAAGAAACTAAACAACAGGTACATGAATAACACGTGTAATCTCTCGAAGACATCTTTTAGATAGAGTAAATGTAAAGAGGTTATCCAAGGTGTCAGAAAGGGATTGTCAGAGTCTACAGTCAAAGAATTGCTAACACACAAACCTTTTTATAGATGTCATCGAACATCGATATCTTCACAATGCACTTTGGCATTTCGGCCCTTGGCTCTCATTGTCTCTAATGTCACTCGGAACCCCTCGGTGGAAAACCTTATTGAATCCAACCCTTCACAACTGTATTTACCACACGCTTCCTTAGATGATCAGAGGGGCAGTTGTATAGCTGTGAATATCTTTCTATCACTATATAGTTTCATGGACATCTGCCTTTGTCGTCGTGCTCCCTTATTGTGTTTATATACTACATTTCATGCTTTCACGATCGACCTGTAGATGTGCAGTGCTCTTCTAATTCAGTAGTATTCATACAATCTGCACATTTCCTGATTGAAATGTTCTGTGCACTTTTTTATTTATTGTTCACTTTGTATTCTTTGTATAAACGTGCTCGCATCTCAAACAAAGCTGGGTGTGGTGGCTCATTGGACGAATGCATCCATTTAAGAAATCTGCGCTTGACCTCAAACGAGGCTCCAATCCTGGTAGGGCCACTCATCCTCTCATCCTTCATAACCTTGAATGTGTACTTGACAAACACACACGCTATGTTATGTAAAAAAATAAATGGTGTCATCAGTGCCCAGTGCCATAGATTTAATTCAAATACATTTGCAATTATAGAGCCTAATATGTTTAAGTGATGAAGGTCACAGCAATCAGCTAAATATTTGCAATGTGACAAAAATTACTTTGATACATTTGCATTTCTTTGTATGTCCTTATATTGGGTCTCTTTAGGTCAAACAGTTCCAGACAGAATGCGAATTTTCACTAACCATCATCAGAACAGCTAGAACCCTCTAAGTTCTATGGTTCGTCATCTTTATTCTGACACATTATAAAGGTAGAGACTAGAGTCTAAGGGACATCAGTTTTAATTGACCGTTTGCATGAATTGTGTAGTGTTTGCAGTGTTGTCAAGTGATCTGGAAATTTTGCTAAAACCCCGTCGTTCATTTATATTTTTCGAATGACGTTGTCATTTTCAAATTTAAGTTACACCTCTTGGTGGATTACATTTACACTTACGCTGGTGGCTGAGCGTAATCTGAATGAATGTGTGACTTCTTGTTAGGTCGGAAGTTAACTTATCACGGCCGGCTTTAAGGCTGTGTGACTGGTGCGGCCACACTGGGCGCTGACCTGGGTACGGGGCACTGACGGGGGGGGGGGGGGGGGGGGCGCTGTGTTTAGTACGATTTAAAATCACCTGCTGCAGAGTTCCTTGTGCGTCCAGCTTTAAATCAGCAATGCAAATGTCATGATAACTCTTGCCATTGGTGGTTCCTGAGAGGGAGAGGGAGTTCTGTCTAGTGGTGGTTTTGTCTCGCCATAAAGTAGCGCAGAGGGTTAATATACCTGCTGCAAAGAACAGATTTGTATTTTATGTGAATGGGTGAGCGGATTAGTAAAGCCAGCCTTTACCAGCTCATTAAAACAAAAGAAATGTATTTGAAAGAGAGGCTAAGGAGAGATGACGGGCACTTTTGCTGGAGAATAGTGAGTAGGAGGTCACATGAGTTAAGAGGTGGGGGTGCCAAAAAAGACTGGCGAGCCAGGCGCCTCCAGCGCTAAAACCGGCCCTGCTTTTGAACCTACACTGTCCAGAAATATTGAATAATTGAGAGATCAATGTACAGTGATGCAGCTCAGGAATACTAGGATGCCCACGGGATCTGCTTCTATTTATTATTTGCTGCAAATGCAGTTAAAGTGGTTAACTACTTTATTTTTTCCATAAATGTTAATGAAATATGAACACTTCTTTACTGTAAAAATCTCAGATTTGGTGGGATTTTAACGCTTTTTAATAGAATGTTTTGGCAGACATGTGCAATTAATAATACTATGAAAGGAAAAAAACAGTGGTTATTTCAGTTAATTTCTCAGAATAAAACAAGAACATGTGCCTACCCCAATTCATAGGCTGTCTTTGTCAGCTGTCCCTGCACTCGGAGAAACTGTGATAAACCCATGCAATAAAGATCCTATAATTAAAAGCACTTACACAGCCTTTTATGTAATTTAATCAAAATCATGCGGGTTAGGAGAAAAAGCAGATCTAGAGCAAAACCATGAAATAACTTGAACATTTTCCAAAATTAATCTGGAACATGAGTATAGCATGTAGTGTGCCACAGCTGCAGCCTCCCGTGACCCAATAATAATACCCCTCCCTGCAGTGAGTATACCACAGAACCCTGACCCATCAGTTCTGTGCTGCCTCCTCTGGAGGGGGTGATGTACAAATGTATGCATAGTCCCACTCCCATGTGTGCCAAGGCCTCAGGACATCACTCATGTGAAAGCATAGATAGCCCATCTCGAAGATGCAATCCCTGCATACCCCTGTGTAACATTCGTGGAACACAGCCCTTGTCAACTATATTGCCCTTGGTACACGCATGAACATAGGATGCGACTTCTGCTTTGCATATCTATGTTCATTAATATAATCTCAAAAGAAATGAAGCAATCTGTATCTGTAGCAAAGAGAAGGTACAAACTCAGAAGTGAAGTATGTAGAATCAATAATGACAAGAATGTACATACTGAGCATACATGTACCGTAACCTCACTCAAAAAAAGAGCAAGAAAGACAACTCATGTGAACGGGGGGATGGAGGGGGGCGGTGGGATTGTTGAGGGTTTCACGGTCTAAATTAGTAACAGATTCAATAGATAAGACAGAACGTTTTAAACGTGAGAATTTCATCGAAAAAACGCACAAAATTCCACAAGAATAAACTCCACCACACTCTACAGATTCAGCATCACTCCCGTGGTGCTAATATCCGCAAACTGTGCTGTTTACAACAATGAAGTCAACTCACCTGCTGCCGGGCCTGGTTCTGCACACCTCTGGGGATGAGATACAGAGATATTCTATTCAGTTACATGACCTTTCTTGCATTTTAACGGTTTATGAAAAATGGAAAGTAGACTTGGAGAAATAAATACAAAAATATTATGTTTTTAGATTTCTCTTAGCCAACAAACATTGGGGAAAGTCTTAAAAGTCGTGTAACTCTGCACAAGAGAGAGAGTGATCACTTACCGTAGAAGACAAACAAGCCTTTCCCGGAGCCCTAGAAAACATTGGGCTTTATAGCGCTCCAAATGCTGCTTTTCCGGTTTTTCACATTCCAATCAGTAATGTTAGTGATAGATCTAGGGCAGCAAACCAGTTCCTGCAACAATTTTGACTATTTGGTTTACTGGAACAGTGGAATATGCATGTAATGTGATCTGTGAAACGAGGTCACGCTTTGTTTTGTTGGTGTTACGGGAGGAAGCTCAACTGTACTTTGAATTATCTGATAGGGCTATAGGCACTCTTGGATCAATCTAAGTAATACAGCCACATTGCTTCTAACCAGCTTGGTAATAGCCTACAAATGTTTTTGCGAAACCAAAGTTTTGAAACCTTAATTTCAAAAAGAGAAATGTAATACAACCACTAAGTATTTGTGGTTTTGCTAACGTTCATTTTACAAAGCATTAGTGTGGAATAGGAGCGGTGGTAGCATCGTTTGGGTAGAACCTTTCTTGATTGACTGATGTCAGCATTTCTGTACCGCACTACGGACCATATGTACGAACACATTTTCCCATTGACACAGAGTGGGAAAAACCCTTTGCTACATCTGGCCCTACATCACAAGTGGTCCATAGGTGCTGCTGATGGGACGCTGGTGTGTACTGTATACCTAAGCTCTCAGGCCTGTCTGAAAGTTTCTTCATGAAGATATGTGGGAGGTTTCTAATAGCAGGGCATTCCACATCATGGCTGCCTGAACTCAAACACTCCTTCAGATCTCAGGTTATTTAAATGGTTAGGTATGGTACCATAAAGAGTTGAGCGATCTGCCACTGTCAGTGGTCCTTTTAACAGGACACCCAGGAGAACCACAAGGGGATCCCATGCAAACAGTAAACCTAGCACCTCTTTCATAAAAAAGAAAAAAATGGCTACTTCTTTCTCTCTTCGCAGATTTCTCACATTCTGAGTGTACCCCGGCATGCAGAAAACCTGTGTTAGCTCCTTTTCACCAAGGGATGCAATCACCTGTCTCTAGCTACCACTTTGATACCTTCTTCAGATTAGATGTCACAGAGCCATATAATGCATAACCTTAAGTGTTGACAGCAATACAAGCCCCTTTTTCCCTCCCCTTAAATGTAGAGATCAGGCCGAATCTGATTGATTGATATATGATGGCTATGTGTGCACACTGAACTAAATTAGGACCTTGTTACATAAGTCTACGAGACTACGACTCAGCATGGGGAGACACCTTTTGAGTCAATATGCAAACACCGCCACAAGGTGGTGAGCCTGTAAAGAAAATTGTGTCAAAATGTTTTGCAGGCGAGACCTGGCAAAAGTACCTTTCCTGTGGACTTAGGGGTCAAGGCAGTATGCCCCTCCCAACAGCTTAGCTCCCGTCGAACTCTATGCAGTGGGGCGTGCTGCTTCTTTACCTGTGGCGTATTGGCAGTGCTGGCGGGCCGCCGCAGGCATTCAGGGATACATCTTCATGGGGGCTGGCCTGCCCGTGCAGTCTTTGGCATTCCTTTTCCTGGGAGCCATGTTGGCAGGCACCATAGTTCTCCTTCCCAGAAGTCCTTGGAAGGAGTTTTTTAGCCCCCAATCCGTCATAGCAGCATATTCATTCATTATTGAATAGCCCCCCCAATCCAATATGCTAGCCTCATTTTCTGATGTAATTTTCTGTCCTGAGAGTATGTATGGAGAGGGATTCTCTTTCTCTTTTCGTTGCAGCACTTCTGCACTCCTGTAGTATGTTTCCATGCTTCCATTGATCCTCTTTCCTACTGACATTTCCTGCCTGGCTGCTGTTGTTTTCCTGCCTTCTGTTGGCACTTCCACTCCTGTTGGATTTCCCTCTTGCGACTAGTACCTCCAGGGGTGCACCTGTGTCTAATTCCAGTCTGCTGGGGCTTTTGGTCTCTGCCCTTGCCATCTGGGAGCCTACCCTCATCATCAGATTTTTTTCCCTTCAGGATTTTTCCTCCTAGGGGCTCCTTCTGGAAGCACTTTCTGCTTAGCCGTTTAAAGTGTTGGTGGCATCATGGCTACTGGAATGGGTTGCCCTTACCTCTGGCAGACCACGATGGTCAAGACGTGGGCTCAAAGATCTTCACGTTGTCCTAAGCCATCGGCCAGAAGCTCTCAACCAGAGAGTCCTGACAGACCTAACAGAGTAGTGCTTTCTGAAGGTGTGAAAAGAGGCCCGTGTCAGCCCACCCCATGTCCAGAACTGGAACTCCCTCAACAAAGCAGACGTAGCAGACTACTTTGCTGTGGTAGAACGGGCCCTGATGTCTGTGAGAGGCACCTTTTTGGCTAGGACATAGTTACTTTTCCCTTCTTATAGTCCCACTAAGCCAAGGAAAAGCTGATCAGCCATTCTATTTACTTTAATTCTCTCAATGTAAAAGCCCAATGTGAATCCAAGTGATGCAATCTCTACGCCTGCTCGGTCGAGAATAGGGTGATGTAGTGCCCAGCAGGAAACTGGAAAACTACCTTAGGGAGAAAGTAAATCTATGTCCGAAGCAGAACAAGTTATCATCAGAAATGGCACGAAGCAACATGAAGCCCTGGAAAGCCTTGCTGCACAGCTGCCAGCCTCACCGCAATCAATGCCGGTTGGTGCAAAGCCACGCAAAGCCTCACCACGCAGCTGCCAGTCCATCAGTACCAACACACAGTGATGCCAAGACCTGCAAAGCCTCACCGCACAGCTCCCTGGGATCGACGCACAGTGACGGCAAGCCCCTCAAAGCATCACCAAACAGCTTCTCAGAACCGACGCCCGACGATGCGAAGGCTCGCAAAGCAATGTCACTCAGACCGTGCACCAGAATTTAAGGTACTGTGTTTAGCGGACTACATGCACTTTACCACTGCTAACCAGTTCTAAAGTGCTTGTGCTCTCTCCGTAAGTATGGTAATATTGTCTCATACCCAAAAGTCCCTAGTAAAGTGCACTACATGTGCTCAGAGCCTGTAAATTAAATGCTACTAGTGGGCCTGCAGCGCTGACTGTGCCACCCACATAAGTAGCCCCTTAACCATGCCTCAGGCCTGCCATTGCAGTATCTGTGTGTGCAGTTTACTGCCACTTCGACTTGGCATTTAAAACTACTTGCCAAGCCTGAAACTCCCCTTTTATTACATATAAGTCACCTTTAAGGTGAGTCCTAGGTAGCCCATACGGCAGGGTGCTGTGTAAGTAAAATGTAGGACATGTACTTTTATGTTTGACATGTCCTGGTAGTGAAAAACTTCCAAAGTCGTTTTTCACTACTGGGTTGGGTGACAGCTACACTTTGTGCATTCCCTCCAGACAGCCACAAACACGGCACAGGCGGCACAACGAAGCACGGCAGCAGTTCCTGAGAGCAGTCAGTCTTTGCAGAGTGGTAATCCTGGCACACAACAGTCCTTACTCCAGCAGCTTGTCTTCAGTCCAGACGTATACTGACTTGAGTGAGTCATAGGCCCAATATTTATATCAAGAAGTGCCTTTGTTGTGTGAGGTGACTACAAAAGAGTTCTTGTGAAGTGCACAGATCCCCCTTTCAGGCCAGCCTCAGCTCCAGACTACCAGTGGGAGGTAATCAGCCCCTTTGTGTGCACTCCAGGCACTACCCCCTAGAGGTGTAAGCTCTTCCCAACCTCTTCCCCAGGAAGACCCATCAGTATGCAGATGCAGTGGAGTATCCTGTGTTGTGGGTGTGTGAAGGGAATGCACAAATGTGGCTGTCACCTAACCCAACATAGTCATGTATTGGAGATAGGCTGTGGGCACACAGGGCACTGTGTGCAGATAAATGACTACTTTCTAAAAGTGGAATTTCTAAAATAGTAACTCCAACCTCAAAAGGTGAGAGGATTTATTATTACAATTCCAATGGTACTAAACATGATGCAGCTACTCCTCTCAGATCAGTAATTACAGCTTCAAGTTAATATAAGGAATTCCCAATGCTGGCCTATGAGAGGGGCATGAAAAATGACCAGGACATGAGAACTTATAAGTATATGTACTGCCTTTTGCTTACATGGCACCCTGCCCTATGGGCTACCTAGGGCCAGCCTTAGGGGGTGACTTAAATGTATGAAAAGGGGAGCTTAAGGCACGGCAGAGATTTTAAAAGCTAAGTCAGTGTGGCAGTTAGACTGCGCACACAGGCTGAAACATATTTACAGAGGTACTTGAGTGGGTGGCACAATTAGTGTTGCAAGGCCACCAGTAGCATTTAATTTGCAGGCCCTGGGTTTAGAGTATACAACTCCCTAACAGACTTACAGGTAAATTAAAGATGCCAGTTGTGGATACGTCAATGTTGCCATATTTTTAAGGGAGAAGCACATGCACTTTAGCACTGATCTGCAGTGGTAAAGTGCTCAGAGTCCTAAGGCCAACAAAAAGGTACAGCAATAAAACAGGAGGTTAAGGCAAAATGTCTAGGAATAACCCTGCAGGAACGGCCATTTCGAACAACCTTCATAATAAAATAGTCCCTCTAAATTTTCTAGTCTTTTCTTGAAGTTCTCCTGTCCCTGTTCTGGGGTCTCCAGGCCCTCGAGGACCTTATGGAGGAGGCCCTTCACTGTGTGGCTCAGCTGCCTTTGTACATGAGCCATTTAGGAGGTTTTTGAAGCTGTTGCCTTCTTCTCTTCCTTCAAATCCTCCAGCTGGTGAAAGGCCAACTCAGTTGCCTGGATCTTCTTCAAGTGCAGCCAAGCAGATATCTCCCACTGGTCCTTTTGTCCAGGGTCTTCCTCTTCTTCCTCCTTGCCTCGAGAAGAAGCAGTTTGCTGGTCTCACAAGAGAAGAAAAAGAGTAAGACATTAACTTTAGTGCACACTGCAGGCATATGTTTGTAGAGTCAGTTAAACAGGCTCCTGCTGTTTCATTAAGGACCAATGCAGTTATATGATTCATCATACCTTTTAGACAAAGTTACTATTTGCACTAGCATCTAACATTAATTGATCCAGCAGCATAATTAAAGAAACATTTTTTGCTAATAGAGATGGAAAAAGGTTTAAGAAAAATAAACTCCCGCAGTGACACTTTTACTAGACACCATTACCTTCTGTTTATAAAATGAAAAGTGCAAAGTTACACTAGCACAGAAAAATTTGCCATATTAATTTACAAAGCACAATTTATTTGGCTTTACATGCAACACAACTAATTGAGCGTTCCTACCTGCATGATTCCTGAATAACTACAGATGCAAAATAATATTTCTAATGCTCCTGTTGTTTCCCCACCAACACCCAAACTAAACAATATCTTCCCCCAAATACATTATCAGTACAAAAAATATTATTCCTGGTTTAGGGAGAGAGTGGGTATTAGGTTAAATTAATGTAGGGGAGGACTAAGGCTCAGTTTAAGTTTGGCTATGAGAAAATTAAGTGGTTAATGAAAAGGTCAAATGAGGACCAGTGTAAGGGATGGCATAAGAAGAAATGTACGAAGAAGTGTGGGAGAAGTGTGGCACACGCTAAGATGGGAGGTAAAATGTATGGGTCTTCTGACCATCAAACAGCTGAAAGGCAGTGATAAAAACATATTGGGGGTGGTTAAAAAGGCTTGGGGACTGAGCATAGACTAATTTCTAGGACTAATCCCATCATTGTATCAACTGCCTGATAGTCTAGCCCTCCTGTAAGTGACTTTTACCTAAGCAAGTGTTTATTTTAAATTGAGGGCAATATAAATATCAATAATTTTAGCTGCTTAAGTGTGACACACTTTTGTCATAAATACAGAATGTTATAACTCTAGTTGTTCATCAGAACATTGAGTAAAGCATCAGTAGAACACTGGGGAATCAACTGTGGCTCCTGCTGCTGGTCGAAGTACATGTTTTACTCAAAATAGCAGACTTTATTCTCACATGGCTGAAAAACAGTGTGAACGTATACAGAGTGTGCTCTAATTTTAGCTTCTGGACCACCTTCCACAAAGTCTATGAGAAAATCATGAGAGAAAACAGTTTTCTCTCAAACTTGGTTCACAAATACTATGCATTGTTACAGGGTAAAATCACCTGAGAAATTACTAGAATTTCTAAAACGTGTTGAACACCACCAAAAAGTGATATATGTTGTGTATACAATCTATCACTCTGTATGTGTGCTCTTTTTTGTGACCCTCAAAACTTGACTTTTACTATAATGCATTTCAATGAAGAACGTGTTCCTGAGTTCTGTAATGGCTGCCACAAAATGCTGTCCAAGTTGTGGCCTGCCAATCAAGGGACGAACGGTTTCTTTTGGAATACCTCACGTGCCCCTGAGGGTCAGAGTGTGCTCACGCTGCCGTCTGATATACGTTTTGAATTCATTTTCAGGATGCAGGAACCATGTGCCTGAGACCTGTAATAGCTGCCACAACATATTGTTCATGTTGTAGCCAGCCAATCAGGATTAACTATTCTCCTCTAAACTGGGGAATCAGAGCATATCTGGACACCAGTGGTCGAAATATACTGTAATGAAGTCGAGACCAGACTGAGGACTCCAAGATGGCTTCTATGTTGACCCAGTGCAGAAGATGAGGCAGGTGCTAGTTGCAAAGGCATGGGTCAATAAGAGGATGCTATCTGACATCGAGGGGAGGAGAAAGACAAATGATGGAAGGCTGAAGAAGGAGCAGGGAGCAACAGATGAGAGGAAAAGGAACATCGGAGAGATAACAAATGTTGTACAGATGGAGTGGGGTGGATCTGGCTGAACTGACTTCGCAAAGGAGGACCAGGTTCAAGAAGTGATGGATGCAGCTGTAACAGAAGACAAGGACATCAGCACAGCCGATGCTATGCAGCAACCCAAGCAGAGCAAATAATTCAGAAATCCTGGAGCAGACCACTGTCAGACCCAGTGGCCACGAGGAGGAAGGCACTGCGGGTCCCTGCTACCACAGCCCAGGAAGAGGGCGTTGGCCACAGGCAAGTGCCGTTCCTCCAATTACTTCATGTGTTAAAATGGTGGCACTGGGGTGGGGAGGAGCGGGGCAACATTCATGGAGACCTTTTGAGAGGTGTGCACTGAAAAACTACAAGCAAGCTCAAAAGTGGTATAGGTGATGGCAGCACAGGTGACAGGAAATCCATATACATCAATATAGAGATCATTAATGGCGTGTCTGCGTGGTTTAATTTGAGGGACATGGATCAACCTGGCAGCCGGTAGCCTACAAGAGAGAAGCCCTGACAGGCGGGACCACCGATAAAACCGCGTCACCCATCTCTTTGTGTGAGGTTACTGTAGGAGGCTGGCCTGGTTTGTAGGTGGTACCAAAGGTACTTACACCTTATGCCAGGTCCAGTTATCACTTATTAGTGAAATGTAGTTAGTGTCTATAAGGCAGGCTGTCTAGAAGTAGCTGTAGGCAGAGCAGCCAAGGCTGAACTAGGAGACATGCAAAACTCTGGCAATACCACTGTAGCCACACAGTACATACACACATGAAAGACAATATTCAGTGTTACAAAAATAAAGGTACTTTATTTGGGTCAAACAGGGCCAAAAATGTTTTGTAGGCTATATTCCCTTAGGAGGTAAGTACACAATATATACACTAGTAACCAGGAACAGGTATGTACACAGTAGGAAAACAGTGCAAATTGTGAAAAACACAATAGGTTGCAATGGGCATAGGGGGAGCACAAACCATATACTGAAATAGTGGAATGCGAAAGTTGGTTTCCCACCTAGGCACGTATAGTGTGTGTAGGGGCACTAGGAGTGTAAGAAAACGCCAAGGGTAAGTTATGTACCCCACCCCAGAGCCCACAAAAGCAGGAGTAAACACAGCAAGTTTCCTAGGCCACACTAGAAGTTGTGATAAAAGATAATGCAAGAACCAGAAGAGACTGCAAGGCACCAACGATGGATTCCTGGACTTGAAGACCTGTGGAAGAAGGGGACCAAGTCCAAGAAGCACTGAAGAGTCCAGGGAGAACAGGAGTCCCTGCTAACACGGATGAAGGTGCAAAGGAGGAACCACAGGTAAGAAGACGAAGTCAGTATTGCACCAAAGAAGACAGATGTGGGTTCCTGGTTGGTGCAAAAGATGTCCCATGCTGGATGGATGAATGCAGTCTGGTTTGCGTCACTGGATTCTACCAACAAGCCTTGGCGCTTGCAAAGCTCGGGATTAGCGGAAAATGTCGCTGCCCAGGACCAGGAGGAACCTGGTGGCCTCTACCCAGGAGGAGAGACAGAGGGGGCTGTCAGAAACTCAGAGAGCCCACAGACGACCAGTCAGCGCACACAGGAGTCCTACAGCATGGGGACAAAGAAGGTGTAAATGCAGCAGCACAACACAAAGGATTCCCACACTGCCGGAGAACCACTCAGGAAGCTGTGCATAGTAGGATGGAGTGCTGGGGGCCTAAGCTGTGCTGTGCATGAAGAACTTCTTGGAAGATCACACACAAGCCTTGGCAACAGCAAGTCACGCAGTGCATGGGGGTACTGTCTTGCGTGGGGAGGCAAGCTCTTACCTCCTCCAAAGTTGGACAGCTGGACAGTGGGACTGCCGGAGTCACTTTAGTCAACTACCCATGTTGCTGGATCCACACCTCTCGTCTGGAGAGGGGGTCCAAGCCACTGGTCGTCACTGTAGAGAGGTGCCTGATGAAGCAAGGTAGTGACTCTGTCACTCCACGGGAAATTCCTTCTGTTCTTCTTGTGCAGGCTGAAGGCAGGCAGCCCTTGGAGGATGCATGACCTGGAAACTGTTGCAGTTGCTGGCAGCAGCTGAGGATAAAATGTTGTAGAAGTTTTCTTTGCTTATCTGTTGCAGTTTTGTAGAGTTCCTGGAGCAATCAGCGATTGATCTGTCTGTAGAACATGAAGTAAACGATGCAGAGGATTTCTGCTGGAGTCTTGCAATCTGAATCTGAAGAAACACCCAGACGAGAGACCCTAAAAAGCCCTGAGAGGGGGACTGGTCACCTAACCAGGTAAGCACCTATCTGGATAGGTCTCTGACATCACCTGCTGGCACTGGCCACTTTTCGCGCATCCAGTTTCACGCCAGAGCAGGGACTGGGGTCCCTGAACTGATGTAGACTGGATTATGCAAGGAGGGCACCATCTGTGCCCTTCAAAGCATTTCCAGGGGCTCTGGAGGATACCCCTCCCATGCCTGTAACACCTATTTCAAAAGGGAGAGGATGTACCATCCATCTCCTAAAGGAAATGCATTGTTCTGCCTTCCTGGGATTGAGGTGCTCAACCCGCAGGAGGACAGAAGCCTGTCTGTGAGGTGGCAGCAGCTGGGGCTGCAGTGAAAACCTCAGAAGACTGGGATGGCAGTACTGAGGGCCATGGTGGAGCCCCCAGAGTGCACAGGATTGTGCAACTAATACTGGAATCAGTATTGGGGTACAATTCCAGTTGTTAGACATGGCCATATTCGGAGTTACCACTGTGAAGCAATTTATAGATTATGACCTATATATAGAGCACACTTATAATGGCATCCCCGCATACACAAAGTCTGGGAAAATGGGCCTGGATGGTGTGGGGGCACCTCTGCTAGTGCAGGGGTGCTCTCACACACAGGTACTATGCACCTAGCCTTCAAAGTCTGAAGGTTAGACATATAGGTGACTTATGAGTGGCCTGGCGCAGTGAAAATGGCATTGAAATAGTGCTTACACTATTTCACTCAGGCTGCAACTGCAGCCCTGAAGAAGTGTTTGTATGAGCTCTTTATGGGTGGTAAAAGAAATGCTGCAGCCCATAAAGATCACCTGGAGCCCCAATGCCCTGGGTACGTAGGTACCATGTAAGCAAAAATGTGGAACCAGAGAGGGCATAAGCACTGGAGTTCTGATTAGCAGTACTCCAGTGACACAGTCAAGCATACCAACGAAAACAGTGAAACAGGCTGACATATAGGCCACAGCCCATGAGCACTGGGGTCCTGGCTAGCAGGGTCCCAGTGACACAGTTAAAACACACTGACAAACAGGCCAAAAATGGGGGTAACCATGCTAGAAAGAGGCTACTGTCTCACAGCTACACATCTGGTATTTACAGGGTGTTGTGGGGGGAAATCAGTCCAGGAGTTTAAGTTATTGCTGAAGCTCATTGTTCCTATAACCTAATCCCACAAGATGTGGAGATGCTTGGTGGGCCACACCAGCAGTTATAATATTATTTTTACAATACAGTGTTCAGTATTCAATATCTTTATGACTTTCGATGGACCCAATACCCAACGAAAAGCCAAGCAGTTACACCGTAATGTAAGCCTAGATACAGGTGTAAAGTGATGACTTTTGAGATGTAAAAAAACTTTCTCGGTAGTACTCCTGTAAATCTGTGCTAGACACCAGTTTCCAGTTGTCCTGACAATAATGTCATGTGGATATATTTCTCGAATGCGGTGTTGTACAAAGTGAATGTCTCTGCACTGGGGAAAGGCATCCCAATCTGCAAATGCACATATTTTTGTCCACAGGGTCAACAGTTTTGCTTTGGTTATTCACTAACCATTTCCAGAAAGAGAAAGGGTTGGATCTGAATTTGTGAATGCCAACAAACTCAGGGGATTGTGGAGTTCCAGACTTTCGAAGCAACCATGCAGCCCACTCCCCCAACCCTTGTACTATTGTACACAGTCATGACATACAATTATACAGTAATAAAACTATTCACACCCGCTGAGTTTCCTTGTGCTGTCCCCAACAGGCGTAAATGTTGGTATTTTCTGTTGTAAACGTACATTTAGTGACGTGAAAGGTTTTGCAAATGGGGACTGTGATCTTCCCAGTGTGGTAATAAAAAACAAACCTTTTTCAGAAAAATTCTTCCTTGTCCGTAAGCCAAGGCAATTTTCTTTGAAACAAGATGTTGAATTTAAGACATCCATCAATCTTCTCGGCAAAGATAAGTATCAGGTTAGCTTTTATAAGCAAAAGAATGTAACACAGGCTTTAATGCCTGCAGACCTGTCAGTTCAAGAATGTGTTTTTATGTGTATGGTTAAACGCTTACTGTAAATCTAGGCGGTGGCTTGATCTAAAAATACACCTGACTCAGAAGCAGGAAGGACGGACACCACCAAGACGGCTGCATTTTGTTAATGGTAAACCAATTTATAGATATTTAAAACAAGAAATAGACATTGTCATCATGATTTGACCAGCATTACTCTTAAATACTGACATATTTCTCTAATGTACATACCATCCGAATATCACAGTGTTTGAATTGCCATGTCTAAAAAGTCTGGGGGTGGGGGGTATGTGAACAATGGTGAATGGGTCCCACCTATCGCCATATCCTCTCTAAGGACCCCAAATATTTTCAGATTTCTTTAGACACCTTCTGCCTTCATACACTTATTTTTCTGGACGCCCACGCCAGTTCATGTTAGAGTGGCAATGTGTCAGAGTTGGAAGCCAGGCTATCATCTGGTTTTATTCTGCACTGGAATCATGAGACCTAGACTGGAAAACATTTTGTTGTGCTTAATTAGCGTGACATCCTGCCATATTCCCAGTGGTGAAATTTGGCTGTTGGAGGTACACAAGTCCCCAGCACCCTATTCCGGCACTTATTAACCTCACCTCTGTTTACCCTCAATTGAGGGCATTACCATATTGTGTGGAGAAAACCCACCTGTCCACATCCTCGCAGATACAGGTTTGTCCTTACTAATGCTACTTGTTTCAGTTTATTTTTTTGCTTTATTTTTTAAACAGTTTTATTGGGTGAGTATGCCAATTGTACAGTACAGCAGCACATGCATGTCGGAAACTCGGCTACTGGTTGAAGGGGTGAAACCTTACTCAAGCAGAAACCCCAAATCTTGTCAGGGTGAAAGACAAGGAAACCCCAAATTAACCTGTGCTTAAACCACTGATGGCTTGGCACAAAGCAGCCAGGCTTAACATAGAGGCCATGTGTAAAATGTTTATGCAGCATTTAAAAGGGTATTAAAGTGCAATCACTACACAAGAAAAATCCCACATTAATTTAGAAAAATAGAGTAAAATGTAATAAATTATTTGAAACCACAGCAAAAAAAATCCAGTGGAATCGGAGATATGCAATATTAAGTATTTCAGGTAAGTAAAATGCCTAAAAGCACAAAGCACCATTTGCAGCTGTCTGATCATGAGAGAACGGGTGAAAGTCACAAGTTTAGGCTTACCATAATGGTGCATAGGGCGGATACAGGGACCCGGTTAGTCCACCTGAAAAGTTACCTTCTAGAGTTCTAGAGTCTGGAGTGAAAAGTGTAGTTCGTGGTTTCACATACCTCAAGGAGCAGGGAAGGAGTTGTGGATGGTACTTGCTGTAACAGGAAGAGCAAACCAGGGGGCGTGGACGGTCATCGCTGCACAGTTAAGATCTTGTGGGGCATGGCGGACAGCCATTGTTGGAGATTCGATTTGGTGGTCAGTGCAGGATGTCAATGCTGTAGCGCAAAGTGTAGGTCTCGCATTACCAGGAGTCACTGATAACAGTGTGGTGCAAAGAATCGCGTCCACCAAAGCCAGCAGCATAGGCGGCAAGAACCAGGCATGAACAGGCCCGTTTGCAGTCTCAAAGAGCCCAACCGTCAGTATTCCTCCATTCGTTAAAGGGGGAGATCAACTAAGGTCACACAAAGTTTCCAGACCTGAGAGGCACCTCTTGGGGGTCAGGAACACACTCTGGAAGAGAAGAGCAGGGCTCAGGCAGGTCTAGCGGCAGGTCAGCTGGGCAGATGTAGGGAGGTCTATGGAGCTTGTCATGTCCCTGTAGCTCAGAATAGGAGATCAGTCAGCTGACCCTTGGAGTCAATTCAGCCTGAGAAGAAGGGTGCAGGTCCAGTCTTCTTTCTCAGCAAGCAGGGCAGCAGAGTAACGGGGAGCAGAATAGCAATCCTTCAGGCAGTAGAGCAGCACAGCAGTCCTTCTTGTGTAGTATTCACTGGTCCAGGAGTGTACTCAAGGGTGGGTCTGAGGGTTCAATATTTATACTTGGTGCCAACTTTGAAGTAGGAGACGTTTCTAGAGGTATCTACCCCTAGAGGTGTTTGGAATTTTCTGTCTTCCTGCCCTGGCCCTAGCTTGTTGGGGGTCAGAAAAGACCAGTGTCAAACCCTTTGCGAGTGTGGTGAGGCAGAGACTTTGTGATGTGCAAGTGAGGTATGTGACAGCTCATCCCCCCACCCTATTAGAAGTGATCCATCCTGCCACACTTATACCCCCTTTGTCTCACTGTCCGGGGGCAAAATACAAAGACCAACTGCTAGCTACACCAAGTCATGCAACCCTAGGATACAGGCTGCAGGCACCAAATGGTTAAGGACAAGAAAATGCCAACTTGCTAAACGTGACATCTTCAGAAATGTGACTTCAAATCAAGCTTAACCATTAAAAAGGGCTAAAAATTAGAATTCATAGTGCACCAAACATGATCTTCCTACCTCATCCCAATTTAAAGTTATCACTTATTATGTATAATAAGGTAACCCAATGTGATCCAAAGGGAGATACAGGCCTTGCAGCAGTGAAAAAGTGATTTGAGTTTTTCACTTCTAGGAAATGTAAAACTTAAAAGTACATGTCCAACATTTTAATAACCTGCAGTTGCCCTTAGGCTGAGTAGGGCCTTCCACTAAGGGTGACATATGTATTAAAAATGAAGGTTTAGGCCTGGAAAAAGTTTTATTTGGCCAGGTACAAATGGCAGTTTAAAAGTTCAGACACAAACTGCAATGGCAGGCCTGAGACATGTTTAAAGGACTACTTAAGTGGGTGGCACAGTCTGTTCTGCAGTCCCACTAGTAGCATTCAATTTACAGGCCCTGGGTATACTTCACTAGAGACGTACACGTTATTAAAATGTGGCAATTGGGTGTAAGCAAATTTCACTATGTTTAAAAGTGAGAGTACAAGCACTTTAGCACTGGTTAGCAGTGGTAAAGAGTCCAGTGTCATAAGGCCAACAAAAATAAGTTCAGCAAAAAAAAGCTGAAAGGTCTAACACATGTCCCCCACAGCTGAAAGCGGGGAGAACTACCCAAGCTCATGGGAGATATCATCACTAAGGCAGAGAGAACCTGGAGAGACCGTCAGCATTGGTGTGGTCTGAAGCAGGCTTGTGTTCTACTGTATAGTCCATTCTCTGTACGGAGACGGACCACCTCAACAGCTTGGGATTCTCACTCCTTCTTTGAATGAGCCATCTGAGGGGCCTGCGGTCTGTCTGAACTCGGAAGTGAGCCCCAAACAGGTGTAGTCTCAGCTTAAGTGCCCACACCACTGCAAAGGCCTCCCTATCAATGTCACTCCACCTCTGTTCCCAGGCAAGTAACCTCCTGATGATGAAAGCTACAGGTTGGTCTAGGCCCTCCACATTTAACTGTGCTAAGACATCCTCTATGCCATTCTCTGAAGCATTGGTCCGCACAATGAAGTCCTTGGAGAAATCAGGATCCTCTTTATACATGGCTTCCTTGGGGTAGTCAAGGGTTTTCTGAAAGGCCTCTGTCCAGACCACCTTTTTGGACTACTTCTTCAGAATCAGCTCAGTTAAGAGCTCAGTTAAGGGGCCAACAATGATGCCCTATCCCTTTATAAATCTCCTGTAATATCCTGTGAGGGCCAGGGAGGTTCTCACTTCATTCTGAGTTTTGTGGGGTCGCCAGGCTAGGATAGTCTCAATCTTGGCCTGGAGGGTCTGTACCTTCCCCCCTCCCACCATGTGGCCCAGACACACTACAGTGCCCTGCCCTATCTGGCATTTACTGTCCTTGAAAATCAGGCCTGCCTGCTGCAGGGCCTGAAGCACCGCCTGGAGGTGGTGCAGGCTTTTCCGCCAGCTGGAGCTGAAGACAGCTATGTCATCTAGGTAGGCAGCACAGAATGCCTCCTTCCCAGCAAGGACCTTGTTCACCAACATCTGGAAGGTGGCATGGGCATTTTTTAAGCCAAAGGGCATCAACCTGAACTGGAAGTGGCCATCTGTGGTCGAGAAGGCAGACCTCTTTTTTGCCCCCCTCAGTCAGAGCAATAGGCCAGTACCTTGATGTGAGATCAAAAGTACCGAGGAATTTAGCAGCGCCTAGACTGTCTATGAACTCATCACCTCGGGGAAAGGGGGAAGCATCTTCATGACTGAAATGAGTTTGCTTTTCTCCACACAGAACCTAAGTTTTGGAGTGGTGTCCGGTGGGTCAGCCTTAGGTACCAGGGCTACTGGGGTGGACCAGGGATTGCTGGAGGGCTCAATTACCCCTAATGCCAACATCTTGGATCCCTTCTCCTAGATGCTAGCTCTCACCTGGTCCGACAACCTGTAAATTGTGTTCTTAACAGGCATACTGTCGCCAGTATCAATGTCCATGGTAACAGGTGTGTGAGGGAGAACAGAGAAAAAAATACTGGTAACAAGTGTGTGAAGGAGAACAGAGAACAAAATAATGCCCCAGTAACTGACGTCAGTCACTCTGCTGTTAAAGGAGAGGTATCGCCTCTTCCACTCCGTCATCAGTCACCAGAGGAATCCTGAGTTCAGACTTCTCAAAGTGCAGTTTGAGGTGGTTTATGTGGAGGACACTTAAGGGGCTCTTAGGGGTCTTGAGATCCATCAGGTAGGTGGCATCCCCCTTCCACTCCTTCCCCTCATATGAACTTGTCCAATTTCATTACTTATTGACTGGCCTCAAGATTAGCTTTAGCCTTCTTCTAGAAGTGCTGCATCTGGTTGCGGACAGCCAGTATGCAGCTGACTAGATCCTGTGCGGCTTTCCTGGGAACTTGCTCCCACCCCTCTCTCCTAAGGCTGAGAGGTTCCCTGACAGAGTGTCAATAGAAAAGTTCAAGTGGGCTCAACCAAACACCCTTCTGTTGTACATCCCTGTAGGCAAATAGCAAGTAAGGCAAGAGGATGTCCCACTTTCACCTCATGGGCTCAGACACAGCCATAATCATGCCTTTGAGGGTCAGTTTGAATCTCTCATCAAGCCTGTTTAAGGATAATAGGGTGTGGAGAATGTGCAGGTTACACCACACTCATCCCACACGGACTTCATGTATACTGACATGCAGTTAGTGCCTCTTTTAGACACTATGGGCCTGATTACAACTTTGTAGGAGGTGTTAATCTGTCCCAAAAGTGACGGTAAAGTGATGGATATACCACCAGCCGTATTACAAGTCCATTATATCCTATGAAACTCGTACTACGGCTGGTGGTATATCTGTCACTTTACCGTCACTTTTGGGATGGATTAACACCTTCTCCAAAGTTGTAATCAGTCCCTATTTCTTTGAGTTAATCCCATGCAGATAAAAATCCCTATCAGGGCCTTAGCCACTGCAGTTGCAGTCACCACCTCAGAGGGATGGGTCCTTTGGGTACCAGGTAGCATTGTCCACGAATACCAGGATGAACCTGTTGCCTAAGACTGTTTTGGGGCCCAAGAGACCAACAATGTTGATGCAAACCATCTTAAAGGGCCTGCCAATGATAGGCAAAGGACGAAGGGTAGCTTTTAGCTTTTTCTCTGCTTTCTCGCCTGCTTGGCAGGTGGGAGAGTACCTGTAGAACGTGTCTGAGGCTGTCTTCATCTGGGGCCAATAGAAGTAGGGGACAATCCTGGCAAAGTTCTTATCTGGTTCCAGATGTCCTGCCAGGCATATATCATGAGCCAACCCTGGTAGGAACGCCCTGTAACACTGGGGGACCACAGGCACACAGGCTGCCCCAAGTCTACGACATTGGGCTCATTTAATAAGAGGTAATTCTCCCCATAGATAAGGTGATCTACACAGGTATCACCTGCTGCCTGGGACACAGCTTGCCATCTCTAGCCCTTCCATGTTTGGCGCTCTTTCTGCATCATACAGAATTCTTCTCCGGTGGGCCCACCCTCAACATGCCATCCGGCAAATTCAGGCAGGTCTCCCAGGGCAGGAATGTCCTCCCTGATAGGCACAGGGGAGGCTTCCCCAGGCACCCAGTCAAATTCGATTGTGGGAGCTTCAGTGGATGGTTTTCCATACCTCTTGCACTTTCTGTTATTTGCAGCTACCTGGGCCATTTTCCCAGGCTCCAGGATTTCTTGACTCCCCTTTTGGGCAACCATGAACCTTGTACTCATACAGAACCATGCAGGCAAGCCTAACATCTCTAGGTGTGACCTGAGCTTCACTTCCTTTCAGACTATGTGCTCTAGGTTGTTGCCCCACAGACAATCTACAGGCATGGCTCACAGCTAATTTTAGAGAACCTAAGACCTCCCTCCACTCAAAGGCAACCAGAGCAATTGGGTAGTGACTTAATTATTGTCTGCGCCAATGACATAGTGGATTGTTTGAGGGAGGACCGGCTCTGAAGACACTAGATGACACTTCACAGTAGCTATACTGGCTCCAGGGTCTCTCAGAGCCTGCACCCTGTGCTCATTGATAGTGACCCACTGCATAAAGGCTTTTAGCACTATATTGTTATCCCTTAGGGACACTACAGTAACCTCTGCTTTTCTCTCCCATGCTAACTGGAACCACCTCCTCCCCAAGTGCTACATTCACCAACCCTGGTGGGGGGCTGTGCCTCTTGAGACATTTGGTGTCTCCCTTGGACTTAGTACACTGGGGGACTGTGGCCGTGGGTATAGTGATAGGGAGTAAAACGATACTCAGGTGGTGGATGTATACAGGTGCGTTTATTGTGAAATAATTATGGTTTTATAATAATCAGTATCTAGAGTCTTTCCAGATGTTGATCTCCTCTGTTTTCTTCTCCCTCGGGGTCCCTGGTGACTGACAATGTTTTCCCGGCGATGGTGTTGGCAGGAAGACCGGAAAATAAAAGGAACCAAAAACTGGTAAGTAGTGGCTTTGTGTTGCAATTGGTATTCTTTTAATGTGTGTGAAGGGTGTAGAGAGAGAGAGAGAGAGAGAGAGAGAGAGAGAGAGAGAGAGAGGCTTTGTGTTGCAATTGGTATTCTTTTAATGTGTGTGAAGGGTGTAGAGAGAGAGAGAGAGAGAGAGAGAGAGAGAGAGAGAGAGAGAGAGAGAGAGATCGGGGTAAATGGGTATATGTGTGCTTTCCCAAGAAAAGGCAATAAGGAAAGTAGAGATGAATGTACAGGGTCACGAGAGTCCAGCGTTTTCACCTCTGTGTGTGTCAAATCTACTTTAAGTGGGAAAAAAAATCACTCTGTCACATGCTCTGTGGAATTCCCTTTCAAACTCCCACCTCCCTCCTCCTCTCTCCCTATCCCTCTCCTCCACCCTCCTCCCTTCCCACCATATAACGTCATTTTCCCCTTAGGCAGGACCGTACCTGCTGCAGCCAAGTCCCTCCCGGGACGTGGCGGAGTTTGGGTTTATTGGGACTGTCCTGTCCCTTTGAGATGTCCTCCCGACCGTCGAACGGCCGCCTCTCCCCAAGGTATGGGCCCTTTTCCTCCTCGTTTCCTCCGTGGTCTAGTTGCTCTGCAATCTCGGTTTCGTGCTCCTTAGCGCCATCCTCTTCTTCTGCGACTTCCGCGTGTAGTCTTTCTTTGCTTTTTAATCTCTCGGGAACCCGGATATCCTGGTTCCTGGCGTTGGCAGTTTTGTTCTCCCCTGTATGTCCCGCTCGCCGTCCTTTATCAGGTACGTACACGGGAATCCGGATGTCTGGATTCCCATTTTCAATATACATGGTTTCGCCAAGAGCTTCAGAGCGCGGTTCTGCTCCGGCTTCGGAGTGCGGTTCTGCTCCAGCTTTGGTGTGTAATGTAGCCGGGAAGGTCTTCATCCGGCTACAGGGACAAACCTCCCTGTCCACTTGTCAAATAAGCTATTTTCTTTTGTTCAGATCAGGACTAGTTACTAGGGTTCCCCTACAAATTATTTTAGTGGCCTTTATAGAACTCCTTATTTTTACATTTTTCTCCCCATCCTTCATTCTGGTGGGACCCCTGACCACCCTTCTTGTGAACCCGCCCCCCCAGAAAATGTTTTGGACACTCTGATGCTGACCAAGATGTCCACCTCCTTACTAGCTTTCTATGTTATTGAGCGTACTATCAATAAGGTGCTGGCCCAGCTCTATAAAACAGATATTGAACATGTGCTCTCTCAGTATCAGATTAAACAACCCAGTCAAACCATCAACTATGCTGCCCTGCACCCAACCATTCAGTGCCTTGCTGGCATAATCCAGAAAATCCCCCAGGACTTGTTTTACATCTTTTAGCTATCACTGAACCTAATGCTGCACTTGGTGACAAGGATGGTTATCATTGGTGTGCACTTCATCTGGTCACCCACCTCCAGTGGAATCAAGGTACCTGTAAAGTCCTCCCCACCCCGGGAGCATGCAAAGACCACACCACACATGGTGCACTTCATTAGAAGTCTTTATACATCTGCATACAATCACACACTAATTCATTGATTACATCATAACCCTTAATACCCACACCTTAACACTTCCCAGCAGGTTAAGCCCCACCAGGCTAGCACCTGCAATGAGTTCAGTATAAAGCTTGGGGTTAAAATAGGCCATCTTAGTCGCATTCTCGGTTACATGCTTTATCTTTTTGAAACTCTGATCACATTCTACAGACCACTGAAAAAGAACATCTTGTTTTTTTCACCTATCTCAATCGGCCACTCACAGCAGTAAAGTCATGAATGTACTTTGAGTAGTAACTGGCCGTGCCCAAAAAGGATCACAGCATTGTGGCATCTTGTGGGGGACACGTAGATAACAGTGCTTGCACTTTATATGGGTCAGGAGTCATTCCCCCATCAGAGAATATGTGACCAAATAATTTAAACTTGGTCTTATGAAACTCATACTTTGCTTCATTCAGAATAAGACCTGCATTGGCAAGTAATTTGCACACTTGTATGAGGGCCTGGTCGTGCTTCTCCCGTGCTACTCCAAACACCAACATGTTATCACCGTAGTTGAAAGCATACGTGACATACTGAAATATTTTTGCAGCTGATGACACTCCAAAGAACCAACATGAGTCGAAAAAGTGGTAATGTACCTACAGTTCTCTTCCAGCTAGAGTTGATGATATCGCTTGTTGAGGTCAAGACGAGAAAAGGCTTTGGCTCCATTCAACTTCATGATCATGTCTGCTGTGTATGGACAAGGGTGTCTTTCTTTTTCGATTGCTTTGTTGGCCTGGCGCATATCAACACAGTTGCGCACTGCACTGCCACTGTTCTTTTTGGGTACCACCACTAAGGATGAAAGCAATGGCGTAGGATAAACAGAGTGATCAATTATGTCATGCCCCAACAGTGTTTTTAGTTCTTTCTCAACAGCTTCCTGCAAAAGAAAGGCATTTCTGGGGTACAATCGAACAACAGGAAGAATGTCCTCATTAATGTGAGTATCACTTTAATTATTTTGAATTTTCCAACACCGTGAAATCACAATGGCAACTAACTTACAATTTCAGGCTGTGTGTGTAAGTTGTAATTGAGAGATATAAGTCAAATGTCAGCAGCACTAGCTAAGTTAAGCAGGCATGCACTGGATGAAATTCCTGGAAGTAAGTGAATTGGTGCTTCCATGGACACTGCTTTGTTTTTCAGGGTTGCTGTGAATGATCCTTGACTTTGTAATGGGTTGGAAGCAGCCCACAGTTATACCTTTGTGTTTGACGGCTTAAGTTGTGGTACAGGAGACACGTTGTTAAACTTCTCAACTGGCATTATGTTAATCAACGCACCACTGTCTATGACAGAGGTTATGGAGCAATAGTTAACTTTTATTGTGATCTTGGGGCATTGCCCAAACAAACAAGGTTGTTCCGTTTATCTTTGTCACCTGTTCAGCCTTGCACACAACCATCCCAACATGTGTCTGGTGTCCTTTGGTTGACTTCATTATCGCACAACCATCTTATTCACTGGCGCTTGATAATGACGTTGAGGACTCTTTGCAGGATGCTCTTGACAATGATCGACTTGGTCGAGCTTCTACTTGTTAAACTTCTCAACTGGCATTATGTTAATCAACGCACCACTGTCTATGACAGAGGTTATGGAGCAATAGTTAACTTTCATTGTGATCTTGGGGCATTGCCCAAACAAACAAGGTTGTTCCGTTTATCTTTGTCACCTGTTCAGCCTTGCACACAACCATCCCAACATGTGTCTGGTGTACTTTGGTTGACATCATCATCGCACAACCATCTTATTCACTGGCGCTTGATAATGACGTTGAGGACTCTTTGCAGGATGCTCTTGACAATGATCGACTTGGTCGAGCTTCTACTTGTTGTAACTGATGTTGCTTTTTGGGCTTGTGAACTAGGCAAGAATGTTTCTGGAACTTTCTAGCATCCATTTTCTTATCTCACTGTGCTGCATTTAGTTTCTCTTTCACCCTGCATACCGTTATGAAGTGCTTTTCTTTTCCACAGCCTTTGCATGTTGGGCCTATGGCGAGACATTTGCTCTCTTGAGGATATGAAAACCCACATCAAAAACACACTTTTTCCTTCATTGAATATGTCAATTTATTGAGCATCTGTGGAGTGCTTGTACTTGCTTTTTCATGACTAGCGCTGATTCATTTTTCCCTGTTCCAGCATCCATATCAGCCGGTTGTCTTTCTGTTCTTTCATCGGCTCTTGCGGCCACTAGTACTTTGTCTAAACTGAGGTGCTCATTCTGAGTTTGGCAGTCATACCCAAAAACTGCTGTGCAAAAGGTAGCCGAAACACCATCAGCGATGGCAGAGTGGAGCCCACCATATCACGAGTGACCAACACAACACTGCCAAATTTGGAATGAAAAAAAAACACCATCAGCCCAAACGAGGGAAAGAAGGAGGCGTTTGCCCCACCACCACTGCCACACAGAGAAAATGCCACCTGCCAAATTCCGATAGACAAATCAGCACCGCGAAAACCAACACAGCGGTAATCCATTGGAGGTCTAAACCGCCGCGGGAAAATAAGTAGCCACCACCACACCAACACTGCACCAGATAGGACAACACCAATAGCAACACCTGAATCGCATACACACACCTGTCCACAGCACTACAAAACACACCCCCACACATACCCAGACCCCTTTGCAAATTGAAAATTGAAACCCAGATAGAGCAAGACACAGATACTCTGAAAGGAGGCACTGCACCTAGATACCACAGGCACCATCACACAAAGCACGCAGCACACAACACATCACTGCACGCACACACCACAGAGCACATGCACATATCATTACACATACCCACAACTACAAACAGCACACCCACAATCCCTGCGCGCCATACACCCCCACCCACAACACAACCACCATGGCACCACAAAAAAAAACATATTCACTGAAGAGGAGCGCAGGGTAATGGTCGAGGAAATTGTCAAAGTGGAGCCGAGACTGTTTGGAGCACTGGTCCAGCAGATATCCACTGCCCGGAAGAACGAACTATGGCAGAGGATAGTCAACAGGGAGAATGCAGTGGGGAACCATCCACACACAAGGGAGGACATTAGGAAGAAGTGGAACGACCTGAGGGGGAAGGTACGGGCTATGGACTCCAGGCACCAAGTGGCTGTCATGAGGACTGGTGGCAGACACTCACCACCTCCCCCAGAAATGGCACCATGGTCCTGGCCATACTACATCCGGAAGAGCTGACGGGAATTGCTACTGGACTGGACACTGGTATGTACACTGTAATCACTGGCCACCATGTCCCTGTGCACAGCATGTACCCCCCACCACCTTCTCACCCCCCAAACCACCCGAACATGCACAATCTAATCATTGGCCTCATACCCACGTGTGTCACCACATAAATAACATCATCTGACACAATACCTCTCATCTCACAGGTCTCCCAAGTACTGACACAATAGAGGAGCCCAGTGACAGTAAGCCTAGGCCTGGATGCAGCATGACTAGGGAAGGATCCAAGTGCAAGTTTGGATTCCGACAATGAACCTGGCCCATCAGGCATGAGTGGTCAGTCCACCACCACCAGCCTTACCCTGCCCACAACCCAAACCACCTCCCCTGTGGCAGCCAGTGCTCAGCAGAGCCCACCTTCCCATACGTGTTTACCAAGGTCATTTTAATCATCAGTGTGCCCCACAGGACAGGGACAGGATTCAACGTGCAAACCCAAGACAATGACTGTCCTGGTGTCAGTCAGAGGAGCACACTGCACCAGAGGCACAGGCACAGGGAGCTAGGGCCAGGCGGAGGACAATTGTGGGACAAGGGATGAGGCAGGACCAGGATGCCACAGGCCAGGAGGCCGTCTCCAAGGTCCTGGAAGCCTATCAGCAAACCCGGGACCAGTTGGGCCAGATACTCACCACCTTGCAAGACACACAGAGATTGCAGGAGGAACACCACCAGGAGACCAGGCAGCAGTGACAGGCACACAATGACACCATGGCTTCCATATTAGGGGAGTTCAAGGAACTCAACTGCATCCTGTGGACATTCTCCACCCAACATCAGGCCCCATTCAGTAGTCAGTCAACACCACTGCCCTCAACATCAGCACCTACTACTGAGATGGAGGCACAGCAGAAGGACCCACAGGACAACAGCACCCCTACCCCTGCAGCTGAGGAAACCCCCGTAAAAGAGGTCACCCATCCAGGCATCCTGCAGGACCCCAAGCAAAGATCCATCCCCCCACCGGGAAGTGATCCCTCTTCAGATTTGTCGCCCTGTGTGCCACTGGTTCACCCTGTTGGCTGTCCAAAACCAAGGTCACATCGTTCCAAGGCTAATGGTCACAGGACCTATGAACCTAACAGCTGGACCACCCACTCTGATCATCACCTATACCACTACCCCACTCCTCTGGACTGTGAAATTCAAGACTAAATAAACTCCTATGATCACAAGTCATGGTGCATGTCTCTTTATTGTAAGTATTAGCAAATATATTGAAGAGCAAAAACATAATACACAGGTTTACAAAACACAGAATCCGAAGTTACATATATATTGTGATACTCCAGCAGGTATGTAAGTACATCCATTTTGTTTTCACATCCACCGTCAACTACACCAACAGGCAAATACAGCAAGCAGACTGCAAACAGAGATGTCACCTGAAGAGGGATAAATAAATGGAATGAGGTACTGGGTGGTAGGAATGTAAATTTGAGCACAAACACAGGATGAGTATCCCAGCAGCTATGTTGCACCATAAATGAGGGACTGCATTGGCATTCACACATGTGTGGGACAGGAAAGATGATACTTAGGTAACATCCTCAAATGCACAACTCCCTGAGTAGTCACAAACCTGACACCTAGCAGATGTCAAAGCAGATATGCCCACCCAGTAGGACAAGAGTGAGAAGTCCCCCAAACATGACCCCAAATGGGCAATCTGAGGACCCTAGACCGTCACAACAACTGTAAGGCTGTACCGCATTAGCACCAGCATACCACAAATGAAGTTAGCAGCTTTGCATTTCCACTACCCCTCATGTTGAGTCACCCACCCTTCAAGGTAGTCAACCAATATGTAAGGCTTCAGTCCCCACACATACATTGATGCATTCAAATACTGCCTACTGACTACCTTCAACAAAACATCTCCCATACGCAGATGATATATAATGCAGACATACCTGTACATCAAGGAAAGTAGCGACGAATCATGTCAGTCCTCTTGACATGTGCCTCATCCTCCTCTGCATCAGAGACACCGGCCACAAAAACAGCTCCAGCATTAACGTCCCCCTCCTCCCAACAGTGGGATGTGCCTTCTGAGGGCCGCATTATGGAGCATGCAGCATGCAACTATGATCTTGCAGACTTTCCCTGGATTGTACTGTAGTGCACAACCAGACACATGGAAACAACAAAATCTGGCTTTCAAGAGACCGAAAGTACGATCAATCACACGCCTCGTCTGCCATGTGCCTCATTGTACCTGTTCTCCCCTAAGGTAGTTGGGTGTCTCACAGGTGTCAGGAGCCAGGGCAGGTTGGGTTATCTGGAGTCACCTGTGTGGAAAAGGAAACATGGCCATGGGCAACATTGCTAGGCGGAGTGCTGACTGGGTCATGAGGGGTATAGACATCTGACATGGAGAGCAGTACACATACCTATGAGCCAGGCCCTTTCGCCCTGTAGCTGGGACATTATTGCAGGGACACTGCTGTTCCTCAGGATGTAGGAATCATGTACAGATCCAGGGAATTTAGCGTTTACATGTGTAATGTATTGGTCTGCTAGGCACACCACTTGTACATTGAGTGAATATGTACTTTTCCTGTTTCTGTAGACCTTTTCATTGATTCTCAGAGGTACCAGGGCAATATGAGTCCCATCAATGACCCCAATGACATGTGGCACATTTGAGATGTTGTAGAAGGCTGCTTTCACAGTGGGAAAATATGGAGGTAGTGGGAACCTAATGTACTTGTGCACATGCTTGAGTAGGGCATCCAACACATCCTGCAACACCTTTCAGAACTGGGGCTGCAAAAAGCCTGCAGCCAGTCCCACTGTGCTCTGGAATGAGCCACTCACCAGGAAATGCAGGACTGACAACACCTGGACTGTTGGAGGGATGGCTTGGGGATTCCTCAAACCCGGCAGGAGGTCTGCCTTCAACTGAGCGACCAGCTCCCTGATGCACAAACTGTTCAGTCGATAGGTCAGAATGTTGTTGTGCTCTTCCATGGTTTCCAGATCAATGAGTGGCCTGAATATTGGTGCATTCCTCCTCACTCCATTCTGGGCAAATCTGTGTGGGGATACAAACAACAATCAGGATGTCTGTCACAATGTAAGCTATACAGTATGATACACGACAGTCATTATGCAATACTCATGCAAGTTGCATTTAATGTGGCAGTACACATTACTCTACATCCATACCTAATCAGAAAATGGCACATGATTACTGTGTGGATGGACGTGTATACAGGACATGTACACCTACACCTTTCCTGTGTTTTACCTTACTGGATAAATATGCTGACAATTGTTGTGCCAAATCTGTACATTTCACTAGACACGTACAACATGTGTCCATATTCACCATGTCAGACCTGAAGTATGTTTATGTGTTGACAGGCAGGTAGTGAAGCTGTGTAAACTCATTACAGGAATGTTGCAAACTAAAATGGCATCCGCATGTCTGGCATGCATTGGACTGCTGGAAGTGACCTCGTTCTGCCGGCGGCAGTCGTCATGGCGGAGTGCGGTCAGAACCGCCGTGCAACTCCTCATTGGTTAACACTGATGTCAATGGGAGGCTGGGACCAATGACGATCACCGCCGGCGGTGATGGTCATGACCGCTGCGGTCGTAACCACCATTTTGTGTGAGACAGCTCACTTGACTCCTGGCATTTGGGCGATACAGACCTCCACTTTGTGTGCTGCTGTGTCCTGTCTCTTGGCGCAATGATGGCACGCACTGCAGTGGAAAAGGCCCAAGCCTTCTCAATAGAGGAGCTGGAAAAACTGGTGGAAGGGGGTCCTACCCCTGTATGGACGGTTGTATGGAGCTCCAGGACAACAGGTCAGTACAACATCTATGGTTCCACATGTTGTGTGTTGTTTGACGATATATGCGTGTGCTCATTCACATGTCATGACTGACCAGGTGTGTAGCATGCACATGATATTTGTGGGACATTGCCAGTGTGCATGAGCAGTATTCGTTGTGTGTTGCCTATGCTCACTGCTGGATTGTTATCATTGACATCATGTCCCCCCTTTTCTCATTGTTTCCCAATCAGGTCAGCACCAGCTAGAAGAAAGGGTTGCGGCGATCCATCGTCAAGGAAGTATGGACCCTCTGGGTCCATTGCCGGCGGAGCACCCACTGCAGGAAGAGTTGGGAGGACCTGCGTCGTTGGCCCAGAAGACCGCAGAGGCCCAGCTGGGGATGGCCTCCCAACGTGGGAGGGATGCATGTGGGATCCTGACCCCCCTAATGGCCCACATACTGGTGGTGGCGTACACTGAGTTGGATGGGTGCATGAAGGCAGCACAGCAGCTACAAGGGGGTAAGGGTTGACTGTAAGGTCACTACTGCATGGTTGTGCACTATCACCCTCCTTGGACTTGGAATGAATGTAGTCAGATGTGATACAGGGAATGTACAGTCCTGGTTGCCACATCCATCAGGTAGGAGTGTATGATGGATGCTATGTTGAGCCATGTAGGATGAGTAGTGGTGGTACAGTGACATGTTCTGCTGTAGGTATGGGTCTCTCTAGTCTGCTGTCATATAAATGGCTGCACCCTCCATCTTTAGGTGTACTGTAGTAGTTTGAGTTGGTCATGATGGCACTGTATATGGGTAATGACAGGCATGTTACGTGAGGGTTGCAGTTGCATCACTTCCTACATCAATGGATCCTCTGTACCACATGTACTCCTCACATTCCTGTCCGTTAGTGTCTTAGTCCCTCTCTGCTTAGATCAATATCATCCTGAAGTGGATGACATGTGATTGGTTAGAGTCCATGGCATGATTCTAGGAGTGGTAATTTTGGTAATGATGGGCATGTAGGTGTCTCCATGCAGGGGATTGGTCTGCAAGGTTGGGATGGATTTGGACATAGCTTGCATGACTCTTTTTGGTAATAACTGCTAAATTGTACAATGTTTGGCAGGCAGGGACTGTTATCTGCATTGTTAGTATGTAAAGTGGATGTGTGTGTTCTAATATTTTCCTTCCTTTCTGTTTCTGCCACCCTCCTTTTCTCTCTCCTCCTCTCTCTATGTGTGCATTAGTATCATCTGGTGAGGGAGGAAGGGCACCGGCGAGTGGGGATGCTGCAGCCCATGGGACCAGGAGGCAACCAGCATTGAAGCGAGGGGAGCACCAGGTGGAGACTGGAGCTACCACAACATCTGACTCAGAATCCACCTCCGATGGTGGCTCCCTGGCAGTGGTGGACCTTTCTGGTACCATACCAACACCATAGTTGTCCGCCACCCCCCTTTCCAGCACCGCCCTTCCTGTAGCACCTCACCCAGTTGCCTGTGCCTGCTCACCGGAGGGGGGCATCTCCTTCACCACAAGCACCTCTGATCCTGCCCCAGTCAGCCCTGCTGCCCTCAATGAGGAAGCTATTGACCTCCTGAGCTCCATCTCTATGGGGCAGACAACGATCGTGAATGCCATCCAGGGACTGGCATCCCAGATGCTGCAGACCAATGCGTTCCTGTAAGGCATTCACAGTGCCTTGTCCGGCCTTCAGTGCTCGTTTCAGGCTCTGGCCTCCTCGTTGATGACAGCCAGTGTCCCTTCATCTTCCGTCCCCCCTTCAGCTACCTGTTCCCAATCCACATGCCCTCTCCCTACACCCGTCCAAAGCACACCAACACACACTCATACACCCAGTACGACAGACAAGGTGCGCAAAGACAGACATGGGCATCACAGATGTTCACACAGGCATGCACACACACAGCACACATCTGCAGACACAACAACATACACTTCTTCCACCACCTCCTCCCGTACAGTCACATCTCCACTCATACCTGCCAACACAGCATCATCACACACTGGTCCTGCTGTCATTCCTGTCATCCCCACAATCACCACAACAGCAGACTCCCCATCACACACCCCACACACCACATCTGCACTCACTACGACTACCGTGTCTGCCACCTGCAGCACATCCACCTCACTTGCACACACCACCTCAACATTCACTCACACATCACCCATCCCCTCTCTTTGCTTCCCTGCCCCCAGACAAGAGATGCATACTTACCCACTTACCCACCCAACATTCACCCATCACACACATGCAGACACTGTACACACCAGCATCCACCTAGAGCACACAGACACGTCAGACGAGCACTCCCTCTACCTCCACTCCCAACCTTCAATCATGTGACCACCCTGTGTACCTAAGAGAGGTTTTTTTCACCGCCCTTGACCTCTTCCCTACTCCTCTCCCACCACATCTTCCCCATAAACAGCGTGTCCCCCTGCTCCTCTCAGGCCCTTCCACCTCCCATTCTTTGGGTCCCCTCTCTGGTGTTTCCCCTGCTCCTTGACACAGCAAAACATCCACCCCTCCCAGTGCTAAAGTCACCCCTCCCAAGCCCAAGGCAAACACGCCCCTTCCACTTCCAAGCCTCCTCCACCACCCCAACGCCCCTAAGGTGCCTGCCTGTCCCATTGCTGCCCCTATGTAGTAGAGGCCTAGCTTCAGTCAAGAGTCAGGTTGGGACATTCTTTATGGACAATGTGTCCTGCAAAATTGGGCATTTGAACTTGCCATTGGCACCTTTGTATATAGTTTTTTGTTCAAATACAACTGTCCACATTGCTGTGGTTGGCAAGTTGAGATACTTGTCCTAGTTTCCTTCAACATTGTGGTGTGACATCTGTATATAAGGCTGTGTGCTGTCTGTGTGTGGAATGTGTGTTGTTGCATGTGCTTGGTAGATGGTTTGGGCCATGGGGATGTTGTCATGTGTGTGTCTGCTTGCTTGTGTGTTTGTATGGGGTGTTGTGTGCGTCCGTGTGTCTAGTGCTGGATGTGTATATTTCTTTCATTGTTGGTTGTATGTGTTCTGTCAGCTGTGTGATTGTTTGGATGTGTGTTCACAGCTATTGTTTGTGGTTCATTGCCACATGGAGTTCATGGTGTGGGTGTTGAACAACATGCCTGTCTATGCTATGGTTGAGGTGTTTGTGGGGTAGTTGCCGTGTGGTTGTGGGGTGTGTTGGTGTTGTGCGTTGTGCTGTATTTTTGGCATGTATCTGCATGGCTTTGTGTGTGTATTGGGTATTTTGCATTGAGGTATGTTGTGTGTGCGTGTGTGTGGCATTCACTGTGTGTGAAGGGTATGTGTGTTGTGTGTGGGTGTGTATCACTGCCATTTCCCTCCCCTCTGTGCTAGGTATACTTACGGTTGTCATCTTTGCCGTCGGTGGTGGTCCTGAAGGTGTATGGCGAGATACAACGCTGGGAAGATTAGCAGTTAGTTTGCCATGGTGGCCACGGCGGCGTCTGTGTGCCTGGAGGTGGGTGTTTCCATTTATACTTTTTGTACGGCCCCACAGGATATCCTGGTGGAGTGGTTACTTGGAATATGGAGGGTGGGACATTGTCTGCTTCCTGCCTGATGCTGTCTTCTGCCAGCGGTTGCGGCTCGTCAGGGGTGGCAGGGCTGGCGGTGAGTTGTCTGTATTGTGTTGGATTCCCCACGTTACTCGTTATTTAATGATTTTCTTATTATCTATTTCTTCTAGGGCATCTATGAAGTAATCAAGGGCCAGATGTATCATCACGGCCCTCTGCGATTCGGAAATAGCGATTTTTAAGAAATCGCTATTTCCGACTCACAAAGTGCCATGTATCACATTTGCGAATCGGTAATAGCGATTTCTTAAAAATCGCAAATGCTATTACCGAATCGCAAATTGCGATATCGTCCCCATTCACAGCTATGGGCCTGTTGGCCCATAGCTGCGAATTTTTTGCATTTCCAAAATTGCGATTTCTGAACCAGAAATCGAAATTTTGGAAATGCAAAACCCCAGGGTGCTGGGGGGCTAAGGCCCCCTCTGCTGCACCCCAAACATTTTTGGGGGGGCATGTAAGGCGCACACATGCCAAAAGGGCATGTGTGCTTTACATGTACAATTTAAAAATGCATTTTATATGCATTTTTTAATTTTGCACATGGTTACCACCAAGTTCAACTTGGTTGTAATTAGCGATTCCTAAATGCCAAAATCGCATTTAGGAATTGCTTCATACATGTGCTAAGAAATCTCAATTTGCGACTCTCTAAACAGGGTCGCAATTTTAAGGAATCGCTATTTTAGCGATTCCTTAAAATTGCGTTCAGAATGTATTCCATACATTCTGAAATGGCATTTTGCATTCGCGAACGGGCATTCGCACCGTTTGCGAATGCAAAATGCTTTCTTACATCTGGCCCCAAATGTCTCAATCCACAAGGTCCACCTGGCACCAATTTTGTGTTGCCTGGCGGCATTGAACGGCAGTAGTGGTTTTAGAAACGCAGATACATCGTACTTCGCGCTCTTTTCTACTACCGCTGAGAGTATATGTTCAAGTTCACATAGCTTTATTCGGTTACTTTCAACCATAAAAACAAACAACCAACAATTGAGTAAAAAATAAAAAGAAGTTTAGTTAAAAAAAAAAGGGATAAGAATAAAATAGAATAACATATGTTCAGCCTTAAAACACATAAAAATAATTGCCATCAAAATGCACCTGACCCCCTAATATCTATCATTTAAATTAAACATGGGGTTTTATTTCAGTCTTAGGTGCATAGTTAAAACTTAGCAGCTAAAACACTTTTTTCTTATTTTTATTTTTTTATTTTTTTTCCTTTTAAAATTTGTTCCTCATCATCATTTTTCCCCAGGGAACTGATACGTATATGCCAAGCAGCTACAATATACTTGCTAACCGCACAAGATAGAGGGAGGGAAGTATCCCTCATCATGATCCTTAAGGCAGCCATGCAGTGTCTTATCCCCATATTTCTACACACAGGTCGTAACCACTTCCATCGCGCAATCATATATGCAGGGCATATAAACATAAAATGTACAATAGATTCTGAAGTGTGATTACAACTAGGACAAGGATCAGATCTTGTAGTCAAACTCCGTGTACTACCATAAGATTTAAGAGGCAGGCAACCATATCTGAACTGAATGTATAAACTCTTACTTAATGGGTCAAGAATTGTATCTATGAATGGTTCCAGATACGGATACCATTTGAAATAAAAAAATTGTGAGGTCAATCTGCCGTGTGTTGAGCACAGCAGGTAGTTTTCCCTGACATATATCCAGTAAACAGTTTTCAAATGGTTCTTCTGATCCTTCCTTATACTTTCTGGATGGCTCCAAAACTCGCTAAGACCCAATCTATAAAACCATTTTGAGATGTGATTAAACCAAGGAATGGTAAGAACATTTGGTCTATCTAGAATGTCTTGAATAGACTCCTTATATGTGGATAGCTCAGGGGTAGTCCATACACGGACCCAGAAAAGCAATGGTCGTAGGGCAATTACATCTGAGATGCGTGAAAGGCCAAGGTCCCAGAACATTGGCAGCAGTGGGGTATACGAGGACAAGCCAAAGTTGACCTTACAAAGTTGTTTTCCCCCACTGCCAACTTGCCAGTGTTCGAGGACCCCCAGATTTCTGCCCCATAGACCGCAGCACTCTGTGCCTTAGCTCAGTAGATTTTAATGGTTGGAGTAATCACTCTCTCAGAGGTAGACTTGTGGAAGCGTAGAATAGCCCCAGATCTCTGGGCCAAAAGAGCTAAACTTTTATCAATTTGGGTCCCCCAATGCAGATTGTTGCTAATTCTCACCCCCAAATAATCTATGGATCTTACCAGGCCTAGGGGGGTTCCACTATAGAAAATTGAAGGTTAGTTTTGCTATGATTGAGTGCAAGTCCATAGTCACCACAAAACGAACTAAACTTATCCACAAGTACCTGGAGACCCATAGGAGTTCTGGAGATCAGGAGGGAATCGTCAGCAAATAGCAAGATTGGAATTTTGTGGTTATTCAAGGATGGAGCATCATTTTGGCAGTTGGTAACGACTTGCACCACCTCGTTAATAAACAATGTGAATAAAGTTGGGGCAAGAACACAGCCCTGGTGCACTCCTCTCTTAATATCTATTTTGTCGGTGAGTCCCCCCCGATTGCCCCATCTAACTTGTGCAAATGTTTTTTCATGTAACCTTTGAATTAAATGCACTAAGTTTCCTGGGATACCGATTTTGTTTAATACTCCCCATAGTTTCTCTCTTGGGACAAAGTCGAACGCAGATCTTAGATCTACAAAAGCAGAATAGAGTTTTTGCTTAGATAGGGTGACATACTTCCAAAATAGTAATGACAGCCTGAAGACTTGGTCCATGGTGTTAGTTTTGGACTGAAAGCCGGCCTGTAAGGGGGATAAAATTTGATTATCCTGAATCCAATCAGTAAGCCTGTCTAAGACTTGCTTAGCAAACGTCTTCTGAAGGATATCGATAAGGCTGATTGGTCGATAATTTGCAGGTAAACCTACATCACCCTTTTTGTGAATCGGAATTATTTCTGCACCACGCCAAGAATCTGGAATAGGGCTACCAGCTGCTATGGCATTAGACAATAAGTTAATGTACCATGCCCATATCTTTGGTTCTGATTTAAACAGGTCCCCTGGAATCTTATCTGGACCAGGGGCTTTAGCTGGCCTCAAATAATTAATTGCAGCTGAGAGTATATGTTGTTCAGCTGTCGGCAGCCACACATCGTTGGTCGCTGCAACTTCTGTAAGCACATGCGTTGTGCTTGTTCCTGGGCCATCATGCCCGAGCAGAGGGCATAAATCATTGCCCTCTTTCTTTGTGGTCAGTGCTAATTCTGTTTCTCGCACCTGCCCGCTGACTTGTGTAGCATTTTGTATTGTACCTGGTTGTCACTGCCTTCAGTGTTTCACTTGCATTGACAAAGACTCTGTGTGATGGTGCACCACAGGATTCCAGTGGGTCTTTTGAGCGCTCACCTTTGCAGGGCCTTCTACTTTCCAAGGGCTGTATGAGAGCTTGAGTGGCACTTTGATTCCACACGTGCCAGCTCTGACCAACTTGTGATCCAGTTGAGGGCATGTGACACACATGAGCAGTCTGCTGGGTCATTGCAAACACTCAGAGACAGCAGCTTTGTTCCTTTGGGGCACATATCCCCTTACTCTTCGCCAGCTGTAGCATCTTCCCCAGCCCGGGAGCATGTAAAGACCATGCCACACATAGAGCTCCTGATTAAACACCTTTATTCGTCTGCATACAATCACACACTAAATCACTGTTTGCATCATAAGCATTAATAACCACACCTTAACACCACCAAGCAGTTAATTCAATCTCTCCTCTAAGTCCGCCCAGAACCACAAGGGTGCTAGTGCATTTAGTATCACAACACTACAGTATCCCTCCCCAATGTAAGGATGTCTTTCCAGAGTGATGGCCCCCAAAACTCTTCTGGGACCCTGTGCATCTTAAGAGCCACATCAATAGCAAAAAAACACTTGTCTATGTCATCCCATAACATATAGCAGTCTACGTCCATTTTGTGAAGACAAATCTGACACTGTCCTGGCCCCTTACTAACAGAGATAAAGGCTTATTCTCTGCATGTTCACACCCCTACCAGCTAACCACTTTGACACAACGCAACAAGGGAATTATGTTGGTGAACTTGTGGCTGCCTAACACAAGCACAGAGACTCTTTCACCATGATGCAAGGGTGTCTGCATTGTGGCCAGAACAGATTTTGTGCAGGACGATATACTGTCCTGCACAAAAGATATTCTTAGAGGATTATTTTGCTCTGTTTGTGTACTGCAAAATGTTCTTTATTTATGCCAGGCATTTAAGTTATGATGTAGGAGAAACTGTAGTGCTGTCTGTCCTGTCGCAGACGTCTTCTATACATGACAGCTTATGCATAATGTTAACCAAAGAGCTAATGGTTTGACTGTAGAAAGATAGACTGAAGTCATTTCAAATGTGCATTTGTTTAGACTAATGTTAGAAAGACTTGTGATAATAAGGTTTGATTAAACGTTTGAAGGCTTAAACTGATATTATGATGTGATTTAGAATATAGAATAATAGTATGTATTGAAATGATATTGAATATTTAATGATTAATGATTTAAATACTTGTTTAAAAACGAATAAATGCAGTTCCACTTTATATAGATTGAAATGTATTAACAGTTATTGCATTTAAGGTTATTGTAATCTGAATGCTAATGAAGAATTATTGAATTGTATTGTAATAGTATTTATATAGTGCTTACTACCCCTGATGAGGCATTGAAGCGCTTTTTTGCGGGTAGCACGCTACCCAGGAACCCAAGAGGAATTAGTGGTGGATTAGTATAAGGAAATATGAGTACAGTTTTAGTATTATTATGAGTTAATTTGATCAGAGGATATGTGAGTTTGTTAGTTGGATTGACTAGAGTAATGGAGGGATAGAGGATGGAAGAATCCAGAAGTGTTAATTGGGAGTTTGTAGTAATAGAGTGAGGCTTGGGAAGAGTAAAGGAGAGATGGAGGAGGGAAGAGTCTGTGGAAAGGGTTAGGGAGAAAATAGTAGCAGGAGAGGCTTTGGATGAGTCAAAGGTGAGATAAATGAGGGAGAATTTTGTACGGTTGTTTAATGAAGAATTAACAGTTTGCATATTAAAATGTATTTTATTTGATGTATTAATGTGCTGTATTAATTCACTTGCATTAGCCTAAGTGAGACCTACTATGCTGTGCTTTCCATGATTGTGCAGAAAATGCGAAGTCATTTCCATAACATGAACTTTCTTTCAGACTTGGTTCCCATAAGAAGACAAGTTCTGGTAACAGACTCCTGTTGTTTTACATATGAAGAGTTGTATCAAATTGACCTTGGATAAGGAACATCCTGGATTGTGGATTATCAATTTAAACATTTGTTTCAAACTTGTGAGGAGCTACTTGGATGGATGGTGTTCCCATTACAGACCTGGGAAAGAAACGCAAATGTTGCAGCTTGGAGTTGTGTGATTGATTTCTATTGAATGATGTCCCTTCAGTGTAAAATGAATTGTTGTACTGAACGAATCAGATTGCCGTATGACGTTTGGTGTGTCGTGGACCAGTTGGACTTTGGTCAGATCGCAGGAAGATCCTTCCAGATTCTGAAGAGGAGAAGCTGAGCCCATTTTCCTGTATCCTGAATGCTGAGCCCCTTGGAGAGGTATCTTCCTCCCTGTCATTGCCATTTGAAAAGCCTTGCTGAGACATAGAGATTTTTTTTCTACCCCCTGCAGAGGACTCTTGACCGAGCTTCTGACATGCTAACGTTTTCCCTTTTTACATATCTTTTGCTACCTTAATTAGTAGTCTGGTGCCCAAGATTACCTTTTTCCAAATTATTTTTGTTCTTTTTGTTCTTTTAGTCTTTTGCCCGAATGTGTTGCACCCCACACATATATCTCCTTGATTTGTCAAATTGTAGGGTTTCTCCTGTGCCCAGCTAAATTGAAACTTTGAAGATTTGAATTATTTGAATTATTTTAATGTTTATCAAAAAACTCAGATAATCTTGTTGATGTTTTGTATTGTCCTTGTTAAATGTTTAGTTTTATTAATGTTGGTTTGTCTGAACTTATTTCGGCACCTTGAGCAATCATTGTTGATTTTGTATTTTTATAACTCTGTCTGGCTACATTACTTTAAACTTAAGTTTGTAATAAGTCCCTTAACTTTATTTCTGACTGAGTTTTCCTTGTATGGCCACTTTGGTCATACTGTGTAAACTAAATGGTTTTGTAGCCTGAGGGAGGTTGTGCTCACCCTTGACCGGGCACATCCTGACAAGCAAGCCCGAGGGAGCTAAACTTACATCAAGCTACCTCCGGTCTATATTTCTCTTGTACCGAAAAAAACTGAACACCATTAAATTGGGTAGTGGTAACAGTCATTATTTCCATCCCTCAAAAACAGCAGAAGTGCAAGATGAAGAATACGATAACAATACAATGTATTACTATTCTAGCAGCCCTGGTGAATAGATGTGATACTTTCTAAAACAAAGTTTGTGAGCCCAGCTGAGAAATACTAGTACTGTCCAAAAACATGTTAGCCCTGCAGACTAACATTGTTACTGCCAAATAAGTGTATGGCGGCATTTCTGAGAACTGTAGCCATTGCCAAATATTTGCCTGGCTGGCCAGCAGTGGGCACTCTTCTGCTGGGAAGGCTGGTAGCCCATGTTTGCACTGTGAAATAAATGACGAGAAGCCCGAATGACGCTTTAACACTTTCTCAAACAGTGTGATGTGCCAGTATGTTGGCCCTGCCTGTGAGAATATGCAAGCCATACTTAGACATGTTGTTTCCATCCCACGAAACATATAACACCGCTGTGTCATTAATAGCATGGCAGTCCTGCTCGGCACTGTTGGAAGAGCTGGTGTAAGTATAGGAGGCCATTTGAGAATTGTTAGCTCGACTATGATGCTGATGTGATGGATTTCTGAGGCCTGTTTCAACTAAACGCCCTCTCCTTTGTGAATCCTAACATTCCCTGTGTGATGGTGAACTTCTAGAGTAATAATTTCCATTACCATCACTAGCAGAAGTCAGTCAAGTCAAGCTGCAAGAAGTCAGTCAAGCTGCATGCAGCTCTAATGCAGAAATGAGACACTCCGCTCATGCCCACCATGGGTGTTTGATCAGCAAGGTAATTTCTGCTTGGTTGCTTTGGGTGCCTTTTGCCCAACCAAAGTGGAAGCGGTATGCTGTCGGATGAAGAGAGAGAGAAAAAGAACAGATTATGAGGCTGGATCCAACCAGTGGATATGAGATTCACTACTATTAGATCAAGTCCAGGGCTTTAAACTGAGGATAGGCTGCTTCTTCACCAGCTCCAGTCAATGGAGATCAGGGCTTGGAGGGTCTCCAAAGGGACGTGGGTGATGTAATTTAGGGTGTGGCTTAAAAACATGTAAGTTAAAAATCTGTGCTTTGCATAGTGTGCCGCCCGACTGGTATTTTGCTGCTTCTTTCTGTAATTTCATCTAGTTATACAATACAATTTACATCACACCTACAACAAGCCAAGACTATTGGCGGTGTTAGTTGCATAACATAAATAAGCAACAACAATGCCTTCATTGTATACCCAAGATCACCACTTGCTAACCTTTAAGGCAGCATGTACAACTGTCCCCACTAATGTTCCCCCAGCATCTCCAAGTGGGAGGGCTTTGAGCTGGGGCTCAGTGCGGCCATTGATATGCTTGCTCCCCTGGTTAAATCAAGTCCTAAACCTGGGCGGATTATATCCTCTCCATGGTACTCAGAGGAACTTAAAAACCTACAGAGATTGTACCGACGTCAGGAACGCAGATGGAAGTTTCATCAGAATGATGAGGAGAGAGGCAAGCTTAGGACCTAAATCGGATTATTTCTCCCGCAAAATTAAGGAAGCGGATAATGGACCTAGAGAACTCTTTAAGGTGGTCTGCACCCTGACTTCCCCTCCCTCCTCCCCGGCGCTGGAGAATTCTCTTGCCTTTTGTCAAAGGGTCACAGACTTCTTTAAGAACAAAATCATCCAGCTTCACGCTAATGTTGCGCAGCCTCCACCGGAGCTGAGAGGGGGCGTTCAGGAGGGAGCACTGGTCTCAGATTCTGGACCAAAGCTTACCTGTTTTTCACCTTTACGGGCTAACAGAATCAAAGAATTGCTGGGGGGAGTTAAATCAGGGTCCCCCAACGAGCCCTGCCCTCTTGGATATTAAAGCTAGTACCTGACCTGGCCCTGGTTTTCCTTGAACCAGTTTACCTAGACATTCTGAAGGAAGGGTATTTCCCTACAGCCTGGAAGGAATCCATTGTGATTCCTCTTACTAATAAACCAGGCAGCGTACCAAATGATCTGAAAAATTTACAATCCATCTCTTTATTGCCCACCATGGCCAACAATTTGGAGAAACATCTCAACATCAAACTGGCTGGTTTTCTTCAGGCCAATTTGCGGATTAGACCCTCCACACCATGGGTTCTATGAAGCTCATAGCACGGAATCCACTCTGTTTTCTTCTGGTGATATCATTCAGAGAAGAGTGGATAAGGGAGAAGGCGCCATTCTTATTCTATTGGATCTCTCTGCAGCGCTTGATACCATATCCCCTCAGTTGTTGATTCAATGACTCTACCAGGCTGGAGTTAGAGAAAAGGCCTTTGACATTTTAAAATCTTTTTTTGATGGATAGATCTATTACCGTTAGCTGCGGTGATTACAAGGCGACCCCTTTTCAACTTCCCTGCGGTGTTCTACAAGGGTCCTCACTCAGCCCCATTTTGTTTAATTTCTGTGTTGCCCCACTGGCCAGACTGGTTCGCTCGTTCGGCTTTCAAGTAGTGTCCTATGCTGATGACACTCAGTTGATCATTCCTGTCAACCAGAACTCAGAACTAGGAGGAGGTGGCTGACAGATTTTACAATTGCATGAGTAAGATTAACTGGATGAGCCACAATTTGCTGAAAATGAACGGAGAGAAGACGGAAATTCTTTTTTTTTTGGCTTAGACACCAATTTATGGAGCCCCGCTGGTCGCCGAAGTCCTGTAATAAGTGTACAGTCCTGAGTTTATCAGCCAGAAACCTCGGAATTTTATTTGACCGTACTCTCTCTTTTGAGCAACAAGTTAACCATACCATCAAATGTTGCTATTGGTCTCTGAAAGTGCTAAAGAAAATCTTCCCCTTTCTTCAGGAAGAACTTAAAATTATGGTGACTTTAGCATTAGTTATTTCTAAACTTGATTATTGCAATGTTCTGATGTTAAACATCAGGAAACGTTCCCTCTGTAGATTACAACTGATTCAGAATGCTCCGGCTCACCTTGTTCTGGATCTCCAGCACTCTGCATCAGCCAGCAGTATCTTGAGACAGCTGCACTGGTTATCGGTGGAAAAACGGATTACGTTCAAGACACTCTGCCTCACATATAAGGCTCTCCACCAGGAAGGCTGTAATTATCTCAGCTCTGCCCTTAAGCCTTACCTGCCTTGTTGTCAGCTTAGATCTGTTGCTCTTCATCTTATATCAGTGCCCCGCTGCCATAGGGCTAGATGAGGAGATAAAGCCTTTTTGGTGGTGGTAGCGAGACTCTGGAACTCTGGAACTCACTTCCGCTGTCCAGTAGGCTGGAGGAGACGTACCCCGCTTCCAGAAGTGGCTTAAAACTTGGCTGTTTTCACATTAGGGAGGACGTCACAATTTGTAGCTTCAGTGTCTGACTTTACTCTTGTTAGGACTCCTCCGACTTACCTTTCTCCTTTAGTGCTTCAATGCTATGGCGGGAATGCGCTCTATGAATACATATAATACAATACAATATTGAAAATGCTTCAGTATGGAAATGACGAAACTGTAAAAGAACTATAACAAGTCTTTCAAGTTACATCAAAGGCAGCGCAGGGTGGTATTGCTTCCCAGTTAAGATTTTGTTTCACCCTGAGGGCAAAAGAGGAGAGCACTATAGGGACCGTCTCAGCCCCTGCTTTTTAGAACTGGCAGGACCCGGCCCACTTAAAGCCCCAGCAGAAATAGAGATGGCACCTGTTGGGTTGCCTCCTGTGGGGATTGGCATGTGGGAGAGGCCTTAAACACACTGAGCAGGGTGTTGGCCGCTGCGCTGCAAAGAAGGGATGCATGACACATACTCTGGTTTATGAACCACGGGATGAGAATCCCGGGTCTAATTATTATCGCCCGGACTCCATGTGACCGTCACAATCATATTGGGAGCAGCCTCAATTAGAATCCCCCTGTGCTTGGGTGAAGAAATGGGCTGTCCAATTTCAAAGAACATAACAGCGCCAATACCCCCCATTAGTTTACAATCCTCCAATGGCTTACTCTAGTAGGTAATATGTAATATATAATATATATAATACATAATATATCATATGACATAGGGTCGTATGTGAAAATAAACCAATTCAGAACTAAAACTCCCCTTTTTATGTGTTCCGAGAGTAATACCTCTCCTGTTCTCTAGAACTATATAACTGATTACCATTTTATCACAACTGTTTTATCATCGTGTATGTGTTGCAGAAGTATGAAATTGATTATTTGATTTCTATAATGCGCATAGGAGTCGTTTTAAAGGTTGATTGCTATGCTAATGCCAAAAATAAGAAAGTGTTTTAGATTGTGCTCCCTAATAACCCATGCTCATGCTGTCTGTCGGTTAAATGATCTACAGGAACTCGTCTGCAGGAACTAGAATGGGCCTCCTCAACGTTGTCTTGTTACATGTATAAGGGGCACAGGCTGGTGTACCTACATCTGTCTGATCATTTTGTCTCCTTGCAGTACCTTACCTCCTTGCATGCGTGTCTGGTTGCAAAATAAATTGTAACTGCTTTTAAAGCCCATATGGCTTTAGTAAAATGCCACATTCTCCATACATTTTCCAACATTTCCTTGTAAAATCTGTTGCCACATCTGGGTAAAATTGTGTTACGGTTCTATTCAGTTTTGACAGTGATCCTACCTAGTGTTCCTTTAAAAGGCAACATTTTCCATTTATTTCATCGAAATTCCCTGCTAAAGAACTGCAAAAACGTTGTGTAAAACTGGGTGAATTCCCCTGAAAATTATTATGAGAAATGACTATCCTTTCAAGTTGTTTATCAGAATATCGAGTATCAAAATATAATGGGGCCAAAATATTGTGAAACTAAATATTGAGAATCAAAATGTTGTGAATATAACTGCCTACAGGTAAGTATAGATTTACTGTTCTCAACTTCACATCTACCTTCTTTGAAGGCATATTTATCATAAGGGTACATACATTCAGAGTTATGCATAGTAATTCTATACTTACCTATTAGGTGCTTACATTCACAATATTTTCACTCTCGATATTTAGGCCTTGATATTTTGGCATCAAGATATTTAAAACACGATGTTCCACTTTATCTACTGAAACATTGTTCTTAGCCTTTTCTGGTTCATAATGCTTTGTTCTACAAAAATCACAAATATTCCAGGTGGTAGAATTATTACAAGAATTTTAAAATTACAAAGGGGTAGTGCAGTCTTCTAAATCTCAATATAATGGGCGTGGCAAAGCCCAAGAGGGCACCAGACGCTTGATTCCTGAGCGCTCGCCTACGGTTGCTTGCCCCCCTACCTGATGGGCTCCCCCGGGGTCCCATTTGTATCTTAAGATGGGTGCATAACTCAGGAGGACCCTCGAGAACACGGGGAACAGGAAAGGTTCTGAGGTAGCCATGCTCCAATGAAGACGGGGAGTCTGCAGTCCAGCAATGCCAAGACCAAGATGGCAGTGTGGTGGTCGAGTGAAGTGTACATGTGCCCGCCCGCAGAGTTCCACGAGAAGCCTCACTGGTCGATGGCCCTCAACTCATCTGCGGCCGCAGGATAATGAGCTAGACTGGTCGAACGCACCTGCCGACAGGTGCGGGAAGTGAGCAGACCCTGTGAGACAGCCAGCTACCCCTCACCGGCAAGAGGCCCCTCCACTACTTTTTATGGGCAGCAATGTCTACTGCCATTGTCTGGGTAGAGGACGAGGGCACAGGGCCTAACCTTGCATTGCCGCTGAGAAGGGGTGGCGTCTCCCCTGATCAGACCGAGTGTTGGACAGGGCTAGTTGAGTTTGAAGTTACCTTGACCTCATCCTTGTGACCCCTGGCAGAAGGAGATGCTAGAGGCCCAGCAGCAGCAGTCAACAGCACGATCACGTCAGATGTGCACTAAGGGCAATGCTGCACACAGGGGAGAGGCCCAGTAGTTTGGAACAACGTCTCAATTTCCACAATGGAGGAGGAAGAGATAGGAGAAACCAGACACCCCTACTGAGACACAGTGTTGACTCCATGTGGATGAGATAATCTGCCCAACACAAACCCCGAGTGACCATCCCTGAGGGCAGAGGAAGACTGGGAGGCTGCACTAAGACCCACTCCTGTCACACTCCAGTCTGATCTAGCACCCCTGCCCCACGACGGCAAGGTGCCCATTGGCTAGAGAGCCCTGGAGGTGTAGTATATGGGCAAATGTTGGACACAGACCACCAGTACACAGGTGGCTCATCCAATGGAGTGGACTGCCAGCTAACTACACTTGACTGAGGTGGAAACTCAGCGATCTCCCGCTAACAGTGCAACCCACAACAGAGAGACCATGGCCACTACAAGTCCCAGGAGGGAAACTACCATCAAGAACTTGTTTCTGACCCCTTCTTCAAAGAAAGAGGATGCAGCCACCACAGTGCCTGCTCAACCAATTGTGAGCCCGTACCTAGAACCTCCAAAATCGGGGATGATGCGGATACCCCTACCAAAATCTTTATGGTTCACATCTTTGCAGAAATAAAGATGAACTGGGGGCCATCGAAGCAGACCTTAAGCAAAACCTCACAGAGCTACCAAGAGATCTACAAGACTTGGGGACTGGAGTAGATCATTTGGAGATGAGCGCACCCTGAACCTTAAGAAGTATCGCACTCACTTAGTGATGATTTATGTTCAACTGTTTACAATCCAGGAGAAACAGGAAGACCAGGAAAACCAATCTCACCTCTGTAACCTCCTGACCAGGGTAGTGAGCTTCTGCAAAGAGGTCAAGGACATGTAAAGCTTCCTCCAGGGTCTGGTGGAGGCAACCCTCGATGAGCATATTCCTGACCTCCAATGCATTGACAGGGCTCACAGGGCTGGACCTGGAGCCTAAAAACTCCAAGCTACCCCTGGACTTCCACTTTTAGGGTAAGGAAGCCATCCTGGAGTCAGTGAGACGAGATTGGCCCATACTCTACAATGGAGATGACCTATAGACTTCAAGGACTTATCTCACATCATGTTTATCGAAGATCGTTTTGCCCCAACACTGTTTTCTTGTGAGACAACAAGATTAGACACAGGTGGGGACACCCCTTGCATCTCATGTTTAAGTGGGAGGGTAAACGCTGGTCTGCACGTCCGTCAAGAAGGCTTGTCAGGCATTAAACCTCCCACTCCCAGAGACAGATATACCACAGGAGACAAAAAGGCAGAGGAGACCAGAGAGAACACAAGTGTGGCAAGGCTACAAATGGAATCTCCCTAAACAGGAAGAAATACTGGCAGGCCGGGAGGCAGCTTGCTTCAATCGCCGGGCCTTTTTCTATCACTGACTTCCACCCCAGACCCTGAGCCACGATATAGTTTTTTTAAAAATATTTGTTTTAATTAATTATTACATAGTACAGAAAAGTATAGCAACAAGATTGGCCCACCCAGTAGAACTGCAGATGATAACGCAGCACGACCCACACCTGGCGCAGAGTACAGTCTGTTCAGCCGGACTCAGATTTCCCACCACACAGGGCGTCATGATAAGCACTGATAAAGTTGACAGAGTCCACCAGTCTCCACGATGAATACAGTCCAAGCAAACAGTTCAGGAGGGGGCCCCTATGCCGAACACCGTGGAGCCAAGGCTAACAACAGAAAGAAAACAAAGAGAAGAAAAGAAGCGGAAGGCAGGCAGAGCATGTGCACAGAAGCATCCAATTGCAAATATCTACACACAATACGCAACAGGAGAGAAGGGCTGTGGGAAAGAAACTCGCCTAAAATGCAAGCAAGCACGCATCACTCACCTAGAGACGCCAAGTAAGCTCGCAGAGGTGCCCAGATGTCCTTTGGTCGCGTGCCCTCAGGAGTCAGCTCCCAGAAAACCATCAGCTGTTCCTGGCAATATGCAGCGTCACGTAACCATTCAGATCCGCGAGGAGCACTCCCCCTGCCCCAACACATGGCGACCCTGCACTTGGCCAGCCATAGAAGTAGGCCCACCAGCCTTCTATGGGGCCTGCCGACCGCATTCACACATCCGAGCAGCGCGAGTTTTGGTGACATAGGCATTTCCGACCCAATCATCTCAGAGATCATGCGCATCACCTCCACCCAGAAAGCATGAACCTCTGCGCATTCCCATGCAAGATGCAGAAATCTAGCATCAGGGGCGCGACAACGCTCACAATGCACTTCCGCGCGCAGACCCATAGAACAGAGCCTGCTAGGCGTATAGTATAAGAGGTGTAAAAACTTGAAGTGCAGCAATCGCAACCTATAATTAGGGGACAGCACCCTCATATGTGCACAGCAGCTCCGCCACGTCTCCTCCGAGATAGACTCTCCCACATCCATCTCCCATCTGACCCTGGAGTACCGTCCAAGTTCACCCCGCTGATCCTGCATGCAATTATATAGTTTTGTAATTAGAATGCGTGGCGACCGCGCGCTGCACATCACCTCCAGAGCGCAACACTCCTGCGGAACCTCTGGAAGGCCAGGGAATCGAGCACACAGCATAGCACATACCCTCAGCACATACATCCGCTGTAACACAGTGGTGCGCCCATCCCCAAGCACCTCGCTGGGAGGAAGCAAACGACCATCCGCGAACCAATCACCCAGTTCGGTCAAGGTAGCCCCCCGAAGGAAGCCACGTATCCCCTGTCTCAGAACATCTGAGCATCGGAGACGGCCAGAATGGGCAGCGAAGGGGCAAAGGAGCCACACAGGGGGAGCCACGCACCAGTGCCGTCCACTCCTTGGTGGTACACCTCACCATATCAACATCCCACGAACGAGGCCGAGACGGATTTCCAAGCACTTGTACCAATCCATCTGGCCAAACTGCGTCACTTTCAGGCGCCAGATGTGGCAGATACCGGATCGGGCTCAACCAGTAGTACGCAAAGTGCGCCTGCCTGCAGTTATAATAAAGCTCCAGATCAGGAGCAGCAAGACCACCCAGCTCGAAAGGCAGCGTCATCTTCTCCCAAGCGATACGAGGTTGACCGCCTGCCCAAACAAAATGAATCAGAACAGAGCAAAGACGTCGCTGGAAGCTCTTCGGGAGTATGAGCGGAAGATTCACAAACACCATCTTCACAATAGCAATACCCCCAATCTGCGAAATCGGTAATGAACGGCATGCCTCGACCTTCTCTGCCAACCAAGAGAGCGCTGCACCATGATTAGCCAACCAGAGAGTTTCGACGTTGCAGCTCAGCTGAGCTCCCAGATACCGAACCGGGCCCTCTGCCCACGTTATAGGGTACCGGGAAGAGAACTCCGGCACACCCGGGGTCAAAGGCAGCACTACTAATTTAGACCAGTTGATCACGATGCCAGAAAAAGTGCCAAAATGCACGATCTCATCCAACAGAACATCTAAATTCTGGCACGGATCTCGTACATACAGCGTAATGTCGTCCACATACATAGATAGCAAAATAGGTCGCTGCCGAAACTGCAGACCGTTATCATTGTGCCACTGTCGCAACCCCGCCGCAAGAGGCTCCATCGCCACCGCAAAAAGTAACAGAGACTGTGGGCACCCCTGACGGGTCCCACGAGCGATCGGAAACGAAGCAGACACACTCCCATTTAAACGCAATCTAGCAGTGGGAAGTGTGTACAATAATCGGACTAGCTGCACAAAGCGCGCACTCAGTCCCACTCGGGCGAGTAACGCGAACATGTACTCCCATGCCAGGGAGTCATATGCCTTGGTGGCATCCAGAAACACCGCTGCAGCGTTATCAGCAGCCTCCGTCGAACCAGCAACTGCAAAGAACGTACGCAAGTTATGAGACGTGGATCTCTCAGGCACGAAGCCTGACTGGTACGGCAGCACCAGCCGGGGAAGCAGCGGCTGCAAGCACGCCTCTAAAATTTTGGCCAAGATTTTATTGTCAATATTAATCATAGAGATCCGCCGATACGAATGACAACAACACAGATCTTTCCCCGGCTTGAGGATCGTGACAATCAAGGCCTCTCGTAGGGAGGCAGGAAGAATCCCAGCCTCCAGGGATTCCGCATATACCTCCAGCAGATGAGGAGCAAAAATATCTGCATATTCTTTGTAAAACGCAGGGGTCAAGCCATCCGTACCAGGAGACTTATCTCCAGGCAGGTCACGGATAGCTGCAGCCACCTCCTCCACAGAAAATGGAGCGTCCAAATATGCGCGGTGGGCATCGCCGAACCACACTAGTGCAATCTCTGAGAAGTAAGCATGCGCCGCAGCAGCGTCCAACTCGGCCGGATCCCCGTATAGCTGCGTAAACAATTGGGTAAAAACTTGCATCACTCCACTCGTCCCAACCACATGCTCGTCCCCAGCACCTACAACGTCAGTGACATAATTGCTAGCCCATGGCCTACACAGCATGCCCGCAAGCGTGCACCCCGCCCTCTCCCCCTCACCATACCGACGCGCCTGAGCGGTCCTCCCCAAAAAACAGATCTCTCTAAGGGAGGCCTCCTCATACAAGGACACCACGCTCCGCAGCTCCGCCAGCACCTCCCCCGACCACCTCTCCACCAAGCGCCGCTCCAGCTCCGCAATCCTCCCCTCCAGCTCCCTCAGCTCCTGCCGGAGGCTCTTCAGCATCCCATGCTGTTTCGAGAGACATACCCCCCGGATAACCACTTTAAATGCCTCCCACAAGGTGCCTGCTGTCCTCACCGAGCCACGGTTTTTGGCAAAGAACAGTACAATGGCCTCGCGCACCTCCTCATGAAAGGCCGCATCCCGCAGTGCTCCGGAAGGGAGTCTCCACAGAAACAAGCGCTCCAACTCACAGGGCACCTCCAGCACCAACCGCACCGGAGAATGGTCAGACAATGTGCGAGGCAGGTGACCTACGGAACGCACCCATAACTCAACATCTCTGGTGCCCAACCAACGGTCAATACGGGACCAGCTGCTGTGGGTATAATTAACACACGTACCCTCACGGGCAGCACCATGCCTCAGCCTCCACAGATCCACCAAAGCGCCTCCCTGCATCACCAACGCCAATGCCCTCGCCGCTGCAACATGCTGCACCCTGGCCACGCTCTCGCGGTCCATCCACGGATCCAGAACCACGTTAAAGTTGCCACCCCAAATCACAGCGCCAGGGCCCAATGACTCCACCAGACGCCACATCTCTCGAAAAAACTTCTGGGAAGCCGGCCCAACTTTAGCAGCAGCGCCCGTCCGGATAATTGAACGGTGAAACGTCCCACGTCCTGGCAGAGCCTCACACTGTGACGGCCATCTTGCCGGCGGCCAGGCCACGCCCCCGATATCGTTGAACCTATTGATAACCCTGCATACTGACTGAGCTGAGAATTGGGGCCATCTCGGGGGTTGCCACATCGACGCAACCACTGAACTCTGAAGGTGGGTGCTGCTGGCCTGGGTATTTTCTGCCTTTTAGGATTGCTTCTATTGGCTCCCTAACCCCCAGATGGTCGCTATTTACTCAACAATATCCATCTCTGCTGAGGTTATCTCTTTTTAATGTTCATTGGGGCGTGTTGACAAGAAAGTGGCGCTTTGATCCTGATGCACGACTTTTCATGTGTCCCTTACTGGCACCTAAAGACACCATGGTTGTGCCGTATTTATAATACGGTGCACCATAGCAGTCATTAGCACAATAGCGTCAACATTTTTTATACTATTGTGGCGCTTTACTGCACTAGCATCAAATATTTTGAAGCTAGTGCAGCAAAGCTTAGGGAGGCCATAGGTTAATATGGGTGTGTCATTTAAACACCTGCCTTGAGCAGGCTTTAAAAATGTCCGAAAGAATGGTGCAGTAAAATGATGTAAATTTCACTGCGCCATTTTTTGTGGCATCCATGCATCAGAGCACCCCCTTGCATACATTATGCCTGACGCAAGCATAATGTGGCGCAAGAGGTTACAAGGTGGCGCAATGCAAGCATTGCATCACTTTGTAAATCTGGCGTGGGAGAAAGGCCTCCTTAATGCCGCCTTAGCGTACAAAAATGATGCTAGGGCAGTGCAAGGTTGCGCTAGGGGCTTGTAAATAGGCCCCATTGTTCTTGTTTATGGTTTTGATGAGGATTTGTGAGATTTGGGAGGGAACTGCCCTGGGTCCCCAATCAAATCAGCACACAGCGCTCCCCTTATCACATGCAACACTATGCCACCAATGACTGTAACTAAATCTTGTTCAATAACACTTTTCACATTCTCACCTACTATGTCCTTAATAATCCCATAAAACTGTGCTCCATCCTCCACAATCTATCCCTCCTGCAAGCAGATGCACTTAGCCTACTTCCGCCTGAAATCAAGGAATTACCCGGGCCAATACTTCTCTTTGGGTCACAAGAAGACAGCAGGGGTGCACATCCTAATACATATCCACTGGCCCCTGGTTGTTTAGGGGACCCTCTTAGATGCTAGTGGAAGGTGGGTGGCCATACAAGGCTTACTAAGATGTCTGCCCTTCAATTTAGCTTTGGTCTACAACACTAATCAAAAACATGAGTTCTTCCTGACAGAAGTGATTCATATTCTCCCAGCCCCCTGATCAGGGGAGGAAAATGTAACTTGGTCTTCGAACCCAAGGTTGATACCAATTGTAAAGAAATGGCTCCCTGTTGCAGTTACCCCCCACTTTTTGCCTGATACTGATGCTGACTTGACTGAGAAGTGTGCTGGGACCCTGCTAACCAGGCCCCAGCACCAGTGTTCTTTCACCTAAAATGTACCATTGTCTCCACAATTGGCACAACCCTGGCACCCAGGTAAGTCCCTTGTAACTGGTACCCCTGGTACCAAGGGCCCTGATGCCAGGGAAGGTCTCTAAGGGCTGCAGCGTGTCTTATGCTACCCTAGGGACCCCTCACTCAGCACAGACACACTGCTTGCCAGCTTGTGTGTGCTGGTGGGGAGAAAATGACTAAGTTGACATGGCACTCCCCTCAGGGTGTCATGCCAACCTCACACTGCCTGTGGCATAGGTACATCACCCCTCTAGCAGGCCTTACAGCCCTAAGGCAGGGTGCACTATACCACAGGTGAGGGCATAGGTGCATGAGCACTATGCCCCTACAGTGTCTAAGCAAAACCTTAGACATTGTAAGTGCAGGGTAGCCATAAGAGTATATGGTCTGGGAGTCTGTCAAAAACGAACTCCACAGCTCCATAATGGCTACACTGAATACTGGGAAGTTTGGTACCAAACTTCTCAGAATAATAAACCCACACTGATCCCAGTGTTGGATTTATAAAAAATGCACACAGAGGGCATCTTAGAGATGCCCCCTGTACTTTACCCAATTGTTCAGTGCAGGACTGACTGGTCTGTGCCAGCCTGCTGCTGAGAGACGAGTTTCTGACCCCATGTGGTGAGGGCCTTTGTGCTCTCTGGGGACAGAAACAAAAGCCTGCTCTGGGTGGAGATGCTTCACACCTCCCCCCTGCAGGAACTGTAACACCTAGCAGTGAGCCTCAAAGGCTCAGGCTTCGTGTTACAATGCCCCAGGGCACTCCAGCTAGCGGAGATGCCCACCCCCTGGACACAGCCCCCACTTTTGGCGGCAAGTCCAGGAGAGATAATGAGAAAAACAAGGAGGAGTCACTGGCCAGTCAGGACAGCCCCTAAGGTGTCCTGAGCTGAGGTGACTCTGACTTTTAGAAATCCTCCATCTTGCAGATGGAGGATTCCCCCAATAGGAATAGGGATGTGCCCCCCTCCCCTCAGGGAGGAGGCACAAAGAGGGTGTAGCCACCCTAAAGGACAGTAGCCATTGGCTACTGCCCTCCCAGACCTAAACACACCCCTAAATCGAGTATTTAGGGGCTCCCAGAACACAGCAAGATAGATTCCTGCAACCTAAGAAGAAGAGGACTGCTAAGCTGAAAAACCCTGCACAGAAGACGGAGACACCAACTGCTTTGGCCCCAGCTCTACCGGCCTGTCTCCCCCCCTTCTAAAGACACTGCTCCAGCGACACTTTCCCCAGGGACCAGCGACCCCTGAATCCTCAGAGGACTGCCCTGCTCTAGAAGGACCAAGAAACTCCAGAGGACAGCGGCTCTGTTCATCCAAGACTGCAACTTTGTTACAAAGGAGCAACTTTAAACAACCTGCGTTTCCCGCCGGAAGCGTGAGACTTGCTACTTTGCACCCAACGCCCCTGGCTCGACTTGTGGAGAACAAACACTTCAGGGAGGACTCCCCAGCGACTACGAGACTGTGAGTAGCCAGAGTTGCCCCCCCTGAGCCCCCACAACGACGCCTGCAGAGGGAATCCCAAGGCTCCCCTTACCGCGACTGCCTGACTCCCAGATCCCGACGCCTAGTAAAGACTCTGCACCCGCAGCACCCAGGACGTGAAATATCGGAACTCCAGTGCAGGAGTGACCCCCAGGAGGCCCTCTCCCTTGCCCATGTGGTGGCTACCCCGAGGAGCCCCCCCCTTGCCTGCCTGCATCGCTGAAGAGACCCCTTGGACTCCCATTGATTTACATTGTAAACTCGACGTGTGTTTGCACACTGCACCCGGCCGCCCCGTGCTGCTGAGGGTGTACTTTCTGTGCTAACTTGTGTCCCCCCCGGTGCCCTACAAACGGCCCCTGGTCTGCCCTCCGAAGACATGGGTACTTACCTGCTGGCAGACTGGAACCGGGGCACCCCCTTCTACATTGAAGCCTATGCGTTTTGGGCACCACTTTGAACTCTGCACCTGACCGGCCCTGAGCTGCTGGTGTGGTAACTTTGGGTTTGCTCTGAACCCCCAACGGTGGGCTACCTTGGACCCAAACTTGAACCCCGTAGGTGGTTTACTTACCTACAAAAACTAACTAACTCTTACTCCCCCAAGGAACTGTGAAAATTGCACTGTCTAGTTTTAAAATAGCTATATGTGATTTATTTGAAAACTGTTTTGATTATTCAAAGTTCCTAAAGTACCTACCTGCAATACCTTTCATTTAAAGTATTACATGTAAAATTTAAACCTATGGTTCTTAAAATAAACTAAGAAAATATATTTTTCTATACAAAAACCTATTGGCCTGGAATTGTCTCTGAGTGTGTGTTCCTCATTTATTTCCTGTGTGTGTACAACAAATGCTTAACACTACTCCTTTGATAAGCCTACTGCTCGACCACACTACCACAAAATAGAGCATTAGTATTATCTCTTTTTGCCACTATCTTACCTCTAAGGGGAACCCTTGGACTCTGTGCATACTATTCCTTACTTTAAAATAGTGCATACAGAGCCAACTTCCTACACCAATCATACAGGAAAGAGAGGCTCAACGGCCTTAACGGCCACAGGTAGGGCACTATTAGAAGATCTGGGACTAGTTGATGCCTGGAGGACCTGACACTCTCACCTGGAACTACTTTTATTTTTCTGACGCTCACAAAACCTGCATTTGACTTGATTATATACTCCTGGAAAAAATCCCAGTCCCCAGCCTAACAAACTCCATTCAACATCCTATCACAATCTCTGATCCTGGCCATGTCTTTGCACACTGATGACAGGGTTCCAGGGACCCAGATCTTCCAAAAACTGGCAACTTCAGGGTCACCTCTTAAGAGACCAATTGACAGTCACAACATTAAAAAGGAGCTTGAGGACTATCTTCATCACAATGCCACCAGGGACGTGAGTGCGGCCACCATCTGGGACACCCTAAAGGCACTCCACCCATGGTACCTTCGTAGCAGAAGAATCGCACCTGCAGAAACAATGAGAAGAGCTGTGCCTTAAATTCAGTTGGGAACTCAGGGAGCTTGAGAGGGAATAAAAGAGCTCACTCCAAGAGTATGTAGAAAAGTATTCACGTTTGTGGCCAAATTCAGAACCTCAAGGCAGACAGGCCGCCATATCTACTGACATAACTTGGCAATAAATACGTTGAATGTGGTAACAAATTAAGCAAAATACTAGTGAACCTCTTGCAGGGATAAATATGTATGGGAGACAGCGAGAAAGTGAGGTTCTTTCACCTGTACAAGAAAGAACAAACAGACCCAGCTGGAGTGCTTGCGATATCTCACGGATCCCCAGTTGACAAAGCTTAGCCGCTTAGAAAGAGAGACACTCAACAAGCCGCTGGAGAAGGAGGAAATCATCACAGCTATATCTAAAATAATCCTCCAAAGCACCGGGTCCCGAAGGACTCACAGCAGCTTTCTACATATTCTTTGGCCCCATTGTATTGCCTGTACTTCACAAAGATTTTTGGGAGATAATCGAGGAGGTCAGGGTCACCCCCACCATGAATGAATTCAATAAAGCCCTGATTCTGAAGCCTAACAAAAAACATAACAAATGCGGATCATAAAGCCCCATCTCTCTCCTCAACACAGATGCTAAAATTCTTATCAAAATAGCCACTCTGAGACTCTAACATCTGATGGAAAACTTGATACACCCTGACCAATCGATCTTTATGCAAAAGTGTCAGGCTAGCAACATTATTAAAGGACCATCCATCTATTTGACTTTGAAACCATGGTACCAAGCTGCCCATCATGTTCATTCTGGATGCTGAAAAAGCGTTTGACTGGGTTTACTGGGAATTCATGACGGATGCCCTGAGGTTCGTGGGGATGAGGACACATTTATGACGTGGCTCCTGGCAGGGTATCAAGCCCACAAATCCAAATTCAGTTTAGTGGCCTCTTTTCCAAATGGGTCGTTGCCTTTCCCCAATTGACTTTAACTTTAACTTCTCAGGAGCCTTTCTCCCCAGTTTCTTCAAAGTCCAAAGGTAAGCCGAGACTGGGCCTAATCCACTTCAGGTATAGGAACGACTCTCCGTCATGGTCAGCCATAAATTTGGACTTGCCCCAGTCTTGCGCAATTAGATGCCTGCGATTTACTCTTTGATCTTTTAGGTGCTATTCTTCACTAAAAATGTGTAAATTAATAACTCCAGTTCTACTGATTGGATTTCATTAGTTTTGGTGTCAAGCTATTTTTTACATGTATTTCTTTATTTTTCCAAACTGGTGTGGAATTTTTCTTCTCTTGTGTTTCAACTTTATTGCTGTTTGTGTGCTGCATAAATACTTAACACTTTGCCTCTAAGTTAAGCCTGACTGTTTTTGTGCCATGCTAATAGAGTGTTAAGCACAGGTTAATTTAGTAACTTTTTGTGGTTCATCCTGACAGGGACTGTGGTTGGTATTTGAGAAGGATCTTCACCTACCTCAATCAAAAACCCAGTTTCCTGCAACCAGGCATCGAGTCCTTCCTTCTACTCATGTCAGATTACAATGCATTAAGTCAGGCGCGCTGTGCCCTGTAGTCCTCTAATGCTCACTGTTTTGCCCTTAGTTGAGGCAAAAATGTCAAGGTGTCATTGTCTTGCAGCTCAGCATGACCCACCTCCTTTCCCATCATCCATGCATTTAAATATCTCTATCATTGGCAGTTAAAAACGTCATAACTTACAAAGTGGTTTCACATCAGCTGAGCTGGTACAGTCAACATCTGAAAGACCTGGGCACTACCGCATGTAGCACACCCCTTTCATCCATCCACTCACTAGAGGGAGGCGAGCTGCTAAAAACTCAAGCCAGGCTTGAGCCAGATGCCTGACTCTGGCTCAGCTCGAAGTCCTCTTGGACCGTCAAGCCCATAACAAGCCTAGCTTTCACAGGTGGCGATATGACCCAGAGGTTATTGTTGCCTGCCAACCACATGACATGAGGAACCAGGCTTGAATCCCATCTTCTGTACACCATTGTTTAAATCCCAGCAAATCTCCATTTGCCGAACAAAAGTGTAACATACTCTGGGGGTTATTCTAACTTTGGAGGAGGTGTTAATCCGTCCCAAAAGTGACGGAAAAGTGACGGATTTACCACCAGCCGTATTACGAGTCCATTATATCCTATGGAACTCGTAATACGGCTGGTGGTATATCCGTCACTTTACCGTCACTTTTGGGACGGATTAACACTCCTCCAAAGTTAGAATATCCCCCTCTGTGTCTTTCGAGAAGCACTCTTATGTGCATGGGCAAAGTTTGCGCCATGTACAACTGCCAAAAATAATAGGGGATTCGGCTTGTCACCCAGAGCTCTAATCATGTACTTCAAGAATTAAGGTCAAATCAGTACCTTTGATGTGAGAGATACCAATCTTGTGGCTAAATTGTACAGTATGAAACTGTAAAATCTAGGATCAGTCCTGGCTTAATTGGTCGATCAAATTGTGTAAACCTAGGCAAATACCTCTTTATTTCTCATTATCACATATGAGATCACCTTCAAATACATGAGTTCAGGATTTGCGCTTTACCAAAATCTTCCTTGTGTTTGATAGCCTATGAAATTACTCCATCTTTAATAGGAATCTAGGCCGCCTATAGTGTATACATGACAAATGACATGCCTCTTAGTTTAACAATAGGATTGTCATCAGATCAGGGGAAGGAACGTTCCCCAGTTCATGTTAAAATAAACGTAATTCTAATACATACTACTCAGTGCAGATTTAGGGCCTCATTATGACATTGGCGGTAAATGCCACCTACCGCCACGGCGACGGCTGCCAACATACCGTCACCGTGGCTACCAGCCGCCAACCGCATTATGACTGTAGACTGATAACCGTCAGAATGCTGGCGGTATTCCGTCGATGGTCATGGCAGCGGACGGCAGTAAGGGCGGCCTGGCGGTGTTTTGCTGGTGGGCTCTGCTGCTGGCAGCAGCGCTGCGTCCCGTCTAATGCCGGAGGACCCCCTGCAAGCAGGTAAGTCGGGTTCTCCGACAGGAGAGGGGGTTGGGGGCGGTTGTGTGCGTTTGTGGGAGTGTTGTGTGTGGGTGTGTGTGTGTCAGTTTTTGTATGCGTGTATGGGGGTGTGAGTCGCGTGGAATGCATGGGTGAATGAATGAATGTGAGTGTACATGTATGTTGTGTTTTGTGAATGCGTGTGTGCTACAATGTATGTTAGTGTGTGTTGCGGGGTGTGGGTATGTATGTGTGCGTGCGTGGATGTGGGTATGCATGTGTGTATGAGTGTGTATATGTGTGCGTGTGGATGTCGGGGGTCTGGAGTGGGAAGAGGAGGGCTCTGGGAGGGGAGGGGTGGGGGAGACCCCCATCAGTACCAGGGAAGGAATTCCCTGGCACTGATAGTGCCTACCGCCATGGTTTTCGGGGCAGTAGATTTTACACCATGGCTGTAGGCGGGGTCATAATCCCGAGGGTGGGATTGTGACGGCCACCTGGCTGGAGACCGAAGTCTCCAGCCCAGAGGCTGTTACCGCCCTGGAGGATGGAGTGGTACATTGGCGTTTTGGCTTGTGCCAAACCTCCAATGTCATAATTTGGGGAAAGGTACCGCCAGCCTGTTGGCAGTACCTTTCCCCAAATTACCGCCACCCGTCAGGGTTGTAATGAGGGCCTTAATCTGCTGTACTAAGGTGAAACATGTCCTCTTGTTACAGAAATACAATTTAAAAAAAAAAGAAATCGAAGACTCCTTATCATAATTTTGAGTAATATTTATTGTATGATTTACATGCCAAATAATTTAAATACTTTACTCGTGAAGGGTGTCTTAGAGACAAGCCAGACCATTGGCTTGGTTCTCTTCGTTGGTTGTTGGCTCGCACACATCGATCACTCATCCATTCACTCTTCCATCCAAGTAGTCCCCCATTTACCATGCATTCATGGACTCATTCATCCGTCCATGTAATCATTCCAGTCAGCGATTACTTTTCACACACACCCACTTGCCCATCCACCACGACCACAAACACAAACTTAGTAATCAAAGAAGAAGCATTTTCTCTTTAATAAATATGTATGATGATGTTGGCCCATGAGTGAGGGTTATGTGTGAGCTGGTGTGCGGGGTGTGCGATGAGGGAATGTATGTGTATTTGTGTGAGAGAATGAGTAAGGGTTTTGTTCGAGCCTCTGTTTTGGTGATTGATGAAAGAGTGAGTGCACAAGTGTATTGCTGTGAGTGAGGGCCTCAGGTGAGCTTGTGCGAGTACCTGGTGAGTCACTGAGCCTGATTCATGAAGGAAAACTTACACTTTTGTGTAAATTTGGTGGTTTTTTTGGTATTCACAATCTACAAGTGTAATTTTACTGATATAATTTTACAACTGTAGTGAGTCTTCAGTCGGGGCGAAGAACTGCCGACATAAAAAGATAGGAGACCTATCTCTTTATGTGCAGAGTTTTCAAAGTGGTACAATTAATGTTAGTAAAACTAAACTCGTAGTTTGTGAATACCAAAAAAATAGTAAACTTAAACAAAAGTGCAAGTTTACCTTTGTGAACCAGGCCCAGTGAGTGCAGAAGTGCATTGCAGTAAATGTGCAGTGCAAAGCTGCAGTAAGTCCATATTCCTAAACATATTAGTGGCAACGTAACTGTTTATTGGGCTAGTTATACATCGGCAATCGAAATTCAGTGCCATTACAGCACATACGTGTTTTTTCAATTGAACAAACTGTATTTTGAACGAGCATTAGCAAACAGAATGTGTCTAGTCTACAACTTAAATTGCAATCCAGGCCTATTAACTATGCCAATGCCCGTTAAAGTCTGTCATACATCTGTAACATAATGGCACATAGATATGTGTTCTACACAAAGCACTCTGCTGCCCTCTAGGGCTACAACTGCACTATGTAAATGCGTTCAAATCAGTTAATAATACATTTGTTTCTAGTTATCGCGTCAAGAATTTTCAGTTCTATTAAAGACACAGAGGCCAGGATTATGCTTCTCTCTTCATGTTTTTATGTTCTCAGCAGCCAATCAAAAATTGAGATTTAAACACTACATTTTCCATAATTTCAATATAGTCACATGACCAACCATAGCGAGTCCTCTATATAAAACCCAGTGACATCATAAGACTTCCTCTTTCTTTGCAGATATGCACAAAAACAAGTGCAGTAAACATGAGTCAAGATAATGAAATAGTCTTATGGAAAACTCCATTGAGTTCCTCAACTTGTAACTGGAACCAAGGACACGAAAACGTCTTCTTTGCGGACCGACCGACAACTGTCCGATCCTGACCAGAATCTCAGAATCTCAGGATCCCAGAAGAGGCGATCCAAATCAATTCGTCGCTGAAGATGAACGACATCCCATTAAAACATACTATGACGAAGGCTGCCTCATTACAACTGTTTCTGCTCGGTACCTGGGAACACAAAGTAAAGCCATAACAACTATTCCCTAAACCCTAGACAAAACTAACAGGTAGGACATAACAATATCTTTGCAGTCATAATTATTTAAATAAAATACCATACTTATCCCTTACATAGGTTTTCACATATCTGCAGAGTGGGATAATTCTTGCCTCTGTGTCCTTAATAGAATTGAGAATTCTTGACGCAAAAGCTAGAAATATTTTTATTCTTTGTGGGGACCGAAGGCTCAATTTATGCTTGTTCAAAGCTGCCACCCCTATTGACGCTACATCCACAACAGGTTAAAAATAAAATGATTTGAAGGTGGATTCAGAAGACCAGTCCTCCGCTTTCATGATATCCTCTAGTCCAGACCCTAGTGTGGTATTTAAGATGGAATGTGTACCCTGGAATGTTGGGGTAGGCCGAGAAATAGAAGGTTGGGAAGAGAAGGTTCGGGGACGGTTGAGGAGGCAACGGCGGACGTGGTCGCATTTGTATGTCAGCACCGCTTTTGCTGTATATCTTGAAATAAATACATTATTGGAAATACCTTCGGTCTCCGATTCCAACAGTGGCAACGAGCTGGAGCCTCATAGCAGTGGTTAAGCAGTGAAGCCATTCCTTGTGAGGAACTGTCTTCGAGAGTTTCGCTTCATTTCGCTTTGCTGTTAACGCATATGGGTATGTCCGACGTTGGATCTTGTGGGTGTGTCGCCTAATTTCTCTTTAGGCGTGCTGTTTTCCCACATTGACTGCTTCCCTGAAATACTTGATTCAATGGGATCACCATAGCAACGCTTATACGCGTTGTGAAATTATAGCCTTTCAAGTCGACAAGGCTAGATACTCGGATCAGCGTGATCACCATAGCAACGCTTAAACGCGTTGTGAATTCACTTGGCTTTTCAAGTCAGCAAGGTTATTTTTTACACGCACTTGCTGTTATTGTTGCCATTGTAACGCTTTGAAGCACTCGGACTGTTTTTTTTTTATTTAGTCTTACTGTGCCTGATGTTTTATATTGGTACAGTAGTGGCATTACACATCGTCCTGTTGTTCTGAGTGGAAGTGAAGTGTAATCGAAAGGAAGGTGGCACTTTTTTTTCTTTTTCAATTACTTTTCGCTCTCAACTGGTATGTTGAGCATTCAACCGCCTCCATTTTTCTTGTCCGAACCGGGGGTGAACCACCCACTCAATGGGAATTATGGGTGGATATGTTTGAGGCGTACGTGGAGGTTTTGGAAGATCAAGAGTGTTCTCCAGAAAGATATTTAGCATTATAAAGCACAGACTTGGTGTGGTTGGTGTACGTGAATTAAAAAATCTGCCGCAAATTGAAAATGCTGGGGAAGTGGATGTGTACCAGCTGGCTAAGAAACAACTGCAAGAACGATATTGTAGGAAAATTAACATGGTGTTGGAATGGTATACGTTCTATTCAAGGATGCAACAGGATGATGAATCGATAGATCAATTTGTGGCGGCATTGAGAGGATTAGCCGTCACTTGCAAATTTGAGCAAATATCTTAGAACCAGGTTTTAAGAGACCAACTACTAATGAAGACCAAATCTCGCAAAATACAGGAGAAGTTATGGTCATGTAGCGGTGACCTAACGTTGAGAGGTGCAATTGAAATGGCAAGAACTATTGAAATATCGGAGAAATCTGTTCAAACTGTCAGAAAGAATTCTAATGATTTTGAACCGGGAGCTGTCACTGTTAGTTCTGTGAACAAGGATTCTAAGGGGTTTGAGAGGAACTTGAACTGGAAAAATGATAGTGCAAAGAAATGTTATAGGTGTGGTGCTGGGGACCATTTAGCAAATTCAAAGAAATGTCTGGCTCTTGGTAAAATATGTAATGCATGCAAAAAAATTGGCCATTTCAGCAAAGTATGCAAACTCAATACAAGGAATGTTAGTTATGTTTCTGACCATGATAAAGTGGATGATTGCAGGATTCAAGAGGTTGTTCTGAGTGCCCTTGGGGATGATAGCAGTGTTTAGTGTAATTTTTCCAAGTTACCTACGTGCAAATTATTTATTGATGCAGTAGAGGTAACAGTAATGGACGACTCAAGTGCTTGGTTCACTATTATGAGTATGGATATGTTTAAGAAATTATGGCCTGGAAGGGAATTGTTTCCAACTGATGTGAACCCTGGTAGTTACACAGGGCACAAAATTCCCACATTCAGTTTCATGGGAGGAAATGTGAAAGAATCTGGAATGTGAGACAGTTGTCTATATGTAGGCATGATGATAGAGGTGATGATGGATGTTCAGAAGGGTGTAATGGTTACTTAATGGAGGATGTTTCTGATGGGCTTAATAGTAATATTCAGGGAAGTGGAGAGTAGTGAAAGTGGTTTGCTACGACGTAGTGAGAGGAATAGGAAGGCACCTGCCTATTTGCATGACTATGTAGCCAACTAATTTTCTCATACATATTGCCATTTTGTATTATTTATAATGGTATTGTTGGAAATTTCGTATCACTTGTTCATCCATGACTAATGATTTTCAATCCTTTACAGTTGGTATTATAAAACCTTTAAATTCTTTGTATTTTTTTATTTTTTATTTTTTTATTTTCTTTCTTTTTCAAATTTGTTGGGGGAAAGATGTGTGGTATTTAAGACGGAATGTGTAGCCTGGAATGTTGGGGTTTGCCGGGAAACAGAAGGTTGGGAAGAGAAGGTTCGGGAACGGTTGAGGATGCGACGGCAGACATGGTCGCATTTGTATGTCGGCACCGCTTTTGCTGTATATCTTGAAATAAATACATTGTTGGAAATACCTTCGGTCTCCGATTCTAACACCGAGGCTAAATGATTTGGATGCCATAGCGCCCCTAACAGAATGAGCTCTGAAAACGGAAATATCAACTCTTGCTTCCGAAAGGAGCCAATGCAACCATCTTGCCAACGCGGCAGATGAAACTGGTTTAAAAGGTTTTTCTAATGCAATGAGTAATTGCCCCTCAGGGTCTAACCAAAATTCACTAGTAGCGGCCTCGTAAGCACTGAGGCATTGTACCACACATAGTTTGTAATCATGAGGAAAAGCCGAATAAGAGACCGACCTAATGTTAGTCTTGGTCCTTTTGGAAACTGTAAAACTCACACCTTCCGGAGAAAATGTATGACTTCTAAGGTCCAAGGCTCGAATGTCTGAAACTCTTTTGCAAGAAATCAGACACAACAACATAGTTAATTTGGCTGATAATTGCTTGCGCAACAAGTATTTGTTATCCAGCCAGGATTTCAAAAGCTGTACAACTACGTTCACGTCCCATAAGGAAGAGTATTTAGCCTGTAGAAGGCTGGAAAAATGGATACCCCTCAATAACGTGCACACCAGTGGGTCCTCCCTGACAGATTTACCATTGACAGGAGCATGGCCCACCAAAATAGCAGATATGTAATTGTTCACTGATCTGTAAGCCATTCCTGATTCAGCTAAAGACGACAAGAAATTAATTACGGAACACACATCCACCTGAGAAGGAACCAAACTCCTCCTGTTACACGAGCAAACCCATCTCCTCCATGCCGAAGACTATCGTTTATGGGTATTACTGGAACAGGCCTGGTCAATAAAGGCAGAAGCTTGAGCCGAAATGCCTGGCAATTTCCATCTATCCCTGAAACCCTCCAGGCCACCAGTTTGAGCTGATTTGATGAGAGCAGTGGATGTGGAAGGCCTGCTAGGGTCTTGCAACAGATTCGGAAGATGAGAAATCAGAAGAGGAATATCGCATGACATTTCCAGAACCAAGGGAAACCATGGCTGAGCCCTCCTTAACCGTGTTACTAAAACTAGGTTGGCTTTCTGATGACTCGCTAGGGAAAGAACTCTGGGGATCATACTGAAAGGCAGGAATGCGTAACCCTTGTGGAGAGACCAGTCCTGCAAGAACGCATCCCTCACGAGATCCGGGTGCCAACTGAAGAAGGTCTGAATCTGACGACTGGTCAGGGAGGCAAACAGGTCCACTGAACAAGGTCTCCAAATGCGATTGAGTTGTATGAATATTTTCGGATGCAACCTCCAATCGCTGAATTCTTGGAGATGGCAGGAATACTAATCTGACCCAGAATTCTTCGCGCCCAGAAGATACTCCACAATCACTGAAATCCGGCGCTGCAGACAATAATGGCAAAAATCCTTGGCAATCTCTGCCAGAATGTAAGACTTCATGCCCCAAGTCTGATGACATAGTGAAATGCTGAGACGTTGTCCATCTCAGCAGAATGCAACAGTCTGACTTGATCGGGGAGATGATCCTGATCGCAAAGGAGCCCAGCTCCTGTAATAACGTGATCATCCAAGAAAGATGGAGAACCACAGTCTGAGGATCCTGGGCCATCAGGATTAAATCGTTGAGGTAAACAATTAACCTGAGGCTCCTGGTGCGGAGGGCTTCTGCCACTGGCCTCATCAGCTTGGTGAAGCACCATGGGGCAGATGAAAGACCAAACAGAAGAACCTTGTATTCGTGGCATTGACCCTGCCAAAAGAATTGAAGAAAGAGCCTGTGAGGAGTGAAGATGGGAACTGAGAGGCATGCATCCTTCAAATCCAGTCTCACCATCCAGTTGCCCTCGTGAAGCAGAGCCAGAAGAAGATGGATAAACTCTATCTTGAAATGCCTCTATACTATCCATGAATTGAAACTTTTGTTGACTAAGAAGACGTTGCTGATGAAACCCCTGGGATGCAGTGATAAAGGGGAAATGGCGCCTTTGCGAAGCAGGGAAAAAATTTCCTCTGCTATGAGCTCTTGATCTCGTAGGGAAAAAGATATCTCCTGAGGAGGCGAGTTTTGGACTGGAAAGCTGTAAAATTCCAGTTTGTACCCCTGAACTGACTCTAGAACCCAGGCGTCTTGAGTAATGGTCGCCCAGCTGTGTATGAAGAATTGAATCCTTCCCCCCAAAACCACTTCTGAATCAGCTATAATTCTCACCTGAATATCCTGTGTCTTGAGTGCCTCTCTGGTAACCTCTGTCTCTATGGAAGCGCTGACAACCTCCTCGAGGTCTGGTGGAGAAGAAAGTTTGGTCTGAGGTTTGCTAGACAGATACCAGCGCCGACTGTGTATATAGCCGAAAACGAGGGGCTGTGAACCTCCCTTGTATTGTTGACGCTGCTGCGGCAGAAGTTTTCACCGTCCCAATGCTATTATCAAAGCTATGACAGAAAGAGGAAAGCCGACGGCTGACGAGATTCCCGCATAGTCCGAGTAAATTGAAAGCGGGCAGTCAAAACAACCAGGCCGGCAAAGGACAGGAACGTGCCATAACATTCACAACCAGAGTGAGTGCCATCTTGAAATGAGTATGCTTCTACCGTGTGATTAACACAAAAAAAGGCCAAAGCCAAACGGGCTTGGGGGTGTTTGTTCCTAATTCCTAATTATATGCGCTTGTCACCTAGGATATATAGGAGAAACGGCACGTCAGTTCGTAGCACCTCGTTTTCAGCTATACACGCAGTCGCCGCTGGTATCTGCCTTCCTGCACCATGAGTGCAGGCATATGTGTTCATGGAGTACACACCTACAGAGGTTGTACACCGAATAGGTGTATAATAGAGGCATAACGCTTCTGAATCTGGTAGCAGCAGCATTATAAGGTAAGATAGAGGAAATGGATCTAGAGTTATCTGGTATTATTTAGTTACTCTAGGCTACTACATCGGGAGGTCTGGTCCTCCCGGCCGTAGTTTTTGAAATTTAGCAGTTACATAAGTTTTCATAATTTAATGATATGTTTGATTTTGTTTAGGCATTTTGGTTAACAAAACGGCAAGAGAGGGGATTACTCTCAGTGGAGAGTAACAATAGAAACTCCCAACAGTCCCCTTGCTCTACAGTAAGAAATTGTCATTATTTTATATTAACTTTGAAATAGAGAGCCCCTCGGCACTAATAAAGAGATCATCCCTTGGATGTCTTATTTCTTTGAGAAAAACCACTAAGAGCACGCTAATTTAAACTAAGAATAACACTCTTTTTCTATGCACGTTTTGGCGATATGGGATTACACTGCCCACAGAGTGGTCTGAAGACATACTCCTTTTTCTTTTTCCTGCATTAGTATCACATGCGGTGGCGATATTGGAAGTTATCATTTTCTTTCTTTCGTTCTCCCTTTTTTTTTCCTTCTTTTTCCATCTTCCTGGATTTTCTCTTTCTTTCTTCTTTTCTTTTGTATTTTCTTTCCAGTATAATATATTAGGAGGCCTCAAGATTAGAGATACATTCATTTTGGTTTTTGCATACCAGAAATATAGATCATGTGAATATTAGATTTTTCCCTGGAATTATCTTATTTATGTCAACTGTTTGTGCCCTGAATAAGGTGAGTGACCCAGCCAGCCACTTTTCACCAAAACGTACGTCGGCATTGCTATGTAAGACAGGGACATCCCTTTGGATCAGCATTGGCATTTATACATAACACATTCTATATTACAATTAACTTATCCTGTCAACAGAAAGAAGGAACAAAGGACATATATAAAAGAAGAAGAATCAAATACAAGAAAGTTGGATTGAAAATATAATATAGTATATATGAAGGTCCCTCTTGGGACATCTGAGTTTATGGATTAGGACACTTATTCAGTATCATTTTGCTGTAGTATTCCTGGTGAGACCACCTGATGGTGGTGTACTTGGTCCTTGTAGTATGATCTATGCTGTTCCTCTTGTATTATGTTGGGTCCTTGTGACATTTTTAAATTCGGTATGAGTGAACTAGTATGAGTGTGATTATTGTCTTTTAGGTTATGCACTTTTTCCAGGGTCTATATTTGATTTATTTATCAGCTTGCTGTACTCTTTAGGTAAAATTGGGTTTGTGAATATGTACATAATTTAATAAATTTAATATTTACTATTTATGTTAGATAGAGTTATATGTCCTTGTATCTGCTGTGTAATTGAGACTCTCTTTTCTCAGGCACATGGGATTCCTTCTCCAGGTACCCAGAGTGTTCTAGGGACATTTTTTGTATTTTCATTTCTCAAAAGTCTGCAGTAGGAGAAAGAATCAAAACGTTAAGTGTGTAGGTGATGGAGATACCAGTAATGATGATACATGTTCATTTGAAACATAGTAAGATGACATATTCATTTTAAATATTAAAAATAATGAAGACAACATTTTGAATGTAGACAACAACAAGGTGAAAAAGAAACCCATTTGTGACATGACAATTGGGGGTGTTGATATTCAGATTTATGCTGATTTGGGATCTCGATATTCTATTATAAATGAGAATGTTTGGAATACCAAATTTGTGGAAAAACTTGGCAATAGGTTACAGAGTCCTGATATTTCTCCGGAAGGTTATTCTGGAGAAAGAGTTGAAATGTTAGGGTATCAAAAACTAGGTTTTAAATTTTAAAACAAAGAAAGTGTGTGCAAATTGTATGTGGTCAGAAAGGGACCCCCTGTTGTAGGGTGGCAAGATCATGGAGAGCTTGGTATTATTCTGGACCCCAACAGTCCTGAACCTGTCCTGGTAATTGATGAAGGGGAACAAACACACAAGTTGATGCGTGAGAACTTTCCCAGAGTTTTCATTGATAAAATAGGTAAACTAACCAATTTTGAACATAATATAGTTCTCAAGAAAGAATTTGTCCCAAAAATGTTTAAAGCAAGAAACATACCTATGACTGTCGAGAAAGAAGTGGAAAAAAAGTTGAATAAGTTAGTAGCTGAAGACATGATAGAAAAAATAGGATCATCTGGATGGGGTTCTCCTGTTGTAATTGCTAGACAATCTGATGGTAATATTCATTCATGCATTGATTTAACATTACTTAAATAATAATATAGTTATAGATCAATTTCCACGCATTTCATATATGCTGTCCTAAATTAATGATGCAAGATTTTTCTAGAATATAGACCTATCTGCAGCTATCACCAGATTGTTTTATTGGAAAGTTTCAAGAATTACGCTGCTTTTATTACACCTGTTGGCTGCAATCAATAAAAAAGGATGCCTTTGGTCTAGTGTCAGCTGCCGCAGTGTTTCAAAGACTTAAGTACTCATTGTTTGACAAGTTGAAAAACATCCAATATTTTCAAGACAGCACCTTAAGTTATGTAAACAACAGAACGGAACATGATTAAACATAGGATTGTGTATTAAGAATTTTAGACAACAGGCGGTTAACTGTAAAATTTTCAAAATGTAAATTTGCAGTAAAACTGTCACATATTTAGGGCATGTTTTGAGTGCATATGGAGTAAAGACTAAACAGGATTTAGTAGAAGCAATATGGTTGGCTCCTGCACCCACCTATAAAGATGATATGAGATAATTTTTGGTCTCACAGAATTTTATGCCAAACACATTAGAAATTTTTCATGTAGGACTTTCCATATAAGACAGTTACTTAAGAACAAAAACAAGTTTAATGGGTACAAAGAGTGTGAAAAGGAATTTGAAGATGTCAAATCAGCTATTGCAAGTGCTACTGCACTCTCTGGGTTTGATCCCAATCTTACTAGTATCATTATTACTGATGTCAGCTCAAAAGGTTTGGGTGTGATTTTATCCCAAAAATTGGAAGGAGGAGAATCCATAATAGTGTATGTTTCTAAGGCTCCCACACAAAGTGAAGAGAAATGTTCAGTTATAGAAAGAGAAACTTTAGCCTGTGTGTGGGATCTAGAGCATTTTAGAGCTTTTGTGTGGGGAAAATTGTGTGAAATAAGACGTGACCACAAACCATTACAAATTAACACATGTACTTGGCAAAGACAATCTATCGCCGATTTTTATCTAGGATGCCGCTACAGATCAAGAACAACACAAGCAGTGAGTGGGATAAGTATCACATTGCTTTGGTGCATGATGAGGATATTCCTTTCATTGAGAAGAAAACTTGAGAAGAGAAATATATTAAAGACATACCTATACAGAATGTTCTGCATTACATTACTGTTGGCTGGCCTCATAAGGGTTCATTAGAGTCAGGTTTGAGAAATTTTTGGGAGGTCATGAATGAGTTATGGTATCTTATGAATAGGAGATAATGTGATTCCTCCCACCAATTTGGGAAAATTGATTACAATGCAATGCCTTGAAGGACATGGAGGAATTATGAAGACCAAACAACCAGGCAAAAAAGGTTTTTGGTGGCCGGGCCTTGATATTCTTGTAGAGCGTTGTGTCAGAAACTGCATAAAGTGTGCTAATGCTGGTAAATCTTTAAAAACAGGGGGCGTTGTCTGGCCACGGGGAAAAATAGCCACCTGATTGCTGAGCTCCGCGCGCCAGTGTGTGTTCGGGGACGGTGGCGGAGCTGATGGGACCTTGAGGGAGCCTATTCTTTCCCCCTTCTCCTCTGGAAGACAGGGGCTGGCCGCTGAGTGATGGCGTGGCCTTTGGGGGGGGGGGGGCCAGAGAGCAGCAGCGGAGCCTGTGGCCTGCAGAACCTAGTAAAACCATGGGCTCGATTTTGGCAGCCCAGACGCACGCAATAGAAAAAGCCAGACGGAGCAGCCTCACGCGCTGGTGCTGCATTGCTGGGGGCTCGCACCCTTTTCCCCCGCTACACCTTGCCTCCTGGAGCGGTTGCGCAGACTTGCAGCGCAGTGTAGAGCTGCAGGCCTAATTTCTTTCCTCTTGCTTCCTCCCCTTCATCCACCAGGCGCCTTCCTCGCTCAAAGAAGACCCGTGAGAATGGGCTGACAGCCGGCAAGGCCAGCGGACAGCTGGGGGTGCCCGTCATCCATTTCACCCTCCCCCTTGGCTCCCCGGAGGACTGGGCTGACCCGTGGGCCATCGACACAGACGCCGCGACCCGGGTGCCTGCATCAGGATCCATGCTATTGGGGAAAGCTGTGACCAGAGTACCTGTTCAGCAGCCACCTACATTTAACTACTGAAGGACCTGAGGAAGTGACCAGCGTTCTGACAGAATCCTGGCCTGCCTGGGGAAGGTTTCCTAGCGCCTTGCCCTCCCCGTCAGAAGACAGTACTGAGCCCTTATAAATTGATGAGGGACTTAGGTGGAGACCCTGCCATCCAGTGACTCATCCTTAGGCTGGCAGCACAGGGTACACCCGCTGGCCCTACCTGCCAATGCATTAAAGACTGTGACCACCATGGAGCTACTGGGGGAGATTCAATTGCATGCTCAGATGCTTGCATGGAGTAGACTGGCTCCTCACAGCCCACAACGAACCACAGTGGCTCCTGTTAGTAGATGGAGGAGTCACAAAGCTCATAGGGGGCTGCATCTTCCCATCCGGCCGGTCGCCGGCCTGATCTAGGACTGCCTTGTCCCTGGCCCTGCCCTGACCGGGGATTAATTACCTCCCATCTTCTTCCTCAATGGGGCAGGCGGCTGGGGTCTACCCAAGGCTTTTTGAGACCCTTGGAGCCTTGCCGGTACTCAATTCTAACTCTATACCGTCTGTTTTGGGGAGGCACGCAACAAAGAGACAGACGATCTATGCCCCCTTTCAAGGCACAATAGGCTTCCAGGCCCACAACCCTCATGCCCAGGGTCTGTTACTGACACTGTCTTTGCCGACTGTGTGGCCCTTTGCACTGCTGAGTCACTCTGCCCCACCTTCCTGACGTATGGTAAGTGTCAACAGGTGACATAACTGCTCCTCCCAGGCGCGGCAGGGTCAGAGGGTCTGGTTAGCCTCCAGGATCACCAATACAAAGCCGCCCCTCTATTTGGACTTTGACGGCTCTCATGGTGCTGTTAGCCCTCTCCCCCGTGGAGATGCCCTCTGGCAAAATGACAGGTAAACCTACACACCAGCTGCTCTTTTCAGAGGCTGTCTCACAGCCACGGCCCATGGCTTCACCCCGTCTCTTCTGGCCGGAGCCCTACAGACGCCTCTGTAGACACCCGCTCAGACACTGCCATGGAACGCATCCTACAGGAAATCGCCGCAGTGGGCCATTGTTTGGAAGCCATGGACTCCAAGATTACAGACTTATCTATAGACTCCAAGTCGATCCGGGTGGACATAGCCTGTTTCCAGGACAAAGTCACAGATCTGGACCACTGTCTGACTGCCATTGAAGGCAGGATAGCAGCCCTGCCGGACAGCGAAGCAGAATTGCAATTTCTGTGATACAAACTGACGGACCTAGAAGACAGGAGCCGGAGGGACAATGTCTGTTTTTTTGGAATACCAGAACGCAAGGAGGGCACAGATTTGAGAGTTTTCCTTAAGGACTTCATCCCTGCACTCAAGGGCCTTACTTTTCTTCCATACTGGAATTTCAGCGAGCCAACAGAATCGTTCCCCTCCACAAGAACAATGCTGAGAGACCCCGTCCTATCACAGCGTGCTTCCTCTGGCATGAACAAGTACGCCAGCTGCTACTGGCTGCGAGGGCCCATGGCCCATACAACCACGAAGGCCATGAAATCCTTGTAGCCACGGACTTCTCATGTAAAACGAATGAAAAATGGAGGGCGTTCCTGGCACTCTTTCCTCAACTGAGAAACCTGAACATTAAATTTGGACTTTTCGAGCTGGCCCGAATGTGGATAATGAAGGATAGCAAATCCAGGGACTTTTTTGAGCCTTAGGAGCTGTGCACCTTCCTTGACGGCCTCCTCACCCAGCCCATGAACTATAAACCCACATAACTGTCAACAAGTTTCTCCACGTTGAGTGATTCTACCTCGCACACAGACACCAAACTTGGCACCCCTCGTACCAACTCCGTAACGCAGAAAAGAGGCAGGATTTTCGACCGCCGACCAAGGTCCCAAGATGGCAGGGATACCGCCCTAAAAGCGGTGGCAGCCCTCCCTCAGGATTTGCACAGAGACAAATCAAGATCCCCTTTGAAGCCTCTGCCTCCTGTTGACTGACTCACATGCTTGTTAGAGGGCGGCCGCTGGACCACTTGAGGACAATCAGACTGTCCATCTGCTGAACGCTAAGTATCATTCATATACCTCTCCATTGATTTTGTTATTATTGTTACTGGTGCGGCACATGCCCAGTTGCAGATATCCTCCTGTTCCGTCTCTGGGCTTGCTTAGGGCCAGCTCATTGTGATCATAGCGACCCTACTATTCTTTTTGATTCAGGACTAGTGTCTACTGTACTGATATTCCATGTATGCTATAAGTTTAGGATTTTGTACTCAAGTAAGGAATGATGTTCATCAGCTCATTTGCTTCTGCTGGTCTATTTATCCCTGCATCTTGTCCGACTGGGGATCACAAGGAGCTCTCTTATGTTGTATGCATGCATACATTAATATACGTGTGTAAGGGCATCTATACCGCTTTATGAGCACCTTTTCTAGCACCTCTTTGCCCTGAATTGGCATAAACCCCACTTAACGCAGACACATAGGGACCCACATGGTGATTGAAATGAGTCCCCGTCTCTTTCCTCAGTCCCTCCTCTCTCCCTCACGCCCTCCCCTCTACTTGTCAACATAACCCGCTTCTTATCTCACCACTTCTTCCCTCGTCCGTGTTTTCCTATAGCTACCCCTCTCACGATCCTAACACATGCCAAGCTTGACACTCCGACCTGTGGCCACCTCACCGCCAACACAGCCCTTCTAGGGCACCCTGAACCATCCAGCTGCCCTGCTGGTGAGTATCCCCGCGGCCTTACTGAAACATAGGACCAGGAAACCCCAAGGCCCTTTGATCTTATGTATCTCCCTCTCCACAGGTCCAGGTGGGAACACGGAAATTCTGTCGTTGGCATGTGGTCAGGAGGTACTGGTATTCAGTATCCTTGGCCAGTGCCAGTACGTCACATGTTTATATCTTTTTACATGTCGTTCCCCCCTTTCTGATGATGCTGATACCTTGTGCGAACTCGGCTGTAATACCCCACCCCCAAGTCGCACCGCCCTCTACCTCCCCTCACCCTGCCGCGTATCTCCTCCGCCCATCTGCCCCTTGGCCCTCCCTCATACTGGCCCTAATTTGCCCTAGCTGTTCTTTCCGTCGGCTCCCCCCTTCCCCTGTGCACAGCCGGTCCACGGGCTTCACAGGATTAAACCCCTGGTTCAACAGGATTTAGCACACGTGAGGTTCCTCTCTCGGTTCTGAACCGACCCTAGACTACCTCTCCCTTTTTTTTCTGAGACCTTCATTACTTTACCTTACTTTTTTTTACTCTCTCTCTCTCTGCTTCTTTCATCCACCCTCTCCCTCTTTTCCTCTCTTCCCTCTCTTTTCTTTTCTCTTCTCTGACTGATCTGTCCTTCCCCAGCGCGACTGCAGGACCCCTACTCCCTCTTCCCCCTCCTTTGCCCCTCTTTACTCCTTACTCCGAACTAGAGAGCCCGGGCTGCCACTCTGTGCCTCATAGACCCAATAGCAGCTATTTCGCCTCCACAGACCTGTATGCCCGCCGGTACAGGAATGGGGACTACCCTCCCATTGAAGGCCATATCATGGAATGTTCATGAGCCTTACGCACTATATTAAGAGTAAGACGGTCTTATCCTATTTGCAACCCAAACGTGCAGATATTGCCCTTTTGCAGGAAACACACCTCTCCTCCTTAGTGTCAAAGAAATTACACCAAGCCTGGGTGGGGTGGGTGCTCTGTAGTGGCAGCCCGCTGTCTTCGTCAGGGAGATCAGGCTCCACGTGCAAATGTGGGGTTGCGATTCTTCTCCACAGATCCTTACAATTTAAAGTATTCAAGACTTAGGGGGTGATTCTTACCTTGGCGGGCGGCGGAGGCCGCCCGCCAAAGTACCCCCGCCAGAACACCGCACCGCGGTCGTCAGACCGCTGCGGTGATTCTGGGTTTTCCACTGGGCTGGCGGGCGACCGCCAAAAGGCCGCCCGCCAGCCCAGTGGAAAACAACCTTCCCACGAGGACGCCGGCTCTGAATGGAGCCGGCGGAGTGGGAAGGTGCGACGGGTGCAGTTGCACCCATCGCGAATTTCACTCTCTGCAATGCAGACAGTGAAATTCAAAGTGGGGCCCTCTTACGGGGGCCCCTGCAGTGCCCATGCCATTGGCATGGGCACTGCAGGGGCCCCCAGGGGCCCCACGACACCCCATACCGCCATCCTGGATGGCGGTATGGGGTGTCAGAATCCCCATGGCGGCGCAGCGAGCTGCGCCGCCATGGAGGATTCTTTTGGGCAGCGGAAAACCGGCGGGAGACCGCCGGTTTTCCACTTCTGACCGCGGCCAAACCGCCGCGGTCAGAATGCCCTGCGGGGCACCGCCAGTCTGTTGGCGGTGCTCCCGCCAACCCTGGAATGACCCCCTTGGTCTGATCCGGAAGGCCGCTACATCCCTGCTAAACTATGGCCCTCATTCCGACCCGTCGCGGGTGACAGAAGCACCGCCAACAGGCTGGCGGTGCTTCCTTGCCCATTCTGACCGTGGCGGTAAAGCCGCAGTCAGAAAACCGGGTCCGGCGGTTTCCCGCCAGATTTCCCCGACTGGGCGAATCCGCCATGGGGCGCTGCCTTACCGCCATCCTGTTTCTGGCGGTTTTTACCGCCAGGAACAGGATGGCGGGAACGGGTGTCCTGGGGCCCCCTAACAGGGCCCCAGCATGCTTTTCACTGTCTGCCTAGCAGACAGTGAAAAACGCGACGGGTGCAACTGCACCCGTCGCACACCTGCAACACCGCCGGCTCCATTCGGAGCCGGCTTCAGTGTTGCAGGCCCCTTTCCCGCTGGGCCGGCAGGCGCTACCTTAGGTAGCGCCTGCCAGCCCAGCGGGAAAGTTGGAATGGCCCCAGCAGTCTTTTGACCGCGGGGCGGCCAAATGGCGGTTCCCTCCAGGCGGGCGGCAACTGCCGCCCGCCGGGGTCAGAATGACCCCCTATGTGTTGGGTCCGTGTATGCCAATATGGGCTCTAAACGTCTGTTCTTCCTACTTCTCAATCACCTCCTGACGGAGATCGGAGCCTCCCAATATATCCTAGTTGGGGACTGAAACCTGGCCCGTGACGCTGTTCTTGCCCAAACGGGCAGATTGCATATCGGCAAAAAAGCGGGCAGAGCACTGTTGGGGGACATACTATTGGACCATGGGCTGATAGACCACTGGCGTCTTTCACACCCGCTCGATTGAGAGTACAACTTTGTATTGCTGGTCCACGGGACACAGTCTCGACTGGATTACTAATTTCCCACAAAATGGTTCCCTTGGTCAGCGAGTCCCAGACACTGGAGACAGCATTATCTGACCATGCCCCTGTCTTCCTGGCGCTAGACTTGGGCCTTGCCTCTCCAGGGCGTAAACCATGGTGCCTGAACACATCGCGGTACCGCTCACCGCAGGGCAAAGACCAACTACGCGCCCACGTTTCTGCCTACATGGCTGACAATAAGGGCTCAGTCTCTTGCCCCCAGGTTCCGTGGGCTGCGGTGAAGGCGACAATAAGGGGGCAGCTCACGAGAGATGCTGTCCTCGCTAACGCCCAGAGACGTTCTCGGCAGCAAGCGCTGGAGGGAATCATAGCGATTTGCACCCGTGACTATACTGTGTCTCCCTCTCCCGCCACGAGCTGTCACCTCGAAAAGACAAAAATGGAACGTAATGTTCTGTATTCCTCCCAGACGAAATATGCACTGCAAAGGATGAATGGTAGACATTATGAGCAATGAGAAAAGGTAGGCCACCTGCTGGCAGCACAACTATGCCAGCAGGAAGCAGCCCTAGCCATACCTGCCATACAAGATGTAGATGGTACGATCCTCACACAACCCCAGGATATAGCTTGTGCATTTGGGCGCTTCTATCAGACACTCTACACTCCCGAAACAAAGACGGACCTCAATAGACTTGCACGTTTTTTAAGGAGGCCTGTATACCTAGTCTCACTGCGGAAGGCAGAGGGCTGTTAGAGGGGGAAATCAGCAAGGAGATGATACAAGCTATATCCAAACTCCCTTACCATAAGACCCCGGGAGAGGACGGATTCCCAGCAGAATTCTATAAATGGTCGGGAGCGGAAAGTGGACTCATTGTATGAGGCCTTCCGGAGAGCGGTAAGTACAGGCTCCTTGAGCCCTATTCCTAATGGGGCATCCATAGCGGTCCTGCTGAAATCAGGGAAGGACCCACTACTGTGTGTAAGCTATCGTCCTATTTCCCTTCTCAACTGGGACATTAAGATATTGGCTGGGGTCTTGGTGGCCCGTCTTAAGAAAGTTACACCATTCCTTATTCATCACACCCATCAAACCTGGGGATTTGGGAATTTGTACCCAGTCGGTCATCTAGGAACCATCTCTGTACCCTAGAGCATGTACTTTTGGGCTGCCAGAGAGTCAAGGGATGAGGCCTTGGCTCTCTCCCTTGATGCTGAGAAAGCCTTTGATAGGATAGAATGGTGGTATCTCTTTGAGACCCTGAAACACTTTGGTATGGGCGATTGATTCATCAACAAAGTCCGTTGGTTATATGATTCGCCCACGGCACAAGTTAACTGTGGGGGATTATTCCCAGAAGTGTTCTCCATCAAACGAGTAACTCGACAAGGCTGCCCGTTGTCGTTGTTGTTATTCTTTTTAGCAGTCGGGTCCCTGGCAGCTCTTATCCGCAGGTCACCCCTCATTACCAGCATCCCCATCCCGGGGGCCGCTCCACAATCTACTTATACGCTAACTAAATATTGCTCACACTCACGGACCTTACCCATTCCCTCCCAGCACTCCGAGCTACCTTGGTGGAATTTTAAGCAATATTGGGGTATAAAATTAATTGGGATTAAAGCGAAGCACGCCCCCTGTCCCCTGTAACTACATGCACTGCTCTAGCGGACTTCCCAATTCATTGGAAACAATCAAGCCTTAATTACCTAGGGATTTATATTAAGAAAGGCCTGGAACAGATGGTGCTGAATAACCTGGAGCCACTGCTCACCCACAACAAACGAGATTTTGAAAACATGTCCCACCTAGGGGAAGGTGCAGGTTGTACACATGGTAACTTTACCACCAGGCACATATGTCCTTGGAATGTTACCACAGCAAGTCCCTCTGCAAATGCTCAGAGCGGTGGATAGTTGTGTACTTACATTCGTATGGGGCTCAATGGGACCACGGCTATCAAGAGCTAAACTCATTGCTCTTTGTAAATGTGGAGGGCTGGGATTACCTTCTGTGGAACACTACGCACTGGCTTTACATCTTTTTCAACTGGCCTTCATGCTCCCGGGTATACCAGACCCTCCACTATGGGGAGAGGTAGAATGCACTCTGTCACAAACACCACAGGAACTAGGTGTGCTTTATGGCACCGAAGCTCCCCGCCCGATCTGTTAACCCAATGATGCAGGCCATGTTGAACTCCTGGTGCCGGACTCACCGTCTGTTAGGGGTGGACCCTCAGATTCATACCCATGCTCCTCTCTGGGGCAATGCCGGTTTGCTAATTCGGGGAAAGTGATTGACTGGGAAGATTGGTGATTCAAGGGCATCTTACACATTGATCAGCTCTTGGATAATAGGAATCTGAAGCCGTTCCTGGCGCTACGGGTTGAATTTGACCTACCATGCCACTATTCTTGGTGCTACCGGCAGATCTCGCAATGCCTTCATAACAGTATGGGGATCCGCCCATGGACACTGCAGCGTTCCCCGGTGCTTGATTATCTGGTATCCTGAGGTTCCTTCCGGGGAGTCTACACAACCTGCTGAATCAGCATCTATTCTCTCTGCCCCTTCTAACCACACTCAGGTCCTAATGGCAGGCACAACTACAGGTGGAATTTGACATAGAAGACTCAGCTGACCTATTGGAAGCGAGGGATCGGGGTGCAAGGGAGACTCAAATTAAATTCTGTCTTTTTAAGACCCTGCACAAATGGTACTGGGTGCCCCAGAAACTTAGAGCAGCAGGACTACTGCCTCATGCGAATTGCTGGTGCTGCCCCCACCCATATTGCGGCCTACTTCATATACTCTGCAATTGTCCAAATGTACAACCATACTAGGAAGCAGTGGGGGACGCACTGCGAGAGGTCATGCCACTCCCGCCTTCTCTCCCCAAAACTCTGCTCATCTTGCATGATATTGGTGAAATCTAAGGCCCATCTCGCACGCAACTCCGCCTCTTACACACAGCATTGGGTATGGCTAAACTCTGTATCCTCAGACACTGGCGCGCAATGACAGCCCCCTCACATGACGAATGGCTCTCAGCAATGTTCCAAACAGCTGCCCACGTATGCACTATTTGTAGCCTACAAGATAGGACAGAGGTATGCCTGCAAACTTGGACCCCTTTTCTCCGAAACGCTGAGGTTTGATTGCATTCTCTCCCCGACCCAGTTCTCCTCTTTGTCTTTATTTCTCTTATCATCTGAGTGCCCTCCCAACCCACACCTCGTAAACTCCGGGGCCCCAAGTGGCGTTCCTCTGTGATACTCCTCCATCCCTCTCCCTTGCCCCACCTTTTTCTTTCTTCTTTCTTCCTTCCCTCCCTCCCCTAGATGCTCAGCCCCCATCTCCCTTCTCCATCTGCCTCCTCTCTCCCCGCACCTTTTTTTTTCCTGCTCCTTCCTTTTCTTTTTCTTTCCCCCTCTTCCTCTTTTTATTTTCCTTTTCTCCCCTTCTTTACTACTCCTCTTCTTCTTCTTCCTTCTCTCCTTTGCATCTTTATTCCTTTCCTCCATCCCTTGTTTCCTTATCTTCTCTTTTCCTCTTCCACCTCCAGACTCTCTTCTCTACCCTTTTTCTCATCTTTCAGGCATCTTACTCTCTCTACCCTTTCCTCTCTTCAGCCACGGCATAACCCTTCTCCCTATTCATATAGTAGGACAAGAACTCTCAGTGATAGATAGTGCCCCCTGCCACACCCACCCTCTTAGTTGTATCATTGTGCCCCCTTTGCGATACGCATCCACTACTGACACCAGACTCACAAGGGCCCCTTACCAGGTCAGCAAAATAGGGGTCTCTTGAGTTCTCTGTATATCCAAAACTTAGCGTTGTTCCTCGCTCTGCCCTCTTCCACGTGGTTGACTCTGACACCTCACAGTGATTTGCTTTTCCACCAATTGACATATGCCTAGGGCCCCGCATGAGGCTCATGGATATCACTAATGTTATGGGTGTAACAATGAAAGAAGCTCATTATACTATGCTATATTGTTATATAAGATGCTACTTCTTTTTTTTATTTTCATTTTTCAATAAAGAATTGCGAAACAAAAAAACAATAAAACCTAATATGGGTACACTTGTATCCGAAGTAATCCATGGGAAGTGATTGCTCTTGACATAATGGATCCTGTAGGTGACAGTGTAAATACTAGGCCTGGGCATAGTACTACGCTCTGCTGGCAGAGTTAGCGGAATTCGGGCACGACACGCTACGCGAAGTAGTGCGGAGTTCCCGAATTCCGCTCTCTGGAGCAGAGTTAGTTCCGCTCACGAGATTGGGTTTTGGTGCTCTCTCGCAAGCGCGATGATTCTCCTGGGCTGCTAGTGAGCGAGCGTGAGGCCTCATGTTCTCGCACGTTCCTTCCAGCTGTACCAGCAGCCAAAACAGGCTGCTCACGAGCACGCACTCACTTCTGAAGTAGATGTTCTACTCCAGAGCCCCTAAATCTAGTCAACAAGAGCTTTTTGACTAGATTTACTTCTCCAATGGACCCTGCAATTTGTTTTTCAGATTGAGAAGCCTTTTTTTTTTAAAGAAGGGAGTGTGTCAGAGACTCCCAGGCTCCTCCGAGAGCTTTGTCCATCCCCTGGTCACTTTTTACTTGAATTTTGAGGTGGAAGATCACTCTCTTTGTCTCCTGAATACACTTCTGGATTTAAGGACTTTGTATTTATGAAATCATCACAAAGTAAGTTCTAAAACTATACTGAATAAGGGTGTTATTTGTTGGCTTGGGTATGCACCAGTATTTATTTGTACTTTCATTTGATTGAAAAATGTATAGTGGTGGTGGGCTGCCTGGAGTTTAAGATTGGGTCTAATTATTTTTTTATTTGCATGTCATTTATTTTTCACCTTTTGTAAAGGGTAATTGTGACACAGCTTAGTACCTTCTCTACATGTTTCCGTTTGCAATATTATTTTAGCATGTGTCCTAGATTTCCAAAGGGCCATTAAGCCAGTTGCCCAGGCCAGTACCAGTAGTCATCAGAGCATGAAATAAATGTTTCAGTGGTATGTGTTTTTAAAACTTCGTTTTGGGCAGGGATGGCATTGGATTAATTTGAATTTAAAATGTTGGCTATTGTTTGCATTTCATTTTGTTGTGAAAAGTTTATATATATATATATATTGGGGTAATATTATTTGAAGGCATAGGAGCATGTAGTTTGACCATTTTGTCCATCCAGCCAGTGTCCTTTGCCATAGGCTTGCATTTGTTATTTGTTTGTCATGCCTCCTTGCTCCTTGTTGTTGTTGTTTGACCATGTGTCTGGCAGCCATTTTGTGCATGCAGTGTCCCTTTGCCATAGGCTTGCATGTGTTCTTTTTTGCCATGCCTCCTTGCTCCTTGTTGTTTGACCATGAGGCTGGATGGCAGTCATTTTGTCTATGCAGCCAGTGTCCCTTGCCATCGACTTGCATGTGTTCTTCATTCGCCGTGCTTGCTCCTTGTTGTTGTTGTTTTACCATGTGGCTGGCTGGCAGCCATTTTGTCCATCCAGCCAGTGGACTTTGCCATAGGTGTGCATGGGTTCTTTGTTCTCCATGCTTGCTCCTTGTTGTTGTTGTTTCACCATGGGGCTGGCTGGCAGAGATTTTGTCCATGTAGCCAGTGTCCCTTGCCATAGGCTTGCATGTGTTCTTCATTCGCCATGCTTGCTCCTTGTTGTTGTTGTTTTACCATGTGGCTGGCTGGCAGCCATTTTGTCCATCCAGCCAGTGGACTTTGCCATAGGTGTGCATGGGTTCTTTGTTCTCCATGCTTGCTCCTTGTTGTTGTTGTTTCACCATGGGGCTGGCTGGCAGAGATTTTGTCCATGTAGCCAGTGTCCCTTGCCATAGGCTTGCATGTGTTCTTCATTCGCCATGCTTGCTCCTTGTTGTTGTTGTTTTACCATGTGGCTGGCTGGCAGCCATTTTGTCCATCCAGCCAGTGGACTTTGCCATAGGCGTGCATGGGTTCTTTGTTCTCCATGCTTGCTCCTTGTTGTTGTTGTTTCACCATGGGGCTGGCTGGCAGAGATTTTGTCCATGTAGCCAGTGTCCCTTGCCATAGGCTTGCATGTGTTCTTTGTTCTCCATGCTTCCTCCTTGCTCCTTGTTGTTATTGTTTGACCAAGTGACTGACTGGCAGCCATTTTGTCCATTCAGCCAGTGTAATTCGCTATAGGCTTGCATGAGTCCTTTGTTTTCCATGCCTCCTTGGTCCTTGTTGTTGTTGTTTGGCCATGTGGCTGGCAGCCATTTTGTGCATGCAGCCAGTGTCCCTTGCCATAGGTTTGCATGTGTTCTTTGTTTGCCATGCCTCCTCCTTGCTCCTTGTTGTTATTGTTTGACCAAGTGACTGACTGGCAGCCATTTTGTCTATTCAGCCAGTGTAATTCGCTATAGGCTTGCATGCGTTCTTTGTTTGCCATGCCTCCTTGCTCCTTGTTGTTGTTGCTTTACCATGTTGCGGGCTGGCAGCCATTTTGTCCATGCAGCCAGTGTCCCTTGCCTTAGGCTTGCATGTGTTCTTTGTTCTCCATGCTTGCTCCTTGTTGTTGTTTGACCAAGTGGCTGGCAGCCATTTTGTCCATCCAGTCAGTGTCCTTTGCCATAGGCTTGCATGTGTTCTTTGTTTGCCATGCCTCCTTGCTCCTTGTTGTTGTTGTTTGATCTTGTGGCTGGCAGCCATGTTGTGCATGCAGTCAGTGTCCCTTTGCCATAGGCTTGCATGTGCTCTTTTTTCCTCCATGCTTGCTCCTTGTTGTTGTTGTTTGACCATGTGGCTGGTTAGCAGCCATTTTGTTTATCCAGCCATTGTGCTTTGCCATAGGCTTGCATGTGTTCTTTGTTTGCCATACCTCCTTGCTCCTTGTTGTTATTGTTTTGACCATGTGGCTGGCAGCCAGTTTGTACATGCAGTCAGTGTCCCTTTGCCATAGGCTTGCATGTGTTCTTTGTTTGCTATCTCTCCTTGCTCCTTGTTGTTATTGTTTGACCATGTAGCTGGCTGGCAGCCATTTTGTTCATGCATCCAGTGTTCCTTGCCATAAGCTTGCATGATTTCTTTGTTCTCCATGCTTCTGCCTTGCTCCTTGTTGTTTGACCATGTGGCTGGCTGGCAGACATTTTGTGCGTACACTATGCAGGCTGTGTGTCTTGGAATTGACATAGGCTTAAATGCAAACATCGTTAGTTATTGATCATTTGTTTTTGGAGTTTCTATTTTTATTTTTTTTCAATTTTATTTTTTAGATTTCTATTTTAAATTGTAAATTCATTTTTATGCCATTTTTATTTCTTTTTTAATGTACTTTTTTATTTCAAAGTTTATATTTTCGTTTTATTTTATTTTTTATTTTTTTGCTTTTAATTTTTAATATCTTTTTTAATTTTTCTTTTTGTATTTTCTGATTTTTTATTTTCTTACTTTTTTATTTTTTTTAAATGTTTACATTTTAACTGTTCTTATATATTTTTTTTTTATTTAATTATTTAATTCTGCATTTTGCCTTCATCCATCCATCCAATCCATTACATTTGTCCTTCCATACATCCACCTAAGCATTTCCCCTGGACCACCTGTTATTTAAAAGATTATTCCATTTACCCACGCACCTCTCTCTGACTACCCCAGGTGTCTCTTAAAACAGATGTAAGTAAAGCAAAGAGCTAGATATGCATATTGTGCTGTCTGATTTGAAATGTCATCTTTTTTATGGTGTGGTGGTGTGGTTTCCCTTTACAACAAATACAAGGATTATTACATAAGTAATCAAGCGCGCTAAGATTGCATTTCTCTGTACTATTTTCAACCTGCTGCAACAATAGCATGCCGCATTTCATTACTTACATGTTTTTCTTGCTTGGTTGTTTTTAGGTAATCAAGAGAAGAGACCCCCACATCACCCTCAGTACTGCCAAAGAGAAGGCCCTAAAGTTACTTCCGCCCACAGGCACCAAACTCTTTTGCTTGTGCATCTTAGTGCCACTGCCAACCTAGAGCTAGTTACGATGGCCCCAAAGAAAGTATCTCCCAAGAAAGTGGCCAGTGAGAATAAGCAGCTTTCCGCCAGTGGAGTGCCAACCGGAATCTTTTTCGGGAGACGTGTGCCCGTTGCCAAACTGGCCTCCGGGGAGGAACCTGGAACCACTCCAGCATCAACAATGGCACCACTCCAACCCAAGCCCAAGAAGACGATGTCTGTCGGTGAGGCAGCCACTGCAATCATGGCAACCCCAACGAGCAGTGATATTAAATTGGATTTGTCCCTTTCACAAAGTAGTACCCAATCGGTTCAGGAAACAGAGCAAAGTGGACAGCAGCTGCAGCCAGATCTTCCCGAAGTTGGAGCAGAGCAGGCAGTCAAGCTTTCTGTTGAGCAAGAACTTCCTATTTTAGAATCTAGGGCTCCTAGATCTCCAGCAAAAAACAGAAGGGTACTACTCCACCATCTTCTCCAAGCAACACCTCTGATGACGATGATAGGGACATGGAGTGGATCCTGGCAGTGTCCGGGAGATGGCAGGAGAGGCAAGGGAAAAGAAAAGATCCAGAAAGCCTTAGAATCATAGAAGGGGATGATGATGAGGATGATGACAAAGACCCAGTCATTGTAGAAGCTGACACAGAGGAGTTCAACATTACTATCCAACATGCTCCAAGAGATGTGGCACAGACAGCACCACCAGAGACCTTCATCAACCCTACCTCAATACAAGTATGCACTGCAAAGAGGCAATTGATACACTCATGACCACCTACATCCAGTTCTTCTTCAGGCATTGGTCCAATAAGAAAGTACAACTCCCCAATTTGGGACTTTTTACGATTAGCAAACAGGAGGAGATCATTGCTATATGCTCCATTTGCCGTTCAAGTGTTTGTCGAGGTAAGCCTGGTTCACATTATGGTACTGGAGGCCAGACAACCCTTATGCAAAAACATCATGCAATCCAGTGGGAGCAGCACCTTAAACAAACGGCTCAACGTGGTTGCAGTGGTGAAGGTGAGGAGAGCCAGGAAGCATCAGGTATACCTGGTCAAATCACAGTGGAAGGTGAGGAAGAAGAGGGTGAAATCATCCTCACACAAAGCACCACTGTCCCCAGCAGTGCACCAGAATCACCTGCCTCAGCGACCTCACAATGGCACAGGAAGAATCAGAGTCAGATGGAGACACCACAGCATACGGTAACTGCTGCACCACATCGCACATTGAGTCTACCACCACCTACATCTGAAAACTCGCCTGCATCAGTGGCCCCATAAAAGAAGAAAATCCAGGCCACAATTATGGGCATGTTTAGGCAGGAGGGGCCATATGACCGCAACCACCCAATGGCAAGTTTGTACAATGGCAAGCTGGCAAAAATGTTAGAGCTGGACCTCCTTCCTTTTCCTTTTGTGGAAGGAGTGGGATTCTTAGAGTTTGTGGCAGCCCTCTGCCCAAAATGGAAGGTTCCAAGCCAGGCCTATTTTGCCAGAGTTGCTTTTCCAGCACTGCATCATGATGTCCTGCAATTGGTTCGACAAGCTTTGCAGCAAAGTGTTGTCCACACTATCCACCTGAATATAGACATGTGGACCAGTTGTTAGGCGACTGATTACATCTGCATCACTAAACACTGGATCTCTTTTCTGGGGGTAAAGTAAAAGATATCTACAGTTCTTCATCCTGAAGGTATTTTAAGAGTGTACAGCGGCATGCAACAGTATCCATGTTCGCCATTGGAGAAGTCATACACAGTTGCAAACATCTTGGAGGAATTGAATAGCAAGGTGTCTGAATGGCTGCAACCCAGAGGTCTTCGAGTTTCATTTTTTGCCATGGACAATGGCAGTAACATGGTCAAGGCCCTGGCAGACGGTGGGTATTTCAGGGTCCTGTGTTTTGTGCACTGCACCAACCTGGTTGTGCAAGTCTTTCTAAAAAAATAAAAAAGACATAGTCAGCAACAAACTGAGCACTGCAGAAGAATCTGCACTAATTTCAGCCATTCTTTTAAAACCCAGAAACTGTTGTGGATTATTCAACGTAATAACAGAGTACAAGTTAAAGCCATGATACAGGAGGTGCCAACATATTGGAACGCAACCTATTATATGTTGCAACATCTGTTTGAGCAGTACAAACAGATAATGACTATGTCATTGAAAGAGGAGGTGATCAATTGGGAGAGCTATGACCGTGGATAAGGACAAAAGGGGCCCAGTCATATGCCTTACACAGATGCTGCTCCCTTTTGAGGTTTTCACGCGGGAGTTTAACAAGGAGGACAGTACAATGGTCCAAGCTATCCCATTATTGCATCTGCTACAGGAGTAGCTAAAGAAGGTGTCTGAAAGGTTCGCATTTGTGGGTGCGAACGAAAAACCGAGAAGCGCATGCCTTGGTTACTAGCCTTAGCTATCACTTGACTTGTAATGTAAGGCTGGAAAATGACATAATCTCGTCCAAAGAGCACATTTGTGCTAGCATACTTGATCCATGCTATAAAAAAATTCTTCCCACTATCATTCCTTTTCATGTGGGGGATGCTTCACAATACAAGAGGTGGATTGTTGAGCAAGCAGGAGAACTGAAACAAGCATGGCTGGAACTTAGAGTCCTAATCTACAGTTCTGGGGTGCTGCCTTCAACTTCCAGAGAGGGCAGTCTTGTCTCACATCCGCCAACCCCCACCAACAAGAAACCGGCAATGACAGCAACAGAAGAATCAGACCCAACCTCTGCATTGGCTTGGTTTCAAGTGGCAGGTCTTAAGTCCATTGCAGAGGCAAAGGAAATAACGATTGAGCAAGTGGAAGCACCAATGACCATTCGGAGGATGTTCCAGGAGTATCTGGATGACTCTAAAGAGGTGCATGTGGCTCAAAACCTATTGGTATTGGAAGATGCGCCAATGGCCAGAGCACACCAGGTTGGCAATAAAGTTTCTGGCTTGTCCTTTAGCCAGCATGTCAGCTGAACGTGTGTTCAGTGCAGCTGGTGCAGTTGTTACAGTGAAAGGGGCCAGTCTCTCTCCTCAAAACGAGAGACTGACAATAATCAAAATGAACCAGCATTTCATCCCCTAGTGGTCAGTAATAGTTGCAGAGTACAATAGAGCAACGGTATAAGTAAATGACACACTTTTTTAGCAGATTACAAATAACAAGCTACACTAAAAGACAGCAGTGCATGCTAAAAGTCTAAAACACCAAAATAAAGATTTGAGAGGCGAATGAAGTAAAAAAATATTATTCTTTAGAAATATAAAACCCTCTCCACCCACAACAGTCCCACCCTTCTCCCCAAACAAATATAACCTAGTCCCCAAAAAGTCCAACAAAAAGTCCAAAGTAGTCTATCCCAACTCCCTCCCCACCCTCTCCACCTACAACAAGTCCCTCCCACCAAAACACATTTTTTTTTTAAAGGGCTTAGAAAAGGGCACTGTCTGTATGGGTCCGGAGCTGGTCGTTGCTCTGCTCTATCTTAGCGAGGTGACTCACCAAACTGGCTATCCGCTGTAGAATGTGCCTTCAAAACAACCTGGTGGAGCAGGAAAGTGCAGCAGCAGGTGCAGTCAGGGACCCTGACTGCTGGTGCCGACAAGGTAGTGGCTGGGAGGCTGGGGCCTTGTGTGCTCCTCTGCTGGGTCCTGGGTCTCCTCCAGGATCACCAGGTGCTGGTATTCGGCCTGAATATTCCCCAGTCTCTGCTGCTGCAGATGGGCCACTATCTCCTGCCTAGTTGGTGGTGGTCATTGGGCAGGAGTAGCTATATTGAGGAAAAGAAAAATAACAAAATACAAATTGTAAATAATGGTCTGAACAAACACTTGTTCAAATGATACACAGTGCGTGACACAGTAGCACTACATTGCTGGTCCGCTAGGGATAATGGAATTTGATGTGATTATTATTTATGATTAGGAGAGTCACAGGGCCAATATTTCATTTGTTTACTTACACATGCCTCAATTAAGAAGCACTAACTGTCTGATATAAAAGAATTAAAGGAGAATAAGACCAGATTAAAAAGCTGGTTATTTAATTTTTTTCTTTTAAGGATTTTTCTAGTAACTAATTAGACAAATTTCGTGGGAAAATAAATAAAATTACCTCTTATTATTTTGAGTAAGGCATTAGGCACTATGGAGTATAAGTTGCTGTTCCAAAGTATTGAAGGCATGCTAGCCAATGCTTCAAGTACGTTGCTACTGTCTGAAGCTCGAGCAGCTGTAGCTGGCAATGATCTATCTTTAACTCCAATGGCCCTGCTCTTCCCCCACATGCCTCTCACTTTGTTTAGTCTCTACCCTGACTCCAAATAGGCAGATGAATAAATTAGATACATCACACATTTTGTACATAAAATGTGGATATATTTTCCTCTCTGCTATAAGTAGATTAGGGGGGCACTGCACTAAAAGGAAAGGAGTGGTATATAGATTGTATCTGGCTTGTTCGTCACAGAGTATCCCCTATGCCAAACTTGAAATCAAATCAGGCACTTAATAGTCCCACTTTACTCACTGGTGTCACCCACCATTAAAAATTCTTTCCAACAAATTGATTCGCTGGGCAGTAAGGAAAGTAAAGAAATTTGACTTACTCTACTGCAGAGTAAGACAGATGGATTAGGCAGGTAGGTAGAGCTTTTACTATGTAAGAATAGAGGGGCGTCACAGATCTATCTACAAAAGAAGAACTCCCTCCTTTATTCATTCAAGCAATCATTCAATCGTCCTTTCATTCTTCATATATATATACAGTATACACCCATAGCCACCATGATTTAAGCTTTACATTCTCTCATCCAGTCTTTCACCCAAATTCACAGTCCTTAATCCATCCTTTCAGTACCCACAATATCCACTCACTCTTTCAATCATCCTTTCCCCCATCCATCTATCTACCCAATACCAATACTCACCCATGCATCCTTTTTCATCCACACATGCATCCATTCCTTTCACTCTTTTCACCCATCCTTTTATTTTAACCTTCCATTCCGTCCCATTCCCATCAAGCCATCATTTTTAGTATACATCATGTGTGCTTTTGCTGAATTGCAGATGGAAGAGGCAGGGGGTTCATTAATCCGATCACAAAAACACCCTTGTAGCTAGTGAGCAACAGTAGTTGTCAACAAGCAAGCAATTTGACTTACCAGCGCCTGTCCCTGCCTCCGCGTCACCCTCGCTCCACCTGCTCCTGCAGCGGTGGAACTTGAGCCGGATCCTCCAACTCCACTGGTGGTTTGTGTGGCTATGAAAAACGCAGTACACAGTTTTTGTATGCCAGATCCCATTCTTAATTTTTAAAATAAAAAAAAATGCACCCACAATTGTTACAGTTCGGTTAGGTCTGCAGTATCTTCTGTCAAAAATATCACCCTGGAAATGTTGTTGGAATGTTAGAAAAGCCAGGCAGACAAGCCAACCAAAAGCTTCACGTAATAGAGGGGCAGAGCTATAGCCTATAATTGACTATTACTCAGAATCATTCAAGAGCAATGAAGGGGTGGAATACAAAATAGTCAATGAAAGACAGAAAAAAAAGATAATGCAGGGATAACAGGAATTAATTAAACAAAACTTGGATAGTAGAGTTGGAAACAAAGGGAGACATATAGAAAAAGTAAACAAGCAAAATCAAAAGTAGAATAAAAGTAGGGCGAAGTAAAAGTTAGGGAACTAATAATAATATCAAATAATGGTACTTATTGGGATGAGCAGAGCCATCAGCACTGGCACTGGTGGTTGGCGCCTCCCCAGCTCCTGCCAGACTTGTCGGTGCAGTGCCCTTCTTCTTGCCCTTGGGTGCTGATGTAAGATTAGAAAGAAGATTTTAAAAAAACGTTAGTAGTACCATTAATCTCCACAAAATTATTATATAACAGCCAAATGCAATGAAATGGTACTTAAATCAGATAGCCTATGGTACTATACCAGCATGATCAACCATTGTTGAGTTGGCTATGCTCCTAAAAACCCTATTCCAAATTCCCTTAAGAAAATCTACATTTAGATCTTTCATATTATTCCCATTTCTCAAGCTCCTTGATGGACCAATTCTGTGTCCCTTTTTTGCAGTGCATGCATACTCGCATCAATGTGAAATTGCTTGGGACTGTACATGGTACATAAAGTCAAAGAGAACGCTAACTAAGTGATATCACTAATTCACTATGGAGTTAGGAAAAGGACAGAAGAGTCTGCGTTGCAATGGCTTCTTAAATAATCACCCAAAGCAAGTGCACAGAGTATTAACATCAATGATGTAGCACCTCGCTAGGTCTAACTGGATCACATTATAAATAATAATCTAACGTAAAGTTAACGGAACTTACCTCCAAGTGGAAGCTGCATGCCATTTGGAAAAAAAAGTTAGCACTATAGAACACAAACACAATAAAAGAATAATACTCCTGAAGCCCCGGATTTCCACACTTAGCAAGTCGAACAGGTCCTGGTTGCGGTCGATAATATCCGCTCAGCGGTGCGTCAGATGCTGGGTGGTTCGTTGGACCTGGGTGGTGACCCCGACCAAACGGTGCACCCTAGCCGAGCACCGCTGTGGAGTAACACTCCAGGCCTGCCACCCGCTGCCAGCATGGAGGGGAGGTGGTGCTGCACATAACAAAACAAGTGCTGCCACCTCCTCCTCGCTGAAGATCGTGTGAGCCTGCACCCCTTTGACAGCAGCGCCGCCTACAAGGTAGGCGGCCGTTGTTGCCCCGCTGCTGCTTTGCCATGATGCTTGGTGGGTAGGGTAGGAGAAAAGAAAAAGAAACAGGAGGAAAAGGAAGGAAAAAGGGAAAAATAAACAAAAACACAAAAAGTCACAAAAAACACACACAAAATTAAAACAACGTAAAAATAATGAGACACAAAAAGAAACACTAATACAGTAAATACAAAATAGGGGTAGATGAAGTATGGAGTAGAGGATTGCAAAGATTAAGGGCAGATAGAAGTAGAAGTTTCAGCACCATAAACAGAGTGAAAAACAATATAGCTGCACCCTTGAGAACCATGTGGTGCTGTACGTATGAGATTTTGTAGGTGAGTACACACTTTGCATTGCGTGTGACGTCAAACGCAATGCAAAAGGGCGCAGCGGAGAACTCTGACTGCTAGTGCAACTCCACGTGGTACGGCAGAGTGTTTTTACCAATCCACGGAGTTCCGTGTGGCACCATTCCGCACACTTTGCCAAAACCTAGTAAATACATCATTGCTGCAATAGATGTTTTTTCTAAATGACCTGTTCTTAAGATTGTTGACAAAGTAGACACAGAAGCTGTTCTTCAATTTTTAGACAAGATGTTTATCGATGAAGGTATACCAACTCAAGTGATCACCGATAATGGGGTACAATTTTTGTCAGGAAAAGCCAATAACTTTTTTAAGAGAGTAGGTATAAACCATAATACTACATCCTTGCATAATCATAGTGGGAATGGTATGATTGAACGTTTCAACAGAGTCCTCAAGGGGACCATTCAATTTGCGGGGGTTATGAATGACATTTAGGAACTGCAAATACATAAGACTGTTTGGATGTATCGTACCACTGCCAATGAGATGACAGGGTGTGCTCCCTTTGAGATTATGAGAGTTGTTCGAACTAAAACTAATCCAGCACGGTTGGTTGAGAACACCGTGGTCACCATAGATTTAGATACTGTAAGACAAAGATTAGATAACACTCATAATAGTTTCAAATGCAAATTTGATCAGAGGAGAGGTACCGTGGGAGGAGCCAACATCAAAGTAGGGATGTTAAAGTAAAGAAACCAAAGAAGGGAGAAAGTAAATTTTCAGAAACCTTTGAAGTAGTTGAGGTTTTGAAAAATGCTGTGAGGTTGAGTGATGGTAAGGTTTGGCACTTCAAATGCATTGGCATCTTAAAGGGAGAAAGGTGGGTGCATTCCTATAAACATTTTAATGGCACACATGATTTTGAGTATGAAGCTGATCTCTCAAGTGGAGACCAGGAAAGAGAGAAAGATTTGGGTGTCCACATTGAGCAACATTTAGAGGCCCAGAGTGAACAAAGAGTATCTTTGCAAAAGACAAGTAAAGTGGGTGAAGTTTCAGATGTAGAAACTGCTGGTGATAGCTCGGTTACAGAAGGGAAAAGAATCAGAAGAAAACAAGAATGGATGTCTGAGTATACAGTCTAATTTTATTTCTTTTATTTTGTTTATTTATTTTTCTAATTCGTTATTTTCCCCGCCATTACTGTAATTACTACGATTGAAAGTTAGACTCTTTATATTGGTTCTGTCAAGTTCTTAAATGTCTTTTTATATACATAAACTTAGAGTTTTAGGTATAATTTTTATAAAGGGGAAAGATGTGTTGTGTATGTTACCATCGTGCAGTATATGTCTTTCTGTTCATTCCATCTCAGAATGTATTGATTCAATATGTGAGAGTTACATCTCAGCACCAGGAGCAGAAAGGCGTGTATTGAAGGTAGTGGTGTATTTAATTAATATCAAAGTTATCTTTCATGTGTGGACCTCTACTTTACAATGGGCTTTCCTTCAAGGCCATGATATTTTGTAGTTGGTTACATTATTATGTGTGTACGCATTAGGTTTTGGTGGTAGGGAATCAGTAGTTCTTTTGCACATGCAACATGACTTGTAGCTTGTACGTTATAACCAATGTGCGTTATTTCATGTATTTACTGTTCTGACTCAATATTTTTTATGCTTATTTATCACTTTTCTGTTTAAGAAGTGATTGCTGTTTAGATGCCAGGCTCAGGCATCGAAAAACAATTCCATAATCACACTTGCAAATTAATCTGCTATACTTTGCTGTCATAATATCATGCTGTTGGAATTGCAGCCATTTTTGTTCACAATGGAAATACCTGTGCACCCAGAGCAGTTTCAGCTTTTTATTTCACTTATGTACAGTCACAGTGTATTTTGGTAGGGGTCGAGAGTAAATGTAGGACAGGCAGGCCAGATCCTATCCAGAGTTTCAAGATAACCATTTCTTGTATAAATAAATTCCATTAACATATATAGTCTGTGAACATATCCTATGAGGCTATCCTAGAAATCTTGCATGGATGTGGCCCTCCTGGCCTGTGCTAGAGTGCATGGCTCTCTCCTTCATCAACACATGAAAAGTGACATCTATTCAAGGACCTCCCAGTAGACAACATTTTATTTTATTATTAATTTAAATCTATTATCTACTTTCGCAAAATTGTTACACAATACGTAAGTAACCAGTAGATCACTGAGAAAATAGTGTGCCAATTTCTGCAGGGCGAATGAAAACAAACCTCAAGAGTTGATTGCCAATTCAATTTGAAGTAGAAGTAGTGGCAAATGAAAATGGAAACGTGTCCCAAAGCTTGGGAGTGAGAAGAAATAAAATCAAGATTGTTCCAAGGAAATTAAGATAAAATGTCAAGATGACTAAAGGTTTGGAGTATATTTGCCTTTTAGAGATCTTCCCATACACTTGACACGCTTCCCACTGTTTGCAATAATTGAGTACTACCAGTAGGTAACCATGTGGCACACGCCAGCTTTGTTTGCATTTAACACTGATATTTTCTGGGGCAAACTCAGAAATACCTTCTGTTTTCCAGACTTGGCACCATATTACGAGTTGGGTTAAGTGGGGTCCAAGGGTGGAGTACTGATCCACCCGACCAGAAGTGGCTGGGTATTCCTACACATGGATTTTCAAGGTTATGTAACACCACGCCCTATTTTACCATCTGGTAAATATGACCAGAAAAATCACATGGGGACTTGACAGGATTAGCAAGCTCAAGCACAGCCCAAACTGCGCCCCAACTATTCCTCCAGCACTGGGTAGCATGGATGTCTCCCGTCTTTCCAGCACCAGCTTCACCTCTTCCCTGACAACCTCACCACCATCCTCCCCACCCCAGATAGACACTCCTGGTCTAATTTACCATTCGTCCAGTGTTGCAGTTGAAAGGGAATGAAATTATCTCTAGAATGGGGACACTGCATGTGGAAGAGGACCCAGTAATTCCAGGTCCGCATGTTATTCCACTTTTCAGGGACTATAGCTCCAAACAGGGTGATTTAGATGCAGGAATACTTCCCAGAAATGTTCATTCGAGTAACCTGTTAATCCCACACCTAAATAACCCCCTTTTCGTGCACCTGTTTTCAGCAACTTAGTGTGAAAATGGGATATGGGGAATCAGGGCACAAAGATACTGTATCTAAGTGACTAAGGACAATGTAGAATCTAGGGCATAAAAGACTAGCCCATCTCCAGGAGATAAAAGAAACAGGGAGAAAGCTGGGGTCAGATTGTCCTTAGAGGAGTTCCCAGCAATGTGCACCTTCACGAATAACGTCAAATGTTCATGTGCCAGAAACGCCGCTAAGTTTTGGTAAATTATTTACCTATGTCAGGCAGCTTGAGGGGTGGGGGTATTGTTCCAGAGTATGTGGAAGGACATAGAGAAGGCTTGTTTCCTGTTTTTGTTGTTCTATACTACTTGATGGCTATGTTGTGGTGAGGGCAGTGATTCATATAGGATACAGTTATACTAGACAGCTGCCTGTACGCCAGTAGCAGCAAGCATCAAGATTGCCCCCATTAGCAACAGTTATGGCTGATTTGTCAAGCGTCATGACAAAATATAACTCTGAATAGAGTAGTAAACCCTAGTGAGTTCTTGTTCTCACAGAGGTGTCCCATCCTTGCTCTTAATCACACCAGCAGACACCACCAATAAAAGTGTAGTATTACACAGGTGACTGACTAGGTGTTTTTACTTCTACCCTAGTATAGCTGGGTCCCATATTTTTCCAGACAACTTGAATTTATGCACTCCCTCCTGTTCTTTTAACAGTGAGGTTGAGTCCGCCCATGTGCCACTGTCCTACCTGGGTGGGGCCAGGTGGTCATATGATGAAGCATGACACTATATAATGTGTGAGACCACCTAGTCCGTAAAGGAAACTCCCCCCACCACACAACACCCCCACAGCACCCAACACAGCAACTCATAGTGTGATTTGGAGGAGCCCTAGGCAAAAACCTTCACCAGCGGCTCCACAATATAAGTGAACCCCATACTCTTTGTGTTTATCGAGTATGTAAAAGTGCATTAATTGAGAATCTTGGAATTTCCATACAGACATAGCTTGCTTTGTTTTCATCTTGAAAAATCAGATGAGTGTTTTCAGGCACATAATGTAACAGGCATTGATTGTAGGATGATCTCTACTGGAAGTGAGCAAATATGCAAATGCCACCCTTGAAAGTGAAAGAACCTGCCAATCACAGTAGATATAGAGACCATGATTGACAAAAAAAAACACACACAACACAGCACAGTCAGTAAAGTTGCTGCTGGGTGTTGCATGAACGGGATACAGCAGAACAGTGCCATATTTATTTAGATGTGGTGCTGTTCTACTCTCTCCCTGCAGTGACACAGTTTTGAGGGCTAAAGCAGACCCCCATGGTCCATAGTGCAAGGGGGCTGCATTGTGGTAAGTAGACTTTTTGTATAATTTAGGGTCCCTTCCGGTGCTAGACAACTATGCAATAAAGCTTTTTCCGCTTTGAATTTTCGCTGTAGAGTGCAGCACACATGCAAATAGGCTAAAAAAAAGAGGAGAAAAGAAAACATTTCTCCTCGATACGCCTACCTCAAGGAGGCAAAGGATTTTGGCACAAATTGTTGACGACAATTTTTTTACATAAGGATTCGGGTCAAAACCCATGTGTAGTTGCATGAAAATGTCTATGTGCCACCCATGGAATGCCCCCTTAATGCAAACAACACAAGGTAGCACAGTCAGCAGCTTTTTGTTACTGTTGGTTACAAATCGCAGTTTGTTTTGGATTGTAAATTCCACTACCACATTTTCATTTGGTGTGTGTCTGAAGATCCCAAACTAAAGTACAGTGGAAGAAAGCTGGGTTTAAAAAAATATATATTTCAAAGATTTTGTATAAAATCCTATTGGCCAATCCATCTAAAGCTTTTTTCGAAACGAAACGAATCAGCAGGTACAAGAATAACACGAGTAAACTCCCAAACACGACCTTTAGCTAGATTAAAAATGAAAAGGTTATAATAGGTGTGATAAATAGCTAGATTAAAAAGGAAAAAGTTATAATAGGTGTGATAAAGGGATTATGTACATCTACAGTCTAGGAATTGCTAACAGGCAAACCTTTTTATGGGTGTCATAGAACAATTTCACAATGCGCTTTGGCATTTCAGCTCTCTGGTCTCGTGTATGTCACTTAAAACCCTTCAATGGAAAACGACGTGTTTGAACCCAACCCAGCCGCAACTGTATAAACTATAAGCTTTTTTAGATCAGCAGAAGAGCAGGTGTAGAGTTGTGAATATTTTTCGATCATTTTATAGTTTCCTGGTAAGAAATAATTTGGTCTGCATGAGTGTCAAAACATTTGCCTTTGTCATGCTTCCTTATTATATTTATGTACTACATTTCATGCTTTCATGATTGAGCTGTACATGTGCAGTGCTCTTCAAATTCGGCAGTATTAATTCAATGTGCACCCACCTTGACTGATATGTTCTGTGCACTTTTTATTTATTGTTCACTTTTTGGGCAAGATGTACGAAAAAATGTGTTTGTTATTTCCTAATTTAGAATTTTTGCGATTTGCAATTAGGAAACTGCAAGCAACAAGGTGAAAATGTGTCTTAAACACATTTAGCGATTCCCAGTGGGTCACAAATAGTCCTACCTCATTAATATTGATGAAGAAGGTCGCAATTTACGACCCATTGGGAATAGCCAAATATCATAGGGATGATGGCCTGCTGGGGTCAGCAGACCACCATTTCTGTGTTTGCTTTTTTAAATAAAGCATTTTTTTTTACAAATACAGCCCATTTTCCTCAAAGAAAAACAAGATGCACGTCAAAAAGAAAACTGAAAAGTTTTCTTTTAATTTTTTAATGGTAGGCAGTGGTCTTAAAAATATTTTCCCCCACATTCACAAAGGGGAATGGGTCGCTTGGGGACCCTTTCCTATCTGCGAATGGGTTACCACAAACTTGAAGTTGGTGGTAAACTGCAAATGTTTAGTATTTCAGTCGCAAAACATTCTTACATCCCACTGCTATAACACACTACTTCCTTAAATCGAATTGCAAAACCATTTTGCGATTCGGTACTAGGTTGCCGAAACGCAAAATAGGGCTTTTACCTTTCTAAAGTCTTTTTAGCAGTTGCAAATGGACCAATTCTGTGAATCGGACCGTTTGCGACAGCTAAAATATTTTGTACATCTGTCCCCTTCTTCCTTATATAAATGTGCTCGTATCACAAACAAAGCTGTTTCTGGTGGCTCATTGGATGAATGCATCCATTGAAGAGATCTGCGCTTGACCTAAAACGAGGCTCAGATCCTGGCAGGGCCACTCATCCTTTCAATTTTGAATGTACACTTGACAAACACACACGCTATATTATTTAAAAAAATAATTTTGCTATCAGTTTCCAGTGCCATACACTTAATTCAAATAAATGTTCAATTATAACGTCTAATATGTTTAAATAATGAAGGTCACAGCAATCAGCTAAATGTTTTGAATGTGAAAAATATTACTTCGATAAATTTGCATTTCTTTTTATGTCGCTACATTGGGACTTTTTTTGGTCAAACGGTTTGAGCCAAATGTGAATTTTCACTGGCCATCATCAGAACAGCTAGAACCCTTTAGGTTCTATGGTTCGTCGTCCTTTATTCTAATACATTATTTCATGGCAGGGACAAAGGTTGAGACTAGATTCTAAGGGATGTCAGTTTTAATTCCCTGTTTGCATTAATTGTGTAGTGTTTGCAGTGTTGTCATGTGATCTGGAATTTTTTCTAAAGCCCTGTCGTTCATATATTTTTTAGAATGATGTTCTGACATTTTCAAATTGAAGTTACAGCATTTGGTGGAGTACATTTACACTTGCGCTGGTGGCGGAGCGTAATCTGAATTAGTGTGTGATTACTTGTTAGCTCAGCAGTTCACTTTTGATCCATAAATATTGAATCATTGAGAGATCAATGTACAGTGGTCCAGCTCAGGAATACTAGCAGCATGCTAACAGGATTGGCTTCTACTAATTATTTGCTGCAAATTCGGGGAACGGTGGCTACTGACAGAGTTTTTGCATAATGTTCATGAAAAATTAGCATTTCTTTACTTCAAAAATCTCAGATTTTTTTGAATTTTAGGGCTTTTTAAAATAAAATATTTTGGCAGATATGTGCAATTAATAAATTCAAAGAAAATTAACAGTGGTTATGTCAGTTAATTTTTCATAATGAATCAAAAACATTTGTCAACCGCAATTCATAGGCTGTCTTTGTCAGCAAAAGTATGCATTTATGATCCTATATTTAACACCACCTATAAAGCCCTTTAGGTCATTTAATCAAAATCATGAGGTTTAAAAGTGGCAAATCCAAAGCAAAACTATAAAATAACTTGAACATTATAGCATGTAGGGCCATATGTACAAAGCCCTTTTCCATTTCTCGACCGTCCTAATCAGTATTTCGGGCCATTAAGAAGTGCAAAGCAGCCTTTTCTGATGTACAAAAGCCTTTAGGTAATCACAAATTGATATTCCCACCCTGTAGAAATCGCAATTTGCGATCCCCAGAATAGGAAATCACAAATATTGATTACCTATTTGTGGTTCCTATTCTGGTGTACAAAGCATTTTCTCAATGCGATTTGGGCATTTAGGAAATGCAATTACCATTGACTTGAAGTTGATGGTAACAATATGCAATTTAAAAAAAGCACCCCAAAATGTTATTTTTAAAACAAAATTGTAATAGATCACAGACATGCCCCTTGGGCATATGTGTGCTCTACATTTGCACCACTATTTTTGGGGTGAACCAAAGGGGCCTTTTGCCCAACGCCATCCTTTGTTTTGCATTTCCCAAATAGTGAGTTCCTAACAGGAAATTGCTATTTGGGAAATGCAAAACAGGCCCATTGACACCAATGCAATGGTGTTCCTTATTTGCGATTTCCTAATAGCGATTCCTACTTTGTAGGAATCGCTATTAGGAAATCGATACCTCTGTACATAGCATTTTGCATTTCCTAAATAGAGATTTCTATGAAGTCGCTATTTAGGAAATGCAAAATATGCATTTTAGTACATCTGGCCCGTGGTGTGTCACAGCTGCAGCCTCCCGTGACCCCATAATAATACCCCTCCCTGCAGTGAGTATACCACAGAACCCTGACCCATCAGTTCTGTGCTGCCTCCTCTGGAGGGGGTGATGTACAAATGTATGCATAGTCCCACTCCCATGTGTGCCAAGGCCTCAGGACATCACTCATGTGAAAGCATAGATAGCCCATCTCGAAGATGCAACCCCTGCATACCCCTGTGTAACATTCGTGGAACACAGCTCTTGTCACATATGTTGCCCTTGGTACATGCATGAACATAGGATGCGACTTCTGCTGTGAATATCTATGTTTATTTATATAATCTCAAAAGAAATGAAGCAATCTGTATCTGTAGCAAAGAGAAGTTACAAGGTCAGAAGTGAAGTATGTAGTATCAATAATGACAAGAATGTACATACTGAGCAAACATGAACCTTAACCTCACTCAAAAAAAGAACAAGAAAGACAACTCATTTGAACGTTGTGGGGGGGATTGTTGAGGGTTTCACAGTCTAAATTAGCAACAGAATAAATAGATAACACAGAACGTTTTAAAGGTGAGGATTTCATCGAAAAACAGCACAAAATCCCACAAGAATAAACTCCACAACACTCTACAGATTCAGCATCACTCCTGTGGTGCTAATATCCGCAAAATGTCTGTATTGTTTAAAACCATTATGTAATCTCACCTGCTGCGTCTGTACAACTTTGGGGATGAGATACAAATATATTCTATTCAGTTCGGTTTATGATACGGAAACTAGAGCATGAGTAATAATCACAAATGTATTAATGTTTAGATTACCCTCAGGCAATATAAATTGGAGAAAGTCTTCAAATGCGTGTAAATCTAATCTGTAAAAAAGAGGTGAACACTTATCGTAGAAGACAAAAATATCTTTCCCTGAGCCCTAGAACACATTGGGCTTTATAGCTCTCCAAATGCTGCTATTTCGGTTTTTCACATTCCAATCAGTAATGTTATTTATAGATCTAGGGCAACAAACCAGTTCCCGCAACAATTTTGACTATTTGGTTTACTGGAACAGTGGAAAATGCATGTTATGTGATCTGTAAAACGAGGCCACACCTATGTTTTGTTGGTGTTACGGGTGAAAGCTCAACTCTACTTTGAATTATCTGATAGGGCTATTGACACTCTTGGATCAATCTAAGTAATACAGCCACATTGCTTCTAACCAGATTGGTAATAGCCTACATATATAATTGCGAAACCAACATTTTGATAATCTTAATTTCAAAGAGACAATCTTAATTTAAAAAATAAACACAAATGTAATACAACCCCAAAGCATTTGTGGTTTTGCTGACTTTCATTTCCAAAGCATTAATTAAACCAGACACCAGAAAAAGTGATAGGTGATAGCATCATTTGGGTAGAACCTGTCTTGATTGACTGATATCAATATCTCTGTACCGCACTGCACCACAAGTGGTCCATAGGTGCTGTTGATGGGACACTGATGCGTACGTTATACCAAACCTCTCAGGCCTGTCTGAAAGTCTCTTCTTGACTGTAAGGAAATTCCTCTTTTTGCATGTCTAACCCTACATTTGTGGACTGATGCTGCTGGTTTTTCAACTCTGCTAGTGCACTGAGGGCTGCTAACCAGACCTCAGTACCAGTGTTCTAGTCCTATACAAACCGTATGTCAAATTGGATACACCCAGTTGGCAAGGCCTGACTTCTAAGTCCCTAGATTATGTCACCCAAGGTACCCAAAGCGTGTAAGAGAGACTGACCACCCAGGGCTGAAGCAGTGTTTGTGCCACCCTTCATGTGACAAGGTACAAAATGGCTTCCAGCCCTCCAATGCAGACTGGGAGGACAGTGGTTTCACTGTCAGTTCGACTTTGCCATTGCAACCAATGGCAAAGCCACCCCTCCTTAACATTATATGTAAGTCTCTCCTAAAGACTGCCTAGAGAGTCCAATGGCAGGGAACTACATATTGTTAAGTATGGCATACATTTTTCGATTTGGCTTAGCAGCAGCACTTCCAAAATGTTGTTTTGCTGTGGGTAAAGTTGGTAGCCCCATTGGCTAACACAGAGTTATTAGGTGGCATCCTAACCCAGCTAACTTTTGACTGGGACTACCAAACTGAGTCATGTAAGGTATCAGATTATTAAAGACATTAAATACGACCTGATAGCAAGGTCATAATTAATGTCACAATTAAAGGTAGGCAACTTTTATAAAGTTGCCCTTCTGTGCTTTGCTTGTCCAGTAGTCTCACAAAGGCACACACACACGGACAGCTTTCTGACCACCTGGGGAGATGTGTAAATGACTCCTAGGCTCAGGAACAAAGACAGTGCTGCAGCAGCGAGACGTCCCTTAATCTACCAGGAGGTGGCTTCAAAGAATATGCCGCCTTTGATTGGTCACCCAGCCTAACACCCCTGAGCAGAATGCCTTTTGTTCTCATAGACAGCATCGAGACAGGTCCAGAGAGGGGAAACTGGCCCACAAACCGGGGCATGTTGCCCTCAGGTAGCCATACCTCTAGGATGGTCCCTCAAATCAGGCCACAGTATTCAAACTAACTTTTTCAAACTTTTTTAAAGGTTCCAAATTTTTGTTGGTCAGTGCTTGTTTGTGGGTGATATAAAAGTTATTTATTATTTCTCAAATCTGTATCTCTGGAACCTTCTGGTGAATTCTGATGGTTTAGATCTCTCAAAATGTATAAAAAATCTGCTCTATTTTTATAAATTGGTGTCTTGTTTCTTTTGTGTCGTGTGACTTTCTGATTTTATTGTTTAGTGCTGTTAAATGCTTTACACATTGTTCCTTTGCTAAACCTTGCTTCTCGCAGCCACAGCTACCCAGGTTTGAGCTTAATGCAAAGTAAACATGTCTGACTGTACCTAAGATGGTATTTGTGAGTGTACTGCACTGTAGGGCTTCCTAGCCATACCATATAGTACACCCAAATCCTCACAATGAAAACATGTAGGAGGTTTCAAATAGCACGACATTTCACATCATGGCTGCTTGCTCCCAGATGGTCCTTCAGCCATCGGATCTTAGGTTATTCAAATTGTTAGTTATGGTGGCTCTCTTCTTATAAAGAGTTAGGCAATCCGCCACTGGCAGTGGTTCTTTACCAGGACACAAAGGAGAACCAGAAGGGGATCACATGCACCATAAAAAAAGGTCAGCTTCTTTCTATAAGAGCAACATCTTGAAATCTCACGGTCATCAGAGAAAAAGCATACAACATACACTCTCTACCATTCTTTATCAATCAGACAATGGAAAAAACGTGCATATCTGCATTGGAATCAAGGCCATTGATCCAAAAAACTCATACTAAAGTCAATCAAATATTTTGTAGACATGCTGAAACTAATTATGCAGCAAGGTTGAGTGATTTATGAAACAAGAAGAACAAGTTGTTAACATTCAGTAAAAAGGTTTCTGGTGGATTTGTATATTTCTCACATTTTTAATCTTCCCCAGATTGCAGACAACATGTATTAGCTCCCCTCCACCAAGAAATGCAATGACCTGGCTCCAGCTACCCTTTCAGAACCTTCTTCAGATTAGAGATCACAGAGCGATGTAATGGAGAACCCTAAGAGTTGACAGTAACACATGCCATTTTTTCCCTGCCCTCAAATGCGGAGTTGAGACCATACTGATGGATTGATGCATGATGGCTTATGTGTGAATACTGAACTAAATTAGGACGTTGTTATAAAAGTCTCCAAGACTTCAACTCAGAAAGGGAAGGCAGCAAGTAGTGACTAATCTGCTGATGCATAGAGTACCCAAAATATACTTTGTTAACAAAACTGATTAATTCTTTGATTAATGATACCTCACCTTTTGAGTCAATAATCACGCACCAACGCAAGATGGTTAGCCTGTAGAGAAAATTGTACCAAAGTGTCTTGCAGCTAGGATCTGGCAAAAATGCCTTCCCTGTGGACTTATGGGTCAAGCCTGCTACCTGCCCAACAGCTTCCCTTGCATCCCTCTCTATGCAGCTGGGCGCAATGCTTCTTTACCTGTAGGTGGTGGCGGTGCTGGAAGGCTGCTACTGACATTCAGGTGTACATCTTCACAGTGCTTGGCCCACCAGTGCAGTCTTCAGCATTCATCTCCCTGGAGCCCATGTTAGAAGCCACCATAGTTCTCTTTACCAGAATTCCTAGTGAGGAGTTTTCTAGTCCCCAATTCATCATTATGGCTTGCTCAGCTAATTTAATATTGAATAGCTTTCCAAATCCAATTTGGCAGCATTATTTTCTGATGTAATGTCCTGTCCAGGGGTATATAAGTAGTGGGTTCCTTTTTTCTTTGCAATGCAGAACTTCTTCATCCTCTTTCCGGTTGATGTTTCCTGTCTGGCTGCTCTTGTTTTCCTGCTGAGTTCTTCATCCCTTCTGTTGGCACTTTCACTCTTGTTGGAGGTCCCTCTTCTGGCTAGTACCTCTGGTAGCGCAACCTGTGTCCAGTTCCAGTTTGCTGGGTCTTTTGTCTCTGCCCGCACCATCTGGGAGCCTACCATCATCATCAGAGGTTTTTTCCCTTCTGGGTTTTTCCTCCTATAGGCTACTTCTGGAAGGCACTCTCTGCTTAGGTGCTAAAAGTGTCAGTGGCATCATGGATATAGAAAGGGGTCGCCCTTAGCTTTGTCAGACCAAGAAGGTTAAGACTTGGGCTCAAAGATCCTCATGCCGTCCTAAGCCATCAGCCAGAAGTTCTCAACTTGTTATTCCTGACAGATCTGAACGATTGCAATGCGCAGCTGTCAGCACAGGATTGGATAGTATGGATCCTGCACAAGATCTAACGCAGGCAGGATAAGCAGATCTGCTTCAAGCCTGGGTTCATATCAAAACAAACAGGGGTCTACCCTAATAACCATACTATACCCAGGTAGAATGAATATATTGAAAATAACACAAGTGGTGAATAGTAGGGACAGATACAAAAAATGACTTGCTCACAATGAACTTCTCAATTGGTCATTGGTAATGTATTTTAATTACAGCAAACATTTAACAATTGTCGAGGACAAAGAAAACCTAAGTGGTGAACAAACTTGAAATTCTCTACATAAGGTTACAAACAAGTATTTACAACAACCTATGTACACCTATACACACATTTTTTATCTTCTTCGATCTCCATCATAATTTTGAAATGTAGTTAAAAGTATATTGAAACTATAATCCACATAGAGAAAGATGGTTGCCAATATGGTCACATCCAATAATCCTGCTTTCCCAAAGCACTTATTACCGGAGGGACTGAGATGTGAGGCAGTGTGCTCCCAACCCGCCTTCCTGTTTAAAAGGCTTCCTTGAGCCATTGAGCTGACGAGCTCTGGAGATGCACCTGTGAGCCTGTGAGTGGTACTAGACCAGAGACGATTTTGGCAGCATTTCTAGCAACCCCAGATATTTTTTGATGTTTTCTACTCTCTACTGATGAAGGGCAATAACCCAGAAACACGCGTATAGAGATGAACAGCAATGACTGCACTAACTTTAGTGAAAACTACGGACACTTTCAAGTAAGCGTTAAATTTGAACTGCATTTACCAGGATGCAAAGGGGCGAACTCGACTGGGATGTGAGGCAGTGTGCTCCCAACCCGCTTTCCCACTTATTACCGGAGGGATGTGAACTATAATCAAAGTCCATATGTCATTACTGTAATTTTTATATGGCAATCTCCTTATGTCAAGGTCGAAGCGTTTCGGCCCGTATAAGTATGGGCCTCTTCAGGACTCATGGAGAGATAAAGACCTAATAATCATGGATATCTCAGATTTAAGGTTGTGTTTATAATGTCATGATTTCCTATCTGTCGCCTCCTAAAAATTTTATTATTAGGGGCAATCAGTTTCGCATCCTGAAGGCCGGCTTTTCATCACGCATTACCTTTAGTAAAAGCCTGGGTTCAGGCGGTGCAACAACAGGCAGAAAAACTGCAACATGTGTGGAATGAGAACTTGGTGCTTTATCATGCGCTTACTGCAAGAGTGTCTGATCTTCCAACCATTTATAGTGCAACTTCCTGGTTTTCTGTGGATCAAACTAAGTTAAATGAATTCCTGGATTTATTTAATGTGATGTTTGACTTTCGTCCAGCTCAATTTACTTTTGATCGAACCAAGGTAGGATCAGTGCTCATCAGAGCTCTGTCTGGCCCAGCACTAGCCTGCACAACCCCTCTGGTAGCCTCAGAAGACCCAAGACCTTTCAATTATCCACTGTTCCTCCATGCCTTCAAGGGTATGTTTGAGAGACCAGGTTTAGAGAGTTCTGCCAAAGATGTCTTTACACCTTAACGTACTTTACTTTCTTCCACCAGTTGGCGGCAGAGACTTTATAGGTAGAATGGGCCCACTCCACCCTTTTATTGCCGAGGTCTTCGAAAAGAAATAAAGGATGAGCTAATGCATTCAGCTCATGCCGAATCAATGTCTACCTTAAAAGAGCAAGCACTATCCATTGCACACGCCCAGGTGGTTTGAAAAAACGCAGAGGCTGAATTTAACAGTCCCAGGAAAATACCTACCACCTGCCTGAAAAAAGTGAGGCTTCTTTTCCTGAGTCCTCTTGGTCGTCAAGTGAAGAACCAGTGCAAACAGGGCTTGCTCATGGGGCATTATCAGAATCTTAACACGAATATAAATGGAAACAAGGGCTGTGTATGTATTGTGGTTCTCCTGGGCATTTGATCCGTGCTTGTCCATTTCGCCCCAGAAGGCTTTTGAAAACAATAAATCCCATCCTCTTTAAAAGGGGAGGGGGCAGGAAAGTCCCATAGCCCTTTAATATGTACCACTAGAGACCTGATGAATTCACCATGACTTTTGCCCAGAACTCCCAAATGGAGACTGAAAAGGTGCAGCACATGTAAATAGTGAAGCCAGGGAGGTACATCTAAATGAAAAAATGAAAATTGGGTTTGTAAGAAAAGTCTACCCCAAAATCCCAAGGAAACCCCAGAGCAGGATCATACAGTAGATGGTACAGCATGGGTCTCTGGACCAGTTGAGGAGATGACTAGTCCATTGAAGTTAACCTTTGAAAAACATCATAAGGGTCTCCCCTTCCATCTCATGTTGATTTTAGGTCTTCCTTGGCTTGTCTGGCCAAACCCATATGTCAACTGGGAGACTAGAACTCATTCTCTCTCCTTCCAATTCTGTTACCAATTTTGCTATGCTGAAGAAGATTATTGAGCTCCTAATGGAATGTCTGAGAATCTGGAGACCGATCATAGTACTATTATTGTCTTGCAGGGTGTTCTTGCACATTACAAGGAATTTGCAGATTTGTTTCAAATCCCAAAGAGGCTTCTATACGTCCTTACCAAGAATTTGATTGCGCAATTCCTCTGGAACCCAGTGCCACAGTCCCATTTGAGAGTACCTACTCTCTTTTGGAATCTGAAAAGGAGACCTTAAGGCAATCTCTAGAGGAAGACCTCCAAAACAGGTTCATCACTCGGTCTTCTTCTCATGACAGGGCGTCCCTAATTTCATTTCTGACGAAATACAGTGAACTACACCCTTGCATAGACTTCAGACGTTAGAATAAAGAAACCACCAAAGACAGACACCCCTTACTTCTCATCAAAGATATCCTAGAGTCTGTTTGAGGTGCAAAATGCTTCACCAAGTTAGACCTCTGGGGAGCCTATCTCATACGAATCAAAGAAGTGAGTGAATGGAAAACTGCTTTTAAAATCCCTCTGGGACACTTCAAATACAGTGTCATGCCAGTGTCATGCCATTCGGATTAAGCAGTGCTCCATCAATTTTCGAACTCTTCGTGGATCCTGTCTGTGCGGATTTATTAAATCAAATTGTTGTGATCTACGTGGACAACATTCCATTCTTTTTCCTCTGCTTCATCTGTGCATCATGTCTGTAAAGTACTAGATAAGTTACATCAAAATCAACTATATTGCAAACCAGAAGAATATGAGTTTGATCAGCCTGAGGTAGAATATTTAGGTTATTGTCTTAAGTAAACTGGAATAGCCATGGATCCTCAAAAGATTCTGCCATTCTTGACTGGCCTTCACCTTCCTCAATCAAAAAAATGCAGGCTTCATTTACCAGGCCCTAGCGGCACACTGCGCCACCGGAGCGTCATTTTTTACCCTTTGGTGGTGCAGTGTGCCAACCATATCTATAAGGCCACACAAAACCACCTTTCATGGCTTTTCATGGCCTTGTAAATATGGACCCCTTTCACACATAACACTGCGTGTATGGGGCATTCCATGGGAGTGGTTTGGGTTGTTCCCACATAACACCCATGGAACCTGAAGGAATCTGACACATTCCCAGATTTACAAGTCTGGGAATGCTTCAGATTCTGCGCCACCTCAGGGGTGGTGCAAGAGTGATGCAATAGGGAGAAATATCCTTATTTCTCCCTGTTTTTAACTCTTGCTACCCTTGCTGCATTCTGCAGCACAGATAGAAAGAGGAAGAGGAAAACACCTCTTGTGATTGTTTTTGTGCAGGAAGGTGCCCCTTCCTGCACAAAAACAATCATCCCCACAATGCAGGCACCCTTGCACCATGGTGCAAGGGTGCCCGCATTAGTGCTAGGCAGCAATTTGTGCACCAGCGTAGGGGGAAAGGACAGAAATGTGCCGTATCTTGTAGATACAGAGCATTTCTGCCCTTTCTCGGTGGTGGAGGGTGACTCAGTGAGACAATTCCTAACGGGAACAAGGGAACCTTTCGAAATTAGGATTGACCACTGAAATCTTCAGTGTCTTCGGAACATTCAATGTAGGAATAGCAGCCAAGCACAATGGGCCTATTTCTTTAACCAATATGACTTCGTTATCACTTACATATCTGGTTCCAAGAACATAGCAGCTGACGCTCTTCCTCACAGTTTTCCTAAATCTCTCACTGCCTTCAATCAGAATATTCTACCTCTCAACTTAACATTGGAACTGCACAATCATTCTTGGACAGGGTGCTATCGGAATATGCAACAGTTAGGACAGGGAGGACTGGAGCTACTTACTTGAACAGGTCCAAAATCAAGATGAATACAACTTAAGGGGCAAGGCCTTATTCATACCAACAAAAGAGTTACAGCTTGACGTTCTCAAAAATGTGCCATAACTCCCCCATTGTGGGTAAAGAGGTGTCAAATCCACCTTTGAACTAATATGTCACTCTTTTTCGTGGCTCTCAGCACATATCAATGCTGAACAGTATGTCACTTCATGTCCAGTGTGTGCCCAAACTAAATCATCTCGTACCCGGTCCCATATTTATAGTTTTTGACGCTAAACTGCGCAAATACAGTTTTGCGTCAAAAAGTATAGATCCGGCTTGCGTCATTCCAGAGCGCCAGCCGAACACCAAATTTATGGAATCCCACAAGCCGGGGCTCAGGTTGGGCTAGTGTCAGAAAAAATTACGTTAGCCGGGTGGGGGTGGCGGTATGGGGAAGGGGGTTTTGCCTCAAAAAATGATGCTAGGCTGGTTAGAGGCAAAAAAATGCTGTTAACCAGCCTAGCATAATTTCCTGATGCAAAACCATCCATACCACATGACTCCTGTATTATAAAAGACAGGAGTCATGCCCACCACCCCAATAGCCAGCACAGGGGACAAGTGTCCTCTGGGCATGGTCATTACGCCCACTACCATGTAGGGGAGCCCATTTCAGAGCCCCCAATGGCACTTAAATTTTTTTTTTAAATACTTACCTATACTTACCCTACTTACCTGGGATGCGGTCCCCCATCCTCTGGTGTCCCTCTGGTGTGGGTTGGGGTGTTCCTGGGGCTTGGGATGGGCACCTGTGGGCTCTTTCCATGGTGTTTAACCATGGCAATGAGTCCACAGGTCCCCTAATGCCTGCTGTGACCCAGGCGTAAAATAATCACACTAAGCAGGCTTAGCGGCATTATTTAGACCCGCCTCCCCCGGGAACGGGAGGATAAATAAGGCACTAGGGGCTTTGAGTCATTTTTTGGACGGGAACACCTACCTTGCATCTCATTGACACATCCAAAAAATGACGTTAACTCCTAGACGGGTCTAGTGTCAAAATGTAAGTATGGAGTTAAGTTTGCTCTAAATTTGCATACAAAAATGATGCAAATGCAGCGTAAACAGAGTATAAATATGCCTCCTGTACTTTAGATTTGCTGCATCCTTTACCCATTCCACCTGCAACCGGGTACCGTTATCTACTGGTTTTATTGCCGCTATATCCCTTCAACAGGGAATCGAGTCATAATGGTAACAGTGGACTTTTTTTTCTAAGATGACCCACTTCACTCATCTTAAGAAATGGCCATCAGCCAAATAATTGGGACACATCTTCTTATATGATATATTCTGCCTAAATTGACTTCCTCAAGTAATAGTAATAGTGTCAGATCAAGGTCCATAGTACATATCCCGCTTTGGAAACATTTTTGCAAATCCACATATTTCGAGGTCACATTCTCCTCTGGTTTTCATCCACAGACCAACAGCCAGATAAAACACAACAACCAGAGTCTTGAACAATACCTCAGATGTCTTTCCACTTCCACTCAGAGTGACTGGTCCACCTGTTTGTGTCTTGCTGAGTTTTCATATAATAATTCAGTTCATAGAGCATCCAAGACAGAAGCATTTTTCTGTTTGTATGGGATTCATTCTCAAACCTTTCCATCTGGCCTGCAGTGGCCTGTCTCAGTTCCTGCTGTTGCTTCTTTCACTCATCATTTCCAAACATTTGATAAAATCTTCCTAAACTTAGAGGAATCCAAGTTGAAAACAAAAGTCCCTTTGGAGGCCCACAGGCATCAGTCTCCTGCATATCAAGTAGGAGGCAAAAAGCTGTGCGATCTTCCAAATACTTAACTGCCCACATCTCATTGAACAAATTTAAACCACAGTTTTATCAACCGCTCAATATTATATTGTTTCATTAATTAGGTGGCATTCCTGGTTTATTTGCCCCATTCATGGAAAGTGCATCCTGTTTTCCATTCCTCACAGTTAAAACACTATGTAATAGATCCTTTCTGCTGTGTTTTTTTTTGTCTACATCCAACTTTGGTAAATGGTGCTCCTGAATATGCGGTTGAGGACATACCACTTCGTTAGTAATCGCTTGCAGTTTTTGATTCATTGGAAGGGTTATCCTACCAGTGAGAGGTCATAGGAAGATGCCTCTACAGTTCCTGCTAACACAAAAGGAGGGACTGGGAGAGTTGCTGGTCCAGTGTACAATCTCCCTATAATAGTAGCTATATACAGGTACACAGTGTACCTCTACAGTTCCTGCCCCTGTTCTAGTTCACCGGTTCTTTCAGCTGGTTTTCTGACAAACCTTAGGTTTCAGGAGGGGACACATGGTTACACCATAGGCCCCATTGCGGCGAACACCCCACCCAACAGCTTCCCTTGCATCCCGCTCTATGCCTTGGGGCACATTGTTTTTTTACCTGTGGGGTAATGGCTGTCCTGGCGGGTCATCACAGGAATTCAGGGGTCCATCTTCATGGTGGTTGGTCCACCGGTGCAGTCTACAGCACTCCTCTCCCTGGGGCCTTGTTGGAAGCCACCATAGTTCTCCTTCTCAGAATTCCTGTGAAGGAGTTTTCTAGTCCCCAGTCCATTATCGAGGCTTACTCATTCATTATTGAATAGCTTTCCCAATCCAATATGGTAGCATCATTTTCTGATGTAGTTTCTTGTCCAGGGGTATATAAGAAATGTTAGTCCCTTCCTCTTTGCGTTGCAACACTTTTTTTCTCCTGTGTGTTTCTACACTCCTCTTTCCTGTTGATATTTCCAGTCTGGCTGTTCTTGTTTTCCTGCTGTGCTCGTGGTGCACCTGTGTCTAGTTCTAGTCTGCTGGGTCTTTTTGCATACGCACTCACCATCTTGGAGCTTACCATCATCATTTCTTTCCTTCGAGGTTTTTCCTTCTAGGGCTCCTCCTGGAAGGCACTATCTGCTTAGGTGCTAAAAGTGTCAGCAGTACTGTGGCTACCGGAAGTGCTTGCCCTTACTTCTAGTAGACCAAGGCAGTCTAGGCTTGGGCTCAAAGATCTTGACGTTGTCCTAAGCCATCGGCCAGAAGTTCTCAACCCGAGAGTCCAGACAGAACTGACACAGTAGTGCTTTCTGAAGGTACAATCTGAAGCCCTGTAATAGCGCAGTACATTTCTCAAACTCGAACACCCTTAATAAAGCAGGAGAAGCAAACTTTGCTGTGTGGGAATGCACCCTGGTGTCTGTGGAGGCACCTTCTTGGCTGGGGCATAATTATTTTTACCTTCTTATGTCCCACCAAGCCAAGGAAAAGCTGATCAGCAATTCTATTTAGTTTATTTCACTCAATTTAAAAGCCCAATGTGGATACAAGTGATGCAGCATCTTCCCCTGCTTGGTTGAATGTGGAGATTAGGGTGATGTAGTGCCCAGCATTAAACTGGGAAACCACCTTAGGAAGAAAGGAAATCTATGTCTGAAGATCCAACATGTCTAGAAGAACAAGCTTAATGGAGGATGAACTAAAAGTGCCTACAGTTTGCCCAGTATTCAAGTGGAGGTGGAACTATAAGGAAGACCAACATGAAGCAAAAACAGGTCTAGCTGAGGCATGATCATTGGAGAAGGAGAAAATATATGAATATACTTCTTAAAAACCATGTCACAACATTGTGATTTAAAGTAGGAAGGTTAAATTGATAAACAAAGGAAAGCCGGCAAAGGAACCTTTCAGCATGCCCAGAGGAAACCCTTGCCAGACCAAACAAAACACAAACCCCAAACATCAGCAATTCAACTTCCTCTTTGGCATAATGAGTCAAAAAGTGTGACAAGACTATTAATTTGGTGAGAGGACAGTGTGGAGCAGGAAAGACAGCCAAAACCTTCAAAGGCAGTTAGATTGCCCCGCTCAACTTCCAAAGATGAGGGTGGGGGATAGGAAGGTTGAGATGGAACACAATGCCTCCACACCGTCATAGGAGGTCTTACTGAGCAAAGTAGAAGAGATGGACAAACACTGAGGTGGAGGAAGTACTGAATCTCAACTTCCTTTGCCCAACCTGCTCCACAGGATCACCTACACCTGGTCTTTCTTCTGCTTTCTCAGAGCTGTAGGAATCAGAAGCACTGTAAGGAAGGTGTAAAGGAAAATAAATCCCACCACGATGAGATGCATGCTTATGGCTCCTTGCTAAGTACAATGTTGAGCACAGAAAAAATAGACAATGAGTAATCTCCAGAGTGGTGAACAGGTCTGTCTGAGGCAAGCCCGAGAGGGAGAAGATCAATCAAACCACCTATAGATATTAGTGCTAATCATGCTCTCAGCCTAACTCGTCCACCATCATTTTAGGATAGCCAAATGACCCATGGTAAGATATAATGAGTAACTGCCCAGCTGTCAGAGTCACCAGATCCTCGGGGTTTGCGCACGTTCCCAACACGTCCTCTAATGAACAACTCCAAGACTCTGATAGACAATTCACAGAGACTGTGAGAGTTCAAGAGGGGAAGAGGGGATTAGGAAGGGTACTGCTGGGAAGGAGACCTTTAATGGGAAAAAAGGTTAGAACACACAATATAACCTGAAGTAAATATTAATAAACATAGTCTTTCTGAAAATATGAGCAATCTTGAATTGCAGTTTTAAAAATGAACAGATTTTGTGATGATCAGATACCTGTAATGGAATCAAGATTAATTGAAATAAAACTTTTCTTATTCAAGCATGAATTAGAATAACAAGAATATGCATAATAGGAGCATATAATATTGCATCTAGAACTTCTGATCCTATATATATTTTCCTTGAAATGTTTTCAACACAGATTACACTCTTAAAACACTAGAGAAGAAATATTTTTCAATGGGTTCAATAGTTCAAGAAATATTTCCCATACTTGTCAACTCGAATTGTACCAAGCAATTATCCTGGAATGGTAATATGCAGTTCACAACATAAATAAACTCTAGTAAAAAATTGCATGTCCTGCTGACTCGAATGCCACCATGCAAAGTCAAGAAGTGGTTGCACAATAAATAGCGACAGGTTTTGAAATTATCTTAAATTGAATTATACATCGTGCCACTTCACAACCTTCTTTTAAATGTCAATAAATAGTAACACAAGGTTCCACAAGCTTTTAAAGCTTCATAAACGAACCGCACCTCTTGCAGATTCGTGATCAATCATGTATGTGTCAATAAATGCCAGCGCCCAATGCAACTCAAGATTTCAAAGCTTTTCAAATGAATCGCGCCTCCTGCTGATTCATAAATATCCACGTGTATGTCAATAAACACTGGTGCGCAATGTAACATGAGTTTCAAAACTATAAACGAATCGCGCTTCTTGCCGATTCATAAACATCCATGTACACACTTTAACAAAAATATTCGAGTGCACTTTTTATGACTATGACCTTAAAACAAATTGTTAACATAAATAAACGATCAGATCTTAGAATGAGATAATTCTAGATAAAATAAACGGTATTGGGAATAAACCCAACTACCGTCTTACCACCCAGGAACAAGATGCACCAATGAAGATTTCAAAGCAGAACTGGGAGATCAAAAAGGCCACTGGAACTGAAGTTCTGGAAATAGCTGCTCTTCTGCACTGGAACCTCTGAATAGTGAGCACTGGGAGTTGGGCTGACTCTCCTTATATAGAGTCTTGGCCCAGCCCAGAACCACGCCCAGGCATGTTGCAGGGAAAGTCTCTGGAAGGCCCTGGAAAGAGGCCACACCCTAACCCACTCTGAAAACCTGTAGCAATACCTTGCAAAGAAACAGTATTTGTAAACATATTAAGAATAAGGGGGTTATTCTAACTTTGGATGAGGTGTTAATCCGTCCCAAAAGTGACGGAAAAGTGACGGATCTACCACCAGCCGTATTACGAGTCCATTATATCCTATGGAACTCGTAATACGGCTGGTGGTATATCCGTCACTTTACCGTCACTTTTGGGACGGATTAACACTCCTCCAAAGTTAGAATAACCCCCTAAGTGTTTAGGATTGAACTCTGCAATGCAAAAGGGTAAAATACAACATATCAGCACAATGCATGAATCATGTTATTTTTAAAGTGATGTTTTTTTGCATTTTTTTACACCAATAGAGCGCGTACTGTTCTGGTGTTGACAGTACTCCCCTCTCCCAGACGCGCTCTAGGGCCTGGTTTGCTTGGATTAAGATGATGAAAGTGTCTCACAAGTACTGGAGCATGAACATCAGATGTGGAAACCCATGAGTTACTTTCAGGACCATAACCTTTCCATGAGATTAAATACCAAAGATTACCTCTCAGTTTAGAATCCAACACTTTCTTGACTTCATATTCTTCTTCCCCTTGTACTAAAACAGGAGCTGGATGAGGATGGACCTTTTGGACTGCCTTTTTCAAGAGGGAAGTGTTGAACACTGGATGAATCCGTAAGGATCCGGGCAATTGTAGTTTATAAGTCACTGGATTGATTTGCTGAAGGACAGTATAAGGACCTATGAATTTGGGGTTAAACATGTGCTTCTTCTTGAAGTCTATATGTTTTGTGGAAAGCCACACTTTGTCACCTGGTTGATATTGCGGTCCCTCACAATGTTTCTTATCATAATGTCTTTTATAATTTTGTTTGGCTTTTTCTAGATACTGTTGAACCAGCTTCTGGGTTTGATGTAAATGCTGAATGGTTTCTGACACAGCTGGAGTAAGAGAACTTTCTTGAGGAATTGTGATGGGTAAGGTGTCAAGATGATAACCAAATAAACCAAAAAAGGGTGTAACGCCAATGGAAGTGTGGAATGAGTTATTGTAAGCTAACTCAGCTAACCAGAGCATAGATGTCCAAGAATGAAGTGCCTTTTCAGCGTAGGCACGTAGGTATTGTTTTAACGTCTGATTTAGTCTTTCTGTTTGACCATCTGTTTGAGGATGGTGACTAGTAGATAGTGTAGATGTCACTTGGAGTGTTTTACACCATGTCTTCCAGAAATTGGAGGAAAATTGTGACCCCCGATCGGAGAGGATAACCTTTGGTAGTCCATGATAACGAACCACTCTGTTCAGTAAAATGTTTGCCAATTCACTAGAAGTGGGCAATTTTTTACAGGCAATAAAATGTCTATATTTTGTGAGACTATCTACTACCACCAGAATTACTGAATGCTGTTGAACCACTGGCAGACCTGTAATAAAGTCTAATGAAATGTGTTCCCATGGACGACTTGGAGTTGGAAGTGGATGTAATGATCCTTTTGGTTTAGAATGACTTGTTTTAATGCGAGCACAAACTTCACAGTTGTTTACCATTGCTTTTACATCTTTTGTTAGGGTAGGCCACCAAAAATAACGTTGGATCAGTTCAAGAGTTTTAGGAATACCTGGATGACGTGCCGTAGGTATAACATGTAACCAATGAAACACTATCTTGCGAAGTTTGATAGTGGGTATGAATAAACGAGCGTCATGAAAGGGTAAACCTTGTTTGATTGACCTTTTGGGATCAGCTTGGGCCCATGTTTGCCATTTTTCAACAGTGAAGGAATTGCGAATTTCTTCAAAGAAATCTTCAGTTTTTATGATACATAGAACCTTGTCTGGAGCAATGATAGCTCTGGAGGCTTGAAATGCAGGCAACGTGGTAGACTCTTGACGGGACAAGGCGTCAGCCTTGCGATTATCTTTACCAGGACGGAAGGTTACTACAAAATCAAATTCGGCAAAAAAAAGCATCCAGCGTAATTGCCTAGGGGTCAAAAGTCTGGCGGAACTCATGAATTGAAGATTACGATGATCAGTATATACTGTAACATTGTATTTGGCACCCAATAAATGATGTCTCCATTCTTTAAAGGTGTCCCGAATTGCCAGAAGTTCTTTTTCAGCAATGACATAGTTTTGTTCAGCTTCGTTCAACTTCCGAGACATATAAGCTACAGGATGAAGTTGATCAGTGTCTTTATTTCGTTGTGATAAGATGGCTCCTATTGCTACATCTGAAGCATCAGCTTCCACTATAAAAGGTTGATTCGCATCAGGATGAGTTAAAACTGGGGCAGTGGAGAAAGCTTTCTTTAAAGTCGAGAAGGCTTGATCAGCTTCTGGGAACCATACAAACTTTTCTTTCTTTCTTAGTAGCTTAGTGATTGGAGCCACTGTCTGGGAGAAATGACTTATGAACCTCCGGTAAAAATTTGCAAACCCCAGGAAGCACTGTACATCACGAACAGTTTTTGGAATGGGCCACTCAGATACAGCTTTTACTTTCTTTTCTGCCATCACCATACCTTGAGGGGTAAGAATAACCCCCAAAAACTCCACCGTGGTAACATGAAACTCACACTTGGTTAGTTTACAATATAAATGGTGTTTTCGAAGGGCTGCAAGAATTTTCTTGACATGTTGTACATGTTCGTTTTCATTGTCTGAGTAGATCAAAATGTCATTGATGTAGACTATGGCAAATATGTCGAGGTATTCTCTAAAAACGTCATTCAAGAAACATTGAAAAGCTGCTGGAGCGTTACACAGACCAAAAGGCATGACGGTATATTCAAAAAGGCCATATCTTGTCTTGAATGCTGTTTTCCATTCGTCACCCTCTCTCATTCTGACCAAATGATAAGCACCTCGAAGATCAAGCTTCGTGTAGATCTTTGCTCTCTTTACTTGTTCCAATAAAACCGGAATTAGGGGTTAAGGATATTTATTCTTGATGGTGACTTTGTTTAAACCTCTATAGTCAATGCAAGTTCGAAGTTCTCCATTAGCTTTTGAAACAAAAAATAAAGGCGAAGCTGCAGGAGACTTAGAGGGGCGAATGAAGCCATTCTCCAAAAATTGATCTAGGTATTTTCGTAAATGTTGGTTTTCATGTTCTGACAGAGCATATACACGACAGTTGGGAAGTGTTGCACCTGGGGCTAGGTCAATTTGACAGTCATAAGATCTATGAGGAGGTAGAGTCTCTGCTCCTTTCTCATCAAATACATCTTTGTACGATGAATACTGTTTGGGCAACTGAGTTTCTTTCTCCACAGCAGTAGCTATGTTAGAGTTGCAAACTGTTGGTACTTGATTTTTTTGGAGACATTGTTCATTACATAACGCAGATGAGAACACGATTTGTCGTTCTGCCCAATTGATTTCTGGATTGTGATGAGTTAACCATGGCAAGCCGAGGATAATCCCATATTGGGGAGCATGGATCACATCTAGAATGATTTTCTCTTCATGTTTCTTTCTTAGAATCTTATCTTCACAAATCATTGACAAGGGGATAGTCTGAAGAGTTACCGGACCACCAGTCAAGAGTTTTCCATCGACTGCCTGGATGATTTCTGGGTTTTTCTTTTCAATACATGGGATCCACCATGCACGAACCAATTGGACATCAACAAAATTCCCAGTAGCTCCAGAATCGACTAGAGCTTTTTAGAAATAGATCTCTTTCTTGGCCTGAACTCTTATTTCCAGTTTAAGATGTCTAGATTGTGAAGGGTCCACGGTGACACCCAAGAGCAACCCTTCTCTGCATCTCGGGTGTTTTAGTTTTCCAACTTGACTGGTGCATTGGCTGCGACCTTCTGAACTGGACCTTGCTTGTTCTTTGGTTTGATGGGACAATCTTTGGCAAAATGACCTTTTCGCCCACAATTAAAACATTGTCCATTTTTTCTGCGTAAGTCCTTTTCATCTTTAGTCAAAGGTCTTCTGATGGTTCCAATTTCCATCGGTTCCGACGTTCTTTCTTTCGGAGTTCTTGAATCTCTGTTATCATGAACGCGGCATGAATATTTTTCAATCTTTTTGTGCGTTCCTTTACGTTCTGCTAAACGATGGTCAAGTCTCAAGATAAGATTTATTAACTCTTGACAGTCTTTAGGTTGTGGATCGATTTGCGCTAAGATATCTTTTAATTCCTCTTTGAGTCCCTTGTAAAACAAGACCGCTTGTTTTTCTTCAGGCCAGGAAGTCTTGGCAACCAGCCGGTTAAAGTTGGCTAAATACGACACTAGGTCTTGATTTCCTTGGCGTAAGTTTAATAATTCATGATCTGCTGACTGTGTTACAGTTCTACGATCAAAAACTCTCTCAAATTCACGAACAAAATGTATCCAATTATACAACAAGGGACTATTTTTACGCACAAGAGGAATTGACCAAGTAGCTGCATCTCCAGTCAGATATGATAACAAGAAAGCTACTTTGGACTGGGCATCGGGAAAGGTATTTGGTCTGCAGGTGAAGTGTAGTTCCACTTGAACCAGGAAAGATTGCGCTTTCAATGGGTCACCTGAGAAACATTCTGGGGGAGCTAAAGGAATAGAAGCAGGAACATTTAGGGAAATTGGACTACCTCCAGAAGCCTGAGAAGAAGTACCTGGCCAAAACACCCCTGTGGGACTTTGCTCCTTCTTCTTCACTACTTTATCTTGCAATTGACTCACTCTCTCTGCTAAGCTGGTTGTCAATTCTTTGGATGATACCACCTCTGCTTGGAGCTGGGTGATAGCCTTAACTAACTCGTCTAGCGTGGCCATGCTGAGAACATACACAAACCAGGAAGATGATAATTAGTGGGCTCACTATTCTGTCAGGGTCACCAGATCCTCGGGGTTTGCGCACGTTCCCAACACGTCCTCTAATGAACAACTCCAAGACTCTGATAGACAATTCACAGAGACTGTGAGAGTTCAAGAGGGGATTAGGATGGGTACTGCTGGGAAGGAGACCTTTAATGGGAAAAAAGGTTAGAACACACAATATAACCTGAAGTAAATATTAATAAACATAGTCTTTCTGAAAATATGAGCAATCTTGAATTGCAGTTTTAAAAATGAACAGATTTTGTGATGATCAGATACCTGTAATGGAAACAAGATTAATTGAAATAAAACTTTTCTTATTCAAGCATGAATTAGAAAAACAAGAATATGCATAATAGGAGCATATAATATTGCATCTAGAACTTCTGATCCTATATATATTTTCCTTGAAATGTTTTCAACACAGATTACACTCTTAAAACACTAGAGAAGAAATATTTTTCAATGGGTTCAATAGTTCAAGAAATATTTCCCATACTTGTCAACTCGAATTGTACCAAGCAATTATCCTGGAATGGTAATATGCAGTTCACAACATAAATAAACTCTAGTAAAAAATTGCATGTCCTGCTGACTCGAATGCCACCATGCAAAGTCAAGAAATGGTTGCACAATAAATAGCGACAGGTTTTGAATTTATCTTAAATTGAATTATACATCGTGCCACTTCACAACCTTCTTTTAAATGTCAATAAATAGTAACACACAATGTTCCACAAGCTTTTAAAGCTTCATAAACGAACCGCGCCTCTTGCCGATTCGTGATCAATCATGAATGTGTCAATAAATGCCAGCGCGCAATGCAACTCAAGATTTCAAAGCTTTTCAAACGAATCGCGCCTCCTGCTGATTCATAAATATCCACGTGTATGTCAATAAACACTGGCGCGCAATGTAACATGAGTTTCAAAACTATAAACGAATCGCGCTTCTTGCCGATTCATAAACATCCATGTACACACTTTAACAAAAATACTCGAGTGCACTTTTTATGACTATGACCTTAAAACAAATTGTTAACATAAATAAACGATCAGATCTTAGAATGAGATAATTCTAGATAAAATAAACAGTATTGGGAATAAACCCAACTACCGTCTTACCACCCAGGAACAAGATGCACCAATGAAGATTTCAAAGCAGAACTGGGAGATCAAAAAGGCCACTGGAACTGAAGTTCTGGAAATAGCTGCTCTTCTGCACTGGAACCTCTGACTAGTGAGCACTGGGAGTTGGGCTGACTCTCCTTATATAGAGTCTTGGCCCAGCCCAGAACCACGCCCAGGCATGTTGCAGGGAAAGTCTCTGGAAGGCCCTGGAAAGAGGCCACACCCTAACCCACTCTGAAAACCTGTAGCAATACCTTGCAAAGAAACAGTATTTGTAAACATATTAAGAATAAGTGTTTAGGATTGAACTCTGCAATGCAAAAGGGTAAAATACAACATATCAGCACAATGCATGAATCATGTTATTTTTAAAGTGATGTTTTTTTGCATTTTTTGACACCAATAGAGCGCGTAGTGTTCTGGTGTTGACACCAGAACTTGAGCACCTCCTGATGTGGGGCAAAAGAGCCCAAACTCTCAGTATTGGAATGCCAAAGTTGTGTTTTTGGAGAGCACCTGAACCACCCGGCCACAAACTAAAGGAACACCTTGTCGGCCAACCACATATCCATGTCCTCCAACTCACCCCTCATGGCTGACAAAAAACAGATGGATCCTCTTCAGGTCAGATTTGTCCAGAATCAGAAACACTGGCAATCCTGGCACACTTCTGGAGAATTCAGAACCCTGTCTGATATGTTCCCCAGTTCTGATCCCACTGAAAATTGATGCACAAGTGTTGCTGTACATTGAGGACAAGCGACATGTTGGAGACTAGAGGGACAATTAGGACTGTCAGACCTGGACAATGATTCTTTGTCTAAAACATCAAAAATGACATCCTGAATTGAAAAGCTCCTTCCACAGGGGGAAGTTCTTAGTACAATAATGCCTAAACGAACCACAATGAAAAGCAAACATTCAAGAGGTGGGGCTGCAGGTATTTGACTAAACCCCCAAGTTTTGAAGAGCAAAGTTATTGTGATCTGGGGAGAATCAAAGACCATCTGTGACAAGTCTGCCTTCAACAGTTTGTCGTTGAAGTGAAGATATACTTTTTTCCACAATTTAAGGAGAAGAACCTTAATCACTGATGTGATCTTTGTGAAGATCTGAGGGACTGCGGAAATGCTGAAAGGTAGAATCGACCAAAAATGCAAGACACATCCTCTGTTACTGAATGAATTTGTATGAAAATAAGCATCCTGCAGATAAAACAGCACCACCTAATCCATGGATTTGAAGGCCTGCAGGACCTGAGCAAAAGCGAGCATCTTGAACTTCTCCTTGTGGAGGAAGAAGCTCATTATTTGCAGATTTAAAATGGGCCAAAGCTTCCCTTACTTTTTGTGCACCACACTGGAACAGGAGTTATGGTACTTTTTCCCTTGGGAAATAGCTCTACATCTCCCCTGTCCAGTAGGGAACAGCACCTCCTTGAAAAGAATTTGGTCATGATAGAATGAGGAATCAGAGAAGATGGGTGGAATGTGAGAAGTAGTTTCCTGAAATGGGAGGAAAATCCATCCTCCATAACATGGAAGACTGAATTGTTTTGCGGAATGGCCTGCCAATTCGACAGAAAATGGATAATGTGCTCCCCCTTTTAATGCTAATTTTCAGCTAGGAACGACCTAATGAGGTTTGTGAAAGAGGGTGGTGGCTGAAGAAAAGAAAGGTTAATCCTGTAGATGGTGCTTCATCCCTAAAACTCCAAAACATGGTGTGACTGCAGATCAGGCTAAGAGGTCTTACCGTGCCTGTGAGGCCAAACCCAGGAATTGAATTGTGGCACTGCTTTGTTTAAAGCACTCCAATGCCAAATCAACCTTATCTCCGGCTGCTTGTCCTTTAGAATAAATTTAAGGGCAACAGATGTGCCTATTTATAGGTATGGCCTTTGAGTTGGCTGTATGCAGATCAGATCACACAGTTTGCTTAGTCATGTCCTGGCATCTTTGACCAACTATGCAAATAACCTAGGAGAATATTTGTCACCAACTGTTCCATATCTCCAAGGGTTGTGGGCGTAGTATTCCAGCAAGCCTGTGCCAAGGGAAATGCCCAGGAATAGGCTCCATAAGAAGACCTTTTCCCACTGGCATCAATGCTTGTACTTTTAATCCAGAGAAGCGGAGGGGAATTTGTTTAATGTTTTATTTGGAGGAAGAGACCTGTACTATTAAGCTCTAAGGACAAGGGTGGCAGAGAGAAACTTTAGGTTCCTACCACACCAGTCTATGTTGGCTAATAACCTGCTTCATTGCATGGGCTGAAATGGCTTCTCTCAAACCACTAGCACTAGATCCAAAAGGGCTACATTGAAAGGGCAGAAGAGTTTACAAGTCTGCAGAATTGAGGTCATGAAGGTAGCCTTGGAATCTTCAAAAGGTCGAAGTAACTGTACTTTACCAGCTTTGCACACAACCGCAGTAAACGAGGTAACTTCACTGGTAGGACGACTAGAGGGACAATTCATCTTGAGTTTTGGAGCAGTGTTAGGTCCAATAGCATTTTTAAAATGACTTGTACACTGTGGAGAGAGAAAATTATCTCCTTCTCCAGCATCATCCTGAGTGTAGGGCACAATAGGGAACACCTAAAGGGTCACCAGAATTTGGGCTAAAATAGCATTAGTGTGGCAGGTTCGGGAATTTCTGGGTGTAGTTTCTCCAAGGTAGGCAATAGCTCCAAAGATGGGGCCAAGGACAGAGATCAACATGGCAAACTTTCAAACTTCTCCCTTGCATGGTAGCAATGCTTGGGAGATGATGACTACTATTTGCCATGGTTCCTGGGATTCTTGTGAGAGGATATGTACTTATAATGCTCACATTTATATGACTTCACAGCTAAAGAAATCATGGAGTAGGATCAGTGTCATCGTGTACAGGCCTGCGCCTTGTATAGTTTGGCCTCCTTCTCCCTGATGAATGTGTTAAGCTATGTTTCTCAGAGGACATGGCATGGTGCTTGAGTCCCAGCCACCAGAGGCAGATGTGATTATCTGAGATCAATATAGGCTTTAGGCATGTGTGAACACCGCTTCAAGCCTGACACTTAAGGAATGAAATGGCCCCAATTGTACCTTGCCAATATTTAATTTGTAAACGTTTAAAAGCACCAAAAAGTGGAGCAAGGAATTGACAGAAGCATGGAAGATGGCATTTTAATGGTTGCATGACATCATTTCCTGAGGTAGTTTGGGGCTACAGCTGGAGGCATGTGACAGCACCTGTTAGCACTGGGGATCTATTACATTTTTCCAGATCCAGCCTAGTGCCTGCAAGTTTCAAAAGCAGAGAAATCTGCGAGTAGAAGTAGCCATCTGAAAAAGATATTTTTTCAGCATGCTACATTAATAAAATTAAGCGGTCCATTCTGCAGCACTCTTATCTAGCTGTTACAATAATTTTTCACAGATTAGTATAAGTACAAAATAGATCCTAGATGTTATGTTGCTCTTTAGTCACAGAAACCTTCACAGACTGCATGTATATTAACTCCGGTTTATTAACTCCAGTAAATAAAGGGAACAGGTCTGCTGGGCTCCACTGCTTCAGCCGCTCTCTAACACAGGATGCTAGACAGTGGAATCTTGTACTTGTCATGACAACCCCACCATTCCGCGTCACCTGCCAATAACTAAATAGTACAGTATGTATATAACCTTAACACCAGAGTTTTGGGAAATGTAGAGATGTATTACAAGAGAAAATCATGACTATTTACCAGAGAATAAACAAAATATTATTCAATAGTAATTAATTTTTCTCTTGCGTAGAAGTAGAGAAACACTATTGTTTACTTTCGCCTCTTACTACAATCAATAAAATTAATCAGTTAAAACATATGACGTGTTGTATTTAGAAGCACACAAACTTTCATGCACATAAATCTTGCAATAAAAGGTGGACTTCTATTTCTCTGCACTTCGCATTGCATATTTATTAATATAGTTGCATACTAGGAAGATCTGTTTGAATTCCAGCCCCTCCAATTATGAAAACCGAGAATGAATTGTTATTATCCTACTTTTAAAAAAAACATCTCTTTATTGGCATTTATATCAAGAAATACAAACGGAGGGGCTCATTTACAAGCCCCTTGCGCAGACGTAGCATCATTTTTTGTGACGCTATGGTGGCGCAGAACAGTACCCCGCACCGTTCCATATTTTCAAGCTAGTTTGTAAACCCTTGCCCCACATTATACCTGCGCCAGGTATAATATATGCAAGGGAGGCGTTCCCCCGCTAGGAGACCCACAGGAATGGCACCGTGAAGTCTATAAGATTTCACTGCGTCCCGCTAGCGTAATTTTATAACGCCTGCTCAACGGCAGGCATTAAGGTGATGCTAGTCTGTTTGCAAAGGGCCTCCCCGAGCTTTGCTGGACTAGTGTCAATATTTTTTACGCTAGCCCAGCAAAGTGCCACAACTACGTGAGAAACTCTGACGTAACTGTGTTGACAAGGGCCATGGTGCATTGTATTGTAAATACAGAGCTACTATGATTTTGTAAGGGGGCCCAGGATGGCGCAAGCAAACTGGTGCTTTGTGATCAATGCCCCAGTTTGTTAATGAGGCCCTCTACAGTGCAAAACAGCATGAGGAATAAAAAGAGGGGAGAGAAAACCAGAATAGGAAGTGATGTACAGCAGCTAAAAGGAGGGGAAGTGGTACCACATAATTATTACTCTTCACATAGCACCGTACACATATGGTCTGGCATGGAGTGCATGGCAAAAACAACAAGTGATGGACGGAATGCTGAACATTGTCAAACACTCACCCCCAGTCATAGATCTGGGTTTAATCCATCGTTCTCTTGCTCACCATGCCACCCCAGTTTGGACCCAGCCATATGCAAATCAGTCTTGACCCTGTTCCTCATGGGAACAGTCCAGACCGAACTGCCAAGCCAGGTCCTCACTAGACCGGAAACAAGCATCCTGGGACCGGTTTCGGGGTTTCACCCCTCATCAGCCAGGCTAGCTTGAATCCAGTGGCATGGGAACCACGGGACCCACGTCTGGGCATACCCTTCCCACTTAGGGCGACAAAGCAAAAACAACAAGTGATGGACGGAATGCTGAACATTGTCAAACACTCACCCCCAGTCATAGATCTGGGTTTAATCCATCGTTCTTTTGCTCACCATGCCACCCCAGTTTGGACCCAGCCATATGCAAATCAGTCTTGACCCTGTTCCTCATGGGAACAGTCCAGACCGAACTGCCAAGCCAGGTCCTCACTAGACCGGAAACAAGCATCCTGGGACCGGTTTCGGGGTTTCACCCCTCATCAGCCAGGCTAGCTTGAATCCAGTGGCATGGGAAGCACGGGACCCACGTCTGGGCATACCCTTCCCACTTAGGGCGACAAAGCAAAAACAACAAGTGATGGACGGAATGCTGAACATTGTCAAACACTCACCCCCAGTCATAGATCTGGGTTTAATCCATCGTTCTTTTGCTCACCATGCCACCCCAGTTTGGACCCAGCCATATGCAAATCAGTCTTGACCCTGTTCCTCATGGGAACAGTCCAGACCGAACTGCCAAGCCAGGTCCTCACTAGACCGGAAACAAGCATCCTGGGACCGGTTTCGGGGTTTCACCCCTCATCAGCCAGGCTAGCTTGAATCCAGTGGCATGGGAAGCACGGGACCCACGTCTGGGCATACCCTTCCCACTTAGGGCGACAAAGCAAAAACAACAAGTGATGGACGGAAGGCTGAACATTGTCAAACACTCACCCCCAGTCATAGATCTGGGTTTAATCCATCGTTCTTTTGCTCACCATGCCACCCCAGTTTGGACCCAGCCATATGCAAATCAGTCTTGACCCTGTTCCTCATGGGAACAGTCCAGACCGAACTGCCAAGCCAGGTCCTCACTAGACCGGAAACAAGCATCCTGGGACCGGTTTCGGGGTTTCACCCTTCATCAGCCAGGCTAGCTTTAATCCAGTGGCATGGGAAGCACGGGACCCACGTCTGGGCATACCCTTCCCACTTAGGGCGACAAAGCAAAAACAACAAGTGATGGACGGAATGCTGAACATTGTCAAACACTCAACCCCAGTCATACATCTGGGTTTAATCCATCGTTCTTTTGCTCACCATGCCACCCCAGTTTGGACCCAGCCATATGCAAATCAGTCTTGACCCTGTTCCTCATGGGAACAGTCCAGACCGAACTGCCAAGCCAGGTCCTCACTAGACCGGACACAAGCATCCTGGGACCGGTTTCGGGGTTTCACCCCTCATCAGCCAGGCTAGCTTGAATCCAGTGGCATGGGAAGCACGGGACCCACGTCTGGGCATACCCTTCCCACTTAGGGCGACAAAGCAAAAACAACAAGTGATGGACGGAATGCTGAACATTGTCAAACACTCACCCCCAGTCATAGATCTGGGTTTAATCCATTGTTCTTTTGCTCACCATGCCACCCCAGTTTGGACCCAGCCATATGCAAATCAGTCTTGACCCTGTTCCTCATGGGAACAGTCCAGACCGAACTGCCAAGCCAGGTCCTCACTAGACCGGAAACAAGCATCCTGGGACCGGTTTCGGGGTTTCACCCCTCATCAGCCAGGCTAGCTTGAATCCAGTGGCATGGGAAGCACGGGACCCACGTCTGGGCATACCCTTCCCACTTAGGGCGACAAAGCAAAAACAACAAGTGATGGACGGAATGCTGAACACGGAGTGCATGCACATCAGAAAATACCTTAAACAATATAGCTCTACTGCGACCAGAGACTCATCCTTATCGCGTGGTTTGTCTGAGCCCAAACGTACACTACACGACACCCATTAGCAGCAGTCCACTCCAATTGGGAAGCTGACATAGGCAGAGAACTGACACAGAACAAGTGGGACAGAGAACTCTTAAACCCTAGAAAGCTGTTCAGAAATGCCCAGTTCCAATTCATACAGCATAACATCTTCCACAGAGCATATCTCATGCCTAAAGTACTACGCCAGATGTTCAGCTCCTCCGTCGATTGCCCGCGTTGCCATTAAGCCAAAGCAGATGTGCTACACATGTTCTGGCACTGCCTAGCATCCTCCGGATTGTGGAACGCTATCTCTGAAGCACTGATGAAGGTGACTTGGCATTCAAACCTCTCCACTACAGAGGGCTCGTTACTAAGACTATACAGACGCTCGGCACCTGCAGTAGCAGTGAATTGCTTCATTGACGTGGCACAACTAATGGCTCGTAGATTCATTGCCATGAATTGGAAAGCTCCATTATTGCCAGATGTCAGGCATTGGTGGCAGCAAAGCAATAGTGGGGCAGAGCAAAGGCAGTGGCTGTGCGGCGTGAGAAGTTAGATGTTTGTGCCTACTCCCTGACAAATCGTTACTCAGCTATGGGCACAACAATCTGGCAACTTAAAGTTTAGTGGTGTTCGCCTGTTGTTGAACTGTTTTGCGAGTGTGTGGGTGTTAGGGAGTGGGCTGGGGACTCATGTTGTCAGAGCAATTACTGGAGGGGCTCCCATATGTCTCTAGGGCATGAGCACTGGGGGATTAATTCCCAATAATGGATAAGTTGCTCTTGACAGAAGGCTGCATCAGTGGTAGGCACTGACTGGCAGCCTCTGTATATCACCACCCTTCTTTTGGCTAGCAGCAGTAGCATTGTGGTGAGTAGTCGGGTGTCAGATGGTACATCCTTAACATAATCCAGCAGTTCAAAGAACAGAGAGAAGTGGGGATTGTGCCCTGTGATTTTGTGTATTATTGAGTACACCTTCTCCCAGTATGCTGCAATACTCGGGCAAAACCAGGCCAGGTGTATGAAGGTGGCCTGGGGCGCCCCACACCAGTGGCAGTGGGAATCTGCAATCAAGCCCATACGGAACAGCTGGGCGGGCCAGCAATATAGTTGGTGAAGGGGCTTAAAATGAATAAGTCACAACCGATAATTGGGAGAGAGTGCCTGTAGTTGACCACAGCAGTATGCCCACTGTTGATCTGTGATAGGGGGGTACCTGTCTTCTTTCCAGGCCACTCACGCCACTGGCACTCTGAGGGGTGAGGAAATATGCATGCTACTGTATAGGCGGGTTATCAATTTGGCGATGAGGGGATGGTGAGAATGTGCTCTAACGCAGGAAGTGTGGGAGAGGGGGCTGGGAATGTGTCATATATGGAGCAGCAAGTGGCTCTGATTTGGTAGTCTAGCAGCATATCAAGCATAGTGTTGGGTGGGGAGGTGTCGGGCCTAGGGGTGGGATGAAGTTGTTGTTAGGGTATAAATCCAAAAAGGTAACAAGGTTAGGGTTGCGGATCCTAATCCGGAGCCCCTGTCCTTTAAGGGTGCAAACCTCGGGTTATTGCAGAGTGGGATGCAGGGGGTATAGTGACATGGAATGTGAGCATGTTTCCTCAAGCTTTGCCATGCGCCTCTGACCATCTCCTCAGTGTTGATATACGGTCTTGGTGGCTTGTAGGGTGTGTACAATACCATGAAAAGAGGTCATGGTGATGTCCAGTCTGTCTCTACCTGCAACATGAGGTTGGAATGGTGTGTGGTGAACCCAATAGTGTAAAAAGAGGTCCTGAGCACACAAGGCATCTTGTTGCATGTCGGGAGCCCCAAGTCCCGCCTGACTTAGCAGGAGCGTGAGTAGTTCCCATTTTACCTGTAGCTGCTTGTAAACCCGTGCTGGAGCTCGCAAACAAACCTTTCTTCCAGTTCTGTAGCAAGAAACCACGCTCAGGTGAGATGCCACGAATCATCCAATCCACACTAGAGGTCGATAGGAACTTTTCTATCACAACCCCAGAGCCAGTGTAACGTAAATAGTGGGTAAAACTAAGTTATAAATGTACATGAAAACCATAGGCTGACCAAAACGTCTAAAGAAATTCCACCTGTTAAGCATTAAGACTATTAAACACTCTAACAATACAACAGATTAACAACACAATAATTTGAGCAACTAAGATGGATTTCAGATTGTTTGATGTTGACATCAGTATAGCCTAAAATTCAATTAATAACATTCAATTATTGGGCTGGGCCATTTCTACTCCTATCGCAAATTTTGACTTGCATGTTTGGGGACAGACTAAACACATGTGGGCAAAACATAAAAAGAAGACAAAAATAATTTGGAAAAAATCTAACTAGGGAAACTCACTATAAAATATCGCTGGTTTTAATCATCTAAACTGAAAAGGAAAGAAGAAATATAGTATTGCAGATTTTATACCTCTCCTCATGGAATAGCAGACAGGAAGTATTTGGCAGCCCAGAGCGACAGCAGCTTCACATCATCGGTAGACAGCAGTTTCGGTGACAGTCCAGTACACGGGCTGCATTGAGGATAAGACAACTGTTTAGAGTTTATCGGGCATATTAGTACTGAACAGCATAAGTAATGGGGCATAATCAACTAAAGGGAAACTCAAAATTTAAAGGCCATAAATGTCAGAAGACTTATTTTATTTATTTATTTATTTATTTATTGATTTTATATAGCGCACAGCTACCCGAAGGTTTCCCGCCGCTAAAAACAATGCAGGACAGAGGCAGGCTTAAACGAGCCGCTTGGGCAATTACTGGTTAAAGAGCCATGTCTTCAGCTCCTTTCGAAATCTGATGAACACCCTTTCATGACGTAAATAAGAAGGAAGAGAATTCCAGAGAGAGGGAGCTAGGAAAGCAAAAGAGCGTCCCCCCATCTTAGCACGTCGGAATTTGGGCACCTGGAATTTTAGTTGATTAGAAGATCGAAGAGAACGAGAGGGCCGATATTGTTGAACCAAGATTTTAAGGTAGTTGGGAGCTAAGCCCGTATTAATTTTATGCATATAGCATAGGGCTTTAAATTTGATACGGTTCTCAATTCTTAACCAATGAAGTTCATGAAGTGCACCAGAAGTAGGCGTGATTCTAGGAAGTTGGCAAAGAAGCCTGGCCGCCGAGTTCTGAACAACCTGCAATTTGTGAAGAGCTTCTTTATTCGCACCTAAGTAAAGCACGTTTCCGTAGTCCAGTCTAGAAATAACCAACGCTTGGACCACAGTTCTCTGGGCAGCCACAGGAAGCATCCAGAGAATTTTACGAAGCCACTTCAAGATAGCGAAGCAGGTAGAAGCTACTTTGGTCACCTGTTTTTTCATAGTCAGCTGATCATCAATTAGGAAGCCCAGGTTACGTGCTGAGAGCGAAGGAATTGGGGGGGCACCCAATTCCAAGGGCCAATGTTGGGGGCCCCAGAGAGATTTTTTATTTCCAAAAATGATGAGTTCTGTCTTTTCTCCATTAAGTTTGAGTTTATTAGAATGCATCCAATTGGCTATCTTAGATAGTCCTATTTGCAAAGAGGGAGGATTAACGGTTTCTTTGGAGGAGAGTGAAAAAATAAGTTGAGTGTCATCGGCATAAGAAAAGATAGTTAGACCAGCTTGTTCTGCTATGCTCGCCAAAGGACTGACATATATATTGAAAAGTAATGGACTAAGAATGGAGCCCTGGGGAACTCCATAAGAGGATGCGTGAGTCAAAGAGGAAGCTGTATGGGAGAAAACCTGAAAAGTCCTCTTAGCTAAAAAGCTGGACAACCACATGAGGGCTTTGCCGCCAATGCCCTTGATATTAAGAATTTTTAGGAGAGATGAGTGAGATACAGTATCAAACGCTGCGCTTAGATCCAATAGGATAAGAGCTACAGTTTCTCCTTTGTCAATTTGTTGGCGGATGATTTCAGTCACGCCCAATAGGGTCGCCTCAGTTGAATAGCCAGCACGAAAACCAGATTGAGATGGATGGAGAATGTTACTAGTTTCTACAAACTGGGATAATTGAAGATTAGCATGTTTTTCTAAAATTTTGGAAAAAGCAGGCAGAAGAGAGATTGGACGAAAGTTCGAGAAAATTTCCGGATCAGAGTTAGTTTTCTTAAGTAAAGGGAGAACCATTGCATGCTTCCATAATGCAGGCACATAAGCTTCGGTAAGAGACAAGTTAAGAAACTGCATAATGAAAAGCAGTACGGGGGGATTTAGCTTTTGAAGTACTGTAATGGGGATAGGATCTTGCGGGGAACCAGATTTAATGCTTGTGAGAATATTAAAAAAAGAGGCAGTATCCATAGGGAGCCATTCATTAAGTGAGTTAGAATTATTAGCTTGGGTTGTTTCTTGAATGATAGGAGGAAATATAGAGTGATTGGATTGAGATTTAATACTAATACCGGGATGATTAGAGTAATTGTAAAATTCAACATAAATTTTGTCAATTTTATCCACAAAGAAAGATGCCAAATCATTACATTTTTTGGAGTCCAAGTCAGGAGGCTTAGATAGGCGAGAGTCACCTGAGAGTTCCTGTACTACTTCAAACAGCACTTTAGGGCAGTTCTGGGATTGTAAAATAATGTCAGTGGCATAATCGGCGCGCGCGGTGTTACATAATCGATGATATTTAAGAAGGGCTAGTTTGTAAGTAGCTTTTCTGTCTGGGTCATAATTTTTCCGCCATTTCCTTTCCAGGTTCTTGCATTTAGTTTTTTCTATTTTAAGGGTTTCTGAAACCAAGGGGCGGGAGGATGCTGGTAGCCCTGTTTGTTCTTTTTATTAGATAAAGGAAGACATTCATTAGTGGCAGATGAAAGCCAGTCAACAATAACCCCGTCATCTCTTATACTCGTGATTGAAGGTAAGGTTTTTTCCAACATCGAGTTCATAACATTAATATCTAGATTTTTCCAATTCCTATAAGTACTAGATTTGGCGAAGGAAGAGGCAAAAGTCGGACCCTGTTTTTGTGCAATCGAAAATTCCCCCAAAAAATGATCAGACCATGGAATGGGGATGGCTTGTTTACATGAAATCGTAACAAGATTGGAAAAAATAGGGTCTAATAGATGTCCTGCCTTATGCGCGGGGCCTGAATTATGTAAAAAAACATTTAATGCCGCTAAGTTATCTAAAAGAGTAGCGCTTGTAGTACAAGATATATCATTGAAATGTAAGTTCAGGTCACCTAAGATCAAAAAATTAGTGGATTCTAATAATAAGGGAGCAATAAGATCAGGAAGGGACGCTGCCCAAAGACCTGCGGGGCCAGGAGGACGGTATATAAGGGCCCCGGAAAGAGTAAAATTGGGTGTTAATAAAAGTTTGAAAAACCCAGCTTCACAGTTATTGACTTGAAGAGGGACATGAGGTGACAACACAAACACCCAAGGAAGAAGTCTAGGAAGAACTAATTCTAGATTTCAAAAGTCTCTCCCTAACTAGAAAAGTCCATAAAGTTCTGATTGGTTGACCCTGTCGGCCTATATTGCTCAAATGGATCAATATCCAATTAAAATTATTGACGCCCATCAGATCTCCAACTATTCCGGATTTTCTCAGTGAAGGTGTGAAGTCATCTCAATGAGTTCATACAGTTCTGCCAAAATATAACTTTTATGGACATTTTGAAACATTGGGTTCCTTTCCCAAGTTTTGATTTTAACAGTTCTCATGTGAATTCAATAATTCTTCCTGTTGATCTGGTAGATAGAGCAAAACGTGAAACATTAGTAAATAATAAAGCAGTCTCTGTCTTTATTACAATAGGGCATTCTTTAACATGTAAGCAACCTTAGGAAATAATTCAGGTCAAAGGGAACATGATGAATTAGCAATCTTTTCAGTACTGCTGCAAAATGAATCTTCAAGTCTAGCAAGGCTAAGAAAGCCTAAATGCACAATTCTAATTGCTAAACATTTATGTTTATACATACCATTAACTAACAAATATGCAGAGCAAAATCATTTATTTGTGATCATTATTAATAGAAAATATGAGAACAGTTTAAATGTGTATTTATTTTTCTGCATACATGTAACTCACGTTAATAAAATCCATTTAAATCAATGTAAGTATGATTAATCACTACTCATAATATACTTTTAACCACTTCGCTGCCAGGCCTTTTCCCCCTCCTGTGCCAGGCCTTTTTTTGCCTATTTGGGGCAGTTCGCGCTTAGGCCCTCATAACTTTTTGTCCACATAAGCTAACCAAGCCAAATTTGCGTCCTTTTTTTCCAACATCCTAGCGATTCTAAAGGTACCCAGACTTTGTGGGTTCCCCTGAAGGAGGCCAAGAAATTGGCCAAAATACAGTGAAAATTTCGTTTTTTTCAAAATAATTGGAAAAAGGGGCTGCAGAAGAAGGCTTGTGGTTTTTCCCCTGAAAATGGCATCAACAAAGGGTTTGCGGTGCTAAACTCAGCAGCTTCCCAGCTTTCAGGAACAGGCAGACTTGAATCCGAAAACCCAATTTTTCAACACAATTTTGGCATTTTACTGGGGCATACCCCATTTGTGCAATTTTTTGTGCTTTCAGCCTCCTTCCAGTCAGTGACCGGAATGGTCATGAAACCAATGCTGGATCCCAGAAACCTAAACATTTCTGAAAAGTAGACAAAATTCTGAATTCAGCAAGGGGTCATTTGTGTAGATCCTACAAGGGTTTCCTACAGAAAATAACAGCTGAAAAAGAAAAATATTGAAATTGAGGTGAAAAAAACATCAATTTTTCTCTACTTTTTACTCTGTAACTTTTCCCTGCAATGTCAGATTATCGAAAGCAATATACCGTTACGTCTGCTGGACTCCTCTGGTTGCGGGGATATATAGGGTTTGTAGGTTCATCAAGAACCCGAGGAACCCAGAGCCAATAAATGAGCTGCACCCTGCAGTGCGTTTTCATTCTATACCGGGTATACAGTAATTCATTTGCTGAAATATAAGGAGTAAAAAATAGCTATCAAGAAAACCTTTGCATTTCCAAAAAGGGCACAAGATAAGGTGTTGAGGAGCAGTGGTTATTTGCACATCTCTGAATTCCGGGGTGACCATAGTAGCACGTGAATTACATGGAATTTCTCAAATAGATGTCTTTTTTACACACACCCCTATATTTGGAAGGAATACATGTAGAGAAAGACAAGGGGCAATAACACTTGTTTTGCTATTCTATGTTCCCCCAAGTCTCCCGATAAAAATGATACCTCACTTGTTTGGGTAGGCCTAGCGCCCGCGACAGGATATGCCCCAAAACACAACGTGGACACATCACAGAAAACAGAGCTGTTTTTAGCAAAGTGACTACCTGTAGATTTTGGCCTCTAGCTCAGCCGCCACCTAGGGAAACCTACCAAACCTGTGCATTTCTGAAAACTAGAGACCTAGGGGAATCCAAGGAGGGGTGACTTGCGGGGCTCGGACCAGGTTCTGTTACCCAGAATCCTTTGCAAACCTCAAAATTTGGCTAAAAAAACACATGTTCCGCACATTTCTGTGGCAGAAAGTTCTGGAATCTGAGAGGAGCTACAAATTTCCTTCCACCCAGCGTTCCCCCAAGTCTCCCGATAAAAATGATACCTCACTTGCGTGGGTAGGCCTAGCGCCGGCGACAGGAAACACCCCAAAGCGCAACGTGGACACATCCTAAATTTTGGAAAAAAACAGAGGTGTTTTTTGCGAAGTGCCTACCTGTAGATTTTGGCCTCTAGCTCAGCCGCCACCTGGGGAAACCTACCAAACCTGTGCATTTCTGAAAACTAGAGACCTAGGGGAATCCAAGGAGGGGTGACTTGCGGGGCTCGGACCAGGTTCTGTTACCCAGAATCCTTTGCAAACCTCAAAATTTGGCTAAAAAAACACATGTTCCTCACATTTCTGTGGCAGAAAGTTCTGGAATCTGAGAGGAGCTACAAATTTCCTTCCACCCAGCGTTCCCCCAAGTCTCCCGATAAAAATGATACCTCACTTGCGTGGGTAGGCCTAGCGCCTGCGACAGGAAACACCCCAAAGCGCAACGTGGACACATCCACAATTTTGGGAGAAAACAGTGCCTACCTGTGGATTTTGGCCTGTAGCTCACCCGGCGCCTAGGGAAACCTACCAAACCAGTGCATTTCTGAAAACTAGAGACCTAGGGGAATCCAAGGAGGGGTGACTTGCGGGGCTCGGACCAGGTTCTGTTACCCAGAATCCTTTGCAAACCTCAAAATTTGGCTAAAAAAACACATGTTCCTCACATTTCTGTGGCAGAAAGTTCTGGAATCTGATAGGAGCCACAAATTTCCTTCCACCCAGCGTTCCCCCAAGTCTCCCGATAAAAATGATACCTCACTTGTGTGGGTGGCCCAGGTGCCTGCAACATAATAAGGCCCAAAACCTGAAGGGATAGAAGGGATAGCACAGCAAGTTTATAAGGGCATATTCTTTTATACATCTTTAGACGGACTCTGCTTTGGGGACCCACATAAGTGAGGTGTCATTTTACTTGGGAGACTGAGGGGAAAACTGGGGAGTAGGAATTTTGTGCTGGAGCGGTGATCCTACTAAGAAAAATCAGGAAAATATGCTTTTTTATGCAAATTGTGAGGTTTACAGAGGAGTCTGGGTAAGAAAATGTTGGGGGAGCCACACAAGCCACACCTCCCTAGACTCCTTGGGGTGCCTAGTTTTAAAAAGTTTCTGGGTTTTGTAGGTTTCCCTACATGACGGCCGCACCCAGGACCAAAAACATAGGTGGGCCCTCCCCCCCAAACACAGGTATTTTTGGAATATATCACTTTGATGTGTGCACATACGTCCGTGATGTGCCAAACACTAAAATTGTGAAAAGAAACACACGTAGGTTATGTGAAGAAGACCCCTCACCCACCAACCAAGTTGGTGGCATGCTTCATCATCGGGGTCCCACCTGAGGCACCTAGCGTGTCTCAAGTGTGCTGCGATGCCTGATTACAGCGGAGCAGGTTTTGTCATTTGTACCACACATACTGGTTGGATTTGGCACGAGGGTGAGTGATGGTTCAGTAGATCAAATTTTATTAACAAGAGATTTCACAAAAGTGAAATGCACTGGTAATAACTGAAAGGCCAAAAAACTGAACCAATGACTCACAGCTCGTGAGCTGTAAAGCCACGACAAGGCACCAACCGCTTTACAGTCCATTCACACACCTTTCATACATGACATGCACTAGACCATTCACGCCGCCAGCCACGGGCCCAGCACATTACAAGACTCGCATCCACAGACAGCGCCAGTCAAGGGCCCATCACTTTCATACGCCCACATGCCTGATACAGCAATCACACCAGCTGATGAGTGTGTGGACTGGCGTTTGGCCGGCACTGCCAGCCAAGCGCCACACCACCAGCCAAGCGCCACCCCACCCACACCACCAGCCAAGCGCCACCCCACACACACCGCCAGCCCAGCGCCACCCCACACACACCGCCAGCCAAGCGCCACCCCACACACACCGCCAGCCAAGCGCCACCCCACACACACCGCCAGCCAAGCGCCACCCCACACACACCGCCAGCCAAGCGCCACCACACCCACGCCGCCAGCCAAGCGCCACTCTACACATGCCATCCCCTTTTTTTTGTTTTTAAACAACAAAGAAACCACTAATCATAAATTAGTACAAAACTACAAACACAAAAGCTCTAACTGAATACATGACTAATGCCAACCGTGAAACCGAACATATAAAAATATAAAACACCAGTTTACGCTCACGGAATTTCCCAATAATTCTTCTGTGTGTGGTAGCTCCTGAAACAGCCACCCACACACAGCCCAGGCTTTGAAGGACAATCAGGGCAGTACATCCTAGTCTCCTTCCTGATACCTCTTCGAGCACAGACTCTACATCTCTTAGCAGGAAAGTTTTTTTTGGCCGTGGGAGGAATGTGCTCAGCAAAGTGACGATCTTTCAATCTAGCCACATCCTCCACCACTGCTTCTCTAGGAACTCTTGCCTGTTCCAGCACAACAAGGCTAGCTATGATAGACTCCTGAAATTTCACAAATGTCATCCTTGACTCTGGAGAACTATCCTTAAACACAACAAAAGCATTAAAAGTTGCCAAGTGGAACAAGTGAAGCGCTAATTTCTTATACCACACATAAGACTTACGAGCAGCAGTGTAAGGTTCTAACCTCTGATCTACTCTATCAACACCACCCATGTGCTTATTATAGTCTAAGATGCACACAGGTTTGCGCACTTCGGCAACCTGACCCCAAACAGCCACAGGTGAAGTACTCTCATCATGGATGGTGCTTAGCATGTATACATCCCTCTTGTCTACAAATTTCAGAGCTAGCAGCTCATCATTCCGCAAGGCACTGCACTGTCCCTTCTCAAGTTTTTTACAGACAAGCTCTTTTGGATAGCCTTTCCGATTAGAGCGGATTGTGCCACAAGCAACAGTGTCCACTCTGAACAACTCCTTGAACAACCGAACTCCAGTGTAGAAGTTATCTACATATAAATGGTGACCTTTGTTAAACAGTCGTCTACCAAGTTCCCACACAATTTTCTCACTAACTCCAAAAGTGGGAGGACAACCAGGGGGGTCAATATTGGAATCCCTACCAGTGTAGACCCGGAAATTATAAACATATCCTGTACTACTTTCTGACAGCATATACAATTTAATTCCATACCGTGCCCTCTTGCTAGGAATGTACTGCCTAAAAACCAAACGACCCTTGAACAGGACCAAAGACTCATCCACAGATATTTCTTTCCCTGGAACATAGATCTCTGAAAACCGATCTACCAAATGATCAAGGACAGGTCTAATCTTAAAAAGACGGTCAGAATCAGGATGATCTCGTGGCAAGGCTAAAGCATTATCTACAAAATGCAACATCCGAAGAAGAAGCTCATACCGGTTACGACTCATGATGGCAGGAAATATAGCAGTTGCCATCAAGGGACTAGTAGACCAATATGAAGACAGCGACGGCTTCCTTATCAGCCCCATCAAAAAAGTTAAACCCAAGAACTTTTTCAACTCTTCCAGATTTGTGGGAATCCACCGGCTAGCTCTAGAGTGTGGCCTAAGTCTGGCAGCGTTGTCCCTCAAAAACTGCTCTGCATACAAATTAGTCTGCTCAACAATCTCTTCCAAAAATATATCGTCCATAAACAACTCAAAAAAGTTGACGGGCAAAAAGTTTTCCGTATTAACTCGACACCCTGGAAAACCAGTAAACGCAGGCAACTGTGGCTGCCCCATGTTTGGTGCAACCCATGCGTCAGGTCTTCCAATGGGAAGCCTTTCAGCCGCTGGCTCCTGCACCATTGGCACATCACTGTCCTCCTCTAAAACAGGCCCTTCATCAGCACTGAGAGTGGCTTCATCATCAGATGATTCATCTCTGACAGAAAATTCACTTCCAGAATCCTGCACTTCCTCTTCTGCCTCAGATGCAGAGTCAGTCTCATATTCATGGTCAGAAGATGACTCAAAAAGCACACTAACAACCTGCTGAGCGGTCATCCTACGGCTGGCCATGATCCTTCCTACTAAAATTAACTGGACAAATACACCACCAACAACCAGCACTGTGTAAGATAAGTAACAAAGTATAGGTTTATCACTAAGAATTATAAACTCAAAAACTATACTGCTCACTTGCCTGAAAAAGCTTGACTCACCAGCAACTACTCTGCACAGCCACAGCAATCACCAACGATATCCCACTAAAAAGAGAAAAAAAAAAGCAAATTAGACATAAGACAACACAATAATCATTGTGCATAACTCTAAGGACAATTTCACACACAATCCTGCATTCAGTACACCACCTACAAACATGTCATTCATGCATTGCAACAATACTCACTTGGAGTAAATTTATTTACTTACCTAAAACATGCAACTACGCAAACCGCAGGACAACTACTGCCAAAACTGCAACAAGCCACAGCAAAGTCAGCAAAAGCTTTGAACTAAAACAAAAAGGAGAAAAACTGTTATTATCATAAAAGCAAATACTTCGCCAGTTGACAAACACTCCGCCACTAACCATTTTTTCATTTTCCCCTGTGTCTAGTCTTCTCTGCTTGGGGGAAGATGGGCCTAAAAAAAAATAGGCCAATCTACCCCCAAGGGGAGGGGGCAGAAATCGCCCAGATTACATTGCACCCTTTGGGGGGGGGCGACCCTTGCCCAAGGGGCCACACCCCCACACAAAGCACACACACACACACACACATAGTATCCCTGGCGCTATGGGGATTCTGCCCCCCTTGGGGACAGAAAGGCCTAAAAAATAGGCATATCTGCCCCCTAGGGGGGCAGAACTGCCCAAAAATACATGTGGGCCCCTGGGGGCGACCCTTGCCCAAGGGGCCGCCCCCCAACACAAAAAATAAAAACCAACAATAAAATCCCTGGTGTCTAGTGGCTTTCTGCCCCCCTTGGGGGCAGATCGGCGTAAAAATAGGGCCAATCTGCCCCCAAGGGGGGCAGAAACGACGATAAATACATTGCGCCCCCGGGGGGAGCGACCCTTGCCCAAGGGGCCACCCCCCAACACAAAGCACACATACAAACATATTTTTCTGGCGCTATTGGGATTCTGCCCCCCTTGGGGGCAGAAAGGCCTAAAAAAAAATAGGCCTCTCTGCCCCCAAGGGGGGCAGAACTGCCCAAAAATACATGTGGGCCCATGGGGGCGACCCTTGCCCAAGGGGCCACCCCCCAACACAAAAAATAAAAATCAACAATAAAATCCCTGGTGTCTAGTGGCTTTCTGCCCCCCTTGGGGGCAGATCGGCCTAAAAATAGGGCCAATCTGCCTCCAAGGGGGGCAGAAACGACAATAAATACATTGCGCCCCTGGGGGGAGCGACCCTTGCCCAAGGGGCCACCCCCCAACACAAAGCACACATACATACATACTATTTCTGGCGCTATTGGGATTCTGCCCCCCTTGGGGGCAGAAAGGCCTAAAAAAAATAGGCCTCTCTGCCCCCAAAGGGGGCAGAACTGCCCAAAAATACATGAGGGCCCCTGGGGGCGACCCTTGCCCAAGGGGCCGCCCCCCAACACAAAAAATACACATCAACAATAAAATCCCTGGTGTCTAGTGGCTTTCTGCCCCCCTTGGGGGCAGATCGGCCTAAAAATAGGGCCAATCTGCCCCCAGGGGGGGCAGAAACGACGTAAAATACATTTGCCCCCAAAGGGGAGCGACCCTTGCCCAAGGGGCCGCCCCCCAACACAAAAAATACAAATCAACAATAAAATTCCTGGTTTCTAGTGGCTTTCTGCCCCCCTTGGGGGCAGATCGGCCTACAAATAGGGCCAATCTGCCCCCAGGGGGGGCAGAAACGACGTAAAATACATGTGCCCCCAAAGGGGAGCGACCCTTGCCCAAGGGGCCGCCCCCCAACACAAAAAATACAAAGCAACAATAAAATCCCTGGTGTCTAGTGGCTTTCTGCCCCCCTTGGGGGCAGATCGGCCTAAAAATAGGGCCAATCTGCCCCCAGGGGGGGCAGAAACGACGTAAAATGCATGTGCCCCCAAAGGGGAGCGACCCTTGCCCAAGGGGTCGCTCCCCTACACTAATAAGCACACACATACTGAAATCCCTGGTGTCTAGTGGGCATTCCTGCTGCCCGATCGCATCGCGATCGGGCAGCAGGAATGCTCAAAGAGACATCGAGGGAAAGGAAAACCCTTTCCTTTCCCTCGATGCCTCTCTGAGAGCACCCCCACCCCGCACGAAGGTGAAAAACTCACCTTCTCCCTTAGACGCGCTGGAAGCAAATGGCTTTCAGCGCGTCTTTCCCCCTTTCCCTGAAATCAGCGCGCGATCGCGCGCTGATGTCATGGGGGGGGCGGGGGGGTGGGCGTGAAAGGGGAAGGGATTCCCCTTTCAGCCCTGGCCTGGGGGTGTTGGGGGGCGGCCCTCGGGGGAAGCGCTAGCGCTTCCCCCGACTGCCAGTCCCAGGACGTAATGGTTACGTCCATGGCGCCACACGGGCGCTGCCATGGACGTAACCATTACGTCCGTGGCGGGGAAGGGGTTAATGTTATAAAATATTATTTCTAAAGAAATTTGTCATCGTTAGTCTGCTAAATACAAACACGCAACGTTTGTCATGGCAATACGCCATGCCCAAATAAGTGGAAGGCACAATATCCGGTGTTTCAAACGTGCAAATTTTTACGTTTCATGTTATTGTTCTCTGTTAGGCTTTTAAATGAGGATTATAAATCACCATATGTTAACTTCCATGCCACTAATGTATTAATAAAATTTGATATCTATCACCCATATCAAGGTAATCAGGTCGGAGTGAAGAAGTCAATAGAATGAGGTGGTCAGGGAAATGGGACCGTTAAGGAACAAGTGGAGAACTGTAGGCAAAACAATCATTTTGGCTATGGCTATACGACCCACCAGGGATAGTGGAAGTCTGGTCCACAAGGCCAGCCTATCCTCCAACTGCGAGATGGTGCAGCCATAATTTACTGACCAAACTTAGTTTAAGTAACGGCTAAGCCACATGCTCAGGTATCGCACTGGTTCTATGGCCCAGGTAATGGAAAATCTGGTTATAAATGGAAGTGTGGTGTTGGTGAGAGTAAAAAGAATTGATTTTGCAAAGTTTATCTGGATACCCGTGATGCCGACAAAGCGGATCACCTCGCATGAGATGGGGCCCAGATTGTCCTGCGAATCGCAGATGTATAGGGTGACATCATCAATATAAATTGGAAACCACTAGTCACCAGGACGTAAAACTGATGCCTCAGTGAACGTGGTGCTGTCGGAGGCATGCAGCCAGGAGCACCATTGCTATTGCAAATAACAATGTTGACTATGGGCAATCCTGTTGCTTTCCTTGCTGTATCTGAAAGGAGTCAGATATCATGGCATTCAACTTTATCCTGGCGGTGGGGTGGGTGTAGAGGAGTTGTATTAGTCGGAGAAAGCCCAAGCTGATGCCAGTGTGCGAGAGTGGCAGGAACAGGTGGGGCCATTCCAGCAAATCAAAAGCCTTTGTGGCGACAGCTTTGTCCTGTGGGTCGAGGTGATTCATACATCTGAGAATAGTGCAAAGGTTGTGTGACATTGATCGCCTGGGGAGGAATCTGGATTGATAAGGACAAATGATTTTTGGGAGGAGTGGCAATAGCGGTTAGCAAGTATTTTTACAAGAATTTTATTTTCTACATTTATTAGGGACGGAGGTCTGTATGAGTGGCATACATTAGCTGGTTTGTCAGGCTTAAGCAGCTTGATGACAACTGCCTCCCTCAGTGAGGGGGGCAGAGCACTGGTCTCGAAAAAAGTCTTTGTGCATAGCCAAGAGGTGCAGCACCAGTATTGAAGCGTATTCTTTATAGAAGACGATTAGTGAGACCATCCAAACCTGGTGTCTTTCGTCCCGGCAGACTCTGGACAGTCTGAATAATTTTGTCTGCTGTGATGGGCAAGACAAGGTATTTGTGATGTGCCCAGTCTAACCATATCAGTTGCAGAGTGTCTAGGTATTCTGCCAAGTTAGAAGCCACCGAAGCTCCATTCAAGGCGGAGTAGAAAGTGGCCATCACATTTAGCAGCTCCGAAGGAATAGAGGCCCACCCAGAGGGCCCATCTTCATGTTCCACGATATGAAAGAAGGTGCAGGGTGCCCGGAGCAGTCCTGCCAGTGTCCTGCCCAGGCGGTCTTCCTCAACGTACCATCTGGGTTGTGTGTCCCGCTACAAGTAACCAACTTTTCTACTGGCCTGCTCAGTAAACTCAGAGATCTTGTCTCAGATGACAGCCATCATTGCCTTATACTAATCGGCTTCCAGCGTATGAATATCTTGTCTAGTCTATGACCAGCTTGTAGGCCTCCTAGAGCATTGAGGGCGAATGTACGGATCCTATATTATGTGCAAAATATTCAACTATCTCTTTGTGAATATCGTCGTGAAATGCTGCCTCGCGGAGCGCCTCCGGCATAAAGCACCAAGAGAAGGCCCATGGTACGGCAGAGGTTATAGAGAGCACCAAGCACACAGATGCATGGTTGGAAAGGGTGCCGGTAGGTGTGTTACTTCCACGATCCACGTGCAAACATCCTGGGAGATCAGCCAGTAGTCAATTCTAGACCAGGAGTTGTCGTGTGGTGTGAAGCATGTACCTCACGTGCTGTGGTGTGGGTGTGTCTCCAAACATCTGTCCAGCCAGGATCTGGGAGAATATGCGCCACACTAGGATGGGGCCTTCTAGATCTTCCTGACCTGTCCAGAACATCATGTAGGTGCACATTAAATCCTCTCCCCCAAATCTCCACACCCCAGCCCAGTCTCACGATCCGTCTCCAGGTGTCTGAGAAAAAGGCTGGATCGTCCAAGTTTGGACCATAGATAGCAGCAAGGGTCACGGGATGGTTATGTAATGTGCCTGGAACTATGACACATCAGCCCTCTGGATCAGTGATAGTGTTTTCAAGTTTTTACAGGATCCCTCTCCACATTAGGATAGCAACCTCCAGCATAGTTTGACTAGAGTGATGCATATGTCTCACTGCACCAGCAGGCGTGCAACTTCAAAGCAGTACCCCTCATGAGCTCCTGAAAAAAGCATATGTCTATCTGATGCCTCCATGATCATTCATTCTGTGTATGTTCCAGGTAAGGAATGTCATGGAGGTCATAGCAGTAGAAGTGTTGGGGAAGTAGGCAGAGTGTGTGTGACTATTGTGTCAGTTCTGTGCCCTGTATCTAAAGTGGATTGTGGTGCCATGATACCTTCTGGGATGAAGAGGTAAATAACATTTACAAACAGAAGAAACAATCCCAGCCTGCCCACCTCCAACACCAACCCAAGAACGTGGTTGAGACCAAAGCTACCCACCCCACACCTTCACCCCATAATAAAATCAAAAACACAAATGGGAAACATTCCTGGAGGAGGAAGGTGAGCTGTACAATCACTCCAGGCCTTCTTGGCTGGGTGCCCAAAGGGGAGAAACCCTGTCTGAGGGCACACAGCTGGAGGAAGGGGCTCAGACAGGTTGCTAGAGAGTGATGTAACCGGTGATGCCCTCAATTAGTGGACATGTCAATCATTGTTGCCTAGAGGCCAAGACTCAGGTGCACTTGGGATTGTCATCGGTGAGCGCTTTAGTTCGGTGATGTGCTTGGCAAATTTGAGAGCCAATTTAGCGTCTGTGAAAAAATGGGGCTTTCATTCAAAAGACAAACACAGTTTAACCAGGTACACCATGGCGTTCAGGACATCTGCCTCCTGGAACAGCCGCTTAGCAAACTGGAATTTACAGCAGACAGCCTGCACCAACATAGTGAAGTCTGGATTGAAGGAGAGGTCATTGTCATGATGCTGGATTTGCTGCCTTTTGCACACAAGTCTTAATACAATGTTTGGTTCAAGATAGTTTAGTAGGCGTTCAATAATGGGATGGGATGATACTCCAACCTGGGGCCTGGCTTCTAGAGAGCGATGGCCACACTCCACTATGAATACTGGGGACAAGTCTTTACTGAACAGGTCTCTTAGAATTGTTTCTACATAAACTTCCACTTTGGTTATCGCTGTGGATTCCAGGACTCCGATTCTGAGATTGTTGCATCTGGATCTCGCTTCTAAGTCCTCATTTTTCATTTTGATAGATCCAGAATCTTGTCCATTTTCAAGTGTGTTCTTTAGATTCGGTTTGGGCATCATCTGCATCAGACATGCAAGTTTTGAGGAGGTCCAACCTATGTTCACGTTTGTCAACACGTTGCTTGACCTGATCTAATCGGTCGGTAACAATGTCTATTTTCACATCAATGCTGATTTCACTTCAACCAATAGTTCCTTGAAGTCAGCGTCCTATGGTGCCACACTTTCTTCGTGCTCCAGGGAAGTCTTGGGTGGTGAACTGCAGTCCATTTGGTGGTCTGGACATTTGTTCCCAAACTCACCTTAATGAGCCTCATGTTTATCTATGATTGGAGCTGAAAGGGCAGTGCCCCTACAGGAAGAGACACCGCAGTGTAGGATGGGGGTCCACAGGAGGCATTCACAGGGGGCCAAGAGGCCAACCAGTGACCCTCACGATCAGTGGTAGATGAGAAGAATTTGCTGAGCCTTGCCACACCGTGGAGGGACACTGTCTGTGGGGGGCAAGGACAGGCTCCGCTGACCAGCAGTGTTGATGGATGTGGTTCAGGCCTAGCAGCAGGGTGCACCAGCACGGCGCCCCCAGTAGGTCTGGTGCAGCAAAGGCCCTCCCGTGTGGCAATCAGAGGGGTGAGCAGAGGGGGACAATGGGTTCCCTGTGCTGCCCAAGTTTTCCAGCAGGCGGGGGGACATCAGCAGCAACTCCGCAGCAGGGGGGTGCCCCCAGGTACCAGGCAGATGCAGGGCCTGCGGACCTCCCCTAAGTCAATTAGTGTCAGACCCCCTAGTGGTACAATGAGAGTGGCAGCTGCATAGTCCTTCAAAGGTAGCACTAGTTTGATTGTGGGCCAGACAGGAGTCAGGAAATGTGTAGTCTGAGGTGCAGCCATGAGAAAGGGGCCCAGAAGCGTTATGATGCCCCTGAGCCAGCCGAACAACCACAGAGCAAGGAAGGTGCCCACATGGTCAAAGGCCTCGGGCAGCCACCCCCAGCTGCGGAGGCCCAAGACGCCCAAGGCTGAGCAGGAGAAGGCCTCCCACAGGGTACAGCAGCAATGCAGCTTCTGTGGGCCTCCAGCAGGAGGGGCCGTGTCAAGTCCTGCAGCTAAGGGCAGGTAAGGCACTTGGAGGGCCTAGGGGGCAAGCTGCAGCAGCCGCAGTGCACTCACCAGAGTCTTGGCGGATTAGGGAGAAGCGTGCTGGCTGGCTCGGCCCCACCCTAAGCGGGCATTGGTGACATCTTTCCCTCAGCACAAAGTGCTCTCCCAGTCATGGTGCTCCATTCCACATAGAGACAAGAGGATATTCACAGCTACCACAGTCTTGAGGCCACCCCCAGGGAGAAACAGCTTTTGTCACAATGTGGCGTAGGCCCACTGGTCCAATCTTCAGTCTCACAGCAGTCGTATGCCCGGCCAGGTTTGGGCCCTCGCAGGTGACAACACGGGGCCCTGGATAGTTGTCACTGTGTCGGCAAAGTAGCCTCAGGTCTGATGACCCCCTCCCCCACCCAGGAGGGCGGTGTGTGGGATTCTTTGCAGATAATGAGTTTGGCTAGCAGAGCCACCCTGAGGAGTAGCCATCTTGCTGAATGGCTGGGCTTAACCCCCAATTGTTATCATCCTACTTGAAATATATTTACATATGGCAATTTTTTGTGGCCTGCTGTAGATAAAAGACAAAAACACTTTCCCAGTTTTTAAGGAGTTAGAGCACATTTGGGATTTTGATGCTACCTTGACAAATATCTAACCTTATTAATGCCTTAAAAGAGCAAGGATTGCCAGGAGCTTCAGTGTGATCCATATGTAACATACATAGGGGGTTATTCCAACTTTGGAGGAAGTGGTAATCCGTCCCAAAAGTGACGGTAAAGTGACGGATATACCACCAGCCGTATTACAAGTCCATTATATCCTATGGAACTCGTAATACGGCTGGTGGTAAATCCGTCACATTTGGGACAGATTACCACCTCCTCCAAAGTTGGAATAACCCCCATAGTCATTAAGCTACAAATACCATTTTTATGTTGAGCTCTTCATACTATTCAGTAAGTGTTGAATAAAGGAGTAAACTGGAAAAAAACATAATTAAGCGGAACTAGAGCTGCTTGTTGAATCAGTTTACCCCAGTGCCTTTGCTCCTACATCTTCTGGATATGCTTAGGTGATTTCTGTTCAGGGACAGTATTTAAATTGTTCGAGAGGCTCTTAATGTGTGACTGTTGAAGGCTTGATGAGCTGTCAAATAGTTAAAATGAGGCCTCTGGTTATTTTGTTGAAGTCAGAAATGTTCAGAACCAAGTCCTAGCAGAATTTCATTTATGCTGGATTAACCTTGCCTCTTGCATAATTTCTGGTATTTTGTGTTGTGAATGTTATGTGTAATGCCTGAGATTGCCCCATTAAACCATTAAGAGTAAACACAATTTTGCTCCGTTAATAAAACCTTTTGCAGGAACACACGAAACGCAAGTGAATATTGTTTTTGGTATTTCCAGGACTTGCCTCAACATCACAGATGAAGGAAACACAGGAGTAAAAAATGTCAAATATCACAATAAAGAAGATATTTCTAGAGTACTTGGAGGACCAAACAAGCTTCACAGTAGATCAAAATCTATTGCTCTATTTATATGGGACAAATGGACTGTGCCAAGAATTCAACAGGCTGAGTATGAAGTAGCTATTATGTCCTGAGGATAGCATATCCTGTGAGCAGGGTTTCAGTGCAGCTGGAGCAATTGTCATGGTCAGAAGGACAATTCTGACTGACTCCTCAAAATGAGGGTAGACTCACAGTAATCAAAATGGAAAACATTTGATCCCTAAAAATAATATAGCTCCATGAGACACCAGAGTGGATGAGGGTGATTTTGAGGATGTCTCAAATGTGGCAAATGACAGTACTCTGGATGAAGTCCATGAATATGAAGATGAATACTACATACAGGACTAAAAAGTAAAAACAAAGATACATAACTAATTTTTAATATATTTGTTCTGCCAGGAGAGGTAAATAAACAAAAATGTACTAGTGTGAAAGACACAGACAGAAAATCAAGGACACAGTTATTTTTGGCCTGCTGACTAAGGGCCTGATTTTAAGTTTGGTGGGGGTTACTGTATCAAAAATGTGGGAGATATCCAATCTGCCTAATTATTGTTATTACGTCTTATGGCACTTGGACAATGGCAGACAGGAGATCCATCATGTATGTGGTGGAAGACATGTCAACCAAACTCTAAATCAGACCACGAGTGTTGACAAAGATAATTAATTGAATCATATGGTCAACCAACAGACATGCAATGAACAACAGCTTCTCTGTCTGGCAATTAAAAGTGCAGCTGGTTGTCTGGTAGTGGCACTAGATTTGTCTTGAATGAATAGTTTAATCCATTTTACTTCAGCTCTCGTATCTCAGGTCTTCTGTCCTTCAAGGAATCTCAATGGTGTTCATAGTCTGAGAATCAGCCCTGCTCCTGTGATGGAGTACTCCTAAATGTTGATGAACCATTTTATGCAGTCTCATTTTTAATAAATATTATTCTTCCTGAACTAT